>NC_091482.1:65829731-66429731 GCF_036971445.1 Narcine bancroftii | reverse complement strand
AACTTACTGATGCTTGCAACCAGTGACGGGGCCCCGTTGTCCTCTTGCTGCTATTTTATGGTTCCGTTTTTACTGGGTAACTTGACTGCAGTTGTTTCGTCCATTCTTAAAACGAACAACTCTCAAGAAAAAAAAACTTTGTTTGCTGTAAGGATAACAATGTGCCCTCAAATGTATAAAATTCATTGGCCTGATGATTTCCATTGTGCTGCCAATTTGTTGGCATGCCCGAAGAAAGTATGAATGAGTTAAGAATGCTACTTTGTACAGAGAAAAATGCTGCCGTGCTTGAAATAAAAAGATAGTCTCAATTAGTCAAGGTCCATGTGTCCCACGAATGAGGGATAATTTTCAAATCAGCATAAACAAGAATTAATTATAGTTTTTGAACACGAGTCCTTTTTTTTAAAAAATCTTTGGTGCTTTTTAAGATTTTAAACCAATGTTCGTTAGCTGCCCATATCATGGTAAACTTGTGCTTAAAGTATCAATTCATTGACTTAACTGAAGCTCAGAAGAATGAAGTGGAACCTCCGTAGAAGCATTTTGAATGTTGAAAGGCTTGGACAGAGTAGATGTAGCAACATTCTGGGGGTGAGGGGGGAAGGCAAGGGAGTGGGGCGATGGAAAGCTTGTGATGGGCCAAATGGCCTACTTCTGCTCCAATATCTTCTGGTCTCATCTGAGCAAACTGAGATAGAAAATTCTGAAAATCTCTGTGACTCAGCAGCAAGCAAGTATGACTTTCAGCCAGGGAGTGTTCCATCTGAACTGGTTCCATTGTATTCCCAATTCCCACCCCCACATTCTAAGGGCAAATACAAAACAACTGGCCAACCGACAGTGCAAGTTCAAAATAGGAAACATCTGAACCATTGATTTATGATCGGTATACTGAACTCCGTTTTCAAGTACTCTGTGACATTTCGCAAGGTTTGGGAAAACCAGAACTTTGCCACCTCCATGAATTTGTAGCATTTTGCTCATTGTTCACAATCCACATGGAGTGATAACGTTTGCAATAAAGTTCACCTTGAAATTTAGGGTGTGATAATCTCTGTTAATTAGTTGTCTTCCAAATTAAAATATTAAATGTATTTTAAATAATAAGATCTCGCAGAAAAGCTGCAAGAATAACCTAGCACTGGGACAAAGCTATTTTGTCTTTCCAACCTTTCATTATTTCTGGAAAAGAGTTTTGATGTGGTCACTAAACATGACAACAACCATTTGATACTCGAGCAATGTGAATCAAATTTGTACAGTAGAAGTCCTAAAATCTCAACTGCTCAGGGATTGGGTCGGTCCATATTTTCTGGATTCTTGGGTATTGCTTTTAAAATTCAAATTTAAGGAGGAATAAACAAGACAAACAGATAAATTTTGATCGTTTATTCAAATACAGCGTGCTTCGTTTACAAAATGAGCAGTTTTAAAGAAAAATGAAGTCAACACTTGAAAAAACCATAAATAACCATTTACGGAGCAGAAACAGGCCATGTCAGCCTTTCAAGTCCGCACCGGTTCACTAGAACAACTCCACTAGATCAAACCTCCCGCTCACCACCAAATGTAAACAAACATTTTTATGACGAGAAGCATGAAATGTTTGAAATTTTTAAAAATGAACACTATAAAAGAAAAATTGTATAAATGAATTTCTTTGCAATAAGATCACCTGTGTTAAGTGTGGACGCTTGTTACGGTTGTGCATCTGTGGCGCGTATGCATGCACACACAAGCCGGCTAAATTTTAAAAGTTTTGAGACTTTATGAAAAGGCTAAATTCTTGGATGGTATGGATATCCTGGCATCCGGATTTATGGAGTTCTTCTCTTTTAGCTGAAGATCTCAGCCTGTGAGGGTCACTTGGCAATATAGGTCCCAGCCCTGGGAGAGGTAGATTGGAGCAAATTGTTTTCATTATCAGACCCTGTTGTACAGGAAGGGAAAAGTTTGGGGGTTCAAAGAGCAATGAGTCCAGACAAAGGCCAAACACAGGAAAGATCTTTATTAAAACACATGTAAGGGATAATGCACTAGTACTCTCGATCACAAATCAGTATAATCTGTCACATCTGACTTAACACCACCAAAACTAGCAACTGCTTACACTCATACAAACACAAGTGCAACCCAGTCACGTCGTACTTAATACAACCAATACCTGCAAATGTGTGCAGACATATAACAACCAAGGATTACCTGACGTTCCTTGTCTAACATGGGCACAGCTCGATCCCGTGTACTGCACACCTCACCAATGACTCCTCCAGCATTGTTCACAGCCTGGAGCGGAGCAGGGTTCATCTCACAACCAAAGAGCAAGAGTTACTGCACATGGTGAACTTTATAGAACAGTAAGCTGGCCCAGGTAATCAGTGGGTGCTTAAAGGGCCAATGGCTGGATGTTCGCAAATGGGTGGGCAGAATCCAACCATGATTGGCAGGTGATGCGACTTCTGACAGATCCTCCACGTTCCCACCAGATTCCAAGCAGACAGATCACATGACCCTCCACATTCCCACCAGGTTCCAGGCGGAGAGCTCACATGACCCTCCACAATCCGCACTCCCACCAGATTCCAAGCGGAGAGGTCATGTGACCCTCCATGATCCACACTACAGACCCATAAGTCATCAGGTTGTTCTCAAGTAATCAATGTCAAATGAACACATGGTCAGCATTATTCCTTGGCCAATATATGGGCTTAATCAGTTTAAAGAAGTGTCATCAGCCCATTGCTAGCATTCAGAGCACTGAGGGATTTTAGATTTTTAATTTTTTTGCTATTTATTTCAGAGAACAAGGATAAGGAATCAGAATGTCACTGGGAGTTTTCACCCTGGAGGCTGGGAGGAACCTTGTAGAGGTTTATAAAAAATTGTTTATGCCCCTTGACTCTTTGTCCCAAGGGGAGTCTAAGGGATGTACACAGAGTATGTTGCCAAAGGAAATGGTAGAGGTGGGAATATTTACAGCTCAGACACCTGGATTGGAAAGCTTTGGCAGAATATGGGCTAAACACAGGTTAACTCAAGTAGACAACTTGGTTGGCATGGGCAAGATAGAATTCTGACTCAATATTAGGTAGTTTCCGCAGTTGAGTGTCAAAGAATCCAAACTTGGGCTTTGTTTCACTTGCCCACCTGTTCAGACAATGCCCAGGAAAATGGCACTTGTGGCTTCTAAGGCCTGTAGCTGAGGATTCTATTACACTGGACAAAAACATTTTTCAAGAAGTTTGCTTCCTGGGGAAAAAAATAGTGGGGATTATGATAGACAGCTTCAAGCTGAACACAAAGATGGTTTCAGATATGCTGTATCACATACGAATGAAATGAACTTTTATTGAATTTAACATGTTTAATCGCATAATGACGCTGACCCATTGCATTAGTTCAACTGACCTAAAAATGTTTTGCCACTGATTTTCATTTGTACTCGGCATCTGATGCCTCTCATGTTGATGGCCAACCATAGTCGGCCAGCAATGATAGATTCCAGTTGCCCTGATGTCATTTTTTCAATGGTCAGCAAAGTCCTGGGGAAACCGTGTTTGTCACGGGGAGACGTCCACGTGCGAATGAAGAAAGTGAATTTTCAATACATGTTGCACATCATGGTTTTATATGCTTGAAGTAAACTTGTGACAGGAAATCACAAAAAAAATACACGACGATTTTCGTGATCAGCAGTTCCAAATCCATGAAACACACTCAAAAATGTTTAGGAAACAAAATCTTTGTTGTCCAGTGTACCCAAAAGTAACAGATGAGAAATTTAAACTGTATGGATTACTACTCTCGGTGTTGTGGCAGAGGTACACAAATCTCATTAACCAGCATTATTGCTGTTTAGACTTGACTGCTCACATAGTACCCATGGGTATGGGTTTTTGATTCACCGATTTGCAGCCATTTTTGTTGAGGTTATTACACAAAGCAGATCATTCACTATTAAAGTGCACTAACATGAGGGCTGCCCTCCTCCTCCTTGCCACTTAGGCTGAACCACATTGTACAATCATTCATGACCTCGTGCTTTGTATTAGACTCTGTGCTTTCTGACCATTCATCAGCTCTCGAGCCAGCTCTGACTATTAGTGATCCACAGGGGGTCTTTCCCTTGTACAACCTCCATAAATCGGAGTCCATCCAAAACACTGCTGGGAACTCCTACCTATTCCCCAATGACCCATGCTCACTGGGTTCTATTGACTTCTGCTCTGGCAGAAGTCTGACTTTCTCAATGGTTTTCAAATGCAGACTTTGACCATTGGGTGTTTGTACTTTTCTATAATGCAAAAAGCTTCTGAAATCTTTGTGGATCCTTTCTAAACAATAATGGTGCATCTTTTAACATCCAAGTTCTGGGGTGTTTTTAAAGAAAAAAGATTCGTCATAATGATATTTGACACAAAACTGCAAGATATTTGTATTAACATGTCTCAAATCTTCAGGGACCGAGATCTTCCATTTTTCAACTCTGACTCTAGGCCAGTGGTTTTCAAAATTTTTCTTCCACTCACATATCCCTTTAAGTATTCCCTATGTCGCTGTGATTAGTAAGAGATTGCTTAAGATGGTTGGTATGTGAGAGAAGAAAAAGTTCAAAACCACTGTTTTAATTGTCCCTGTTATGTGCATGGTTTCATAACTCCTTTTTTCCAACTCGCATCCCACCTTTAGCAATCCCTTACTAATCACAGAGCACCGATGGCATCAGGATGACTTAAAGTGGGATGGAAGCGGAAAGAGAAAGTTTGAAAAATCTCTGCTCCAGATCCATCAGCAATGTGGTCGGTTCGCAAATATTGTATCCATACGTCAGTTTGCTCAGGGTAACACACCAATGTTGCCAGTGAAGTGCATCTCAGGAAATGAAATCTCAGGCTAATCCTCTACCCACTTTTTCCCCCTCAAGGCATTCCTTTAAAATCTACGTTCATGACCAAGCTTATCATTAGGCCTTATTGACTCCTTGGAAATATAGTTCACTGTCAAATTTACCTCAAGGACTTTTTGTTGAAGGTGCTGGGCCTGCTTTACTTTAAAGCAGCTATTTAAGTGCAAGATGGTGTTGTTGTAATTTAACCAATTGTGTTTTTGTGTTCTGGTATGTTCTGTTCCGTATGAACCATTTTATTTAATAAGACGATAGTCTAGCATTTAGATCACTGTGAATGTCTCCTTGTGAACTTGATTTTTAGATTGCAGCCCAACCTCTACTTGTGTGCAAGGGCAAGAAGGTCTCAGGAAGGGCCTCTGGTGCTGAAGGCTTTATTGGAGGTTTGGATGTGAAGTTCAGGTTGCCGATGAATCGAATGGGGGTCTGTGTGGCTGCAGAGGCTGTGGGAGCACTGGAGTCAAATCCAGGATCTCTGAAGGGACTCTTTTGCTCCTCTTCCTCTCTTACCGTAAGCGGAAGCGGGCTACACCATTGCCGACTTTGTCTTAGACAATTCTTGTGTAATATTGCCTGTTCTGCACTATTACTTAACAGTAGTAATATTGAATCATGTCTATTACACCTTTGGGGAGATGTGGTTTGAAAGAAAAGTGAGAATATAGCGGATATGGTTGGGGTTTAATTGCTGAGGTTATGGGGGTACCTGGTGTTCGTGGTTGTGCTCTTGGGGGTAAAACTTGTTTTTGATGTAATATACCTGAACATATTTCTTTCCAGGAACCTGGTAATTGAAGCAAGAGCTTAAAAATACACCTCTCTCCTGAATCTGACATCCTGAGTAAGGCTCCCTGTGGGAGAGGATTGTGCAGGACTGATGAATTGAACCATATATGAAGAATTATAATTGCAAGAGCAGTTGTAGTTTATGCTTGCTGCTTTCTGCAGCCATTCTCAACGGGGGGCATATGGCCCATCCTAGGGCCCACAGCACATTTAAATTGTGTGGGGGGGGGGGGTGGTGAAACCACAGACTGAAATCTTGAAATATTTTTCTGTTGATGCAATTGGTAGGAGTGAAGTATGGAAGAATCCAAAGCTTGACTTCACAGGAAAGGAGGGCCATAAACTTGGAGCTGTGTCCTAAGGGGCCCAGAGCCAAATAAAAGGGGGGCGAGAATGGCAGATTTAGTGAATAGACTGAATGTACTTGTATTGCATTCCCCTAACTTTATTGGGAATGCTTTTTTTTCATACACTGATGTGGCTATGGCTACAAAGTCCTGCATTTACTGCATTCTGGGTTCATAGGAAGCAGACATCTTTCTTTGGTAAAGCGAGGCAGAGTTCAAATATCCACGTACAAAACAGCAGACAGGATCCTAAATCCTCCAGTGTGTGAGCTTAGTTCTATGCAGCTGTTGAGAACATCCTCCCTGAGATTCCTTGCACTCCATCTTCCAAGTGTTTTTTTCATGGAGTCCCCAGCAGGTCGTTCCTGAGCTGCAGCCAATTTTGCTTGAATATCAGTTTTCTGTTGGTAACATTGCACTTGAGGCTAGTACTTGAGGAGAACGGGCCAACTTCTTTCACCTTGCCTCATCACTTTAAATTCTTCATCCTTGGAGTAATAATTTTACTTGATTCTAGACCCTCAAGAATATGTCAGATATCAAATGAGCAGAAATGCATAATTGCCAAAATAAAGCATTCTTTCTCTTTTAATAATTTGAGCAATATGAACATTGTCAGGGCTTTTATTGCCCTTGAACAGGGTGGCTCACTGGGCAGCTTCAGAGGCAAGAAAGAACTTGCTGTGCCTCGCTCTAGTCCTGACCCTCTGATGGTGTCTTTCCTCTTCCTTTGGAGCAAGTGAATTATTGATGACAATTCTGTGGTTTTTAATTAAAATTCCACAAGTTGGTGAAATGACCAACTTTAAATCCTTCAGCAACTGTGATGGGATTTGGATGTGTCTCTCGACCATTCATCCAGATATTAGGATTCTTAGTCCAAAAACAACCACTTCGCAGCTAAATATGTCACATGCACGTACAGATATGTTTTATAGTTAGCAAAACTCCTGCCCTTGGTCTGTGATCATTAGATTGGCTTTGCATGTTACTGCACGGCATGAATAAAACACAAAAGTCTGTAGACACCATGGTTGAAGTAAAAACACAATGCTGGAGAAACTCAGCAGGTCACACTGTGTACTTTATACAGCAAAAGTAAAGATGCAGAACCAATATTTTCAGATTGAGCCCTTCCTTGCAGTCCACACTGACCATCAGCACTCATCCCATTTGATTTTCCCCACATTTCCATCAACTCTATCCCCTAGAGGCTGTAAATCCTAAATCGTAGGAGTAAAATGTAGACAGGCACCTGAACAAAATTTTGAAGGGCTCAGGCCAAAAATGTTGGTTATATATCTTTATCTTTGCTATATAAAATACACTGTTTGACCTGCTGAGTTTCTCCAGCATCCTGTTTTTCTACACTACATTCCCACTTTCCCAATGAGGCTTGAGCTGGTGGATTGCCAATGTGCATCTCCATCCTTGGTGTATCTTGGCCTGGTGTCTAAGTGCAGATGGTTTGAGGTTTCACCACAGACCATGGCGACTGGAGTCCCGATGTTGGATGTTAGTTTATGGAGACCTGGCGACACCACAGGTTAAAAGATGGTTGTGTTACTCTACTTTCTGGTGTTCTGGTTAACCTGTGCTGCTCGCTGGTTTGGCAGGGAAGTGACAGAATTCCTATGGTGCTGCCAGACTTTGGATGCTTCCTGAGCAAAGAACAAGCATGCAAGGTTTAATTTACTGCTTCCTGAATCCGAGAAAATATCCATACCTGGAATGGATTGGCATAGAATCAGTCACTGAAAGACCCATTTCTATGCAATATGACTCTGGAAGATCTGGAAATGAACTTTTTCAAGTTTAATGACAAAGGTCACAGCAACTCCCAACTCTAGTGACCCGAGTTCTCCCCTGCCCTATGTCTTGACTGTGTGCACTGAACCCATGCAGTCATGGGTGTGATGACGGTGATCATGTTTGCATGGCCACTAGCAAAGCCTTGATTATAGTTGCTGTTTGCTTCGACTTGGCTGCCAGCAGGGGGCTGACACACAGAACAGGGGCACTGCAGTATGCAGATCTGTAATGGAGACTTGCAGCCTCATGGCATGCCTCATGGTGCTGTTTACAACAACTTTAAAGTAAAGAAACCTTTCCTTCAACCATGTGTTGTCTAAGATCTCACTCACAAATAGAAGATGAAACAGTGGGAGAGGGTGTTTTCTCCCCAGTGTAGTGATCCTCCTGACCAATAGAGGGAGTTACAGACTAGTTTGTTGCAACTTCAGTTGGATTCAAGATGGATGCCTCCACATAGTCTTGAGCTATAGCTAATATAGTTGTTTTAAAAGAACCCAAGTTTCTTTATAACAATAAAAAGAAACATCGCACCCACTTGGCACATTAGTTAGGTTGATTAGCTATTGGAATTTGAGGTGAGTGGTAGAATCTTGGGGTGAGAACACAAACAGTACAGCACAGGAATAGATCCTTCAGTCCTCATGTCTGCGCTGAACACAGTACCCAAATTAAAACATCTGCTTGGGCATGATACATAACCTCTATCCCCCTCCATATTTGTGTGCGTATCATCCTCTAGGGGATAGAGTCGATGGAAATGTGGGGAAAATCAAATGGGATGAATACTGATGGTCAGTGTGGACTGCAAACCACCCCACACCTGCTAAGAGGCTTTTGACATGTAGCAACTGTATCCTAAGGAAAGCAGCAGCAGATATTTTGTGAACAGGAGGCTCCAGTAATCTTTAATTTGATCATTTGTCTTCGTGTGACATTGATAAATATTGGCTGCTTCATGCAAAGAAATCCCCTGCTTTTGGAAACGATGGCACAGGGTCCGTTCCGTTAACTGGGGCTCTGGTTTAAAGTCTCCGTGTAGCATTGGGGGATGTCAGCCAAGATGTTTTGTGTGTTGATCCCAAGCATGGGATTGGAGCTCACAGCCATTTGATCTGGAGATGAGAGTGCTGCGATTGAATCTCGGGGTTGTACCTGATGAAATGTATGAACTCTGACAATAAATCTGGACTTTGAACCAAGTCTGCTATCTCTGTCCTTGGCAAGTTGGTAGCATGAGACTTAATGTTAAAAATAAAAAATCCTGTTCCATAATGTCAGGGCAAAAATACAAAACCAGTGAGGATTTGTATTACACTTCATTTTTTTTCTAATTTCTTATTACCCAATCTCCTTTTCCTCGTATTTTACTTTGTGGTGAGTGTGGTTCTACAGAAGACGCTGTGCTTTAAATTCTCTTTTCAATCTACTCTCAGCCAAGGCTTGCAATTTAAAGATACTATTTTTTTTTCATTAAATACTAACTGAGGAGTTTAGCTGCTTAATTTTGATCTTCTGGCTTTTGTCCTAATTCCTTAATTGGCCTCTATTCAACCTTCATTGTGAACTTCAAAGAAAGGAAAGCTTCCATCAGTTTTGATTTTCTTTTGGTTTCTGATCCTCTCAAAACAGTTAAACTAATGTTTTTGAAGTGCAGTTGTGTAGAATGTAATATAAAATAAAAGCTCGTTTTGTCATGTGTTAAGTTTCAAGAAATGTCAGTCTTTAATGGCCTCATCATCTGTGTTAGATGTTGATGATAGAGGGGAAAATATTGGCCAATTCCCCTGTGATGAAGTCCCCTGTTCTTTTTTTTTGGCTATTTCTTGAAGAAGGGCTCAGGCTTGAAACGTCAGTGATATTCTTTCCTTCCTATGGACGCTGAGAGACCCGGCTGAGTTCCTTCAGCATTTCAGTGTGCTTTTGCTGGATAGAAACATCCAGCTTCGAAGAGGCCTCTGTTTAATGCATCATTCTGAAATACTGTCTCTGTTAGTGTAGTGAAACAAGAACATCTGCAGATGCTGCGATTGTAGTGCATGTACAAAAGTGCTAGAGAAATTTAGATTTACCGCCTTTGGACATGCAGCACGGTAATAGGCCATTTCGGTCCTCGAGTCCATGCTGCCCAATTTACACCAATTTAGAAACTCGGCAGGTCCTGCAGAATTCCATAGAAGGCAAAAATATAGCCCCCTGTCTCTCTCTCTCTTTCCTGATCCCTATGTCTCCTTTCCTCCAGCTTTTCTCTCTCTTCCCCGCCCCTTTTCTCCAGCTCCTCATTCACAGAGCTGCCTCCCTCCCTAATCAATTCTCAGCTGTTCTCTCCTATCCAAGTCGATCTATCCCCTCTTGCCTGTTGGCCAGTGCAGCCAGGTGCCTTTTTATTCAGGCACCTGGCTGCTTTTTGCTCATGCAGTAGGGCTCGGGCCTGAAATGTTGGTTATATATCTTTCACTTCCTCTGGAAGCTGTGGGATGTGCTGAGTTTCTCCAGCCCTTTTTGTGTATTAACTCTGTTAGGAGGAGTAGAATTCCCTCAGAACTGCACAGGGATGTCAGCCGAGAGTTTTCTTTGCAATCCTTAGAGTAGAAGTTGAACCCACATATTCTCAATCCAAGTGAAGCATGCAGAGCTCTGAAGTGAGGGAAGAGTACACACAAGTCATTTGAAGGGCCAAATAGTTGGCTTGGATGGACCCAAGACTGTGGCACTTCCTATCCTTCAAATTGTGCTGGAACTCTATTGAAGTCAGATGGGCCCTGACCTCATTTTCCTTTTAAACAGGAGATCCAAGGCAATGTTGTCCTCCCGGAGCATTGTATTGACATTTGAACAGATTGGATTCTCCCATCTTGGGAGACGATTTGGGGCTCATTAACAGGCTGTGAGATGACCCAAACTAACATTCCTTCCAATGCATCATTCTTATTCCTCGTTGGAATGAGGACATGTGATTTTTCAGCAATGTTATTAAATTTCCATTGTGCCCAACTTTGCAATATTTGAGTTTATGCTCAACCACTTTTATGAAATGTGCTACTTTCTGGGCTATTGGAGGACTTTGGGTCTGAAACTAGGGGTCATTTCTCTTCAAACTCTAATTGCCGGTGGAATTTCTTGTTTATTTTTAATGAGTGACAACATTGTTTGACGGGTTTAATGTATCTTATATTCTGAACTTTAAATAAATGGGAGGGGAGGTAGGGAGGGAGGGAGGGGAGGAGGGAAGGGGGGGAGAAAACGACACTGTATATATTTAAGAAGGAAAATGTATGTATCTTGATCAATATGGTTTATAGTGTGGAAAAATTAAAAATTAAAAATAAAACTCTAATTGCCATTGTGTGGCGAATGGTTATCATGAATGGTTTCTCATTATTAGAATGTACCAAGAACTAATGAAGCAGAATTTTCTATATCAGGCCCATTTGTGTGACAGAAATCTAAATGTGGGGAACTAAAAGTAAAAACACAATGCTGGAGAAATTCAGGTAGATTAAACAATGGCAAAGGTAAAGATGTATAACCAATGTTTTGGACCTGAGCCCTTCATCGAGCTATGAGCAAAATGCAGACAGGCGCACAAACAAAATCTCGCTGAGGGGGTCGGGTCCCAAACGTTGGTTTTGCTGTACAAAACACACTATTTGACCTGCGGAGTTTCTCCAGCATTGTGTTTATACTTCAATTACGGTGTCTGTGGATTTTCATGTTTTACTCGTGGGGAAATAACTGTCGGGCCTTTTTTGTTTAAACTTCTGAGGCAAGGAAGATGAAGGGCAGCAATACTTTTGACCATGGACACTGGATGTTAATCACAAGTATTCTATGTAAAAGAATGTTAATTTTAACATTCCAAATTATGAGCAAAGTGAAGCTTATTGGCTCTCCAGCTTCACCTACTATTGGCTCTCCAGCTTCACCTACTATTGGCTCTCCAGCTTCACCTACTATTGGCTCTCCAGCTTCACCTACTATTGGCTCTCCAGCTTCACCTACTATTGGCTCTCCAGCTTCACCTACTATTGGCTCTCCAGCTTCACCTACTATTGGCTCTCCAGCTTCACCTACTATTGGCTCTCCAGCTTCACCTACTATTGGCTCTCCAGCTTCACCTACTATTGGCTCTCCAGCTTCACCTACTATTGGCTCTCCAGCTTCACCTACTATTGGCTCTCCAGCTTCACCTACTATTGGCTCTCCAGCTTCACCTACTATTGGCTCTCCAGCTTCACCTACTATTGGCTCTCCAGCTTCACCTACTATTGGCTCTCCAGCTTCACCTACTATTGGCTCTCCAGCTTCACCTACTATTCAATTGATTTTGAAACACTTAACGGAACATTGTTTCCATTGCTTTGCCTGGTAGGCTACTCCAATCATTATTTTTAAATGATATTTAAAGTTTATTTTAAACTTTCTGCTTGTTTAAATGTGATTTCACTCTCTCTGGTCCTGAACTTTTGTATCAGAGGTTTACAGCAAGCCACCATAGAAAGAGAGATGGCATAAATCTCTGCTGCGATAGTTGGTTGGGCTCTCTAATTCCATTAAGAACTTTCTTTTTGAGCCACAGAAGGAAATAATGCAATGACACTTGAAGTTGGGGAAGCAATGTTTTGTCCACAAAGGCAATTAACCAGTTTTCTTTTTGAGCTGGGAGGAGGAGATTAGGTAAATGATGAAGAGGAGAAAAAGAGTGATCTTCTAATAAAAACTGCATATACAGAACAATCCCTATTATCTGGAATTCAAGCAACCAGCAAAAAAAAATTGCAGAAAATAAATGGGCAAAAAATACAGAAGTTTAAAATTGGCACGCCCTAGTGCTTAGTTTGCCAATCCAAGCAACAAGCAATCTCAAGCAGCTGACCAATTCACTTATCCGGTATCTAACAATCCCCCTAGGTACCACGTACTGGGGTTTTATGTATTTGACACTCTATTCCACTTGAATAATAGTCTGCTTTCGGATTTAAATTTGGACATACAGCATGGTAACAGGCCCTTTTGGCACACGAGCCCGTGCCGCCCAATTACACCCAATTGACCTACAACCCCTGATGTGATTTGAACAGTGGGAGAAAACCTGAGGCCCCAGGGAAAACCCATGCAGTCATGGGGAGAATGTACAAACTCCTTGCATTCAGCGTGGGATTCAAACCCCTGTCCCGATCACTTGAGCTGCTAACCGCGCCGCCCCTTGTTGGGATATGAAATTGCACACCCCGGCTGCTTCCACAGTGGGTACCAGCCTGCGAGTCTGCAAGACATGGCAGACTATCCACGAGCAAAATTTGAATGGTCAGTTGACACTGGCAGATCGAGCCTTTTATCCATAATGAATTAGTTTCTCAAAACCACTCCCTAGATTTACATCCTTATCAAAATCCAACTTTCAAGTTTACAACTCTTTTATTAATTCCACTGCACCCTCACTTCATAAGCTCACAAAGGTCTTTACATTTAAAGGATCTGTACATAAAGTTCTACAACACGGAAATAGGCCCTTCCACCCAACTTGTCTGTGCCAACCAAACTAGTCCCATTTGCCGACATTTGGTTCCAATTCATCTAAGCCATTCCTATACGTGGACCTGCTCAAATGCTTTTTTTTTTAAATGTCACGATTGGCCCTGGTTCTACCACTTCCTCATTCCATATATCCATCATCATCTGTATGAAGAAGGAGCCCTTTTGGTTCCTTCTAAATCATTCCCCTCTATCCTTGAGTCTCTAGTTTTAGATTCATCTAACCCTAAGGCAAAGGCTATGACTTTTGACCTTTACTAGATCCCTATGTCTTTTTAAACCTCTGCAAGGTCTTCCCTTAGTCTTGTACACTCCCGAGAGGGAAAAAAGTCCTTGTCATTTGAAGGCAACCTTCACCACACATGGATGTTACAGATGAGTCTGGTTATTTGATCACAATTTTTGACGGTGGTCACTTGTGAATAGAATAGAGACCCTCATCTGGGCTCCTGTGTTCTCCAAGCCTGATGATTTGCAACAAAGTTCAGAACTGCTTAAGGTGAGACTAATGAACTTGGAATACCTGACACCATCCGGCCTGTTTTATGTCCTGCTAATCCATGCGCCCCACATCAGAGCTGAGTACTCTCTTTTTTCTGTTCAAGAGAAACAAATTGTAGAACATGGAGCATGGAGCCTGTTCTATATGTCGGAATATCTTTGAAATTTAATGAGAAGCACTTAAACTGGGGGGAGGAAGGGAGAGAGAATGTCATGTGATTATAGTTTAAACATTGTGATATTAAATTCTTAACCCATGTGTGGTTTTATGGCTAAACATGTTACTGAATAACTTTATGGCTTAAAAACTAACGTGTCATGTTTCCTCTTGTTACAGCAGCCTCTGTCATGAAACTCACACCAAATCAAGCGCCACTGTATGTAAGTAAGAAATACTTCGAGAATAGTGTACTGAATAATCATGTTGAATTATTGAATACTCCAGGTGATTTTCTAAGCAGCAGTTGACTCTTCTTCTATAACAAGTTTAACTTTGGTGTTTAGGAAGTAGATTGAGTTTGTGTTGATGAGAAAGTGTGTTTAGGACTGTTTTAATTTTTGATATAATATCGGGTAAAGGGATTGATAATCTTTCTGCTTATTCCTAAGATCCCAAGTGAAATGAGGTATGGTATTTTTCATGCTTTAAATGGGCATGAGGCCGACGAAGGCTCTGACACAATTAGCACCCTGAGAAAGGTAGAAGTGGGAAAGGTATTGGTAGACAATCAGATGATGGCACACATGGGAATCTGGAGTAGCAAACAATCTTGTGGGGAACAGCAGGTCGAGCAGCATCGGGGGAGCTAAGGTGTAAGATCAGTAATAGGCCATTCAACCCATCGAGTCTGCCCCGCCATTTAATCATGAACTGATTCATTTCCCCACTCAGCACTACTGCCCGGCCTTCTCCCCATAAGCTTTGATGCCCTGGGTAATTAAGAACCTTAAATTCAGCCTATGACTTGGCCTCCATCACCACCTGTGGCAACAAATTCCACTGATTCACCATCATCTGGCAAGAAAACATATTTAAAATTCGGTTAGATAAATTTTTACATGATAGAGGAATTAGGGGATATGGGGAGAAGGCAGGTAGGTGGAGTTAGGTCATAAATTAGATCAGCCATGATCGTATTGAATGGCGGAGCAGGCTTGATGGGCCATTTTTGGCCTACTCCTGTTCCTACTTCCTATGCTCCTATCTCTAAAAGTGTGGTCATTGATTTGGGCAGGAACCCTTCAAGACCAAGAGTGGAGAGGGGAGATGGCATCGCCTGCATAAGGCTGCAGGTTTTCACGGGCCAATAGCGGATTGTGAACCAGGGAAGGGCGAAGAATGATGGGCACACTCAGCAGAGGCCAAAGGGAGGGAGAGGGCCAACTGGCAGAAGAAGATTTGTATGGGGTATTGGTAAGGGAACAGGTTATCTTGGTCACAGAACCAGGGCCTTTGGCCTCCACCCCCCCCCCCCCATGCCAACCATTTTGCCAATCTGTTGCCTGTATTAGGGCTGCACCTCTCAGCCTATCTAAATGCCTCTTAAATTGTATCTGATACCATTGTTGCCTCATTCCCTTCAAAATCCTTCCTCCCTCCTTCAACCCATCCCTTTTTCAAATGTAAGTTTATTTATCATCCAATTGCACGAGTACAACCTGATGAAACAGAGTTCTTCAGTCCTCGGTGCAAAACATTGAAACACACAACTAAACTTAAAACACCCACACTCTCACTTTAATAAATTAGTGGCATCTCGGAGGGGTGGTATGAACAGTTCCTAAGGTCATTCAGCAGTCTCCCTGGCTGAGGGAAGAAGCTGTTCCTCTCTCTCTTCCCCGACGGGAGCAGCCGAAAGATGCTGTGTGCGGGGTGGAAGGGGTCCTCAACGATTTTGTGCACCTTCTTCAGACAATGATACTGGTTGATCACATCAATGAGGAGCAGGGGAGACCCTTGTTTTTGATATCCTCACCAAGGGGACAGATGGTCATCTACGCTATCCGTGTTCCTTTATACCTGTGTCAGTTCACCCACCCCCCCCCCTGTCTCTTTCGCATCAAGTGAAACAAATGGAGCTGAGCTATTTTCTCCCCTGAAATCCTCTCTTCCAGGCAATAACCTGGCGAGCATCCTCTGGTGGTGATGTGGAATCTCTCGAGTTCATGGCAGGAAATCCATTGTAGAGAAAAGTGGGGACGCTTTAATACACTATACATCACCTGGGAATGCACTACCCTCACTGACCTCAATGAGCATGAACAAAAGTGATGTTTTCCCCTTTACTTGTCTCTTCCAAAGCAGGAACCTTAACAAAAGACGGCAGGATTTCAGGAAATATTTATGCATCTGTTAAAAGGTTTGCTGATGCTAAATTGCACTGGAAATTAACTGTCTTTTAATAGATTGGCTGCTACTTCACGTATTTTGGTTGTCAGTTATTCAGCTCTTGACCTTTTTGCTTTCAGGCCAGCAAAGCTTTGACTTAACCTTAATGTTGGCATTGGACAGTGGTTAGTAGCAAGAGTAGAATTTAATTTTATTTTGCTGTGAGTTGGGTGGCGACTGGCTTTTTCTGACCTCTGACCCCAACAGCAGAGTGACTAATGATACCATCTCTATTGCAACCCCAGTTCTGACTTATGGGCCAAGAATCTCATCCAAATCCTTCCCTTTCCATACAAAAATGCCTGTTTAAGATTTGAAGAATTTAATGCTGTAATGTGAGAGTGGTCTCTTTATCTCTTGTTTTCCTACCCTCTCCTTCATTGTGTGTCTATCCTCGAGACTCGGGTGTTTCACAAGATCTGCAATCATTCTTTTGCTGAAAGAAATTCGCTTTGCAGTTACTGCGTACTCATGGGAGTTGCATTAAGTTGCACTGAATTACTGGAAAATCACATTTATTTCATAAGAAGGATCAGAAGATTTTCCAATAATCAAATGCAGATAAAATTCCAGAAGAGATGGAATGCATGCATTTAAATATTCTCAGCCAAGTCTGTTTTCTCTTTGCTTCCCTCTCTCCAGTTTGTTATGCTGGACTCTGGCAGTTGTTCTGGCCCAGAGGGCCAGCAATCCACCCCAAAGCTTCCTCGTGAATGCACAAAGCTTTCAGCTGTTAAGTCAGCCTGCCAGACACTCTGAAGAGCGCCCACTTGCTCATTTACATTTGCATTCCACAGTATTGATGGCCAAAAGGCTGGCCTTGCTTCACCTGCCAATCCATTAACTGGCGACACTTCACAAGGACAAATCTACGGTTTCTGAGTTTATTCTATCGTGTGCTGGTCAATGAATTACCCAGCTGAGTGGGGGAAGGAGTTCCATTGACCCAGAGGGGTTGTGCCAGCACAGGACTAGTTCTGGTTTACTGGTTACTGATCAAGAACAACTATTCTGTCTAGGTTTCTTCCTGTTCTTTGTCTAGACATGCGGTGGCCTGACTGCGTTGTTTGCCCGTCATCCATTAACTCCTGAGCAACTACGTTTCTGCAGATCTGTTTCCCCCACTGAGCAAAGGCCAGACGTGCTCTTAGGCAAGACCAGAGGCTCTTGGTTATGTTTCATTTAGTGGAATGTTCAAATATCTGATGTGAACTCTATTTCTACATTGGTTTGGTATTAATTGGCAAGAATGAATTGGGATCACGTGGCACATCTGAGAAGGACAAAAAATCTCTGGTGCTTCATTCATTGCAAATTTTTTAAAAAAAAACTGCAGATGCAGGAATGCTGAAATAAAAAGAATGCAGGAAAACCACGGCAGGTCAGACAATATCTGCAGAAAGAAACTTTCTGGTTTCTGCCCTTTCTGACAAAGGGTTGCAGAGTTGTTTTTCTTTTTACAGATGCTGTCTGACCTCTAAGAACACAGTTAATTGTTTATTTCCCAAGGTTACAATTTCCATATAGTTTTCAGTCCATATTATCTGTAATTGATTTGTAAAAGGATGCTGTTGTATTAAAAGTGGTAGCTTGGTTTTTCAGAAGGGGAGCCTTTAATATTCTTACTGGTGAAAATACAGAAATTCTGGAGCAGCGTCCATAGGAGGTAAAGCTGTATAAACGACATTTCGGGCCTGAGCCCTCCTTCAAGGTATGAGTCAAAAGAAGCCAGGCACTTGAATTAAAAGGCTGGAGAGGGAAGAATTGACAGGGAGAGGAGTACAGACTAACAGACAAAAGGTATAAATTGGATATGGATGGGACATAGGAGAGAGGAAAGGTAAGAATTGACTGGGGGGTAGAAGGGGGGTTGTTTTGGGGCTATGTGGAAGCAGAGCTGGGGGGGAAGGACACAGGAAAAGGAAAGAGAGAGGGAGACAAAGCTAGAGGAAAGAAGATGTAGGGAACTGCAATCTGCAGGCTTTCATGTTCACCTCATTTCTATTAGTGAGGCTTATCTGGGCTCCAATGTTACAATTAGATTTTACACTGGACAATTTTTTCAAAACATTTGCTTCTTTTTAAAAAAAAAAGTGATTATGAAAGATAGCTTCAAACTGAACACAAAAATAATTCCAGATTTGCTGTATCATGTAGGAAGTTGGAGAAACATTAAATTAACTTTTATTGAATTTAGAAGGTTTAATTGCATATTGACGCTGAGACATTGAGTTAGTTCAGCTGACCTAAAAATGTTTTGCCACTGATTTTATTTTCTACTTAGCATCTGATGCCTCTTGTGTCAGTGTCCAACAGTAGTCGCCCAGCAATGATGGATTCCAGTTACCCTGATACCACTTTTCCATGGTCGCAATGTCCTGGTGAAACCTTTCACCATGCTCATCACTGACTCTACCAAGGTCAGCAGGGAAGAGTCCAAATTCAGAAAATGAATTTTCAATGACGCTGCACTTCATGGTTTTGTAAAATTTAAGTTGACTTAAAATAAGACAGGAAATCACAATAAAAGGTTATTTTTATTTTAAAAAGGTAGTTAATAGGAAAATGTTAAGGTGATTTTTCACAATCAGTAGCCCAAAAACTATAAAATACACCCAAAAGGGTTCAGGAAGCAAAACCTTTGTTGTCCAGTGTTATTTATATTTCTGATCTTTCCCTCAATATTAATATTTGGTTCTCATTTATGATTAAATGGGGGCCATTCAGCCCATATACTGTGTCTGACTTTATTTGATTCATTGCTGGTGTAACTCGCATGAAAACCTTAGTGTTGTAGATCTGAGAGTAAATGTAAAAGCACCAATGTCACTTGTGTTTGCAACTTGTATGCAATAACATTCCTTGTCACAGAAGTCCTAATTAAAAATGTACCCAAATTAGTATTTAGTCATTTCTGATTATGGCCATAATCGTATAATAATTAGCACTCTACATTGTGGCTGCAGCAACCTCTGTACAGGGGGGGCGTAGCGGTTAACACAATGTTGTTACAGCGCCAGTGATCAAGACCTGGGTTCGAATCCTGCACTGTCTGTAATGAGTTTGTACATTCTCCCCATGTGTGCGTGGGTTTCTTCCGGGGGCTCCAGTTTCCCCCCACCATTTGAAACGTACCAGCAGTGTAGGTTAATTGGGTGGCACGGATTCTTGGCCAGAAATGGCCTGTTATTGTGCAGTATGTCTAAAATAAATTAAAAATGCTTGCACTCATCTTGCCTGATAATCTTAATTCACTGACCTGTCTCTTGCACACCCCAGTCAAGTTTTAGTTCGCCTGCCAGGAATAATGCAAACGAGCAGAAGATAGTTGAATTTAAATTTAGACATACAGCATGGTAACAGGCCCTTTTGGCCCTTGACCCTGTGCCACCCCATTATACCCAATCTGCCTCCAACTCCCGGTACATTTTGAATGGCGGGAGGAAACTGGAGCCCCCGGGGGGGCATGGGAACCCACAAAGACATAGGGAGAATATACAAACTCCTAACAGACATCACAGATTCGAAGCCCGGGCCCTATCACGGGAGTTGTAACACCACGCTGCCTGTGATCAAAATGATTTCTTGTGCCAATTGACATCTACACTTAAGTCTAGAAATGTGGCTCGTTTCATCACCAAACAGCAAGAGAAAGGGAAAATGAAAGATCACCAAAGCTATACCAGACTCTGACATCCTTCCAAAAGTAAGAGTTATGGCTTAAAGTAAACTTCACGCTGACAAAGAGGTGGAGCAACTCGCAAAATTAGTAAGGAGGATATCTAGGAAAGGTCCCAATGAACAGTATTGATCAAAGTGAAGGATCGATGGCTCTCTCAAACTGCAGATTGGTGGTGCCATACACATATACATTAACCCATGTATGGCATATGATGGGGAGATAGCATCAAAGTTTTAGTGAATTACAACAGGAAACACCTGGTCCTACTTCCCAGTGGGTGGTACCAGCCAGGAAATGTGCAAACATTTCAAAACCTCCTTCAAATCTTATTTTGCATATTATTTGCATACTAAAATTCAACATTTTTTCCAATCCAATCTCTAAGCTTTAATGCTTAGAGTGAGGAAAATATTTGAAATTAGTATCAGTTTTTAAATTTATAGTGCTTAATCTTTGATTTAGACATTCAGCGCAGTAACAGGCCCTTTCAACCAACAAGCGTGCTGCTCAATTACACCCAATTAACTTGCACCCGGTGGGAGGAAACCGGAGCACCTGGAGGAAACCCATGCAGATACAGGAAGAATATAGAAACTCCTTACAGACAGTGTTGGATTTGAACCCTGATGGCTGCTACTGTAACAGCGTTGTGCTATCTACTGCACTGCCCATACTTGACTTGTGAATTCTAAGTTTGTGTGTTAATGATCTATTGCAAAGATTTCACACAGTGCACTGTCGGAAGAGCTAGCTCTCCACTTAAATATTAAACCAAGATCCTCTCTGCTCTGGCATATGGATAGAAAGCTTCCCAAAGTGATGGCTTCTTAAAGAGTAGGGAGGGCAGTTGTTTCTAAAGTCTTTTTTTATGCTCATTTTAATATCATTTAGTGTCATAGTTGCTCTTTGTGAGAGCTCTCTTTGTGCAAGTTATCTGTGTTTACCACATTGTGACAGAAATTCCACCCAAAAGTACATCGGCCCCAGTTTGCATCAGAATGTCTTCTAAGCACCTTTCATGAGCTCAGCACGTACCTAAGGGCATTCAACTAATTGAGTATTTTTGAAGTTTACTTTTGTCTCAGATCAGAGCGAGGTCAGTGTTTATCACCCCTCCTGCACTTAAAAAAAAGGTGGTGAGCTGCTTTCTTGTACTGAGGACCTCTAAAGATATTTACAGTTGCATTGAGTGAGGAAGTTGAGGATTTGGATTCCGCAGCAATGAGGGACTTGGAACGTTTTTCCAAGTTAGAATGGCGAGTGACTTGGTGGGGAACCTCAAATGAGAGTGTCCCTATGCCCTTGCTGCCCTTCTCCCCCAATGGTGGAGGTACTGATCAAATAGTTTGGGAATGTAACTCGATGGACTTTGTAGGCGATGCACATTACTGTCATGGTGTAAGTATATAAAGTTTGTGTAGGCCAGTTAGCGGTCTTCCAATAGCACAGTTTGTTATCCTGCTTTGTGCGTTGTTGAAGCCTAACTCATCCAGAGAAATGCAGAGTATCCCACATTGCTGGTTACCACTTTAATGTAAGGAACTAAGAAGTCCATTGTGGAGAATATGCTGTGGCCAAGGTCATGGTAATTGGGAATGAATTTGTTTGGTTCTAATATGTTGAAGGTGGAGCTAGAATTGATGCGTAGTTGTGTGACCAGGTGTTCCAAGGCTGTGTATAGGGCCAGGAAGATGGCATCAGCTATGGAGCTCTACGTCTGCTTGAGTGACTGAGAGTGCAGGTGTGTCTGAGGTTGAAGAGGTGGGTGCCTCTTGCCCCCCGCTTGAACTGAGGGGCGAATACTTTGAACTCATCTGGGAGAGATGCACTTGCAAACTGGGGCTTGAGCCTGGTTTGCTACTGTCTTGTGGCATCCCTGGTACAGGCTGTACCTAAACTTCTTGAATCAGGCTTGGTGGCCTGACTTGTCTGCCTCTTGGTTTTTCACAATGAGTGGACCTCTCCGTTCAGCCATTGTTTCTAGTTGGGGTGCATACAGATTGTTCTCTTTGGCACACAGGTTCCTGCACATTTGCTAATGAGGTAATTGGCAGCGGCAGATATTTTCATTACTGCAGTTAGAGGTTCCCACCTGCTTCAAAAGGGCATCAATCATCCTGGAACCAAAGAAGAGCAGGATGAGCTGCCTCAACGACTATCACCCAGTAACACTCACATCTACTGTGTTGAAAAGCTTTGAGAGCTTGGTCAGGCCCAGAATTAACTTGCACCTAAGTAAAGATCTGGACCCACTGCAATTCGCCTACCGTCACAATCGCTCCACAGCAGATACAATATTGCTGGCTCTTCTCAGCTCTGGATCACCTTGAAAACAGCAACTCATACATACAACTGCTCTTCGTTGACTACAGCTCGGCCTTCAATACCATTATTCCCTCAGTGGTGGTCAAGAAGCTACAAACCTTAGACCTCTACCCCCTCTGGAACTGGATCTTTGACTTTGACCACAGTCAGTACGAATTGGAAACTACGTCTCCTCCTCACTGATCATCAACCCAGGTGCACCCCAAGGATGTGTGCTTAGCCCACTCTACTCATTATACACCCACTACTGTGTAGCAAGGTGCAATTCCAATGCCATCTACAAGTTTGCTGATGGCACCTCAGTTGTCGGCAGAATCACAAAGAGCAATGAGGAAATGTACAGGAGGGAGATAGATCAGCTCGTCAAATGGTGTAATGACAACAACCTTGCGCTCAAACAAAGAAAATGATTGTGGACTTTAGGAGGAAGTCAGGGGAACATGACCCAGTCCTCATCGAGGGTTCAGTGGTGGAAGGGTCAAGAACTATAAATTTCTGGGAATCACCCTCTTCAAAGATCTGTCCTGGAGCCTCCATGTTGATGTAATCACAAAGAAGGCTTGCCAGCGGCTATACTTTGTGAGGTTCTGAGGAGATTCAGTATGTCACTGAAAACTCTCAAACTTCTACAGGTGCATCATGGAGAACATTCTTGCTGGTTGCATCACTGGTATGGAGGCCCAAATACTCAGGACAAGAATAAACTCCAGAGGGTAGTTAACTCGGCCTGCGACATCACAGGCACCAGACTTCACTCCACCGAAGACATCTACATGAGCAGTCTTAAAAAAGCAACCTCTATTCCCTTTTTTCTGTAGCTGTGACAGAATTACCACTAATTGTTCGTGCAAAAAAAAAACTGTACACATGTAAACAAACAAAGAACTGTAAACAGATAATGAATGTAAACCAACTGCAATACAGAGGAACAAAAAGAAAATTTTGCAAGTCTTCAAATAGAGACCAGTCTATAAAATCTGAGGAGTCACATAGCATGTCGTCTGGTTCCTCCTTCCAGTGATGCACAACTTTTAACACCAGCTCCCTGTCTCTTAGTTTCTGCTTGCAGGCGGGTAGCACCCACTCTGATTGGTGGTCTGATTTACCAAAGTGGGGCATGGCATGGAGGAGTTGGTTTTTTTTTGGTGGATGTGTTGCAGTGGAAGAGGATGTCGGGGCGCCAGTGGAACCGATGTCAGTGAAATTGTAAGTCAGGTAGCATCCGTGGATGAGCAGAAACGTTAGGGATCGATTGTCTTCCATGAATGGTGCATGACCTGTGTTTCTCTGAGGTGAGTGAGGACTGCTGTCAGTATATAGGGGCTGCCCCCTGCACCTGTGATGAGCTCTTCACCTTTATTCACTTTGCTGCCAACTTACACCATGATTTCATATTCATTTGGTTCATCTCCCCTTCCTGGATCTCTCCGTCTCCATCTCGGCAGACGAGCTTTCCATCAACATATTATAAACCCACCAACTCCCACAACTGCCTTGACTACTTTTTCTCACACCCTATCCCCTGCGAGGAATCTATTCCCTTCTCGCATTTTCTCCGTCTTCACCGCATCTGTTCCCAAGGTGAGGTTTTCCAGTCCAGATCTTCTGAAATGCCTGTCTTCTTCCACGAATGTGTCTTCCCCTCCACCACCATCGACTCAGCCCTCACCCACATCTCCTCCATTTCTTGCTCATATGCCTTGGCCCCCTCTTCCCCCAGATGCATCAAACACAGGATTCCTGTTGTCCTTACCTTCCACCCCATCAGCCTCCACATGCAACACATTATTCTCCATAATTTCTGCCACCTACAGTATAATCCTACTACTAGACGCATCTTCCCCTCTCTGCTTTCTGTTGGGACCACTTCCTCCATCCCTCCCTCATCCCTCGCTACCAATCACCCTCCCTCCACCCTGGCACCTTTCCCTGTGGCAGCAAGAAGTGCCACACCTCTTCCCTCACCACAATTCAGGGCCCCACACAATCCTTTCAACTGAAACGACATTTGTATATCCATGGAAGTGATCTACTGCATCTGGTGCTCCCTTTCTATGTCGGAGTGACTGGATGCAGACTGGGAGATCGCTGAGCACCTTTGCTCTGCCTGCATCAGTGACGGAGACCTCCCATTGGTCTGTGAAAACTCACAGTTGCCAACCATTTCAATTCTGCGTCCAACTCCCACGCTAACATGTCTGCCCACGGCCTCATACTATTCCTCTGAGACCACCTGTAAAATAGAGGAACAACACTGATTTCCATCTGGGAACTCTCCACCTGGAGAGTTCTGCTAGCCTACTGTCCCATCTCTCTCCCTTCACTTTCCCTTAGCTCTCCACCCTCTTCCCTCTCCATCCCCCCCCCCCACTAGTTGGTGTGCCCTCGCTCCCTTATCCACCTATTACCTCCTGACTGTGAGACCGTGCTTCTCTCCCCCGCCCCTCCCTTTTTGTAGGGTGCCTTCCTACATTTTGCTCATGTAGGGCTCAAACTGTAATGTTGGTTATATATCTTTACTTACAAAATACACTGACCGGCTGAGTTTCTCCGGCAGACAGGAAATTAATTTCAGTTAATTGAAAATTACTGTATATCAGGAGCAAGTATCACTGATGGTGACCATAAAACTACAGCAAAAAAAAAAGAGCTGTTTCCTCAATATCTTCGTTTATCTGAACTGACCGGGCACGTTGGGCCCCTAGCGGCAGGAGCCTCGGGCCCCTGGCCAGGAGCTGGGCCTCGATGGGGAAGCTTTAGTGATCAGCAATGGCCAACATTTTTTTTTGGTGAGAATTAAACAGTATTTTAATGCTTAAAAAGCTTTATCTTGTTGTTTTTTAAAAAATGACCAGTTCTCTGAAAAAAAGCCCGTTTATCCAAAGTAGGCCTGGTCCTGACCATTTTGGATAATCGATGTTGTACTGTACCATTGAAGGAAGGATGAAGATTTGCCCAGCACCAGGAATTAAATCAAATCTTGTGATTCAAATTCAAATCTTTAAAGGTGATCGGAAGAAGCCATCAAATTGGGTTCTGCATCACTGAGGTGGCATGAGGTAGTGAAATGGCAAATAAAGCATCTCCTAACTCTCACTGACCATTTTGTATATTAACTGCAATTAATGTATGATGGAGTCGCTGCTCTCTTTCTCATGAGGATGTCCGCAAAATAATTAAGAGGGCTGGACAGGATGAAGAAGTTGGCCAGCAACAAATACTGGTTAATAACTCGTGTGATGAAAAGTGAACTTGCAACCATGACCCAGCATTCAATCCCAGTTGACTGTTCGCCCTCATTGGAGAGGCCTTTTCATTTAAGGTCTAAAATGTTCAGCTGTTCTTTGCTGAAACAGTGATATGTCGTATTATTTAGTGGAATGTACACTGTGGTAAGCATGAGCAATTTCAGGGCACTGTGCCACCCTGTTCCCATGTTAGTATTAGGTAATGGTTTCATGAGGTAGGCACAAGTCAAGAAGGAAAACTTCCCCACCCTGTTTCATTGAAGCAGGACATTCTTGAACAGTCACTAATTTACCAGAGGCTCCATTCATTGTCAGATATGCATGATAAACGTTGCTCTTTTTCTGCATCAGATTGAATATTTAACTACAATTTTTGTTTTGTGTGCACATAGAAGCAAAGCCTTTGACCAGTTTTCTTTTGAGGGTTGCAATTTTAAGCCCCGAGGAACAGCTGTATCCCATGAATGGATAGAGTTGGCAAGTGGGACGAAGATGAATTGACACAAACAGTTTTTAAAGCATCCTTTGTTGGAAATTCTGGGTTTGGCAAACGCTGCCCCTATACAAGCAGCTGTTAGATACTAATTGGTTGGCATGTGTCAGATGCCAGCTGAAGAGATGAGGCCTGCCAGGTAGTTAGAAATTGATTGCTGCCTTCATAACATCATTGAACCCTTGATTTGAGCACAGATGATGAGTATGTGAATGTATACATGCTTCTTCACATAGATAATACAAAGTCAAACTACATAGGTTCTCCAATATAATTGGTAAGACTCTGAAAACATTCTTCTCTACCGGCATCACCTACTGTCTCCGCTCCATCCTCAACATTCTTTGGATTGACTTCATCACCAACATCGAAGTACTCGAGCTGGCAGAGTCCGCAAGCATCGAATCCATGCTGCTGAAGACCCAACTGCGCTGGGTGGGTCACGTCTCCAGAATGGAGGACCATCGCCTTCCCAAGATCGTGTTCTATGGCGAGCTCTCCACTGGCCACCGAGACAGAGGTGCACCAAAGAAGAGGTACAAGGACTGCTTAAAGAAATCTCTTGCTGCCTGCCACATTGACCACTGCCAGTGGGCTGATCTCGCCTCCAACCGTGCATCTTGGCGCCTCACGGTTCGGCGGGCAGCAACCTCCTTTGAAGAAGACCGCAGAGCCCACCTCACTGACAAAGGAGGAAAAACCCAACACCCAACCCCAACCAATCAATTTTCCCTTGCAACCGCTGCAACCGTGCCTGCCTGTCCCGCATCGGACTTGTCAGTCACCAACGAGCCTGCAGCAGACATGGACATACCCCTCCATAAATCTTTGTCCGCAAAGCCAAGCCAAAGAGAGATTGGCTATTCCATTGCTACAGGATTGAACGTTGTTCCAGTATTGGCAATTTATTCATCTTCCTATGTTTCTTTTGCATGTGGAGGCCCCTGACAAGATGACGATTGATACCTATCTTTGATTACCCTCAAAATGGGTAGCTTGCAAGGTCATTCTGGAGTTAAATAAATTCTGGACCCACAACTGATTAGTTGGGAAAACACATTTCCCTTCCAGCAATACATTAATGAAATAGCTGCATTTTTTGCTGTAGTTTTATGGTCACCATCACTGACACCTTGCTCCTGATATCAGAATTTATTCAATGAACTGGATTTGATTTCCTGGCTGCTATGGTATTGAATTTATGGATTGCGAGTCTGGTAATGTGATCCACCAAGCAACTGTGATCTGGTTCAATTAAGCATGTATAGCTAAACTCTGTTAAAGTGAAGAGTAGGAAATATTATGTGTGATTAATAGGCTTCCATTTGGAACTTCTGAAACCAAACAATATCTTCTAACTAGATTCTTCACAATTCCCAAATCTTTGGGTCCAGAGATTTTGAAACTGTTCTCCAGCAACCTAGATATTAATTGCTTGTTGGGGGGGGGGGGGAGTGGTAAATGTCAAACTTTGGATTTTTATTTATTTTGACTTTTAGAGAGATGGCACAATAACAGGCCCTTATGGTCCATAAGCCTGTGCTACCCAGATTCTCCCATTAACCTATGTGCATTTTGGAGGGTGGGAGGAAACCCACGAGGAGAACATACAAACTCCTTGCTGACAGGGCCAGATTCAAACCCTGGTCGCTGGCGCTGTAATACGATGGTGCCACCCAGTTTAGACAAGTTTATAATGATAAATCTGCCATTTTGATTTCTGGATTGCAAATGCAGTTGTTGCAAAGAGTAAACGGAAAAGTGCTGTACTTGTTGTGACACAGGAGGACATTCAGCCCATCAAACTCCAGCTACAAACAGAGCAATTCTGTATGCTCTCTTTTGTTTCCCTGTGGCGTCCTTTCGCTCATTGCCCTTCAACTTCCCTTCACTTTTCTTTGTTGCCTTCCTACACTAAGGGGACAGTTACAATAGCCATTTAACCTGACAGCACAAGGGATGTTGGAGAAACTAAGGGCACCTGACAGAAACCCCGCAAGGAGAAAATGCAAACTCAAGGTCAGTACCACAGGTCAGGATCGAACCTACTAGGCCCCTGGAAAACAACATACTGTATGGTTGGGTTTTTTGACTTAATGATCATTGAGTACTTGTCAAATGCAGGTGCATGGTTCAGGAAATGTTAGGTTTTTTTTTCAATATTCAATTCCCCTTTCAATTATACTCAATATGCAATTTCACAGGGAATATCAAGATTGTTCAGTAAAACTCCTGTTATCTGGAGTACAAGAAACTGGCAAAAAAAAATTCTAGAAAATTAATAGGTAAAAAATGCGTAAATTTAAACTTGGCGCACCTCGTTGTTAGTTTGCCAATCACGCAATCTCAAGCAACCAGAAAATTCACTTGTCTGGCATATACCAATCCCCATAGGTGATGCATACCAGGGGTTTTACTATAAAAAAATTTATTTTTCCCTTGTCTTGTAACCTGGTGCATCCTCTCACTCTTCCAAACAGTTGAAAATTAGCTGTAGCCCTTTTGAAACCTAAGACTCCAACAACTGTTGCTTTTCCTACTCTACGTAGGACCATCCATGCATCCTGCTTTCTCAACTTAAAAGATCCTTGCTCAGTGTTTGATGTGCAAGTAATCTTGGCCCTTGCATTCACTTGGTGTCTCGATGCATTCACCTCTTGCGTTGTTTTGAGACTGGCAGAGCCACATCATTGAATAGCGAGTCCCAAGAGGGCAGAAGTATTTTTGGAAGCATTATTCTGCACTTGCTGAGGCTCATTTGCCGACCTTCATGGTTGACACTTTATATGGCACAGTTTTACACAAGTGGAATCAGCACCTGTCTTGTATCATTGCTGTTCCATTGGAAACTCTAACAAGTGCAGAACCTGCTTCTTAAAGAAACTTTCAACAGATCTGTGTCTTCTAAAATTAGTTTATCTACAAATATGGCTTGGATCAATGTTTTATTTCCATCTCTAACATCATGTGACTCTGGATTTGCCTCTTGATCTACTGGACACCTCTGTGCTGTACCTCTGAACTGGACTGTTCAAGTCTGTTCCTAGTTGGTATTTTCAGTTGACCCTGTCAACGTCATTCAAAACTCCGCTGTGCATTTGACCATCACCCCTGCAATTACTGACTGTCATTGACTCTTAGTTAAACAATGCCAGGATTTAAAAATGCTTCTCAAATTTTTCAAATCCTTTCATGACCTCTAATTTCAAGTCAAGTTTATTGTCCTCTGATTGCACAAGTACGACCCAACGAAACTGTGTTCTCTGATCCTCGGTGCAAAACAAACAGACACACAACCAGACATAACACAAACACAGACAAATAATACATCTATGCAGGACAAGTATTCACACACTATTTTGGGAATATGAGAGTCTCGGAGGGTCAGTGTGAGCCGTTCCTTTGGTCGTTCAGCGTCCTCACTGCCTGTGGGAAGAAGCTGTTCCTCAGCCTGGTGGTACTGGCTCTGATCCTCCTGGATCTCTTCCCTGATAGTAGTAACTGAAAGATGCTCCTGTTGGGAAATTTCCACCAAATCTATAACCTTTTCATCTCTCTGCTTCTGCTCTCTCTTGATCGTTCCCAAGTTTAATCCCCCACCACTGATAATGCCCTAAACTTGGAATTCCTCCCTAAAACTAGTTTTCTTTGTCTAATGACCAGGTTTAATAGGGGCTTGCTGTCAACTTCTTTATTTAATAACTTTCCTCTGCTGTCTGTGAGATGTTTAGCCACATTGATATTGGAGGATAATGAGTTGTCTTTGGATATTGCTGCTCTTGTTTGTGGAAAAATATTTTTGAATTATTTTAGTCCAATTAAAAAAAATTGCTCAAAATCGTGATTTGAACTTGTGCAATGTACACGCCTACTTTCTGATGCCTTTGTTCACTTCCTGTCCTCCGAAATGGGCAAATAGATTTTCTGCATAGCTGCCCTCAGCTGAGTGCCCTCACACCTTTGCAATCAGAAAATGATTCTCGTGTGTAGCGAAGGTCAGAAAGGGGAATGGGGCAGGGGGAGAGGCATCTGTCCTGATAAATTGCACTCTTATACCTGCTCTCAGACTGCTGAGCGTGAACATCTGCACCTGCCACAGTCATCGGTTATTTGTTCCTTTTGGTAAGGCAAAAAAATGTTCATTGGTACTTTCACTTCATCCAAATCTAAGCTTGAGCGGCCACCCATGCATGGATTTATTTTTGAACTTTTCTTTTTGGCCTGTTCAACTGATGGCAAAAGTGATAAATGTGGTTGCTACGGTTAAATATAATTCAACTTCCTGCTAAATTTATGCCGTGATTGGAAAAGGCAAACACTTCTTTAGAGCTGCCAAATCTTCAGCTCCGTCCTCTGCTGCTCCATGTTGTCTTCTGGTGAAATGTGTTGGCCGAAGGCAATGTTTGAGCTGTAATTAACCCCACAGGCAGAAGTTAATGGGGTGGATCATTCCTGATATTATGATGGCAAAGCCAAGGTGATTAGCTTTGAAGTGAATAATGTGGCATCTGGTCGACCAATTACCTGTGTCCTTCCCTTTGACTGCAAAACAGATGACCAGCGAGATGAAGAATTGGGCACACAGGAGGCTGCCGACGCTGGAATCTGAAGCTAAACACAATATGCTGGAGGAACTTGGTCAAATTTTTTAACATTTAGACATACAGCACAGCAACAGGCTATTTCAGCCCACGAGCTCATACCGCCTAATTACATCCACCCCCCTACAATAGACCTACAACCCCCCCCCCCCATACCCCCGGTAAGTTCTGAAGGGTCAGAGGAAGTCCACGCTGACACAGGGAGAACATACAGACTCCTTACAGTCAGCCTGGGATTTGTATCTAGGTGACACTGTAACCGCGTTGCGCTAACCACTACACTAACTGTAATAGGAAAAAAAAGTGTTGCTGGCTGAAACTCTTCAAGGCTAGTCTTTTTCTCCCACTGATACTGCTTGACCTGCTGAGTCCTCCAGTTTGTGTTTGGTTTTGGAAGGAAAAAGTATTCCTCTCACTGGCTTTTCTTGTGTTCTTTTCCCCACATCCCCATCAATCAGCCTATCTCTTAATGCCAAGCAATTTTTCCTCATTATCCCTCTGTTGGAGCTTGAGGTTTTGGCCTGGTTCCTGATGTATAGATGCAATTCCTCATTTCGCAGTAATTGCAAGATAATTTTCATTGCCTGTGTGACATTGAGCAACGATTGTCTAGTGTGTTAGATGGATCTCTTCTGACACTGGGCTTCATTTCATCGTTGAAACTGGTATTAGGTGGCATACCCTCGGTGCTCATCATAAAGTACATTGCATCTGAGACTCGGTACAGATGGAGGCAAGGTGAACAGAGCTGTTAGTGCAGTACCAGAGATCCAGATTCATCTGCTGCTGTCTTTAAGTAATTTGAATATTTTCTCCGGCTGATATGGTTTTCTCCCACCCTCCAAAATGTGTGGGGTCAGTAGGTTAATTGGATGTAATTGTGCGGAACAAGTTTCATGGGTCTACAGTGCTGTATCGTTAATAATTTAAAAATTCTCTCAATTGCCTTTCACACTTTTGCACAGCAATGCTTTTGCTTCTTGTGAATCCCCACTTTAGCAAACTGCGGATTGGGGCTTGTTTGAGTTGAATCTTGTCGTCAACGTGATTCTGTAGCATGCTGTCTCACCTGCCTTCTCCAGGTGTCCAGGTAGGTTTGATCTTCCAGTTAGTGATGGGTACACCAGGATGGCTTCATTCCAAGACAAACATCAGCGAGTGCTGATGGACGTGCTTTGGTCTGTTGTTGTTTCGGGTGGAAGGAGGTATCCACAACTGCTGAATGTTGCAGACTGGGACAATCCAAGGTGCAAAAATACATTCTGATAGAAGCATTTGAGTCAAGAGCAGCCACTGTAAAGGTACAGTGAGGAAGGACCTCTCTGTTCAGAGTCCTGCTCACTGGGGACCTAGAGCCTGTGTAACAACCTCTCAAATGGTTTGACGAGGTTTGATTTATTGTAAGAAAATGCATTGAATTTGTGATACAAAGAACATGGAGCAAGACTTAATGACTTCTTACTGTAAATAAGAATTATTGTATATGATATGCTGGCATATAAAACTACTTCTGTTTAAGATTACACCTGAATTTCCACCTAAAATGTTGGTTTTGAGTGATACTAGTCTTATACAGCACTTACCTCTGACCAGTGGAGTGATACTGCTAGGCACATTTAATTCTTAATATTTTAAAAGCAAATTAAGTAAAAGTTTAAATTTTATTAGCTTATTTAAAATAAACCATTTAGAGCCTGTACAGAACCGACTGCAGTCGGACTAGGCAGAGAGACCCCTGCAGGGGAGCGCTGAGACTTTGCTGTTAAGGTTTGAATTTTATACTTGCCATATAAGTAAATCCCTGGTTTTGGGTTGATATTTTTAAAGTTCATGTCCCATCTTGTACCCCAGCTTATACTTTTGGGGGTGTGGGGTGGGGCGTGAAAATGATAGAATGATGCATTTGATCTGGTCTAAATTGTTACAAACCACGCGTAACGCGAAGCAATAGACGATGAACAAGACAGTGTTTAATTTAAACACTAATTTTATTTCTAACTCTTAAAATATGGTCTTAACTTTTAAACTATCCTTAACACTAAATCTATCCCCTACTCTGTGTGTGTGTGATATACCCAAACTATTACAGTCCAGGCCAAAATCTAGAAAGTTACTTCAAAGTTCAGTCTTTTAAATTCAGTGTTGAAGTGCAGGCCTTTGAAATTCGATGCCTAGAGTTAATGTTGAACTGATGGGAAGACTGGAGTTAAGGCTGCGACAGACTCAAAAATTCTTCTTGCGTTGTCTTTGAAGAAATGTCCATCCACACGAGCTGTGGTCATAACACTCCTGGTCCTTTTGTAGGCAAGACTTGAACTGGGTGTCCTCCATGAAGCTTCCAAGACCCTGGCACTGGTTTCTCTGAGTCCTTCATTGTTCGTCACAATCAAAATGAAGCACTTTGCTTCCCAAAAGACCCTCCTGGCCCAGTCATTCACAGAACATGCTTTGCTCTGAATTCCACAGAAATGGCTGGTCACAAGAGCTACTTCAAAATGCTGCTTTGTCTTCAGCCATCAGCCTGGTTCTCCCTTCCAAAATCACCATGTCTTTGCGAATGTACGGAATCTGCAACAGACTGACAAGCCTTCCCTCACTTCCTCCAATGTATTGAATTGTGGTTGGGATGTGGCTTGTGATTTGCTTGTGTGTAATGTTAAATGTTAACTGTGACCATTCAATTTCTCCTGTCTGTACTATCCCTTACAGTGATAATTCCATTTTACTAAAATGGGAGTTCGTAATAAAATTAGTGTTTAATTGAAAACTACTTGAAGTAAACTAATCACTGCGGTTTAATAAAAGTGAAATACTGGAAATGCTCTGTGCTCAGAAACAGTGAGTGATTTTGCTCAGAGGTAATTCTTTCTCACTGGTTCAGACGACATGCAGGCTAAGTTGTGGATGGGAGGGCTGGAGTGAACTGATGGAAATTCAGCAGTAGGCCGAGACCAAGATTTTCTAGGTGACATGAGGCCTTCAGTAACATCTAGTCAGCAAAGCATCACTGAGAGGAGGATAAAACAATTGCTGGAAATCTGAAACAAAAGAGAATGCTGGAACTATTCAGATCAGCCAACATCTGTGGTGAGGAAAATAGAGTTAATAACACAGGTGGGTGATCTTGTCTCCGAAGTGAATCAAACAGGAAATGCTGATTGACTGAAATTGTTAAAATGAAGGCCACAAGCTGCACAATTGGAAAATGAGGTGCATTAGACCAGGGCTATAATTCGTTCCATATTTATTAATTAATAATTTTTATTAAAATGTTGAATCATCCAGTCATGTTACTGGAGATCAAAGGATGACATTATTAGTTGACATTTCTGTGGTTTTCAGAAATCCTGCCATATATATGGTTCTTCAGTTTTGTTTTGTTATGCAATAAAACTGACTAACAACCTCCTTGGCTACAACATTTATCTCCTTTGGTGGGGCCTGTTAGGCATGGGACATGAGCATGTAGAACATAAAAGCCAGTTATGTTTCTAAAAGCAATGTACAAGACTCCCAGCACATTGTCAAGAATTCACAAAAATGTATCCCTTGATTGGTATTGATTTTTAAATAGTTCTGCTGAGGTTTTCATTAGATTTTAACTCTGGAGAATCCCATAGCATCAAGGATTTGGGCCTCATTGCTTAACACTGGTGAAACCTAATTAGAATTTGTCTACTTAATCTATTTAAGTTGAAGCCCCCCCAAAATGAATGACTCATCTGAGGTAGACCTTTTAGAAGATTTGCTTGGTTGGCTGATGACGTCGATGGTTGATCTGGAGACTGGGCCACAGGACTGGGTGGGTTTGAGAATATGTGAGCCTTTCATCAGGATTACCAAGCAAAGGGGAGAAGCTGAGGGAGGGTTGGGTAGGGGGAAGTGCATGGGCTGGCAGATGACGGTAATATTAGTGCAATCATTTCTATTCACCTATCACTGCCGCTTGTTCTCCTTCCCCTCTTTTCACCCCCCCCCCACCCTTTTATTCTGTCTTCTGTCCTTGGCACTGGTGTTACTAGGGGTCCAAACCACACCGGGTGATGCTGTCTGAGGGGGTGACACCAAGATGACTGTGTATATATATTAAAAAATTATGCAGTGTTACAACATCTATTTTTAAAAAAAAATATCCCTGTATTTAGTTATAACAACAAAACCCTGCCCCCCCACCTCCAACCAACTGCTCAGCGCCGCCACCCAGGACATCCAAGGAATATGCACCTTCTTCTACTCTCAGTGCACTCAGTCCATGAGATGGTGGGGGGGGGGGGGGGGTGAGGGAGGGGTGAGTTACTGCACCGGGTCACACCTACCCTAGTGGTGCCACTGGCCTTTGGTATTCCTGAATATTGAGTATCTAACCTTCCGTCAGTGCTGACCAACCTACTCAATTCCTCCAGTAGTTTGTGTTGCTGCTTCCATTTTCAAGGATCTGCAGTCTTATTTATCTTGGGAATATAGACAATGTATTTAACTTGTATTGAGCACCCTTCCTGATTTCTTTTGATGTGAGACCATTGTTGCAAATTAGCTTTCATGTAGATTTAGAGAGCGAGTTCTTGGTCCAATTGTAGTGGAGTTCAAGTTGTCCAAGCCCTGACAGTCACATGTACAGATAGCTGAAGGATCATTTGGTTGCATTCAATCACAGACGGTGGAAATAATAGGCAAGGCCATCAGTTATTTCCCATCCCTTATATAGATGTTGGTTCACTGCAGGTTTAGACAGTGAGCCTGCATGAACAGTGACCACGGCTGTGAGATTAGGACTTGCAAGATTTTGACTTGTAGTTATTAAAAAGTCATGTTAAATCTTGCAAAGTAGGCTATGTATTAAATTGAGACATACAGCACAGTAATGGACCCTTTCGGCCCACGAGCCCATGCTGCTCTAATTACATCCAATTGACCTCCAACCCTGGAATATTTTGAAGGGTAGGAGGAAACTGCAGCGCCCGGAGAAAACTCGTGCAGACACGAGGAGAGCAGACAAACTCTTTGTGGACAGCACCGGATTCGAGCCCCGGTTGTTGGCGCTGTATAGAATTGTGCTATGCTGACTGGGCCACCTTACCATTAACCAACAGGATCAAAGTTCTGTGAAGAAGGAATGCTGTCAAGCCAAAATTTGAGTAATGCTGGCTTCAAGCAGCCCAAGCATTGTTGATAGATGAGTCAAATCTGGGAAGAAGCACTTGTGGCAAAACTACAAAATTGCTCAAAGCTTCCCATTGATGATATTCATCATGAATTCTGGTCAGTGTTTAATGTTTATTTCTTCTCTTTTCCTAAGGGGGAGTCTGTCCTCTCTGTTCTGCTGGGCGAGGAGTATGCAGTTGAAGAGGATGTGGCCCTTTACCTTGTATTCTCTGGTTCCAGTCAACAGCATTTAACCAGTACACAAAGAGTGGACCACAACACGTTGCAGACTGTCGCTCCTGGTAAGTGACTATACTTTGGCTCTTGTTCCTGTTTAACTTCGCATTCTTCCCCCATCAAGTTCCCTTGAACGTAAACTGATTCAACATCGCTTAATGGGAGGCTAAATTATTAGTGCCATTGAAATTTCAGATGTCGGTGCAGCCTGCTTCTGGGTAGATCGTTGACCTTTGCTTCAGAACTGCTGCACTCCGCTTGTTGCTCTGTTCTTGTCCTGTACTCAGTGACAGAGGAAACGATGTCTTCCCGAATGAATTTCAGTGTAATTGGTTAATCTTCACTGACATCCTCATCAAACTCTTAAATGGGCCATCGTCGCACTGCTTCTGAGTTCCTCATGATCTCAGCGAGGTTTGAGCTCTGACCTCACTCATTTGTTTCTTTCTGAGGAACCTCTCCTCATCCTCTTGCATGTTCAATCTCTGCTAATTCCTTCCCTATGTATTATTTTAAGTGCTGCTCAATTTTAACACTGTTTTATAATGGTTCCTTGTTGCACTGCATTCTGAGGTTGGTGTTTCAGGGATGGCACTGGGTCAATCGCTTGCTTTTATTTCAAGATCAGTTATTTTATGAATGAAATATACAAATACAGAATCATCAGGTCCACATTTTCAATACAAGTTATGGATGATATCTGTGCTAAAGTAACTAGTTCATGGGCTGCAAATTTAAACTGTAATTAGTGTTCAATGGCAGGAGAGCCCTGAACTCCTTTCCACAAAGGGCCCGACAATTGTTTATCCCCCCCACCCCCCCCCCCCAAGCAAACCACAATAACTTACTCGTAATGCATGCAGCGATCGCACCTGGAGCTCTTTTCTGGCACAAAAGTAAAGCTTAGTTTTGTTTTGGAGAGTGGACAAACATGGCTTCAGCTGAGGGAAAGGGCACATGACCTCTCCATTTCAGAGCCCAGGTGCACACCAGAAAGACTAATTTCTAAAGGTCTTTCACACCGGGCATCATCACAAGATCCATCCCATCCAAAGAACCATAGTCACTGTTGTATTATAGGAAACCCATGACTCAGCCATTCCATAGGTAAAAATATATTAGAACCGCAAACATTGACAAACCATCCAATACTCTCAAAAAATTAAATCCAGTAATGTTCTTCCTCTTCCCCAAATGCAGCACCTCACACTTGTCTGTGCTAAATTTCATCTGCCATTCCTTGGCTCATTTTCCTAGTTTGTCTGGATCCCATTATAATCTTGGATAACCTTGTTTGCTGTCTCTTATACTAACCATCCCCAATGGGGGCCCTACTCCTCTTCCCCCTCCCCCCCAGCCACTGCGGGGGCCGCAGCTCACTTAAGTAAAAGCCTTGTTTTCTTTCCACCTCGTGTAATATAATTTTGGGGGTTTTTTTAAACGTAGTTTTTTAAACGTCCTGTTTTGCGGAAACTTCCAAAATGTTTGACCTGGAAGTCAGCCTGAAGAAAACTGAGGTCCTCCATCAGCCAGCTCCCCACCATGATTACCAGCCCCCTCACATCTCCATCGGGCACACAAAACTCAAAACGGTCAACCAGTTTACCTATCTCAGCTGCACCATTTCATCAGATGCAAGGATTGACAATGAGATAGACAACAGACTCGCCAAGGCAAATAGCACCTTTGGAAGACTACACAAAAGAGTCTGGAAAAACAACCAACTGAAAAACCTCACAAAGATAAGCATATACAGAGCCGTTGACATACCCACACTCCTGTTCGGCTCCGAATCCTGGGTCCTCTACCGGCATCACCTACGGCTCCTAGAACGCTTCCACCAGCGTTGTCTCTGCTCCATCCTCAACATTCATTGGAGCGCTTTCATCCCTAACGTCGAAGTACTCGAGATGGCAGAGGTCGACAGCATCGAGTCCACGCTGCTGAAGATCCAACTGCGCTGGGTGGGTCACGTCTCCAGAATGGAGGACCATCGCCTTCCCAAGATCGTATTTTATGGTGAGCTCTCCACTGGCCACCGTGACAGAGGTGCACCAAAGAAGAGGTACAAGGACTGCCTAAAGAAATCTCTTGGTGCCTGCCACATTGACCACCGCCAGTGGGCTGATATCGCCTCAAGCCGTGCATCTTGGCGCCTCACAGTTTGGCGGGCAGCAACCTCCTTTGAAGAAGACCGCAGAGACCACCTCACTGACAAAAGGCAAAGGAGGAAAAACCCAACCCCAACCAACCAATTTTCCCCTGCAACCGCTGCAACCGTGTCTGCTTGTCCCGCATCGGACTTTTCAGCCACAAACGAGCCTTCAGCTGACGTGGACATTTACCCCCTCCATAAATCTTCGTCCGCGAAGCCAAGCCAAAGAAGAGTCGGTAGGAGAGTAGCCAAAACCCTAGGGCTTCACAGGGAAGGGGGCCCATAAACTTTGCGCTGTGTCTTTTGGTGGGGGGGGGGGGGGGGGGGGCGGGGAGATGCATAGCTGAATACAGGTTGTGAATGACTGCTCCATACCTTTGTATTTGGCTCAGAGTTTATGGGCCCCTTTTCTGTGAAGCAGTCAATTTCAGTTGGTTTCCTCTATACTTCTCTCCTACCGACTACATAAAAAATATTTTATGATTTCAGTCCTTGGCCCTCTTTAAATGTGCTGTGGCTCCCACCACCCTGAGATGGGGGGTGGGGGTTGCATATGGCCACTGTTGAGAAGGGATGCTCAAAATCACCAATTTTGTTCTCATCTGCAAACTTACTAACCATATAACCATATACAGCACAGAACAGGCCAGTTTGGCCCTACTAGTCCATGCCGGAACAAATCCCCTCCCTCCTAGTCCCACTGACCAGCACCTGGTCCATACCCCTCCAATCCTCTCCACTCCATGTAACTATCCAGTCTTTCCTTAAATGTAAATAACGTCCTTGCTTCAACCACCTCTGCCGGAAGCTTATTCCACATCCCAACCACCCTTTGCGTGAAGAAATTTCCCCTCATGTTCCCCTTATAATTTTCCCCCTGCAATCTGAAACCATGGCCTCTGGTTTGAATATCCCCCACTCTTAATTGAAAAAGCCTATCCACGTGGACTCTCTCTGTCCCTTTTAAAATCTTGAACACCTCCATCAAAACCCCCTTCAATCTACACTCCAGAGAAAAAAGCCCCAGGCTGCTCAACCTTTCTCTGTCACTTAAACCCTGACATCCTGTCAACATTCTCGTGAACCTTCTCTGCACTCTCTCTATTTTGTTTATATCCTTCCTATAATTCGGTGACCAAAACTGCACACAGTATTCCAAATTTGGCCTCACCAATGCTTTATATAATTTCATCATAACATCCCAACTCTTGAATTCAATACTCCGATTTATGAAGGCCAACATTCCAAATGCCTTCTTTACCACTCTATCTACCTGAGAATCAACTTTGAGGGTACTATTTACCATAACTCCTAAATCCCTTTGTTGCTCTGCACTCCTCAATTGTCTACCATTCTCAATGTATATGACCTATTTAGATTTGCCTTTCCAAAATGCAACACTTCACACTTATCCGTATTAAATTCCATCAGCCATTTCTCAGCCCACTCCTCTAGCTTTCCTATATCTCTTTCTAAGCTACGGTAATCTTCCTCACTGTCCACAATACCACCAATCTTTGTATCATCTGCAAACTTACTTATCCAATTCACCACCCCTTCTTCCAGATCATTAACATATCTTTCTTTCTTTGGCTTGGCTTCGCGGACGAAGATTTATGGAGGGGGTAAAAAGTCCACGTCAGCTGCAGGCTCGTTTGTGGCTGACCAGTCCGATGCGGGACAGGCAGACACGATTGCAGCGGTTGCAAGGGAAAATTGGTTGGTTGGGGTTGGGTGTTGGGTTTTTCCTCCTTTGCCTTTTGTCAGTGAGGTGGGCTCTGCGGTCTTCTTCAAAGGAGGCTGCTGCCCGCCAAACTGTGAGGCGCCAAGATGCACGGTTTGAGGCGTTATCAGCCCACTGGCGGTGGTCAATGGGGCAGGCACCAAGAGATTTCTTTAGGCAGTCCTTGTACCTTTTCTTTGGTGCACCTCTGTCACGGTGGCCAGTGGAGAGCTCGCCATATAATACGATCTTGGGAAGGCGATGGTCCTCCATTCTGGAGACGTGACCCATCCAGCGCAGCTGGATCTTCAGCAGCGTGGACTCGATGCTGTCGACCTCTGCCATCTCGAGTACCTCGACGTTAGGGGTGTGAGCGCTCCAATGGATGTTGAGGATGGAGCGGAGACAACGCTGGTGGAAGCGTTCTAGGAGCCGTAGGTGGTGCCGGTAGAGGACCCATGATTCGGAGCCGAACAGGAGTGTGGGTATGACAACGGCTCTGTATACGCTTATCTTTGTGAGGTTTTTCAGTTGGTTGTTTTTCCAGACTCTTTTGTGTAGTCTTCCAAAGGCGCTATTTGCCTTGGCGAGTCTGTTGTCTATCTCATTGTCGATCCTTGCATCTGATGAAATGGTGCAGCCGAGATAGGTAAACTGGTTGACCGTTTTGAGTTTTGTGTGCCCGATGGAGATGTGGGGGGGCTGGTAGTCATGGTGGGGAGCTGGCTGATGGAGGACCTCAGTTTTCTTCAGGCTGACTTCCAGGCCAAACATTTTGGCAGTTTCCGCAAAGCAGGACGTCAAGCGCTGAAGAGCTGGCTCTGAATGGGCAACTAAAGCGGCATCATCTGCAAAGAGTAGTTCACGGACAAGTTTCTCTTGTGTCTTGGTGTGAGCTTGCAGGCGCCTCAGATTGAAGAGACTGCCATCCGTGCGGTACCGGATGTAAACAGCGTCTTCATTGTTGGGGTCTTTCATGGCTTGGTTCAGCATCATGCTGAAGAAGATTGAAAAGAGTGTTGGTGCGAGAGCACAGCCTTGCTTCACGCCAATTGTCTACCATTCTCAATGTATATGACCTATTTAGATTTGCCTTTCCAAAATGCAACACTTCACACTTATCCGTATTAAATTCCATCAGCCATTTCTCAGCCCACTCCTCTAGCTTTCCTATATCTCTTTCTAAGCTACGGTAATCTTCCTCACTGTCCACAATACCACCAATCTTTGTATCATCTGCAAACTTACTTATCCAATTCACCACCCCTTCTTCCAGATCATTAACATATATATAACAAACAATAGTGGACCCAGGACCGATCCCTGAGGAGCTCCACTAGTCACTGGCCTCCAATTTGACAAACAATTTTCTAGCATACTCTTTGACACCTCCCATCCAACCATTGCTGAATCCATTTCACTACCTCCTTATACCTAATGCCTCCACCTTTTTTCCTAACCTTCTGTGGGGACAAACAAGAATGAACCCATTCCCAATCCATGCAGTACTTGACTGGTCACAGGTATTTATCTCGGTCACAACCCTCCACACATGAGGCATAGATAGGCTGCACAGTCTCTACCTTTTTCCCCAGGGTGACAACAGCAAGGACCATAAGACATCTGTTTAAATTGAGCAGAGGAAAGGTTTTTTTTTGCATAGAATGCTGGGTTCCTGGAATACATTGCCAGGGGCTGTGGTGGAGGCTGGTACTATGGGGACATTTAAAAGACTCCTAGATAGACACATGGATGTAAGAAAAATAGTGTTCTGGGTGTGAGGGAGGGAAGGTTAGAATGTTGTGGAGTAGGTTTCTATTCTTTGGGACTGAAAGGCATGTGCTATCTCTCTTGATAGGTGTAAATGCTCTCTTCTGGCTTGACTCCTTCACAAACCTTCATCACAGACTGATGTGATACAAGCCAGAGACCAGCTACATATTGTTGCACAGAGCGACAGATAGGCTGAGGTTATCTCACACAGGATGTCGTTTTAAGATTAAACAAGGACGCAGAAGGTTTGCAGGTCAGAAGATTTACAGGATGCAGAAAGTTTTCTTGGGATGAAAACGAGCTTATTGTTGAAATTCAGGTACCGCCGATATTTAAAATGGGCACCATTGACACTGTCCGTTTCCCTTCACTCTGGAGCTCGTGCCTGCCTGCCTGTCATTGGACCCTGCACTTCGTAGTTTAGCACTGAATTGACAATCTGCTTTGCAATTGAAGCGGGCGAATCCAAGTATTTGGCAGAACTGGGGCATGAGTAGTTAGTCATTAGATGGGTGACATGAGCGGTTTATCAGCTTGAGTCTATTCAAGGCCATTTCCCTATTCATAGGTATGGCTGTTATCTAAGCAGCGTCAGTGTTTCCAAATGTCAGCTCTGTATTTGCACTGATACTAAGCAGTTTGCTGCTTTTGGACATTTGGGTAGGAAACAGCTTTAAAATAATAGAAATGGGCAGAAATTGCATGAAATAATTTAATCTGTTAATTTTAGGAAAGTGTTTGATTTTCTTGTGCAGCATTCCACAGCTGGCAACAAACACCAAAGCATGAGTGGGGCAGGTTAATGTGTTGGGGAGGCATTAAATTAGAGCATTGTCCTGCCAGTCACCAGCATCCAGAGGCAAACTTCATGTGCATTAAAACTCCTGTCATCCGGAATTCAAACAACTGGCAGCCTGAAGCAACCGGTAAAAAAAACTTGAAAATAAATGGGTACAAAGACATGGAAGTTTAAAATTGGCACCTCCCTTGCAGTTAGTTCGCCAATCCATGTAACAAGCAATCTCAAGCAACCAGAAAATTCACTTATCTGGCATCTACCATTCCCCTTAGGTGGTAGATACCAGGGTTTACTGTAACTTCACCTGGAAATTGGTTAGTGGTATAAAGGTAAAAGTTTAATTATTGTCATGTAATACTACATTTAGTAGGTAACATGCATGAAATTCTTTAAGTTTTGTCTACCATAAGGCAGACAGAGAGTCTCCACTTGGTCCAACGGCCCTCACAACACCTGGTGTTCCTGAGCGGTCGCCCCTCCAAGTACTGACCAGGCCTGAGCCTGAACCTGCTTAGCTTCCAAGATCAGACAATCTCAGACGTATTCAGGCTATTAACTGAAGGAACTCCTCTTCCCTCTGCTGCTTCTCCAAAATTAGACAAGTTGACAATATCTATCATGCACTTGGGGCTGTTCTTGAAACAGCAAGATCATTGTTAAAAGTTCATTTTAGGTGCTGATAGGAGACAAAGAGGAAATGAGATTTCCGCAAATTCTAATTTGAAGCTTGAGATATAATGAGGAGGAATTTGAATCTACAAATGGGGTAAACAGAGAAAATCAGGAAAATTATCTTAATTTTGAGTATTTCTAAACAATGAAATGAAGAAATTTATTGGGTGAGGGGAATATAAATTTCATCACTGCTGGGTTTTAAGAGTTTCAGTGGCGAAATCCAAAAGCAGTGTTAAATGTCAGTATTGGGGTGAAGTAACTGTGCTGGTTGGACAACAGCACATTGAGAGTTAAAGTTTAACTTGCGTGTATGCCATTGTGACCATTGGATTGTAAATTATTCGCATGATGAAAATCTCAAAACGTGGTTAAAGATCTGGGAAATGGTTTGTAGAAAGATCATCTGTAGTGTGTACTTGTCACAGTACATTATCATTCGAACGTGCCTTAGACATTTCTGCTATTTTTAAGGTACAGCGTAAATGGAAGTGCTTGCATTGAATGTTTTGAAACATTTGAACCTGCAGCATGGTAATGGGCCCTTTAGGCCGACGAGCCCGTGCTGACCAAAATAATCCAATTAACCTACACCCCCTGTACGTTTTGAAGGGTGGGAGGAAATCGGAGCAGCTGGAGACATGGGGAAAACATACAAACTTTATGCAGACAGCGCCGGATTCGAACCTGCTACGCTAACCATGCCGAACTGAATGTTCTGTCCTACTGATTAATGATCTAGATCTGGTGCTTATTGAAAGAAATCTTTAGTTACGTTTGGCATTCAGCTCTTGAACTGATCTGGTAAATTTCAGGAACATCTCTATTTTTTGGTCCACCCCCCCCGCCCCCAAAAATCTGGGGATTTATCAGGAGAAATTAATTTTTGAAAATCCTGTTTAAATGTGAAATAAGGCTGCATTCACAGATATGTGATTATTCCCACAAGAATCTGATGGAAATGGCAGGTCACTTGTTTATACTGCTGTTCAAATTGTAAATGCACCAAATGTCATCCTTTTGTGCAAACTATTCCAGTTACCAATGGAAGGTGGAGGCAGTGATTTAAATTCTACTTTGCAGGAAAGGTTTGCGAGCCTGCTGCTGCTATCTTCGATGTGTTGGTGTGAAACACGAAAGTCCGCAGACGCCACGGTGAAGTAAAAACATGATGCTGGAGAAACTCAGCAGGTCAAATGGTGTCCTTCATGCACCAATGATAAAGATACATAATCAAAGTTTTGGGCTTGATGATGGTACAATGAGACCTTGATGAAGATTGGCTATGTTTCTTTGTCGTTGGCGCATGAAGGACACTGTTTGACCTGGTGAGTTTCTCCAATATCTTAGATGCATTGGTTTGCTGCAGCTGCAAAGCTGTAAAGAGAAGTGCACGGTAGCTACTGAGTTGCAACTGGTTTGTTCCGCGAGAGGAGAGAGTGGAGGCAAATCTACCATCAGCTTTTGTAGGAACTGTTCATCAGTGCAACAACAAATGTAACCTTTACGGTTGCATTACTATTTGGAGCCCTTAAAGAATTTTTTGCTTTTAAAAATAAAAAAAAACCAAATAAATAAATAAATAAATAAATAAATTAAAAGAAAAAGAATTCTTTACTTTAAATTTGCTGAAAGTGTCTATCATTTAGTATATTACAGGAGAATGTTCAGTCCATCAACTCCATGCATCTCTCCAGCATAATTATTCTCTTCTCTTTCCCTGTAACTTGGCAATTTTCCCCCCTCTGGTGGCCTATCCAGTTTTGCAATTATTTCCCCTCCCTCCCTCCATCCTGTGTATAAAAACTGTTCCAACCCTTGGCGTCTGTTCTTATTTTTTTTTAAAAAAAAAGCAAGACTTCTCCTCATTTAAACTAATCTGCATAAACATTCACTGGAATTTAATATTTGTATTTGGGGAATTTTGATGTTCATTTGCACATTTCCAAAATGTAAACTGCTGAAAGTGGAGGCTTGGAAGGCAAATGGTACGATGGTCTTCATTCCAGAAGGAATCTGGTACAAGAATGGAGATGTTAGGAGCTTGGTAAGGTCACACGAGTTGTAAAACCTTGGGGTCCTTTCCTTTTATAACTAGAATCTCACTTTTGAAGGTGTGCTCTGAAGATTCGCCAGACTGGTCCCACAGATGCAGATGTGGCGTCTGAGAAATGAATGAGCAATCTAGGCCATGATAATAAATGGATGAGCTTGACAGCATAGCAATAGATGAGAGTGTTTCATAAAGCTTAGGGAACACTGCCACAAACTAAGAGGGCAACTGGTTTGGACTAAAATGAGAAACCTTTTCACTCAGATTGCTAAATCTTTCAGGATTTTCTTTCCAAAGCTACAATTGACAGATCCCTGTAAATAAAGAATTAAGGACTTCTTTTTTCATTAGACATACAGCATTAGAATAGGCCTGTGTTGCTCAGTTATACCCAATGAACCTACTGCCCTGGTAAGTTTTGAAGGGTGGGAGGAAATGGGAGCACTTGGAGGAAATCCACACAGACACGGGGAGAATTTACCAACAGCACCAGATTTGAACCCGGGTCACTAGTGCTGTAACAGCGTCTTGCTCACCATGCCACTGTGCAAGTACAGACAGCAAAATGCTTCAAGGCAGAAGATTAGTCTTGATTTTGAATGGTTGAGCAGATACAAGAGCTTAATGGCCTACTCAAGTTTCCTTTGTTGTTCATGTAGCAAACAATGCATCTGGAGAATGAAGAAGACAGCTTGTTGGTACATTAATTTGGTAGATTTGTCCAGCACAGGTTCATAGGCCAGAAGGACCTGTTACCATGCTATGTCTCTTCAAAAAAAAATCAATTTCTGATTTTCAATATCTGCAGTATTTTAGCTTGTGCAGTACAACCACACTAATACGTTGCAAGATTCTGGTTTTTTTTTGTGAGCGTTACTTTGGGTGTTGGAACAGTCACAGTTCACAGCATTTCCAGACAGCCTGGTACCTGAATCCAAACCATAAACAGAGTTAATGCTCTCAACTTAAACCCAGAACAATGGATTGTTTACTCAATGAAATACATCTGGTGACGAAAGAAGGGATGTGATCATGAGTCATGTTTTTGGGACATTAAAATAGAAACAAAGCATTATTGATCAAGCAAGTGAGCTAAAAACAGAGTTGGAATAGCTTTGTGAAATGGACACTTCTGCTGTTTCTCTTTGTCAGGGAAAACTGTGAACATTGCAATGATCATTTTGTTTGACCTATATCTGGGTAAAAGAATCTGGAAAATTGTTTCATTAGTTTGTGACCATTCTGATGGTCATTTCGTCTGACCTATGCCTGGGTCTTTGTGGAAGTGACAGATTTTGTTTCCCCTACGCAAGGAAGAGGGGAGTTGTGGCAATCATTCATTATTAAAGAACATTTATCGGGAAGCAACTTAACAAGAATTTGTGAGTTTTGAGTAGTCTGATCACTCAATATCTCATCTACTTCATAATTACTTCTGAACATCAGTTTAAAGGTTCTGTGATTCCACACAGGATTTCTAAGACTGAACTTTGAATTGACTTTCTAGAATTGTTCCTATGCTGTTATTGTTTGGGTAATCTACACATGCACACAGAGACACACACACACACACACACACACACACACACACACACACACACACACACACACACACACATATTTGCATATAGTTTGGGTTTAGATTTATGTATAATTTATTATTAGTAATAATGCTCACCTCACTGACAAAAGACAAAGGAGGAAAAACCCAACACCCAACCCCAACCAACCAATTTTCCACTGCAACCGTGTCTGCCTGTCCCGCATCGGACTTGTCAGCCACAAACGAGCCTGCAGCTGACGTGGACATTTACCCCTCCATAAATCTTCGTCCGCAAAGCCAAGCCAAAGAAGAGAAGAGTAATAATGCTATTTTTAAAACAATATTTTTATTGTCTTGGTGAACTTTTATTGCTGCTGGTCTATGACGTAACAAATAACTAAACTGATAGGGTTTGAATATGGGGTTAGGTACTTCAATGTGCTACTAAAGTTTGCAGAACAATTGGCCCCTAATGCAGACAGAGGAGTAGTGTAAATTGTTGGAGAGCTTGTGCTCTTCATCTAGGCAGACAGGCTCTTTAGAGGGTATATCTTCTCATTTCCCTTCTGCTTGGGGCATTGGAAGCTTGGTTGTCGATTTAATTTAAAACACAGATTGATAAATTTCTGGATTAAAAATATTAAATGTAATTTTTTAAAATAAATTTTTAAATTTTGACAAGCAGCTTAGTAACAGGCCATTTTGGCCCATGAGCCTGTGCCACACAATTGACCTACATCCCTGGTATGTTTTGAATGGTGGGAGGAAACCAGAGCACCCGAGGACAACCATACAGACATTGGGAGAAAGTACAAACTCTTTACAGACAGTGTGGGATTCGAAGCCATGTCCCAATCGCTGGTGCTGTAACTGCGTTGTGCTAACTGCTATACTGACTATGCCGCTGACATTCTAAGGTAAATAAACTTTGCCAATAAATCCAGAAAATGCTGGAAAGCAGGCCAGGCAGTAACTATGGGGGTGAGAATGTTTCTTTTGGGTTGAGATCCATTCATTAGACTGATTAAAGAGAGAGAAAAAACATTTTGGTTTGCAGAGAGGCTGGGACAAGGAAGTAAGGGTAGTTTTGAAATGTAGCTTAATTGTAAACAAGATAATCCAGTCAGCACATTTGGCGTAACGGTTAGTGCAACGCCTTTACAGTACCAGTGATCAGGACCGGGGTTCAAATACTACAAAGGAGTTTGTTCATTCTTGTGTCTGTGTGGGTTTTCCCTGGGTGCTCCCATCAAAATTTACCCGGGGTGTAGGTTAATTGGATGTATGTTGGGTGGCTTGGGGTCGTGGGACAAAATGGCCTGTTACTACACTGTATGTCCAAATTTAATTTAAAAAATATATATTAAATGACGGAAGATCAAGAGGGATAAAAATACATGAACTGGGATGGTAATTCAGCCATGATCTTTATAACAGAGGAGACTTTAAAGACCTGATGGCCCAGTGTTCCAATTTCTTATCACAATTTAGGCAATTTAAATTCAAGTTATTAAATCAATCTGGAATAAGTATCTTGCATCAGTAATGGTAATAAAGAAACTATTAGATTGTAGTTTGGTTTAAATTGGCCATCAGTGACCTTCAAGGTAGATAATCTGCCAGCCTCTGACCCATCAGTATGGTGAATGGTAACCAGTAAAGCAGACAGTTAGGTTTGGGACTGTTATGAATTCTGAATAAATGTTGCGTTGCTGGCCCAACATTCACATCCTGTGAATAAATAAAATAAATATGACCTTGCAATTCACATGTAAACATCTTTGAGCTGGTGGGCCAAAGTGATTGAAATTTAAAAAAAAATCATCTTATAAATGGATACCTTGAGTGCTCAACAAGGAAGTCACGCCAGTCTTTTATAAATCACTGGCTCGTCCTCAGCAAGGTTGTTATTATTTTTTTTGCATCCAGTCTGCACAATCAGACTTTGGAGAGGGTGTGGAGGAGGTTAGCCATCTTGGTGCCAAGAGTGAAAGGCTTTATGTGGAAAAACTGATGATTCTCCTTGAAGCAAATACAGATGTGTTTAAAGTTGAGCATTTCAGGAGAATTATTTTCCTTTGGCTACACGTTCAGTAACTGGGGACCCTTGGTTCATAACACTGGGCAATGAAGATTTTGCTTCCTGAACATTTTTATGGATTTGGGGCTGCTGGCCATGAACATCAACTGAAAATTATCCTATCATATTCTATTTTTTTTTAGATATTACCTGTTTTTGTGTATCATTCAGCTGATTGGTGATCAGCTTCTTGCCGACAAAACCATAAAGTGCAACATGTCATTGAAAATTCATTTTCTGCATTTGAACTTGGACGTCTTCCCTGCTGATCTTGGTCCAGTCAGAGACAAACATGGTGAAAGGTTTCACCAGGACCATAGAAAAGCAGCATTTGGGCAACTAGAATCCATCAACGCTGGCCGACTATTGTTGAACTCTGAATGAAAGGCATCAGATGCTGAGTACAAATGAAAATCTGGGGCAAAACATTTTGAGGTCAATTGAACCAACTCAATGTGTCAGCATCATTAAGCAATTATGCATCCTAAATTCAATAAAAGTTAATTTAATGTTTCTCCAACTTCCAACATGATGCAGCAAATCTGAAATTACCTGTGCTGAAGTTGTCTATCATAATCTCTACCTTTTTCAGGAAGCAAACCTTTTGAAAAAATTTGTTGTCTAGTGTGATGGGCAAAAGAGACACAGCTTTTAAGTGGACAGCAAGAATCTAGAATGCAAAAGCTTGAGAGTGTAGAAAGTCTGAAGTAAAAATAGTCTCCGTCATATTAACTATAAAACCAATGGATTGTTTTAAAAATCTAACCTGTTCATTCTTGTTTGTGGGAGCAAAACCTTCTGGCCTTTGTGAAGACAAATTCCCAGCAATGTGGTTGGACTTTTAACTACTAAAAGAGCCTCAATGTGGCTGTCAGTTCAAGACTGTCCATAGGAGAAACAAAGGCTGCAAAGCTGGAATCTTGCTTGAACCAAGAGAAGATGGAGGGACACAGCATCCATGCGCAAAAACGATTGGTCTTTATTGCTAGAAGGAAAGAGATAAAGAGGTACTGAAACACCAAAGTCTGCAGATGCTGTGATTGTAGTAGAAACACACAGAAATGCAGCCAGCAACTCATTCTCCCACCGTTCATGGGAGGTAAAGACAGAGTCCTGACGTTTCAGGCCTGAGCCTTCCTTCAAACTGTAAGCAAAGAGCAGGGTGACTGAATAAAGACTGGAGATTGGCAGGGGGAGGAGTCTAGACCAACAAAAGGTGTCAATTGGATGTGATGGAAGGAGAGATGAGAATTGATTTGTTAAAGTAGACAGAGGGAAGAGGAGATGGGGATGGGGTTTAACAGAAACGAGAGAAGTAGATGTCAGTGCCATCCGGTTGGAGGGTGTCCAGTCCAATTTGTGGGTGGTCTCTGGCATAAGACCATAGATGAACATGTCAGCAAGGGAATGGGATGGGGAATTGATATGGGTGGCCACTGGGAGATCCACGCTATTGGAGTGGGCAGAGCCGAGATGCTCAACAAAGCAGTCTCCCAGTCTGCAGCCAGTCTGTCCAAGACTACAACGGGAGCACCGGATGCAATAGATGAACTCTAGAGATTCACAAGAAAAATGTTTGCTCACTGATGGCCAAGGTCAATATTTGTTGCCTGGAAGCTGTGACAAATTCAAGAAAAACATCTGTTTAAAATAAACGGAAAGACCAACATGCAAATTATGGGCCTTTTTAAAAAGCATTTTGCATTCATTTTTAATGTGATCATAAGATTTATTTTTTTACAATTGCTTATGTGAGAGTTTGGGCCCGAGCAGCTCTTTTGGTTAAACGATTTAAATCGGTTATTTTCTCTCTTCTGCCCATGAAAACCTTTTGTCTGCTGGTCTGCCTTTCACCCCAGCCTTTTAATTTGGGTGCCTGCCTGCTTTTTGCTCATACCTTGAAGGACTCTAGTCGGATATATATCTTTACCTCCTCTGGACGCTGGGAGACCTGCTGAGTTCCTCCTGCATCTTTGTGGTTTTGCCCTTTTGGTCTTGGTCTATTTATTTTTTTTTGTACTGCATCATATCAGAATCAAGATTTATTGTCACAAACAAGTCATGAAATTCGATGTTTGCTTCAGCATCACAGGGCAAACATTCGTATTGTAGCCATCTGACGGAATGAGTAGATATAAAAAAAATAGGGCATGAAAGGTAAGGCCGTGTCTTTGGTTTATTGATCATTCAAGAATCTGATGGCAACGGGAAAGAAGTTGTCCTTGTGCCGCTGAGTGCTTGCTCATCTTTAGGCTCCTGTACCTTTTCCCCGATGGTGGGGGTGGGGTGGGGGGGGGGGGTCTTTGAGGATAGAGGGTGTTTTTTTAAGACACCTCCTCGTGTCGACGTCCTCGATGGAGTGAAGTCTGGTGCCTGTGATGTCACAGGCCAAGTGAACAACCCTCTGGAGTTTATTCTTGTGCTGAGAGTTGGCACCTCCATTACCAGCCAGAACGCTCTTTACGGTACACCTGTAGAGGGTTACGAGAGTCCTCGGTGACGTATCAAACTTCCTTAGACACCTCACAAAATGTAGCTGCTGGTGAGCTTTATTTATGATTGCGTCAACTAGGATGCTCCAGGACAGATCCTCGCCCCAAGCAGAGTGCCTGAATGTTACAGTGGGCTGTGTGAAAGAAATTTGTAGAGAGCTGAACTTTCCTTGACCTTTAAGTATTCTGGATTTTACTAGACTTCAGTTGATTGTATCTGGCTGTTAAGGTGAAGGATTTTTGTTCTGCAGGAAGTGCATTCATTTTCTTCAAGCTGATCTACAAACACAGCTCTTGCATAGATGACCACAATGGGGTCAGTTAAAGACAGGCTGCCAGAGCATTGGTAATATATGTTTGTCTCCTAAGTTACTCCAGCATTCCTGTGTTTTTACTCCAGCCACAGCTTCTGTGTTTCACTCAATTAAATATCTAGACTGTTACACAAGATGAAACCCACCCCAAAAGCTTGACAATCCCTGCTAGCTGTGAGGCATGCAGCAATCCTTTATATACAGGTCAAATACACCTTATCCAAATGGGACCAGAAGTGTTTCGGATTTTGGAACATGTTTTAAAAAATGTACACATTCACTCAGACTTAAAGATTCATACATTCACATCACAATACAAATATTTACAATTGTACAAATTAACCGAAGTAGGCCTAATCTTGAAAAATCTACACTCAATAATGCACAACTCAATTCCCTTTCTCCGATCGGGATTTCTGAACTATATTACATATTACCTTATGGGACCACAGACAAAAACAGTTTTAGATTTTAGTTCATTTCGGATTTTGGGTGATGGGATAAGAGGTACAGAACCTGTACTTTAAATTATATATAAATTACTTGGATTGTATCCATTAGATTGCAAAGCCAGTTTTTAGTTATTGAACTCACCTAATGAACAAGCGCCTTGTTAATTGGGCATAGTCCTCTGCCCAGGGTAGGGTTTAGAATTATCTTTCTCTGTTCATTCTTTAAATCTGCTTGAATGTTTATTTGCCCATTGGAGTTGTGCCAATGTGACCTTCTCAATTTTTTCCAAATGATTAGTAACTGGCTCACAAAAAGCACAAAGATGATTCTTTGCAAGCTCATGCTTATCACTCCCTTCAAACAGTTGCTGGCAGGGCTGTCATTTGGTCAGGACAGGCTGTGATTATAAATTGCTTAAACAAGCTGTGAAGCAAGTGGATGCATTGTGCTGGGTGACCCTGAGTGCATCTTCTACAGTCAGAAGCCAAGGTCGGTGAAAGCTGTTGTCAACATTCAGGAGATTGCTGAAAGATATCTTGTGGTAAATGGGAGAATTCTTCTTGGATAGAGTGGATTGCTAAATGGAAATAAACCAACTTTATGTGGAATATGAAATGAAGCAGGATAATTGGCAGGCCACACATTCAGAAAGAGAAAGAAAGCTCAATGGAAAATCACTGTATAAACACCGGTAGAACCATTGACTGGTATCTCAGCTTGAGGCCTTTTTATAGTGGGGGTAATGGTGGATATTCTCTGTCTTTACATTGGTTCTCTTACCTTTATAAAAACATTGATGGCAGATGTTGGATGTGGACTTTGATCTGTTTGGGGGTGGGCGTTATGGGGGTAGTCCCGGAGATGCAGTGAAGCACCCCACCTCGCTCCACAAAGGCAATGCCACTGAATGTGGCTGCTTAGGGGTGGGCTGATGACATCGCAATGACACGGAAGCCACCACCTGGGTGCTAGGGTCAAGGCTCCCTCCTGCCACCTGGAAATGTCCTCTTTGCGTTCTCCCTCCGCCCCTCACTCCTTCCCCAAGGCTGCCAACACTGAGGATCAGGAAGGCAGCGAGGACCGGGAATGAACGTGCAAGGTGAGGGGGGGAGTGGAGGGAGACCAGGCCGAAGAGCATGGAGGCCCAGCGGGGGCAACGAGAGTTGGAGTCTGCTATGCTGCCGGGGCCAGAGGGCGAAGGGTCCGTGAGATCCACGGCCTGGGAGGAAGGAGGACTGATGCGGAGGAGTGGACGTGGAGAAGCAGAGCAGGGGAGTCCGATGGATGCAAGAGGGGAGTGAAGAACCAGAGAGGCAGCACTGAGCAGAAGATCTGGAAGAATGAGCAATGTCCATCTTCATTACCCATAATCCCATACGCAGCTCAAACGTTCTGTTTCTCAGAGTGATTCCAGCTGCATGAGGGATTATGCGTAACGAAGGCGGCCATTGCTTGGCTCCTATGTCCGACCTCATGGTGATGGGCAGCGCTTCTGCACCACATGCCACGCCTCCTTCAGCTCCAAAGGATGGCTCCCTACGCTGCTCTCCACAGAACACTGGAGCAGTCTTATAAGCCTTCTCCATAAAAGGGAAGTCCGCCTTTTTTTTTCCCATTGAGCTGGCTTCAGTGTGGCGTCACTCCATAAAAAGAGCTTTTGTTTGTGGTGCCTGATGTACCTTTCCTAAATGAGGTGTAGAATTGCATTCTCTGGAGGTGAATCAGGCTTATTGTGAAGAATGTGTGTCGCAAAATTGTTGTTTTGTGGCAACAGTATTGTGCAAAATTATTAGAATTGCATGGGATTTCTGTACTATGTTGGAAGGGGTTTTGATATTTAACATGGAATGCCATCATTCATCACACCCTTAATTTTAATTTAGATAATCAGCGTGGTAACAGCCCAATTACACCCAGTTGACCTACAACCCCCGATATGTTTTGAATGGTGGGAGGAAACTGGAGCCCCCAGAGGAAACCTACACAGACACTGGGAGAAAGTATAAACTCCTTACAGCACAGGATTCGAATCCCGATCACTGGCGCTGTAACAGCGTTGCTCCAACTGCTATGCATACCGTACTGCCCCTTGAAATGCTTTGGCAAGTTGGTCTTCTGGTACAGTTTTTAAAGCTGGTAACTGTGACAACAGTTCTTGGTAACCAGTGGTACCAACTGGCCACATGCCTCTGTAGACTGGGTTGAGGGCTCGGAAGCACTTGACTGTTCTGTGCTATATATGGTGATGGTGAAATCTCTTCTGACAAAAGCACAAGCAAGGTACCTCAAAGATCACATGACGCTTGATTTCTTGTAATTAAAATCAAAATGATGCAAAACTGTGGGCTACACAGCGCACCAGCTAAATCCCACTGTGTTTGTAAAGAGTTTGTACGTGTCTCCCCGTGTCTGCGTGGATTTTCCCCGGGGGCTCCAGTTTCCTCCCACCATTCAAAATGTACTGAGAGGGAGTGTAGTTTAATTGGGTGTAATTGGGCCACATGGGCTCATGGGCCGAAAGGGCCTGTTACTGTGCTGTATATCTAAATGTAAATTTATTCAGCTGAATAATTTTCTTGATGAATCCCTAATTACTGTTATGTTCATATATCTTTCTATACTTTCCTCATTCCTGGGAATTGTCTTTGGTTCCAAAGCTTGTGCTCTTTTTGCGTAACTTGAAGATTGCTCAGTGCCATGATTAATAGTTCAAAGAAAACCTGTGGTTGCCACACCAACTACTGACGTTAGCTCCCATGTACTTTCATTAGCGCCTTTCAGTATCCTCTTGGTGGCCAGGTCTTGCTCTCTACAGCACCCTCACACCCCCCAATAGACTTGCCTGCACCTCCCACAAATGCCCCCTGCCTTCCCGCCACGTACCTGAGCTCCATCTCTTTTCCCATCTTCCCCACACATGCTGTTTCATGTTGTCTTTTCCCTTGCCCCCTGTGTTGCCCTTCTTGCTCCTTTCCCTTTCAAGAGCCTCTGCATCATTTCTGAATGAAGAGCTTGAAATCTGCATGGCTTATCCTGTCGGTTGCCAGTAACACCACAAACACTGACGCAAAGTATCTGCTTGTGTTTGATGTTCTTTCCTAGTTGGAAAGCGACTCCTAGCAACTAGTCCTGGCAGTAGATTGGGAATCATTTAAACACCATGAGCATTCACTAGAGCGTTGCATGTTTTTTCAATTCAGTCTAATTAAGTTCTTAATCTTTCTGTTCTGTCATTAATTTCTCGACTTCTAAATTTTAACTTCTGACTGGTGACACGTCCTTTCTGGAACATGGTTTCATCTGTCATTATAGCCTCTGGCATACAGCCCAGATTGACGCAATTAAAGTATTGAGTGACATGGTGACACCGCAGTTAGTGCACCTTCTTCTCTGATCCAGTGACTTGGGTTCAACTAAGTCTGCATGGGATTTGGGTGATACTCCTTGATGGCATGAGGTCCGCGCCCCCCTCCCCAAGTGCTCTGGTTTACTCTGCATCCCAAAGACGTGCTGGTTGATGAGGCAATTTGCAGCGGTCAATTAACCCAAGGGCAGGTGGCTGGTGGGACAATTAGGGGTTTTGGTGGGGGGGGGGGTGCAACTGGAAGAGGTGGGATTGCTGTCAATTGATTAAATAATGGGTGACAAAGAAACAAATGGGGGAATGGGACTCCTCTGAAAGCCAGCACCATCTGATGGGATGAGTGGCCACCTATAACATGATGAGAGTTGGGCAGTGCAAAAATAGGCCTTTCAGCCTGACTTGTCCAAGCTCTGGTTCTGAGCTCGTCCCAACTGGCTGCAATGGCCCCTAGCCTCTTGCCCTTTCCCATCCATTGACCTGTCCAAATGTCTTTTAAACATGGTAAATGTATCCAACTCTACTGCTTCCTTTGACAGCTCATTGCAGGTAGCAAATGCTGTGACATTGATTAAGACTATAAGATATAGGAGCAGAAATAGCCTATTCAGCCCATTGTGTCTGCCCCACCATTTAATCATGAGCTGATCCATTTTTTTTCCCTTTGGCTCCACGTTCCGGCCTTCTCCCCATAACCTTTGATGCTTCAGCTAATCAAGAACCTGTTAATGTCGAATGTTGTGAGCAGTCATTTTCCTGCTGAATTTTGAAGAGAAATGGAGCACCATTTTGCATACTAACTTGGTCTTTTCCTGGGATTTCCGTGTGCTGGTCAGATGGCCATGTTTTCTTTTAAGCTGTGGATACTCTGGCAAATAATGTCAACCCAGTTAAACAACTAATTCCATGCAACTAGGGGATGGATTTGTTTCTTTAACAGCTGAAAGTGTTATCCACTGAATTAATATATTGAATGTTGCTTGTGACCAGGTAATTCTCCCCATTCCTGTTTTTGGTCATTGCCACCTCTATCAAATCCATCTCTTTACTCTCAATGTTCTCTCCATTCTCCCCCCACCCCCAAACTTCTGTCCAATGCCTGATTACCTCTCAGACTCTCTCTAGCTTCTTCAACTCTCAGTGGGGTGGAGTAGAGCAAGGGACTGTGTTCTTAACCCCCACTCTACACCTACGACTGTTTGGCTCGCTACAACAACAACACTATCTACAAATTTGTTGACGATACCATGGTAAAGGAGTGATGAACATACAGGAGGGAAGTTTAAACCTGGCTGAATGGTGCAACAACAATGACCTCACACTCAAGTGACACCAAAACCAAGGAGCTGATGTTGACTTCAGGAAGAGAAAATCAGAAGTATACAATCCAGTGATCATTGAGGGATCAGAGATGGAGAGGGTGGGCAAATTTAAGTTCTTGGGAGTCACTATCTTAGAGAATCTATCCTGAACCCAACACACTAATGGCATCATGAGAAAAGCACGTCAGTGCCTCTACTTCCTCAAGAGTTTGCAAAGGTTTGGTATGACATTGGAAATCCTGGCGAATTTCTATAACTGTGAGGTGGAAAGTAGTGTGCTGACCAGCTGCATCATGGTCCGGTATGGGGATGCCAATACTTCTGAGCTTAAAGCCCTACAAAGGTTAGTGGACGCAGCCCAGAACTTTACAGGAAAAACCCTCCCCACTACAGGAAACACTGTCGTCTGAGAGCAACAGTTATCATCCTGGATCCACGACACCCAGCACACGCTCTGTTCTCGCTGCTACCATCAGGAAAGAGGTATCGGTGCCACAAGACTCACACCAGGTTCAGGAACAGCTGCCGCACCTCTATTATCAGACTCCGCAACAATAAATGGAACCCATTTAAGGACCCTTACTTTTGAATTTTATTGATTTTTCTTTTCTCTGTATTGCAGTCAGTTTGTTTACATCTCTTTACTTGTTTATGTATTCATTGTGTACAGTTTTTGGCATGACGAATAAGTGGCGATTCTACTTCACTTGCTGAAAAAAGAATTTCAGGGTGGTATGTATCTGAAATTTGAATCTCTCTATTTATCTCCCCTTTCCACTTGATCCTTGATGAAAACGAGCAGATCTGAAATGTTCACTGACCATTTTGATGCATGGATGCTGCCTGACTCAGTGAGTTCCTTTAGCTCAAGAAGTTTTTGTAAATATTGCGCAATTTACATGAAAGAAACAATCCAGACATCAGGCTCCCAATCTCTACAAAACCTTCTCCATAATACAAGAAGGAAAGGAGGTGGATGAGTCTTTCCTATTGATTCCCTTTTGGTTGAAACATTTTTATGCCTGGTAAAAATATACTGAGGAGTCACTATCACACTGAGCACTGGCGCAGCCCGCTCCTATTCACGTTACTGACCCAGGGATGCAATACCAGATCCATCTCCAACAGTGTCATCACATTTGTAGATGACACAACAGTCATTGATCTCATTGGGAACTACAGAGAAGAGGTGGGAAATTGTGATATGGTGCAGGAATTACAACCTGAGTCTTAACATGGACAAGAAGAAAGAGATGACGTGGTCTTCAGGAGGACCAGGGCTGCCACCCTCCACTGCACATCAACGGCTCTGTAGTGGAAAGAGTGGAGAGCACCAAGTACCTGGAGTTCACTTAAACAATTACCTATCATGGACAGACGTCCCTCACTTATGAGGAAGGTTCAACAGTGACTGCACTTCTTGAGAAAACTGAAGCAGGCAAGGCTACTGCCCACCATTATGCCAACCTTCTACAGCAGCTCTCTCAAGGGCCTCCTGGCTGGCTGCATCACAGTGTGGTTCAGTTGCTGCAGAGAAATGGATCGGAGGTCAATCCACAGGATCATGTGAGTTGCGGAGAGGATCACTGGAGTCTCCCTCCACCCCACCATCAATGTAAGGAGGGCACACAAAATCAATGTGGACTCATTCCACCCTGCACACGTCTTTTAGCTGCTCCAGTTGGGAAAGAGATACAGGAGTATCAGAATTAGCTTCTTCCTATGGGCAGTGAGAATGCTGAATGACCAAAGAAGTTGATCACACTAACCATCCAAAACCCTCATACTCATGAAACAATATTTATTTGTACATATTAATACTTGTTCTGCACAGGTATTGTTTGTATGTGTGATCTCCCAGGACTGGAGAACCCTTTCATCAGGTTGTGCTTGTGCAATCAGATGACCATAGCCTTGACTATCCCACTGTGTTGTCACAATGAGCAGCAAGCTTCCTTGGAGAGTTGTTCAAAGTGGGCCTCCAATGTGAACGCAACACACTTTCCTTTCACAGCTCTGGCTACCAGATCTCGTTGGACTTTGCTGTGTTGTTTTGTGTCCATTTTAATCCTTAAGCACTCAATCCTCCCTTGCAACTGTACCAAGTGAAAGTAAGATGGAGAGAACCCTTCCTGTGCCTTAAGCTTGAGCTTCAACGTAGACAAGAGGAAAGAGATGGCATAGTCTTCAGGAGGACCAGGGCTGCCACCCTCCACTGCGCATCAACAGCTCCCACACGAACTATGTTAAGAAGGAAAAGGAATTGGAGGTTGCTTTTTTTGGGGGGCGGGAGAGGAATAAAGTACTTCAATGTTCCGAATTATTATTCGGTCACTAGGTTTTAATTAACTTATTTTTGGAATCCTGTAATTTTTTTCTGTTAGATAAATACAAAAATGTTAAAATTCTGGGCAGCTTTGACACAAGAGGGTCACACCCCAGCTTTCTTTCTTTCCCCCCTCCCCCCAAGTTTCTCAGAGTGAGCAAATGAGAGGGACCTCAGCACTTTAATACCCAGGGTCAACTGATTCCAGATGGGCAGATACAATAATATTAGCTGAACAATTACACATGGGGGTTGTCGACAATTAGGTGTAATTGTGTGGCAGGGGCTCATGGGCTGGAGGGGCCTGTTACCATTGTTGAAGGTCTAAAGAAGAAAGTTGGCTCCAGCACACATCAGGCCCAGTATTACAAAAAGCTGGATTGCGGTTTCCAGTGTAATTTTTCTCCTTTGTCTTTTCTTTGCAGCACACAACTGTTGTGAGATGGTGAAAGTCTTGCTGTGTGCCTCGAAGGAAGGATTTCCCGTTTCTGTGCTGGCGGAAGAGAATTTCCAGTACGTGCAAGACGCCACCTATGATATGGCACAGTTCCTCGTGAGCAGTGCTGGATCCCAAGAAGCACTCGATGCAATCAGAATAATGGATAACTTCCGCATGTCCTCCACTGATATAACTCTTCTGGATAAAGATCTGACGTTAAAGGTGCAACATTTGGTGCTGCCTTCCAAGTGGAATGTCCTGGGGCCAGAGACCAAGCTGCAAGGTAAGGTCTTAGCACGATTTAATCATCAGCATCTTGTGTGCAGTTTTGGTCACCTAACTACAGGGAAGATATCAATAAGATTGAAAGAGTGCAGAGAAGAGGATTTTTCCAGGACTTTAGGAAATGAGTTACAGGGAAAGGTTAAACAGCCTAGGAGTTTATTCTCTGGAGCATTAAAAGAATGAGGGAGGTTTGATGGCCATGAGGACAACATTATGAGGGGTATAGACAGAGTACTGGTAAATGCAAGTAGGTTTTTACCACTGTGGATAGGATACAAACCAGAAGAGGATATGGGTTAAGGATGATGGGGGAAAAGTTTAAGGGGAACTTCTTCACACAGAGAGTGGTGGGGGTGTGGAATGAGCTGCCAGCTGAGATAGTGAATGTGGGCTCAATTTTAACATTTCAGAAGTATTTGGACAGGTACATGGATGGGAGAGATATGGAGGGCCATGGACTAGGTGCAGGTCAGTGGGACTCGGCAGAATAATAGTTCAGCAGATTAGAAGGGCCGAAAGGCCTGTTTGTCATATAGTTCTATCTACATAATAACAAGGGCCATTCGGCCCTTCAACTACTACATCATTGGAAACCTAGGCTCTCCTGCTTCCCAAATCCACCTTGTCGACTTTGCTATTGATATTTAAAGGTTGATGCCATGCTTGAGATGATCCCACGAATGGAAGAGTCTTTAAATAAGATGCATTTACCAGATAAGGAAGAATATATTTAAAATATATTTTTGCAGAAGACGGTGAATCTCCAGAATTCTACGCCTGAGATGTTTTGAGGGCTAGATCAGAGTACTTAAGGGGAAAGAAGACAATTTTTTTTTAAAAGACAGTAGAAATAAGGGCTGTGTGGAACTGGCAGCTATTACTTGGGCAGATCTGTCTTGGGCAAACAATTAACCATATAACCATTAACAGCACGGAAACAGACCATGTCGGCCCTTCAAGTCCGTACCGGTTCACTTGAACAACTCCACTAGCTCCTGTATTTTTTTTAGCTTGATGATATCTCTCCACAGATGCTGCTGGAGGGACTCCGCAGGTCAGGTCAGGTGGAGAGATGCAATAAATCAATGTTTCTGGTTGTCCCTTTGGGTCTCAACCTGAAATGTTCACAATGTCTCAAAAATATTTGAGTGGAATCATTTTATAAAGAAAATGTTTACTGATTTAACATTGATTTTGGACTGCATTGCATATACACTGTGGTATGGTAGTGTTAACAGGGCACTTAACCACAAGAATAATTAAGATTCACAAGAATGATTCCTGGATTGAAGACGTTAGCATATGAACCAGCGCGGAATTCAAACCCAGCTCCAGTCCCCATCTCTGGTGCTGCAAGGTCGCTGCATTAACCGTTACACCAAACGGGCCGCCCACTCGCAACCTCGGATAGCATGTTGAAAGGCCTGGACAGAGTAGGCGTGGCAAAGTTATTCCCTATGGTAGGGGAGTCCAACACAAGAGGGCACAACTTTGGGATTAAAAGGCATTTAAAACAGTTGTGGAGAAATGTATTTGGCCACAGCATGATGAACTTCTTGAACTTCCTGCCATGGGTGTGGAGGGGTTAGGTTGTTGGGTGAATTTAAGGCAAAAATTGATAGGTATCTGAATAGTCAAGGTATCAAGTTATAGGCAGAAGATGGGAGTGGGGGTGAGTGGGAGAATGGATCGGCTCATGATGGAATGGCAGAGCAGACTTGATGGGCCAAATGTCCTAGTTCATCCTACATCTTGTCGTTTTAAATCTCTGTTGAAAAACATTGTAATTGCTCAGTACTTCTATCATTTGATGCCATTTGCCCGACGCCAGTATGTTACTGTAACACAAGTGACCTTGAAGAGAGCTTATTTAAACAAGTCAGTGACCCTTTACCAAAGGCTTCAGCAGGTTACTGCTGGACACCTTTAATCATAACGTCCTATTATGAGGATAGTTGTGCTCTTGTGGACAGATAGGAACCACCTGTCCCAATCTTTGAATAACTTGCAATTTTTTAAAGCGTTTTTTTGTGAGTTAATTGACCATGACACTGAGATTAAAGAAAACACATTTAAGTCTGATCTTTTCCAGTTATGCCGGCTCCTAATGCCGTCCTTAATTTTGTCAGCATTTTTGCGTGGGTGAACTAAAGGTCATGAAGTGAATGGGTTGTTGTTGTTTTTCCACCGACCCTGGTCCCCGATGATGGTCTCCACGGAGGCTGCTGTTCTCTGACCAAGGAATTGCTTGGTTAGTTTAAGTAACTTTTGCAGAAAAAGCTTGTTTAATGCTGTTTCAAAAAATCCAAAATATTATGTTAGTTTTCAAAAGAGATATGAAATGGTTTTCCTTTCATTGCTGTTTCTGTGTGTGCTTGCATCTTTGGTTTGTGACTACTTCCATACCCTGCTTGTCCTTCACCTTCTCTCTCTTTAGTTCCTAAATCGTTCATGATCCCCTTTGGCATTGTATTTGATCTGTACATCCAATCCCACGTTCTTTGCGAAAGAGGTTCGTGAGTGAGAGTTGTTTTATATTTGAATTTGCAATCGATGCCGATTCCATCTGTTTAAACCAGTGTCGCCCAAATAAAGCTACAGCCCCGTACGCTTTTGGAGTGTGGGAGGAAGCCGGAGCATCCGGTGAAAACCCACACAGGTGCAGGGAGAACGTACCAGCTCCTTACAGACAGCGCCGTTTCGCTGGCGCTGTATTAGTGTTGTGCTAAACTGCCACGCTAACTATGGGTGCGATTAAATCAGAAGAACAAATCCCGGCTGATGTGTGTTATTCTGTGTAGAACAGCCCAACTTGAGTTCAGAATTTATTTTCGTGAACTTGTCACAAAATTCTTTGTTTTACAGCAGCATCACGGTGCAAACGTTCACGTAAACTACTACAGCAGAAAATAAAAATTAGTGCACGCAAAGTAAAATTAAGGCAATGTCTTTGGTTGAAGATTCAGGAATCTGATGGCAGCGGGGAAGAAGCCGTCCTTGTGCCACTGAGTGCTCATCTTTAGGCTCCTGTCCCTTTACGCTGTTGGTAGCAGAGTGAAGAGGCCATGGCCTGGATGGCGGGGGGCCCTTGACAACAGAGGCCTGCTTCCTGTAGATGTCCTCGATGGAATGAGGACAACCCTCTAGAGTTTTTCTTGTCCTGAACATTGTGACCTCTGTACTCGACAGTGATGCAATCAGCCAGAATGCTTTCCACAGTACACGTAAAAGTTTGAGAGTCTTTGGTGACATACTGAATCTCCTCAGATACCTCGCAAAGTATTGCCGTTGGCGAACCTCCTTCGTGGTTGCTTTGACATGGAGGCTCCGTGGCAGATCCTCGGAAATGTTGACACCAAGAAATTTGAAGTTCTTGACCCTCTCCACTACTGAGCCCTCGATGAGGACTGCATTGTATTCTCCTGACCTCCTCCTGAAGTCCACATTGGTTTTACTAACGTTGTGCACAAGGATGTTGATGTGACATAACTCAACGAGCTGATCTGCCTCCCTCCTGTACTCTTCCTCGTTGCCGTTTGTAGATAGCATTGGAATTGTGTCTGGCCACACAGTCATGGGTGTACAGTGAGTAGAGCAATGGGCTAAGCACACATCCTTTTGATGTGACTGTACTGATAGTAATGAAGTATCCAATTTGTACTGATTGTGGTCTTCTGATGAGGAAGTCAAGGATCCAGTTGAATGGGGTGGGGGGTACAGAGGCCCAGGATTTGGAGCTTCTTGACTAGCACTGAGGGAATATGGTGTTGAAGGCTGAGCTGAAGTCTATGAAGAGTGGCCTTTTTCAAGGTGATCTAGACCTGAGTGAAGAGCCAGCGATATTGCGTCTGGTGTGGAGCGATGGTGACGATGGTTGATTTGCAGTGGGTTCCCCACCAGAAGCTGTTTTCTTCCCGACTTCATTTTGAAAGGAGCTCCTTAAGAAATTGGACAATTGCCTTTCATAAAATCCAAAGCCTACAGTGTGTACAACAGCATAAATACCAGATGAGTTGTGGACTGAATCTAATACAAAAAATTAGTGGGAGAGGCTCCGAAAGCTCCTTTGAAGTTCTCTCAGTTGGCTAAGGGTATGGTCTATCTCCTATCTCAAGACTTTACCCGAACCACAATCCTCCTACTCTGGAAAATAATATATCAATCTTGGCCTTGAATACAATCAGTAAATGTATATCTGCAGTCCTCTCAGGTAATCGTTCAGGACCCTGAAGACCAGCACCTCTTGGGGCAAGAACAGTTTCTTTCCATCAGCTCCTGAACTTCCCCTTGTTATGCTAACCAGGGACAGCTCGGACATCTCAATTTCAGTGGTTTGTCCTTAAAATTTCTAATAACTTGTCAAACACAAAAATATTAACTTTCACCTGCATTTGGGCATCTTTTTGTTCCCTAACTGTTCTTATTAATCTTCAAATGGCTTAATGCAGTAACCCTGGGCTCCCCACATCAGGAAGTTCCCTTTCATCTATCCCTCCTGCTCTCTTTGCAGCTGGAAACTTGATGCCTTTTCACTTTCCCTGCTTTGAATAAAGTTCTTCAATCTGAAATGTTAACTTCCCCTCTCCACAGATGTTACCCAACTTCAACGTTTTTGTTTTTATTTGCATTGCGCTTTCAGCTTTTCTTTTACTTCTTAAAATTGGTGCCCAGCCCAGCAAACACCTCGAGCAAAAAAGCAAACTTCAGGAGGAACTCAGCAGGTGGGTTAGCTTCTGTTGGGAGAAGAGAAGGGCTGACATTTTGGTTCAGGACTGGGAATGGAAAACCAGTAAAAAGAAGAGAGCAGAAGGGTTGTGGCAGGGGCCAGTGGGTAAAAGATGGACTGGGGAGGTGTAAAGGTTGTGGGGAAACACAAAATCCTCCAGGTGCTATGATTATAGTAAAAACACACAGTCAATGCAGGAGGTACTCAGCAAGTCTTGCAGCAACAATAGGAGCTAAAGCTATTACTGATCTTTCGGAACTTGGCCTTCAAGGTATAAGCAGAAAGCAGACAGGCATCTTAATTGAAGACTAGAGAGAAAGGGGGAGAATGGGAGGGGGAGAGACCAGACCATCAGAGGAAAGGTGTTAATCGGATATGATAAGAGGAGAGGTGAGAATTGATTTTGGCTCTGAAAGGAGACAAAGGGGGAAGGAGACAGGAAAGACGAAAGTGGGTTTCTAATGGATATTAATGCCATCTGGTGGGAGGTCGCCCAGATGGAAGATGACCTGCTGCTCCTCCAGTTTGCTGGTGGTCTCAGTCTGCCAGTGCATGAGACCATGGGCAGACCTGTCAGCAAGGGAATGAGGCAGGGAATTGAAATGGGTAGCCACAATATTGCGGCGGCAGAGCTGAGGTGCTCAGTGAAGCCATCTCCCAGTCTGCGCCCAGTCTCTCCGATATGAAGAATAACGGGCAGATGGAGCCAGATGAGTGGGGGAAGGGTGGAGTTGCGAGACAGGGCAGGTGGGATCAGGGAAAAATAGCTGATGGAGCAATGGGAGGAGAGGGTGAAAGTGGAGGCAAAAGCCGGAGGATTATAAGTAGGTAAACGAAGGGAAAGTGTTGGAATCTGATAAAGAAAGGTGACAATGGGACCCATTCGGGGAGCTGAAGGGCAAGGGGAACCAGGCTAGCTAGCATGGGGATCCTGTGGATGAAGGATGTGGGTTGAGGTAGATGGACCAAGAGGGGAGCAAGAAGGGGTGTGATGGGGGTTCAATGGTATGGCAAAGGGAACAAAAAAAAACAGGAGCCAGAATGGATCAGAAGGAGACCGAGGGAGACACAGAAGGTAAGGATTAGCTGAAGTTTACCATTTGGTTATAGATTACCAAGTCAGAGATATGGTTCCTCCAGTTACATTGAGTCTCCTCATGGTAGTGGAGGAGGCAGGGAATGGGTTGACTCAGCTTGGGAGGGGAGTTGAAATGATGTGCAACTGGGAGCATTGCAGGCATGTTGGAGCTGCATTGCAAGCCAATCACCTAGTCTGTGCTTGGTCTCGTTGATGCAGCGGAGGCCAGTGAATTCTGTAGGCGAGCATGGGGGAGGTGGCTTTCAGGTACATCAGTGAGCAGAGTAGCAAAAGGGATTTTGTGTGAATTGCTAAAATATGTTGTGAGAGTTTTGCATGACTAAGTGGGGTCTTGGCTCAAAAGCAGTGGAATGATGGCAAGGTCATCCCATAATAGTTCTCCAGGGATTAATTCTGATTCTGAAAAGAGATTGATTTTGTTTCAAAGATGTTAATGTAGGTGATTGATTGCTTATTGCTAACCGTGCCGCTTTTGTTCCCTCCAACAGAGTACAAAAAATTCAGGCCGCCTTCAGTTAATGTTTATAAATCATAATATGTTCTTTTGTAAGGTTAACAATGGCATTTTTGTCTTAATAGTTAAAAGCTATTGATTTATCTCACGGGGGAAGGGAAGCCAGATTAGGGTTTCCCTCTTCTGCACTCTGTCCTCTCGACAGAAACTCCATAAGAGATTTTACTGTAGTTCAAGTAATAATATTTTGAGGTGTAGGGAAGCAGCAATGACCTGACAAACCACAATGCTTTGGATAGGATCCCATACAAAATATTTAATGTTGGGTTTATTTTGACTGGCATCACTGCAGGACTGTGGGTGGAGTAGGGTGGAGGCTGGTGGATAAATATCCCAAATCAAATTTACTGCACATAATAGTGCAAAGATCTTGGGCTGGCTGAAGAACTAATGTGCAATTATTCTTGGTTATGGCTGTAAAATATGGGATTGAGAGAGAGAGAAACAATTTTACCAATGTAAAGGAGAAGGTGTGGCTGGGGTCAATGGGAATAATAAAGGGAATTTCTCTGGTTGAAAATAACTTCCCTTTAAATATCACGTTGATCTCCTTTATCTGTACAATGTGTTTCTGCTATCGTGCAGCACGGACGGTTAGTGAGATGTATTACAATGCCAGCTGTAACAGGGCGAATGCAGTGCTGTCTTTAAGGAGATGGTAAGTTCTCCTCCTGTCTGCATGGGTTACTTCCAGGTGCTCTGCTTTCCTCCCACCGTTCAAAATACACAGGAATTGTAGGTTAATTAGAGCATATGGAGGACATGGGTTTGTCGGCCAGAAGGGCCTGTTACCATGCTTTTGTTTAAATTTAAATTGGAGGTATGTGCTTCACACCAAATGCAGTGGGTGCCCAGGATGAATTGTTGGAGAAAGCTACAGGGACATTTAAAAGATCTCATAGGGATGTCAGAAAAATATAGGGTTGTGGGTGTATGATAGGGAAGGATTAGATTGTTGTTGCAAAGATTTACCACATAGGTTGGCACATTGTGAGTGAAAAGACCAGTGCTATGCTGTTATGTTCTATGCTTAATGGAGTAGTCTGGCTCGTTGGAACATGTCCACCGGGAAAGGGAAGAGGCTGGCAAGCAAAAGTCATCAATTTGTAGAAACAGAGCAACTTATCTAAAGTTTGAGGACTTGAGACTGAGCCCTGACAAGCTGCAATGAATCTAGATGAACGATGAGATATTGTTCATCTAATTTGTTTTGGCCTCAGTGCGGGAGGTCACAGATGAAGGGCAGAGTGGGGGTGGGTGATGAGTTTAAGCGGCTGGAAGCTGGATGCTCTGGGTCACTCCTGTGGATGTAATGCATGGGTTCTGCAAATTGATCACCCAGTTGTGTTTGGGTTTTCTCCATTGTAGATGTGGCACATTGTGAACAGTGGCACCTAATGGAACACGACATTGGGCAAAGTGCAAGTGAAGGTTCACCAGGAAAGGCTGTTGTCTGGGGAAAGTGCCATGAGAGGGAGTAGTAGGGTGAGATTGGAAGAATGGACCAGGATCCCCTTTGATATGCGGAAAGGGCAGGGAAATGCGTCAGGCGGCAGAATCACATTTGGAGCTGGTGAAAACTCCTTTGTGGCCTGTGGGCTCAATCATGAGTTCTTTAACTTCAAAGCATTTCTTCCCTCTGATACTCGACCCACTGAGTTCCTCCAGCAGATGGTGGCACCAGATTCCAGTCTCTTGGCCATGTTCCAGTAAGCAGATTATTCAGTTTTACACAGCCTTTACAACAGTGGCAACACATGACCCAGACGGAGGAGCTCAATTGCAACATACCTGCCACATCAATTCCCTTTGTTCTTCCCATCACCACCCCCCCACCTTCTTTGCTGCCTGGACTAACTGGTTTTTCTTACTGTTTGGATCATTCTTTCTACAAGTGCAGCCCAACCAAAGTTTTTCCTGCATTTTCTGTTCTCGTACCTTTTAAAATCAAGTTTTGGTACTTGGACAAGTACAGGTACTCAATCCTTTATCTGGACATCTAAAATCCGGAAAGCTCCAAAAACCAGCAAATGGGGAGAGAGACTGACAGCGCGGGGTGGGCGAGAGACCAACAGTGCGAGTCGAGTACTGTTGACCAACAGCGGCGAGAGTGGGGGGAGACGGCAGCGGGACTGGAAGGGGGTGGGTGTGGACTGCAGCGTGACTGGAAGGGGAGTGGGGGTGGATACGGCAGCACGATTGAGGTGGGCTTAAATCTAGCTTTCCAAAATCCGAAATTCGGAGCACACTGTCCCCCAAGGGTTCTAGATAAAGGATTGTGCACCTGTATTATCACAAATGGAAGTAAAAACCCAAAGCTGGAGAAACTCAGCAGGTCAAACAGTGTCCTTTATGTATCAAAGATAAAGATACAGAACCCACGTTTCAGCCCTTCATCAAGGTATGAGCAAAATATGGGCAGGTGCCCAAACAGAATGGTGGGGGGGGTGGGGAGAGGAGCACGGGCCCACAGGCAGGCAGTAATAGGTGGATAAGGGAGGGTGGTCACAAAAGAAACTGGGGGATTTGTGTGAATGGAGCGGGAATGGGTGGAGAGGTGGAGGGAAGGAGGCAGAGGGATGGGGGAGAGCGGGGAGTGGTCTGACCAAAACTGGAGAAGTCAATGTTAATGCCATCCAGTGGGAGGGCACCTAGTCAGAATATTAGCTGTTGTTCCTCCAAATTGCTGTCAACCCTGGATTGGCAATACGAGGTCAGGGACAGACGTGACGGTGCAGGAGTGGACACAATTGAAATGGTTGGCCACTAGTAGGTCCCTGTTATTGAATCAGACAGAGCGAAGGTGCTTGGTGGGGACAAGCCTGCGTTCAGTTGCTCCGATTGTAGAGGATACAACAGGGGGCACTGAATGCAGTAGATGACTCCCGTAGATCCACAGGTGAAGTGTTGCTTCACTTGGAAGGACTGTTTGGGGGGGCCCCCAATGGTGGTGAGGGAGAAGGTAAGGGTGCAAGTTTGGCAGTTCCTACGGCCACGGGGAAGGTCCCAATGAGGCAATTAGTGGGAAGGGATGAGTGAACAAGGGAGTCATGGAAGGAGCCTGAGGGGGTAGATGTCAGGTGGTGGGGTCATGGAGGTGATTTTGGAGGATAATATATTTGATGCAGAGGCTGGTGGGGTGGTTGGTGAGGACAAGGGAAATCTGTTCATTTTGCGTCTTGTGGCAGAGGAGGTCAGGGCAGATACGCAGGGAAATGAAGGAGATGCGGGTAAAGACTGATAGTGTTTGACAGGAAGCTACGTTTCTTTCAAGGAGATTTTGAATCCCTCTCTGCTTTCCTCCAGTTCTCCACCTCCTTCCTTCTCCATTCACAAAACCGTTCCCCCTCCCCCTGTTTGCTGGTGTGCACTCTCTCCCTTATCCATCTATTACCTCCTACCTCTGGAAATGTGCTCCTCCCCCAACCCCTGTCCTCCCACCATTTTAATCAGGGGCCTGTCTACATTTTGCTCATTCCTTGATGAAGTGTTCAAGCCCGAAACATTGGTTATGCATCTTTATCTTTGCCTTATAAAGCAGGCTCTTCAACCTGCTGAGTTTCTCCAGTGTTGTGTTTTTGCTTCAATCATTGTGTCTGCAAACTTTCATGTTGCACTCTTTTTTCAAATGGAAATCTGGGTCACTGATGTGATTTGTTCAGGGCTCCTTGTCTCTATAAGTTATTGCCAATTAATGAGAGAAATACACTGCTCCTGTTCTCCATACCAAGTTCATTCTCCCCCTCATCAACTCTGCACTGCATTGACTCAAATGATTCAACTCCTTTGTGTTCAGTTGACATACTAGATCAGTATTCTCCCCACAAGGCATTCAATTGTTCAAGAAATATGGAGTTAAATAGAAAAGTCAGTAGGCGCTGTCATTGTAATGTAATGCACACAAGTGCTGGAGAAATTCAGCAGGTCATGCAGTGCCCATAGGAAGCAAAGAGATGTAACCAACACTTCGGGCCTGCAATCAACAAATATCCTTGTTTGTCTAGAGTACTGTTGACGAATGTCGCAGAATACTGAAACACCCTGCAAACCATCCAGTGCAGTCCACTGGTGATAAGGAAATGCCCTGCAAGCCATCCAGTGCAGTCCACTGGTGATACGGAAATGCCCTGCAAGCCATTCCAGTGCAGTCCACTGGTGATTTTGAGCACTTTTGGTTGTCTCTTCGTCGGAGAGACTCGACGCAGACTGGGTGATCACTTTGTTGAGCTACTTGGCTGTGTCCACCGCAATAACATGGATCTCTCAGTGGCCACCCATTTAAATTCTCCATCCCATTCCCTCGCTGACATGTCTGTCCGTAGTCTTATGTACTGCCAGACTGAGACCACCACCTGTACATTGGAGGAACATCTCATCTTCTGACTGGGCACCCTCCAACTGGATGGCATTAATATCAACTTCTCTGGCTTTCATTAACCCCCTCCCCACCCGTCTCCTTTACACACAGACATGATCAATTCTACCTAGTCCCTTATCACATCCAATTATCACCTCTTGTTGGTCTGGATTCCTCCCCCATTTTTTGAATTCTGAGGCTTTCTGATATTTCTGCCTTTTCTGATGTTTCCTTGAAGGACTCAGGCCCAAAATGTCGGCAAATATATCTTTGTCTCCTCTGGATCCTGAAAAGACCAGCTGAGTTCCTCCAGCATTTTGGTGTTTTTACTTTTAAGCATCTATCCGGAAATGCTTCTGCGCTGTTCAATAAGTTCAGAATTGGAGAGTGAGTTGGAAGTCGTGATGGACGTCCCCTTTTGAAACGCTGAACAATGCCGCCCCTTGTGCCTGTTGCAGCGCCCAGTTCAAGCCATTGCTCCCAATTTTCCCTAGTCATTACTTCACTTCCCTTCTCTTTACAGACTCTCTCTTTCAGGAAAATTTCTCTCTGCCCAAAAGGCTGAATCCTGCTGGTGCTGTTATTTACTCCCATGTCTCCTTCACCATGCACTTCAGCTTTTACTGGTACAGTTTGTACCTCTTTAATTGGTGGCGTTTGGACCTGGCCATTGCCAGACCACAGAAAATAGAAATTGACCCCTAAGGGAACCTCCTATGTAAACATATCAAAGGTAGAACAAAGCTTAAAACAGGAAATAATACTGTGGCATGGCACGGTTAGCGTAACGCCTTTAGAGCACCAATGATTGGTACCAGGGTTGGAGTTTGTACTAACAACGGCATATTCAAACGTGCCAGACCATGGGAGTTACCGGACCACAGAGCGCTGAATGAGAGAGGTGCAACCTGTATTGAATCACATGCTGCTCATTGAATCATTCTTTCCAGGAACCTCATTGTGTTATCTGCTCCAGCCAAATAATTAGAGGGAGGCCAGTTCAAAAGGTTCTTCAATCAAGTGGGATTTAGGAAGTTTTTTTGTTTGTGAAATGTGACAGAAATCAGATTGTTTGTTTGCATAAGTTAATTCCTTGAATTTTCTGTTATTTCCATTGTCAAGTGTGTTTAAATAAATGAGAAATCCAAACTCTGCAGATGTTGGAATATTGAGTAAACAAACAGAACTGGAGTGACTCAGGCAGGCAGCATTAGTGGGTAGAAATGGTCAGTCAATATCTTGGGCCCAGTCCCTCTACGTTAAGGAGTTGAAATGTCATGGGGAGGTGGCAGAGGTAGAGAGACAAGTTGGGAAAGAGACCACTGGTGGGGTGTGAGGGGAGGTTGGAGAGAAAAGTGAGACTGGGAGAAAATGGAGAGTAGGAACCAGTGGAAACAGTTGGGGGAGAGGGTACTGGAAAATTTGTTGATGTCTTTTTAAATTTGGCTTGCAGCAGGGTAACAGGCCCTTCTGGCCCACAAGCCCTTGCTGCCAAATACCCCAATTAATATACAGCCCCCGTACGTTTTTGAGGATGGGAGGAATCTGGAGCACCTTGAAGAAATGCACGCAGACACAGGGAAAATGTACAAACTCCTTACGGACAGTGCTGGATTCAAATCTAGATTGCTTGCTCTGTAATAGCGTTGCATTAACAGCTACACTAACTCCACTGCCCTGATATCTCCTCTCTGATATTTCTACCTGATATCTCCCCAGAACCTTTTTTCACTTGATCTCTCCCCTTCCCTATTTTCACTCGATACCAAGTGCCAACTTGAATGGTTGACTGCCATCTCTGTCCATGGACCCTGCCTGATTACCAGCTCCATCCAGCTTCTACTTGTTGACGTGTAATGCAGGAATTCTGCTATCACAAATTTAAAGAACATGATATAGCTGGAATGAGATCAGAGTTAGGATTGTAATCAAACATTAGCCCTTTTTCTTCCACGGGCATCCTAGTAAATTGGCTGTGCAGAGTCCCGGTTAAAGAAGCTGTTTTTGCTGTTCCCACAGGGCCACTTTTAACTGGGTCACTACCTGATTTCACATGGACCTCAAGTCATCCCCAGGGATAAGAGAGTCCACCTTCAACCAGAAATGTCCCGTGTGACTTATCCTTTTCATACTGGGTTAATCGGCACGCTGGCGTCAGCCATCCATCCCTGGAGCGATTCTGCATAATTTGACACTGGCGAGATGCCGATTGATTCACTTTCCCGCTGAGTCCTTGATGGGTAATCAAGTGATTTCATGAGACAGTAGATTGGAGTCCAAAGGCTTTTATTAGTTTAGACATTAGCTGAGGCTCCGAGAGCATCTGGCCTGGATCCGAGCAGGAAGTGATCTGGGGTCAAGGTCTTGGGTCGGGTCCTTTATTAGGGAATCTCCTGGGAGGGATCAGAGGGAAGGAAGGGGTGGTCCAGGCCAGTTACATAGTTATTACTGTGGTGTAATCCCACAGTCCTTAACCAGTAAATTGGCCATCAATTTCTGGGGCAAGGTGCAAGTGAAAAAGGATCGATCCATGCTGAGACCAAGTTACGAGACTGAACTAACTTGTAAGATGGCTAATACGCCCGTACATGGAGTATTGCCATAATTTACCGCATTAGAGTGTTTGGATGCTCCCGAACAGTGCTGTCTTGTCTCTGAGGGTCATCCTTCATTTCTTATTTTTATTAGATAGGGAAGTTTGCCTTGTTTAGAGGGAGGGGTTTGATTAATAGGGTTTTTTTTCCCTTTTTTTTTGTTTTTATTTCTTTGTCAATATTTTTGATATTGCAGGTTTGATCTGAAAGGGTGTACATAATTTAAACTATGTATAATCAAAATTTTATTTGAAATGTTTATTTTTTTGTCTTTTAATGTCTTAGATCTATACGCATGTATTTTGTTGTATTAAACTCAATAATTACATTTAAAAAGAAAAAGATTGCTAATACAACTCAATACTAAATTCGACTTTATTCTAGAGCAGTCAATTGGATTCTACAAAATAAACAGTTGAATCTTGGCAAAGACTCGCTTTTTGTCCTTTGTGTAGATTGGCACAAAGCCATAATTTTAGCATTTTTTTAAAATGCCAAAGATTATAGATTTGAGAGGGGACAACAGCATGAGGAAGTGAGCCAAGGATTTCCATGGCAGCTTGCTTCCCTGATGCCAAGCTTGAGTAAGGATCATGGAGAATCTGCAGAGGAGACGTTAGATTTACCAAAAAGAAACAATGGGCTGATGAAATTGCTTAATTCTTTGTTTGAAATTTCTGGTATTTAGCACAGTTCAATGGTGTGCCATGTGTATGTTCTCAGAATGAGTCATTTGTGACTTTCCCTCCGCACTCAAAAGGGAAAGCAATTTCTCTTCTTGTGTGGGGTGAAGACAAAATGGAGGGATTATCAGATGACCTCTAACAGGGACCGCACTAGCCCTTTGCTCTAATGTCAGGAGTGCAAAAGTCAACTGGAGCCAGAAATGTTAGGGCAAACTACATTTAATAAATGCAGGTATGAGTCATGGGATTTTCCATTACTGTGATGACTAGTTCCTTCTCAGTCCATCAATCTGCACAAGCAAAGACAATTGACCAAATGGTGAGTGATGTGGCTCCAGTAGAAAATAAATATACCAGAGATAAGGAAAATCTGCAGTTTTGATTCCGATTTAAAACCATTTCCGATGAAAGAGTTCAGTGCGAGTAAAGGGCAAATTCATGACTGATAGTAATTTTTAATTTATTTTTTTAGAAATTTAGTCATACAGCATTGAAACAGGCCCTTCCAGCCCATGAACCCTTGCCACCCACAAATGCATCAATTAACCTACAAACCCCATTGATTTTTGGAGGGTGGGAGGAAAATCTTCCAGTTCATGGGAAGAACTTAAAAATTTCTTAGCCCTGGATTCAAGCCTGTGCCACTGGACCTGTAATAGCATTGCATTAACTGCTACATTAACCATGTTGTAGGCTTTTTTGTTCGAGAAGTCATCCACAGGTGGAATTACTCTGGTGTCGAAGATGGAGATGAAAGGTAGATCCAGAAGGAAGGAAGCTGGTTTCTTGATGAAGACATTGAACGGTTACATTCCCTGATGTTTGTTATGTAATCTTCTCATTTAAATAGTTTAATCTGCCTTTGCAATGAGTTGAAAAACCAGTTGCTTCAGTTTGTCAATCCAGTGCCAGGATTAGGTGGAGGGATTTCCCTCTCAAGATAACTTTATACATTATGGTACCAATGATGGTGTCAGGACTTGCATGTGAACACTGGCTCCAGTGAGTCACCAAGGAGCCTGCAGAACTGCATGAATCACCTACTTCTGGGCGTAGAAAGTAAGGGCCATTGCAGTGGGAAGGATTGTCCTCCCTGCTATTTTTCACCTGCATCTCATAAAGCAGTAAAACCCCTGGTATCCATGCTGGGTATTCTAATTTTCCAGTTGCTTGAGACTTACTCTTACAAGGCCTAAATAATACACCTCTATTCAGAATAAACAGTTTAAAAGACAAAAGTGAAAAATACAGGTTGTACCTCTCTTATCTAATGCTCGGTGGTCCTGCACCTCCCATGCTGTGGCACATTTGAATCTGCTGTTAGTACAAACTCCTGACAGACTGTGCGGGACTCAAACCCCGGACCCAATCGCTGGCGCTGTAAAGATGTTCCGCTAACTGCTACGCCAACTGTGCTGCCCCACAGTATTATTTCCTGTTTTAAGCTTTGTTCTACCTTTGATATGTTTACATAGGGAGTTCCCTTAGGGGTCAATTTCTGCTTTCCAGCATTTTCTGTGGTCCGATAATGGCCAGATCCCAATGTCGCCAGATTAGAGGTACAACCTGAAATTTGAAAAAAAAAAATCAGTAGTGCAGTCTTTAGTTATGTGAAGCTCACTTTAGTTCACAGATAGTTCCCATAATTTACAAAATTTAAACCCCAGTTGCTGGCGCTGTAACAGCGTTGCGCTAACTGCTACATTAACCATGGTCCAATCATAATTAACTCCCCTTCCCCAAGTTTACAGATAAAGCCTTACTAATACTATATACTTAATAACATAGTAATAATGATAAAGGCTCTTACTAAGCACAATAAGCTCAACAGCGAGCAGCATCAACCAGCTCTTCATTCTGGCCAATGCCATTATATCCAAACAACTTTATTCAAACAGTTGCTATGAGCAAAGCCCGACCAAGGGTCTCCACTGGCTGAATATTTGTTTCAAGCTTCACCAAAAGTTTTATGTTACTTCTGAAAACATTTCGTTATTTTCCTTTTTTATTGCCAATGACTTGAGGATGTCGGTTGCTTGAATTCTGGATAACTGGGATCTTACTGTGTTAATTTAATTTTCTTGCTCTTTTTTCTATTTTGCTATTTTTGTTAAAAAACTACTGTGAATTTGTTAGAAGGAGCTTTCTGTGCCTTATTTCCCTGCATTTAGGTACTGGACTGAGTTTTTCGTTACGGGGCATTGGGGTATGAGCCCTGCTGTTTTGTTCAATAGGGCACGGAGTTGTTGGTCCACCCTGTGTGTAAGCTGCAACTGTTGTGTTTGATTGTGCACTCGATGTAGGAATTTTGTGGGGTTTGATCGAGAGACCCAAGTGTTCAAGATTGAGTAGGATTACACTGACAAAGTTGGGTTGAGAACAAAAGCTCAGAAATGTCTGTTCTGTATGACATCACTATAATATAGCACAGTATTAAGATCGAGTGAGGCCCACCTCACTGACAAAAGGCAAAGGAGGAAAAACCCAACACCCAACCACAACCAACCAATTTTCCCCTGCAACCGCTGCAATCGTGTCTGCCTGTCCCGCATCGGACTGGTCAGCCACAAACGAGCCTGCAGCTGACGTGGACTTTTTACCCCCTCCATAAATCTTCGTCCGCGAAGCCAAGCCAAAGAAAGATTAAGATCGAGATTAGAATTTGGTGGAACCTGAGGTAGCTGCTAAAGTGTTATATACAGTAAAACTCCTGGTATCCAGCACCTATGGGGATTGGTAGATGCAGGATTAGTGTATTTTCCAGTTGCATGATTTAACATCCATATTTTTTGCCTATTAATTTTCTGTGACTTATTTATTCCGGATAACGGGTTCTACTGTATAACAGCACTGCTCAGCTCTGCACTTGAAAATGCTTTGAGACAGGAGGAAGAAAGTCCTGTTACTGGTGGTTGCCAGATCCTTGGTAATCACGATAACACAACTTGTCGTTGAGAGAATTTGCTAATGAAGGCCCTTCAGCCCATTGCCTGTCCTATCCATTCACCAACACACTTGCACATCCAGTATTAATCCCATTTTGTTTATCTTCCCCAGATTCTCATCCATTCCTCCCAGCTTCTACCATAAATCCTACGTATTTGGGGCCATTAACAGCAGCAATTTAACCTACCGACTTCCACAGGTTTGGGATGCAAAAAGAAACAAGAACCCAGGAGTGAATGTACATTCTCACACATACCACCTGGAAAGTCACGATAAAACGCAGTTGCTGGAGGTGGTGATGCTCGCTGGCACCACTGTGTTGCTCTCGGGATTTCTGCTCTGGCTGAATCGGCTCTGTAGCTGCAGAGACCTCAATCCCATGGCATCAAGGAAGCCCCACGATGATTATCTCCCATTTCAATGCATGGCTCTAATGATCAGACTGGTACATTCGAACCAGCCTGGGTTAGTCATTGGGTTCTGCAAAGCGATTGCTTTAAATAAGCTCTTCTGCTCCCTCAGGAACATCAGCCACAGGTTTGGTCAGATCGAATCCGATTTAGATTTACTGACATACAATGGCATCACATAAACCCTGAAATTCTTTTCCTGTGGGCCAGGCAGAATTACCACTTATTGGTAGTGGGAAAAAAAATGTACACATAAGCAAATAAATTAAGCAAGTGGTACAGTACAGAGAGGAGAAAAAACAATCATTAAAGTGCAGAAGTAATCAAGTTTACTGTCATCTGGTTGCACAAGTACAACCCAATGAAACACATTCTCCGGTCCTCGGTGCAAAACATTTAGACACACAACCAGACATAACACACATACAAATGTAACAATCCGGATGCAGGAAAATATTTCATGTATACAAATAGATAAGTAAACAGTTTTGCAGATATGTGTGTCTCAGATGGTTAGTGTAAGCAGTGTTCTCACTGACCTTGGGAAGAAGCTGTTCCTCAGCCTGGTGGTGACGGCCCTGTCCAGGTATACCCCACTTTATGAATACTTGAATTACAAAGAAAGCAGTGTTTGCTTTCACGAAAGGATTTGAATGATTTTTTGCTTTTGCGAATATAGCCTCCAATATTAGTGAATGGGTCTTCGCTTTATGCCCTTTCAGCTGATAAAAGGGTTCCAAGGAACACTCTAGTTTCATAAAAACATGGTAGACCTGTATCTCTTTCCCACTGGGGCCAGCTGGAAAATGAGTGTGCGCTGGAAGGCTTTTCGTTGATTTTGTGTGCCCTCTTCAGACAACGACCTGTGTTAGTCAGTTTTTTTTTCTGATGCAGGGCAAGTAGTTCTCACTGGCTTAGCGCCCACCAAAAGAAATAGTCATCCCACCACAGATTCGCTTGCAGCTTGTGGAATCTTGCTGTGCACAAATGATCGACCAAGTTGACCAGCAAAATCTCACAATTGTTCAGCAAGTCGATGAGGCAGTTGCCAAGGAACCAGCGAAGCTGATGCCAGTCTTGAGTGCATTTGCTTTTTTTTTCCAGCTTCGATCCCTCGGGAGACGTTGATGCATTTCACAGCGAGACTGGGTCTGTCCAGACTAGCCCTGTTTCTCATGCAGCAGCCTGGTGGTCAGGAAGCTCTTGGCATTGCCAATCTGGATGGAGCCACGCCCATTCATCTTGCAGCACAGAGAGGTTTCCACGGCCTGGAGGATCTTTTTGTACGGTAAGTACTTTCTGCTTGATGGAAATGTTGGACAAAGAGTTTGTCCTGGACAAGAGTTGCAAAGGTTGTTCTAAATTGATCCCAATTCGATTTCAGGTTTATTGTCAGAGTTCGTACATGACATCACATACAACCCTGAGGTTCTATTTCCTGTGGGCCAGGCAGAATCGACACTTGATAGTGCAAAAAAAAACTACTTGATGTATACTTGTAACCAAATAAAGAACTGTAAAACGATAATGAATGTAAACAAAACTCTGCAAGACAGAGAATTAAAAAAAATAAGGTGCAGAATCCTTAAATGAGTCTCAGAGTTTGTGGTTGAAGAGTCTGATGGGGGTGGGGTTGCAGCTTTTCCTGAACTTGGTGGTGCGAGTCTTGTGGCACCTAGACCTCCTTCCCAATGGTGGCAGCGGGTGCTGGGTGGTGTGGATCCTTGATGATTGCTGCCGCTCTCCGACGGCAGCATTACCTTTAGCTGTTCTCGAGAGTAGGAATGGTTTTACCTGTGATGTCCTGGCTGTGTCCACGACCTTCTGGAGGGCTTTACGTTCAGGGGCATTGGTGTCCCAGCACCAGACCGTGATGAAGCCTGTTAGCACACTTTCCACCAGCTCAAGTTTTTTTTTAAAAAACCTACTTGGTCATTGGGTAAGAAAATTATTCTTCATTATTGTCTTGTGATCTATTCAATTCTAGATAATTCATTAATTATTGTTTTGCATTTTTGTGAGTGAAAATGTGCACATGCTTCCATTCAGGACTGTTATTAGAAGGGTTGGTGTCAAGCTACAGGTACAGGGTATAATAAGAAAGGTAGTGAGATATTTCAGGACAGCCTACCTGGTGTAAGCTCCAAGATATCAGGTTCCAGGTTTGCAAGGGGTGTTGCATGTACCATTCACTTCAGGTGGAGAGCAACGAGTCAGCCCTGACGGGAATCTGGAGCCAAAGAGGTTGTTTTTACAGTAAATGCCTGTGGTGTTTTGTTGCAAGGAGAGAATCGAGCAAAAAAAAAGCCACAGAACTGTAATTTAACCGTGTACAGTACAAATCCTAAAATCCAAACTGCCTGGGGATTGGGTCGGTCTGGATTCTCGGACAGTATTTTTAAAATTCAAATTTAAGGAGGAATAAAGAAGAGATGGACAGGTAAATTTTGATTATTTATTCATTAACAAATACAGCGTGCTTCATTTATCAAAAAGAGCAGTTAAAAGAAAAATAGTCAACCCGTGATGAAAATGTAAACAAAATTTTTTCACAGCAAAAAAAAAGTGTAATCATTGAAATTATGTTTAAAAATGAACCGTAAAAGAAAAATTCAGCGTACAAATTCATTTATTTGTGATAACATTACCTGTTTTAATCATGGCCACTTGTTGCCGCTGTGCGTCTGTGGCACTTGTGCATGCACACAAAAGCCTGCTAAATTTCAAAATGTTGGAGAATCCAGATTCTCGGGTGCTCCAGGTTTCTGGCATTTAGATTTCTGGACTTTTACTGTAATACCCATGAAGGTGTCAGATAAACGTACATTTGAAAAGAACATCTTCAGCACCCCCAAATAATTCACTTGGAACATTTTCCTTCTGAAATATACTTAATCTTTATTTTTTTAAAAATGAATGCAGTTTGCAGAAGAACTGGTGAAACAAAATTTGACAGCGCAAAAAGATACAGTGAAATCGAAGAGGTAGTTTATAATGAATGTATTGGAGGAGCGGGGATAGCAGAAGGAAGCTTGAGGTGAAATTCACATTCCAAGCCTTGGGATTTCAGCCACTGAAACCTTTTGGATTTATTGTTTTTCCCTTTCTGTAAATTTGCGGGAAAAAGAAATCCACTGAAGAGAGTTGGCCTGGATCACTCTGTTCCAGACTAACTTGCATATTTTCTCCATTCCCCTTGATCCATCATTATTGAGTTTTTAGCTGCTCAGGACCTAAGCTCTGGAATTTCCTTGTTTCAACCCCTCCACCTCTCCTTATTCCATTAAACCTACCTCTTAAAACAAAAAAAATTCTCCGTTCTATCCTTGGAATTGACTTGCATTTAGTGAAGTTGCTGTTACTGTTTGGAAACATTTTTTTAAACATCTGTGGTGCTCTTTAAATATTAGCATAAGCAAAAGGCTTGGAATCATTTGAGAAGCAGTTGGATGCAAATGCAGTGGATTTAATTTTGAAGTGAAGATGCACCTTGTAAGCCAGAATGGAATAAATCTGCAAGCATCAGCAGTGCAAAATGTTCTCTGTAAAATACATTAAATGAAACCACAAGAGGAGAATTCATCCACTCCTAAGCAGCAAGAGACCAGAGAGATGCGATGTGTGTTTCCATTTGTGGGGGGAGGAAGGGGTAGGATGAAGAGCAAAGGCTGACAGACAAAATCAGAGAGTGAGAGCTCGAGAAATGTCTTTATATTGGGTTGTCCTGTAATCTTCCTGAGAAAGGGGACTGACTGAGATAACACTCAAGGGGAATGGATGAGATTGGGATGGATCTGTTGGATGGGTGATGATTAAAATGATTAAGAATTAAATATAAATTAGAATTTCCATTACCCAAAAATTCATCTGGACCAGCCACACAGATACTGTGTTTCCAGGTACAAGGTGGGGCTGGGTAGCCTCCTGATAGATTTCAGATTTATTGTCGAGTACATCCATAACATCACATGCAACCCTGAGATTCCTTTGTGTTGCAAAAGTGGCAGATTTACCACTAATTGATAGTACAAAAAAATATACTGTACACAGCATAAACATGTAAACAAACAAAGAACTGTAAACAAACTCTGCAATACAGAGAGAACAAAAAGAAAATCCATAAATTGCAAAAGTACGAGTCCTTAAACGAGTCCCTGATTGAGTTTGTTGTTGAGGAGTCTGATGGTGGAGGGGGAGCAGCTGTTCCTGAACCTGGTGGTGCGAGTCTTGAGTCATTAGTGAGAACAGTGTGTGTCTGGGTGATGTGGGTCTGATGATTTCTGCTGCTCTCAGACGGTAGTGTTCCCGGTAGATGGTCTCAGTAGTGGGGAGGGTTTTGTCTGTAATGTCCTGGGCTGTGTCCACTACCTATTGCAGGCTTGACGCTCAGGGGTTTTGGTGTCCCCATACCAGACCGTGATGCAGCCAGTCAGCACACTTTCCACCACACTTCTGTAGAAATTTGCCAGGTCCACAAACTCCTGAGGAAGTCGAGGTGCTGACATGCTTTCTTCATGATGCCATTAGTGTGTTGGGTCCAAGAAAGATCCTCCAAGATAGTGACTCCCAAGAACTTAAATTTTCTCACCCTCTCCACCTCTGATCCCCCAGTGATCACTGGATCGTACACCTCTGGCTTTCCTTTCGTGAAGTCAACAATCAGCTCCTTTGTTTTGTGACATTGAGTGTAATGTTGTTGTTGGCTAAAGCCTTTGACATCCTCAAGGTATAACTTGTAGTGATGGAATACTACTGTGAGAGTACAGATCTATCACCAATGTACATAGTGTATATAGTTACTGTATCTAGACTGTGCTTACAGCGATTGGCTGAGAGCTAAGCCACACCTATTGTTTGGGCCTTAAAGGGTTGTGTCCCTAGCCAGGTCGGATCATTCCGGACTGGTCGGCCGCCTGTGAAGAGCTCCGGTCTTTTGCTAATAAAAGCCTTGGTTTGGATCAACAAGTCTTTGGTTCTTTCGACGAGCTCTACAACTACCCTCTTGGATGTATGCACCTCTAACAGGTCTAAAGAGGTCTGGGTAAAGTGCCTACTTGATTTCCCATTTGCCATCCTTCACTGCTGTAGCACAGTGGCTGCAGTGAATACTAGCTACTAGATTGGAGTTTTTCGTCTAGAATTACTCACAGAGCACCTCAAGCCCATAGCCTCTATTGCAAAGGTGTGGACAGCAGCAGTTGCATGGCATCCTCTACAGGTATCCCTTTAGATACTACCCCACCCTGACTTGGAAACAAACATGTCATTATTGCCTCCCTCAACAGCACCCGAGAGTTCCTTCATCAGAAGGGAGTCATGAAGGTGCCCTACTACCATCTTGTCAAGGGCAATAATGCTGGTAATGCCCAAATTCTTAAACGAACAAGACGCTGAAAGAATGGTCGAGAGAGGCAGAGGAGCATCTGCAGGACTCCTTTGAATTGGTGGACTGGACCACATTCACCTTTAGACTTGAATGAATATGCATCGTGTGTCACGGACTTCGTCAAGACCTACATGGATGAGCATGCCCACGCGCACATACCAGGTATTTCCCCCACAAGAAGCCTTAAGGCATCAAGCCCTGATGGCGTGTCTGGCAAGTTACTAAAAATCTGAGCCAACCAACTAGCCGGAGTGTTCACAGACATTTTCAACCTCTCATTGCAGCAGTCAGAGGTTCCCACCTGCTTCAAGGGCATCAATCATCCTGGGGCCCAAGAAGAGTAGGGTGAACTGCCTCAACAACTATCGCCCAGTAGCACGAACTCCGACTGTGATGAAATGCTTTGAGAGGCTGGTCATGGCCAGAATTAAAACGAATCTAAGCAAAGATCTGGACCCGCTGCAATTCACCTATCATCACAATCGCACCATAGCAGATGCAATATCACTGGCTCTCCACTCAGCTCTGGATCACCTTGAAGAAAGCAATTCATACACATGGCAGCTCTTCATCGACTACAGCTCAGCCTTCAATATCATTATTCCCTCAGTGCTGGTCAAGAAGCTACAAACGCTAGGCCTCCGCTCTACCAGTCAGTACAAATTGGAAACATCTCCACCTCGCTGACTATCAACCCGGATACACCATAAAGATGTGAGCTTAGCCCACTGCTCTACTCTATACCCATGACTGTGTGGGCAGGCATAATTCCAATGCCATGTACAAATTTGCTGATGACACCACAGTGGTCGGTGGGATCACAAACGGCCATGAGTAAGTGTGCAGGAGGGAGATAGATTAGATCAGCTTGTTGAGTGGTGTCACATCAACATCCTTGTGCTCAACGTTAGTAAAACCAAGGAGATGATTGTGGACTTCAGGAGGAGGTCAGGAGAATACGATCCAGTTCTCATTGAGGGCTCAGTAGTGGAGAGGGTCAAGAACTTCAAATTCTTGGATATTAACATCTCTGAGGATCTGTTCTGGAGCCTCCATGTCATGAAAAAGCACTTTACAAGGTGTTTAAGGAGATTTGGTACGTCACCGAAGACCCTCGAACTTCTCCAGGTGGACCTTGGAGAGCATTTTGGCTGGTGGCATCACTGTCTGGAATGGTGTCAACGCTCAGGACGAGAATAAACTCCAGACGGTTGTTAACTCGGCCTGTGACATCACAGACACCAGACCACTCCATCGAGGACATCGACAAGAGGCATTGTCTTAAAAAAGCAGCCTCTATCGTCAAAGACCCCCACCGCCCAGGCCAAACCCTCATCACTCTGTTACCATCGGGGAAAAAGGTTCAAGAGCCTAAAGGTGACCATTCAATGGCCCAAGGACAGCTTCTTCCCTGCTGCCGTCGGATTCCTGAATGAACAGTGAACCCCAGACACTGCCTTATTTTGACTTTTCGAGCACTAGAGGTTGTTTATATAAATGTCTGCACTGTGTGGTGCTTCTGCAAAACAACAAATTTCGTGACATGTTCATGCCAATAAATTCTGATGAACTCCATTTGTCAGCAGTCTTGTAGTTTCTGAGTAAGACAGAATAATTATTGTCAGTTTCACAATTTCAACCTGTGCTGATGGTTGCTAATCCCCAGTTCATGAAAGAAAAATCTTTTGTTCCTTCCAAGAAGTCAAGAGCTTAATCCCATTAGAACTATTTATAGTGCAGGGACGGATGAACATTGTTAATCCATTATGTTGCTCAGTTCTTCAGGGCACTCCCTTTATGACTGATGCCGAGGATACTCCCAGATGTGTCATTTAAACGGCTGCCAGACTTCCAGTGGGTTTGGGAAGAATAAGAGGTGTGCAGCAGTGTGACTGACTCTCTCACAATGTCCAATAAAATAGCAGTTCTATTCATGGAGACAATTTAATAGCTATTGAGATTATTATCTGAAGGACTTTCTGCATTGGCATTTTGGGTTCACGGCTTCATCTGGGCAGTAGCTTTGGTTGTCATTAAGTCATTTGACTTTGCCAAATTCACAGATTTATGCATATGGCAGACTCGTACAGACACCATCTGTAGTAGATCAGAAGAAATAAATATTCTTCACGTGACATTGCACATTGAGTGGAAAAGTCTTCAGATGCAGTCAAAATCTTGCCCGATCATCAGGCAGCGTGTGAATGTGTTAATAACACCCTCAGGAGGGGTACAGTGACCTGGATGTGAATACTTGCTGACTCTGTAGGCTTGAGGCAAGCATCCTGTTAACAGCCGTGAAATATCTGCTTAAAAGGAACACTCAGTCAAGCAACAATTAATATCCAGATGTTTGTGTTTGGACGATCTCTTCATTTCAGGATTTCCTGATTTCTTTGACTTGTCAAGGAAGCATGATTGGGGGGTGGGGGGGGGGGGGAGAGGGGGAGGGGGCTCATAGGCCAAAATTGCCTATTATCATACTGTAGGTCTAAATTTAAAAATTGAATTAATCTTAATCAGCTAACTTTCAGCTACCATATATACCGGTGTATAAGATGATTCTGTATAAGACGACCCCCTGAATTTCTACCTAAAATGAAAATACTACCCCAAGTCTGGCACTTACCAGTGCGCTTCTAGGTACATTTAATAAATGAATACACAATATTTTAAAAGCAAATTATCCAGTAAAGGTTTAAATTTTATTTTGCATACTTTAAAATAAACTGCAGTCGACTGCATTCAAAGCCTGTACAGAGCTGACAGCATCCAGTCTGGGCGGATGGACCCTGTGGGGTAGAGCTGAGACTTTGCTGTTAAGGTTTGGATTTTATATTTGGCGCATAAGATGACCTCTGGTTTTTGGGTGGCATTTTTAAAGCTCAAGTGCCATCTTAAATGCCAGCATATAGGGTAATTTAATTCACGCAAAATAAGATGAAGACAGTGAACCTGTGGTTGACGGAGAAGTGGTGACCACCACAATCCCTTCTCCTTTGGCAGACTATAACACTCGCTCGATATTACCAGCCATGGATCAAATTCTGCCCATTCCAAATCTACCTCCCCTTCAGTATAGGCCCAAGTTCAATGGTTATAAGCTCTGAAATTTAAAAAAAAATATATTGATTTGGGTGCTATCATCAAGGCTACTTTCTATTGTATATTCCAAAAAAAAAGTGTTGGGTTGCTTTCTTGAAAATGCTAGTCGGCTCGATTCGGAAAAATAGATGACCTATAAAGTCTGGCAAGTATTAGAATTGGTTTTGGTCCCAGAAGCACCTGGTGCAACCTGATGTCACACTTTTATAGGTGCATTCAGCTGAATTTGTCATGAGCCAGGACTGGAAAGCCAGTTAAAGAAGCCCTGGTAAATCAGTGAGCTCTGAAAGGCGCAGCATGCCTTTTAAAGCTCGATGATGGAATTATGCATCTGTATTTTTAAACTCTCTTTGCGCTATCTCCTCTGTACCGTAATGCATTCTGCCAATTCCAGTTGAATGGAAGAAGGAGCCCCTTAGGAGGAGTGTAGGCAAGCTGTGAGGCTGTGCTCCGCATCTCCAGTTCAGTGGAAACAGCAGGTGCTTGCTAGGCACCTCCCTGCAGATGCGTGGGAGAAGGCCTGCTGCTCTTCCCAGTGGCAACCACGCCTGTGCTCTTGCCTTCGCCACTCTGCTACTTTGACCAAGGTCTACTGCCAAAGCTGATGCAGGGTTTAGATCTTCCGATTATGTTTAACTGCTGCTCCTTTTGTTTCAGACAAAACTCCGCTGCAGCTCTACATGAAGACGTAACGCCAATTGTATCCCCTGAAGACTACTCTGTGCGGTTTCAGCAACATCAGAATGTTTACATGTACACCATCAATAACCCCCAGGGAGCGGAGCTCAACACCATGGAACACAAGATCAGTGAACTGCAGAGGTACATCGACTCTCAAAGGCGTGGCATGGTAAGAAATATTTGGCTTCCCAAAGACTTCTCTGTGGGTTTTGAAAGCTTAAAGATGGCACCTTTAACCACAGATTGTATGAAAATGTTGCATTAAAGGGAGGAAAGTTTAGGAGGGACATCAAGGGTATTTTATCTTACATACGAGAGTTGTGGGTGCCTGCAATGCATTGTCAGGGGAGATGGTGGAGGATGAAACACTAGAGGTATTTAAGAGACTCTTACGCACACGAATGAAAGAAAAGTGGAGGGTTATGAGGTAAGAAGGATTTTGGTTTTTTTGGGTGGGAATATATGGGTCAGCACAACATCGAGGGCCGAAGGGCCTGTAACTGTAGTGTTCTACGCCATTAGTATAATAAAATTGTGATTTGGGAAAATGCAGCCGTGAAGCCGTCGGTATCTCAAGGATTCGGAGGTTATTTTGCAACCAATTCAGGAGCACTGGGGCTATTGGATGCAGCTGGAGTTGGGACCATCCATTTCAGCTTCTATCACCTCCCTATTAGCATCATATGAGAGTTAAAGGAACGTTGCCTTCTGGTCTATGCCCACCTATTATTCTTCCTAGACTCACTGACCGGCACCCATTCCATATCCATTCCACTCATATACCTGTCTAATTTTTAAACAATATTATATTGAGCCCGCATTCACCACTTCAGTTTCCAGCTCGTTCCATGCTCCCACCACTCTCTGTGTGAAGAAATTCCCCCTAAACCTCTCCCTTAACCCATGACATATTTAAATTTATACATACAACAGGCCCTTCTGGTCCATGAACCTGTGCCACCCAAATTTCCCAATTAACCAATGTTCTCTTCCCCCCCCCCCAACCAACCCAAGTGATTTGAAAGGTAAGGTGGAAGGAAACTTGGGCGGACAGGACTTGGGAAGAACATGCAAACTCATTGCAGCTCCAGATTCGAAGGCAGGCTCCTGACGCTGTCATAGCTTTGGACTAACCGTGCCGGAATCTGGTTTGTCTCTCACCTAACTTCAGTGGAAAAAGCCGACTTCCATTTACTCTATCTATATCAATCATAATTTTGTATACCTCGATCTAATCTGTCCTTATTTTTCTATGCTCCAGGGAATAAAGTCTTAACCTGCTTTCCCTTTACCTCAGTTCCTCATGTCCTGGCCACATCCTAGTAAATCTTCAGAATCAGAATTTATTTTCATGACCATGTCTCAAAACTCATTGCAAACATTATCTAACTACTTATCTCTTTATTCTTTAAATCTTATTTATCTTTCCTGTCCTGTAGTTCAGTAACCAAAACTGCACACAATACTTCCAATTTAGCCTTACCAATGTCTTGTACAACTTGATCATAGCATCCCAATTCTTATACTCATAGATTTATGAAGGCCAGTGTGCCAAAACCTCTCTTTACAACCCTATCTATCAGTGCTGCCACTTTCAAGGAATTATGTTTCTGTTTTCCCTACATTTACTGTGCACATCCTACTTTGGTTTGTCCTTCCAAAATGCAAAGTCTACATTAAATTCCATCTGCAATTTGTAACCCATTTTTTCAGATGGTCGAGATCCTTCTGCAAACTTTGAAAACCTTCCTTGATGTTCATAATATCTCCAATCTTTGGGCTATCTGCAAACTTGCTGATTCACTTTACCACGTTATCATCTAGATCATTAATTATAGGTGACAAGCTGATCCTTGAGCCACACCACTTGTCACAGGCCTCCAAGTCAGAGAGGCAATCCACCAACTACCGTTCTCTGGTGTGGGGGTGGCGTGGTTGGCATAGGAGTAGCATTGTTGGTGTAGTGGTGAGCACAAGTCCTTTACAGTGCCTGTGATTGGGATCAGGATTCAAATCCCACACTGTTTGTCAGGAGTTTGCATGTTCTCCCTGTGTCTGTGTGGATTTTCCCCGGGGACTCCAGTTTCCTCCCACTGTTCGAAACGTACTGGGGGTGTAGGTTAATTGGGTGTAAACTGGGTGGCACGGACCACGTGGGCCAAAATAGCCTGTTGCTGTGCTGTATGTCTAAAACCAATGTCTAATCCAGTTAACTCCCTCACCATGAATACTGAACAAGTGAATCTTCCTGACTAAACTCCCATGTGGGACCCAGGTTTTGGAGTTTGCTGATCAGTTCTGAGGGGATGATGGTGTTAAATGCCAAACTGTAGTCGATAAAGAGCATCCTGATGGATGCACCTTTGCTGTCCAGATGTTCCAGGGCTTTGTGTAGAGCCAGTGGGATGGCATCGCCGTAGATCTATGGCTACGATAGGTGAACTGGAATGGATCCAGTTCAGATATCATCTACCTTTCCTAATGCTTTTTACCTGCTCCTCTTCTCACTCTGTTTTTGATGCTATAAAGATCTCATCATCAGTTGATCCGTCATGTATCAAAGATCTTTCTGGAATTACTGACATCTTCATTTTAATTTGCAATGTGCCATCAGTATCAATTATTTACTATTATGAATATTAACCATTGGATGAATAATTAAGTATGAATATTGGTGCCTTATTTGCATTTGACTATCTTTTTTAAAAATCTCCCATTTTTGAAATGAGTAGCTTAGATGCTTCAAATATTTGATGAATAATAAGTAAATAAATTGAGTTTCTTCGAAATATCCAAGAATACAAAGCTATTAGTATAGATCTGTGTAATTTCTCTCTAAAATGCTGATGGGGTAGACCTTACTGGATGCTGTCTTGGCCAGTCTGTGAACCTACCCCAGGAATTATGCTGTTACTTCAAACACAAGGCAAATCTGTTATGACGGAGCATCAGAGTGGAATTCAAGAACAGTTCTAGATGGCTCTCACACCCCATGTCTTCAGACTTCCAGGTGTGGGAGCAGATTGATGTGTTTTTATTCCTGCGCTAGGGGTTCTTGTTCTTTTCCAGTGATCCAATTGCAAACCTTTGCTCATTCAGGCCTCCACTTTAATTAACTTTCTGTTTTATTAAGTTTTCTTTCATTCAAGGCGGAAAATGAATTTCAGTGGTTAATCTGGTTGTGATCCTATATTATCAATAAGCTTGTGACTTCTCGCCAAATCTTCTTGCTTTCGTCAGTTTGATATGTTGATTAGATGTACTGCCAAGCGCTACGTTTATAGTAACAATGTGAGGCCAAATGTGCAATATTTATAGGCTTTGGATATTCTGCAATCCATCTTGTTTCTGATGCAGGGAAATGTGTTGTAGCCTGGAGTAATTATGAGTTTTAAGGTGATGGCAGTTGCTCTAAATGGGCAACGTCAATAGTTTACAATGTGGAGAATTGTTAAGAGACGGATGACACTTTTAAAATATATTTTATTGATTTTAAAAAAACTTGTACAAAAAGGATACAATTCAATGAGATGATATGGACAGTTACACATACTAAATAAGATATTTTATTTAACATTAAGATATGTAAATTGTATATAATCCATAATTCATATTCTAAATAGTATATACTTTTCAGTAAAAACTAATAATGCAAAAGAAAGAAGAAAATGGTAAAGGAGACCATTTAATTACATTCACGTAAAATTCTAAAGTAAGATAATGAGTCATAAACGACCCCCATAACTTTTGGAATCTTGTATCTGAATTATTAATTGAATAACGAATCTCTTCCATATTCAAACATGTCCCACAAACACTGATCGTGAGTAGGCGGGCCAGCATCCTTCCATTTAAGCAAAATCGCACGTCTCGCCAAAAGAGAGGATAAAGAAATAGCATGACTTTGAACCAGAGATGAGGAAGAATCATTCCCTCCCATTGTACCAAAGAGGGCCACCAAAGGGTTCAGTGTTAAATCTATATTGAAAATTTGTTTTTAACCAGGAACTATATCTGATTAAAAAGGATTACATGATGGTCAAATAATACATGTGTGCACTGGCGCAAATATCCTTAATTGGGAAAAGTGGGGAGAGGTAACATTTTATGCAGTATTTAGAACAATGAAGTGCAAGACTGTCTTGAGAAGCAGGACCCCCCCCCACCCAGGGGAAGGATGTCATGGGCAGAACGTGGATGGTGGTGCGATGGGTTCGGAACAGGAGGTAAAATGATGCCGGTTCTGGGAAGAACACCGTAGCACAAGGGATGTGGGTTGGGGCTGTCTAGGTGAATGTCTTTGGAAGGATGGAGAATTGCATCACACTGTGTGGGGTCCAGAGCTTTTCGGCATTGGAGTGAGATGTGCTTGTTGGGTTGGGAGGGGAGACAGAGCACTGAATGTAGCACTGGTTCACCAGTGGTACCAGGAACAATTTGATCAATCTGAACTCAAACTATTGTTAACACTGGAACCGTGTGATGTACCCTTCTGCTTCAAATACTAGAGTTTTATTTTTGGTCCAGAGTTTGAGGCCATTTTGATTTATGAATGGTGTGGATTGACTGTCATTAGATGCTAATCTCCAGGTTTCTTTAATTGATGTGAAGTAATCCAAAACTACCTTGTGCAAATGTACACTTTGGAAAAATAAAGTCAGTGCATATATTGCAGGAGATTGATTATTGTCTGATAAAACAGTCAATGTATTGATATGCAGGTATTGCATTTACTGAATGAAAACATTAACTGTTTTCTCCTTGCTTTGGAATAGGATGGATTTCCTGCACCATCCCTTCATTCACAGCCAGGTGACTCAGTATCGGCTGAGCCTGTTGAATATTTAAGGACTAAAGATCACAAAGAGGATTGCAAATCCGAAGCCATCTGCCCGATTTCAGAGACAGAAGCACCTGTTGGGCAACCAGCTTGTCTGTATCCACAGGTCAGAGCACCGTCTGATGAAGAACTGACCAACTCGTGTCCTGAAGTAAAAAATGCCAATGATCAGAGACCTATTGCTGGAGAAAAGCTGGACGATGAAGCAATTCGCTCTGAAGCTGCCTTCACTCTCCCTGAGGAACAGTCAAAGTCACTGGCGGGTGCTGAGAACAGACGAGATAACAGCACCCTTGAGCAGAGTACCTCTGATGGTAAATATGATCAGAGCTTTTTGGCTTGTGAAGAAGAACATGAAGGAACTTTAGAGTCAACTGAGGAATTGCATCGCCAAGAGTGCAGTGTCCCTGAAGTGGACATCAAGGTGACTGGCAATCGTGATGATGTGACAATAGTCGCTGAGGAAATCCTTGATCACGCGGAGATTGAGTCTGCCCCCATTAAAGAAACTGAGGTGGATGAAGCCAAAGAGTGTGTCGAATTGGCCACCACCAAAAGTGGACCATCAGAGGAATGCATTCAGGGTGCAGATTATTCATGCGTCCAGCTGAGTGATGACGGAACTCCACTGGGGGAATTGCTTGATTTGGAGTTGGACAGCAGTTATCCTTGGGCGAACATTGATTTTTCACAAAGGCGTGCCACAAAAGAAATAGAGATTGGAACTGGTTTAGCAGTGGAAGGAGAATTTCTTGTGGAGGGAAGTGTGGAGACGGGGGACTCTATTTGTGACTTGAATGACAGATGCGACACAGCACATCACAAAAGGCCTCCTCAGGATGAGGTTCTACAGAATTACAGACTGCCTTACTCTTCAAATACCTTTGAGGAAATTGAACGGGGTGATGCAACCTCGGAAGTCCTGTCGTTAAATAAACAAGATGATACAATGTTGGAAGTGCTGTCTTTCCATCAGCAGAATGATGTAGTGCAATCGTTACGTGAAGAAGATGACACATTTCCAGCACTGTTACCTCTGAGTAGTTTGGAAAGCAGACCAGAGCAAAACGATGATCAGTTGGAAGTGGGTAGCCCATGTGATGATGAGTGGTCGAGGCAGGTTGATGCATTATTGGAAACAGCTTCTGATTCCAGTTTGGGAGAGGATCAAGTCTTGCCAAAGGAAGAAGTTTCCCGAAAGGAGGCCACAGAAGAGCTGTTGCCAATGACCTTGGAGGACCCACTTAATGAAGGAGATAGTCCCGATGGGGTTAAAAAGTCCCTGGAATTTTTGCATCTATCCAGTGATGTAGTTGTGTATTCCCCAAATCAAGAAACTCTTCTCAGTATAGTGGAGGAGCCTGCTGATTACGTGATAAACAGTTCTTCAGACCCCGAGGATGAGTTCACAAAATGTGGGACATCTTCAACTTTGGAGGAACTAAAAGAAGATGCCAGCTCCAATATCCAACATGAACATTTTTCCCATGTCGATGAGACATCTGATCCCATTTCTTTGGCTACAAAAGTTGCACAGAGATCCACTGACTGGACATTTAACACAGTGCTAGATGCTAATGGAAATTTGGAACCGATTGAGCTGAAAGGTAAGCATGTCAGTGAGCAGGTGGGAACTCTTTCACTGTAGCTGTATTGTTGGCATGTTTCATAATGGAAAAGGCTAGATCTTGTCCTAGGATTGCGTTTCTAAATTGGAGCAAGACCAATTTTGATAGATTCAGAAAGGATCTGACAAGTATGTCTAGGCTGTTTCCTGGTAAAGATATGCCGATCTCAAGGGCTTCTATAGATGTATTAAAAGCAAAAGGATAGTCCGTAGAAGATCAGAGTGGTCATCTGTGAATGAAGCCAGAAGAGATGAGGGAAATCTTAAATGGATGTTTTGTATCTTATTTGCTTGAGAGACCGATGCAGTCCATAGAAATATGGCAAAACAGCAATTGACACTACAGAGATTACAGAGGAGGAGGGTCTCGGGGACTTAAAGCAAATAATGGTAGATACATCCCCAGGGCATGACAAGATAGCCCTTTGGATCTTGGAGGCCAGTGGAGAAATTGCATTGGACACGGGGGAGATGCCGCAGGATTTGAGAATAGCTAATGTTTTTCTATTTAAGAAAGGCTCAAAGAATAATAATTATAGACCAGTGAGCCTGACGTCAGTAGTGGGTAAATTACTGGAAGGTATGCCAAGAGATACAATTATTTGGATAGACGGGCCACAGACAGCACGGTTAGCGTAGGGGAGGCACGTTTGGCATAGTGGTAAGCGCCACACCATTACAGCACCAGCGACCTGGCACTGTGAAGAGTTTGTATGATCTCTGGACTAGTATGGTCTCCTCTACATCAGAGGGTCTGGACACAGACTAGGAGACGGCTTTGTTGAGCAGCTTGGTTCTGTCCGCTGTAATAGTGGGCTCTTCCAGTGGCCACCCATTTCAATTCCCTGCCCTATTCACTTGCTAACATGCCTGTCCATGGTCTTGTGCACTGTTGGACTGAGATCACTTGAAAATCGAAGGAACAACACCTCTTCTTCCATCTGGGCCCCTTTCCACTGGATGGCATCAATATAGACTTCTCTGGCTTTATTAAAACCACCCTCCCCACCCTTGTCGCCTTCCTTCAGCTCTGTCTCTTCCTTTCCCTGTCTCCTTTCGTGCAGACATGATAAATTCTCACCTCTTCCCTTATCATATCAATTAATATCTTTTGTTGGTCTGGATTCCTCCCCCAGCCAGCACTGTCTGTATTTTGAGATTTTCTGCTTTTGTCTCATTCTGCTAATTCCGTGATGGCTCAAAACTTCGGCAATATATATTTTGTCTTTTGTAGGCACTGTAAGACCAGCTGAGTTCCTCCAGCATTTTGGTCTGTTTTTAGGCCATATCTGGAGAATTGCAGGCATTTTTGGTCACAAACCTGCAGGAAAGATGTCAATAAGATTGAAAGAGTGCTGAGAAGATTTGCAAGGATGTTGCCAGGACTGGAAGAGCTTAGTTACAGGGAAAGGTTGAATGGATTAGATTTTTATTCCCTGGACCAACAAAGAGAGAGGGGAGATCTGATAATGTACAAAATTATAAGGCATATAGTTAGGGTAAATGCAAGCTTTTTCCACTGCGGTTGCATGAGACAAGAACGAGAGGACATGGGTTAAAGGTGAGCATTTAAGGGGAACTTCAATCAGAGGTGGTGAGAGTGTGGAATGAGCTGCCAGTAGAAATGGCAAGTTCAATTTCAACATTTAAGAAAAAATTGAATTGGTATGTTGATGAGAGAGCTATGGTTCAGGTACAGGTCAATAGGACTAGGTAGAATAAATAGTTCAACAAAGACTAGATGGGCCGAAGGGCATTTTTCTATTCAATTAGTTTTTTGGTGCTTTTATTAGGGCATTGAGCACTCAGACACCATAGAAGAATGTGAATTTGAATTATAGTAAAACCACTGTTACCCAGCACCTATGGCTATTGGTAGATACTGGTTGTGTATTTTCTGGTTGTTTGAGACTCACTCTTACAAGGCCTAACTAATACATTTTCATTAAGAATAAACAGTTTGAAAGACAAAAAAAACCCTGCTTACACTGAACAAACTGCACTTGCATGAATATATAAACCTTAAAGCATTTAACTTTATTTTCAGTCACAGTTGGTGTAGTGGTTAGCGCATATCACCTTTACAGCACCAGCGATTGAGGCAGGGGTTCAAATCCTGCACTGTCTGTAAGGAATTTGTACGTTCTTCCCATGTATGCGTGGGTTTTCCCCAGGAGCTCTGGTATCCTCCCACCGTTCAAAACATATCGGGGTGTCGGTTAATTGGGTGTAAATTGGACAGCACAGACTCGTGGGCTGATTATAGTACAATGCCGTTTGCCGTATATTCTTTGAAAACATTTAATTGTCACTGCATCTGCAGGTTCCTCCCCCTCCACAGAGCTGTCCAAAGAAGATCAATATTATTATAGATCATTACCCCCCCCCACCAAGTTTACACATAAAGCCTCTGACTCTCACTGAGCAGGGAGAAGGAGACACTTTAAGAGAGTCACCCCAACTGCGAGTGGCATCAACCAGCTCTTCATCCTGGACAACGCCCTTACTGTTTCAAACAGCTGCCACGTGCAAAGCTCGACCAAGGCCCTCCGCTGGCTGAACATTTGCTCCCATCTTCACCTAATGTTTACGTGCTACTTCAGAGAACATTTACTTTTACAATTTTAAACTTGCATTTTTGTTTTACCTGTTATTTTATTCAAAAATTTATTTTCCTTTTTTTTGCTGGTTGCTTGAAGTCCTGATACCAAGGATTTTGGGGGGAAGTGAATTAGAATATTGTCATTCTCTCAAAAGGATATTCACAATCTGATGCTGTTATTTTATCGGCATGTTCAGGCAGCACGGTGGCCAAGCACACAGCATCATGCACAAAACTGTCGGAAACGGGACTCTGAGACATGACTATCCTGTGCAAAAGCTAGAATCTTTTTGCTTCAATATTCAAAATGTTTCAGTGAAATCCCCCTTGTTTTCTTAAATTCCAATGAATACAAGACAAGAGCTGTCAAACGCTCCTCATATTATGACTATTTCATTCTCAGAATCATCCTTGTGAACCTCCACTGAACCCTCTCCAAAGTCACCACATCCTTTTTTAAATGAAGCCCAAACCTGCTCACAAGACTCCGAGGGGTCTCACCGGTGCCTTATAGAGCCTCAGCATCACATCCCTGCTCTCGGATTCTATTCCTCCTGAAATGAACGCCAGCATTGCATTCGCTTTCTTAACCATCATCTCAACCATTAAGTTTACCTTTACACTATCCTTCACGTGGACTCCTAGGTTCCTTTGCACATAGGTACTTCAATTTTCTCCTTATTTAAAAAAAAGTGTGCTTTTTTTCCAACCTGTTTTTTTTTTTCAATAGCAGGCGCTTCCAGGCCACTCAATCACACCTATGTGATCAATTAACCTGCCATCACCGTAAGGAAACTGGAGTACCCAGGAAACCTACAGGGCCATGTACAAATGTGCAAACTCCTTGCACATTCAAACACAGATGACTGGCCCTATAATAGCGTTGCGATAATCGCTACAAAGCCTCACTGACCTGAGCTGTGGCCGCTCCTCTCTCCTTTGTTGACTTCCAGCATTGGCGGTGCTTTGTTCATGTCCGAGTCCTGTTGATTTTGACGTCCACTGGCCACCTTTTCCTTTCTGCCCCCAAGTTTGACAGGTCAAGTGTCCACTTGTTTGTGGCCTCAGACTCGGAGTCTCCTGTTTGGGTCCCTGGATGATGGGGAGGGGAAGAGGTGAACGGGCAAGTCTTGCAAAATAAGAGAAGGTGGAGTTAAAAGGAACACGGCTGTGGGTCTCAATGTCCAGTTCTGCCTTGGAAGACAAAACATTGACGACTGACTAAATGAAATGTGCAGGAGCTGTTCTCCAGCAGATTTAAAGGGATAACAATGGGCAACAATTTTTTTTCAGTGTTTGCTTCCTGAAAAGAAATTGTGGATTATAATCGATAACTTCCAGCTGAACACAAAGATAATTTCAGATCTACTTCAGAAACATTAACTCTTATTGAATTTATTACGTTTAATCGCATAATGATGCGGACACATTGCATTAGTTCAACTGACCTAAAAATGTTCTGCTGATTTTCATTTGTACTCAGCATCTGATGCCTCTCCTGTCAGTGTCCAACAATGATGGCTGGCAGAGATGGATTCAGGTTGCCCTGATGCCGCTTTTCCATGGTCACAATGTCCTTGTGAAACCTTTCACCATGTTCGACACTGACTCCAGCAAGATCAGCGGGGAAGAAGTTCAAGTGCGAATGCAGAAAATGAATTTTCAATGCCGTATTATACTTCATGGTTATGTATGTTTGAAGTAGACTTAAAATAGGACTGGAACCACAAATATATGTTGTATCTATAGATTTTTTTAAAAAATTGCACGCAATCGGAAAATTTTAAGGTGATTTTCGTGATCATCCCAAAGTTCATAGAGTACACCCAAAAGTGTTCAGGAAGCAAAATCTTCTTTGTTCGGTGTAATCCAGATCAATGGCTCTCAAATATTTTTCACTCTCAGATCACCTTCACATGTAGACCACTAGTGGAGCAGAGGGGTGGTAGGGGCAGAGATTGGCTGTTGAGCTCGAACCCTTCCCCAGACCACCAGGATCTTTGTTTTGATTTGTTGGGATTTTTTTTTTTGGAGAATTTTTAGTTTTTAGTGCCAAATTTACAACCTTGTTTTACTGAAGTATGTACATGCATGACATCACCTATAACCCAGAGATTCTTGTTCTTGTGGGCCAGGCAAAATTTTCTACTTATCAGTAGAACAAAACAAAAACTGTACTCAAGAAAAGATTAGCACTCAAAAGAGAGAAATGTAAACAGACTGTGCAATGCAGAAGAAAAAAATAAATATTCAGTAATAAATAAGATGCAAAGAGCCTCTGAGTTTGTTGAGGGTGGAGGGGTAGCAATTGTTCCTGGTGTGAGACTTGTGCCATTGTGAGAAGGGCAGACGCAAGACGAGCTCCATTCGTAAGAGTGAAGGCTTGGCGGAGTCTGTGAATAAGAAATATTGTTTGGTGTGTGGAAGATTGTGTTTAATGGACAGACTACCCCTTTGTCTTGATCTGTTCTCTGGCAATTTGAAAGCTTTTTAAATGGATGGTCCTATAGTTTTCCTCTAAATATCTTGGCCAGACGGCTTGGCCTTCAGTTCAATATATTTCAAGATACAAATAAGCAGTTCTCTTGTTTCAAATAAAAGTTGCTACACAGCTTGAGAAAAGTCGAAGCAAGCCAAGCACTAGGGCTGGCTTTGAGAGGAACAGAACTGAAAAGAAGATTGGTTATGCTAAACTTGTCCCAAACCATGACCGCACCACACTTGGAGTATTGTGAGAAATTCTGGTTTCCATTGTAAAGTGTGGAAGTGGTGGAGAGAGTGCAAGAATGGATTACAAGGTTAAGGCCAGAATGCTAAAACAGTGAGGGGTAGGACACGCTGGGGATATCACTAGAAAAGATGCAGATGATCCTGTTAAAGAGTCGTAATAAGGCTTATTGACACAGTTGAAGTCTGAAAATCTGGACTGCTCAGGGATTGGGATGTAAAGAGGAATAAAAAAGAGCTGAACAGGTAAATTTTGATAGTTTATTCATTAACAAATACAACATGGTTCATGTATCAATACAAGCAATGCAAATGATTTTGCTACAAAAAAGACTTGAAAATTGTGTTTTAAAAAAAGAAAAACTGCTTTCCTTTGTATACTGTATTTTTGTACAAATTAATCTTTTTTTTAATAGACAGACCCGTGTGGTTGCTTGTTGCTGTATATCTGTGGCACCCATGCATGGCTGCATATAAAAGCTGGCCAAATTTAAAAAGTTTGAGAATTTTTGTAAAGTCCGGATTCTCAGGTGGTCCGGATTTCAGGCATCCAGATATTTGGACTTCTACTGTTCAAGTAGACTGTTTCCACTTTTTAAAAAAAAAAATTAAGTTCAGACAATCGTCATAACAGGACCTTCTGGACCACGAGCATGTGCCGCCCAATTAACCTACAGCCCCCGTACATTTTGAAGAGAGGGAGGGAGGAAACCCACGCAGACACGGGGAGAGTGCACAAACCCCTTACAGACAGCGCAGGATTGGAACCCGTGTCGCTGGCGCTGTAACAGCGTTGCACTGACCATCTGTAGAGCAGAATAAATGACTGGCTATTATCAAGAAGTCAGAATATTCAGAACTTATTTTATCTCAAGAGTTGGGAGCTTGGTACAAAGAATAGTTGGTGAAATTGATTTCAAAAGCTCTATTGTAAGAATTATTTCAGTGGCCGTTGATGTTGCGTTACTTGGTGTGAATAGTTTATTTTTGTGATGCGGGTTTTCCTAATTAAGTTCCAAGCCTCATTTTGCCTTCGATTATCCATCTTGTTAAGTATCTATTTTTCGTAGAAGTACAGTCCAACCAACACGAGTCGAAAAAACCTGATATTTAGGTGGTCTTTGTTGCTGTTGTTACGGGGGATATTAGAATGGTTATGGATAAATATGTCTTTAAAAGAGATAGATTGTGGGGATTTAGTGTAGATCACTTCAGAAACAAAGTAACACAAAATACATCTCATTTAAAAAGTAAGAGCTTTGCTGAAGCCAGACATTGAGGTCCAGGTTGATTTTGCAGAGACAATGGAACTGCTTTGGAAAGAACTTCAAAAGGAGGTGGGCTCTGATAAAATCTTTCAAAGATTGGGTTTGGAGCCTTTGGTTTTTTACAAGCAGAGAGAGGAAAAAAACACAGGATTCTTCTCTCAGAGAGAGAGGGAGAGAAGTCAGTTCTACAGTAGAAGTTGAGGCTGAAAAATGGTCAGCTGGTAGGCTTGTGGAAAAATCCACTTGAAGATGGGTTGTGAGTTCTGAGTTCAGCCTGTTGAAAAACCCTTGTAGTCCTTATTAGAGGAACTGGCTGGATAGAGCGTTTCTCCTGAAATAAGAGAAACAAGAGGAACTCTGTGGTGACCTGGAAGAAGAGGTTATCATTTGGAAAACCCGTGATGGGACGAGTTTCTTCGGCAATACGCTGATTGGAGGAAATCAATTTGTGTGTGTCCTACGAGCAACAAATATCTCTCTGAAACCAACAAGAACCTTCCTGAGCAGTAACCATTTAACTTTAAGCACCAGAGCCTGGCGAAGAATCACAAATGTTAAATTCTGTGCACAGTATAAGAATTGCCTGTTACCGGTGAACTTGGAGAAGTGAGACGTGAATGATTAGACTGTGAAACAAAAAACTTTCCTGAACATAGACACATGCGCTTAGAATTAGAAGGGGGTTTAGTTAAAAGTAATAAGTTAAAGTTTGATCTTGTTATTATGTTTAAAGAAAATTAAAAACAACTTTTGTTTAGGTAACCATTGTTTTGGTGAATTTCTATTGCTGCTGGGTTTGGAGTCCTCTGGGCTCGTAACACTCTCAACCTCTACTTTGAACAGAAAGATAATTTCTCAAGAGGATGTGGACAAATAAAACAGGAACTCTGGACTCACACAAACAATTCCACAATCTGGGTATAACTGACAAGGGTTTAAAAAAAAAGCAGTTTTTTTAAATAGCAACTTTGCAACTTTGTCCATGAGTCTCAACAAATTGCAGTGTTGCTAAGCTTGAGTGGAATTCTGCGATATTTCACAGGCGGATTGCTGTTCTACATTAACTCGGTTTGCACTAAGTAATAATTTCAGTGACTGCTAGTTGTTTGTTTTCAAAGTTGCAGATTGAGTGCTGTCAGGTAACTGAGGAAAGCCCTTTGTGTGCTCAGGAGTGGGAGATGTAACATGAATATCTTGAATTCTTGCCTCATCAATACTGCCCAGTTCCTGAAATGTTGGAGCAATCTGCCCATTTACCAAAGTTCCAGCCTTGCCGCCTAAATGGTTCTACAGAGCTCCTCCTCTGTCTCCCACATTTTGAAGCCCCCTTTCATAGCTACTCCAACTTTGGTCCATTTCTGGAAACTTTAGCCCTCTTTGTGTTCCCTTTTTCCCCTTCCCTTGACCCCTCTATTACTTTTTGTGCTTTGACAAACAGAAGTAAACTTGCTGTTCTTGGAAAAATCTGAAAGCTTATCTGTCAGCCCAGTGACCTGGTTTCAAATCCCTCGCGTTCTGTAATGCGTTTGTACGCTCTCCCCGTGCCTGTGTGGGTTTACCCTAGGATCTTCAGTTTCCTCCCACCCTTCAAAGCGTATCAGGGCTGTCGGTTATTGGGTGGCTTGGCCTCATGAGCCAAAGGGGTCTGTTACCGTGCTGTATGTACATCTCCAGTGGTTTCACTGGTGAAGCCAGTTCATAAAGCCTTAGCTGGTTTTGGAACTGAGTAATGAGCTGAACTACAGAGAGAGGTGAAAGGTCCTTGGCAGGTTCCCTGTGCACTGTCTGATCTCAGTGCAAGTGGTGCACATCCTTCACTGCAAGACTTCCCAATGGCCAGGTTGGTAAGCAAGCAGCTGAAGTTCTGGGCTGTTCATTCAATGTTCAAATCCCACCATGGCCATTCAAGAATTTAAATTAGAGTAATTAAATAAAGCTGAATGGTAATCAAAACGGTTGAGGCCTGCAAACGCTGAGTCGAGTGCAGTACACAAAAGTGCGGTAGAAAGTCAGCAGGTCATACAGCGTCTTTGGGAAGCAAAGGGTAACCACTGTTTCAGGTCGGAGTGTTTTGTTACCTTGTCGAAGGGCTCAAGTCCAAAACATTAATAACCCTTTACTTCCTTTAGATGCTGCATAACTTGTTGACTTTCTCCAGCACCTTTGTGTATTCCATTCCAAGTCGAGATTCCTTTATTGTCATGTAATAATACCCAAAATGTAATATTGGATGAAACTGCCATAAAGCAGACAAAGTAGCCATTATTGTTACTTCTCCCCCCCCACTCCTTATTTACAGTGCGAGAGAAAGAGAAGAAAAAATGTCACTTCAAGAGTCGCTGATGTTTTTTAGACTGCAATGTCAAGAAAATCGCAGAAAAAAATTAACCTAATTACTACCCGTGAGGTCATTCGTACTGGGCACCTTTTTAGACTGCAAGGACCTAAGTGTAACAGTCCCGGGGGTTGGATGTGTAGGAGAGTGGACGACCGTCAACAAATTTTTCCAGTACGATTTACATCGCAAGCTTCCTCCAAAAAGTTGTAGGGGTCCTGCAGGATAAACCGCGGGGCAGGAATTGACTCAAAATTCACGCGCATTCCTTTATAGACTGCTCTTTATAGACTGTAGTGGCAACATTCCTTGATTGTACCGTCACGCTTGCAGTCGAAAAACTCTGACTTGAGTGCCTGTGGATTCGTCTCTGGCATTCCCGCTGCCTCTGCAACCACACAGGACTCCTAATTGATCCATCAGAAACCTGAGCTTCCGATCCAAACCTCCAGCACGATCACAATGAGGCCTTTCTAGTCCCCAGTACCCTCTTGAATCCATGTTCCGATACCTGGTCCGCATGAGCCAATCTCCAGCAGCCCGTCCAGATCTCCCATCTAGTTCACAAATACCTTTTGGAGAATAAAAGGTGCCATCCTTACTGGGTCTGGCCTTTATATGGCACAAGACCCACCACCTCTGTTCTGAAGACTTTGTGAATGGACTCCTGGTGATGCCCACGTTCTGTGAACAAACAGGCTTGGTTTCATTGGTATCGCGTTCACCACCTGGTAGTGATCTTTATAGCTGCCTTTCACAGTTAAAATTGTTCTTTTTCTATCTGAATACACCTACTTAATTAATAAAGTGGCTGAACAATCCACAGTGAGTGTAACTCCTGGAGCCTGCCGGTCTGCTGCTGGAGGGGGCCTTGATAGAGTGTCACACCTCCTCATATTGTTCCCCTGCGTTATAAGCTGAGCCAGGACCTGCTCATTCTTTGTAATTGCTACCAACAGCAAATGGAATTAGCACCTCCTGTTTTACAGTTCAGTGGGGTAAATGAGTTCAATGTCTCATCTGTATTTTAATTAATATGTTGCAGCTCCTTGTTTTTGAGTTAGTTTGGCCCTTGGAAAACCAAATGGAGACGTTGGATTTAGAAACAAAATAAGCTGGGTTGGGAGAAGTTGATTGCCTGTGTGCTCATGTTTGTCGAGCCAGCTTTTGCAAGGTGTTTTGTTATCCTGGAGTTCGTTCATTGTCTGGGCATGATCAGTATTCATGGTGTGTGAGATATCTGAATGCATGAGCAACCAGAAACAGGACTGGTGTAAACACTGCAGGATGTAATGTATGAACATAACACAACAAAGGCACAGGCCCTTCGCTCCACAATGTCTGTACTGAACATGAGGCCAGATTTAACTAATAAGGCTTTCTGCAGGGGCAGGATGAATAACTTGCTGTATTTTAAATTTTTTAAAATAGATTTAGACATACAGCATGGAAACCGGCCCTACCAGCCCATGAGCCCGTGCCACCCACATACACCCAAATGACCTACAACCCCCATACATTTTGAACAGTGGGAGGAAACCCACGCAGACACGGGGAGAACATACAAAATCCTTGCAGTCAGCGCCATATTCGAGCCCTGGTTGCTGGCGCTGTATCAGCTCTAACTGTGCTGCCAAGCATATTCTACAACCATTCAACCAGTGACTTGAATTATTGATCTGGAGAAAAGAGCCCTCAGGACAAATGGTGAATTAAACTTTAATATGTAATGAAAAGTATTTGTCAGCAATGCTGAGAGCAGAGAGACCAGACATAGATTGGGTGACCACTTGGTCTATGCTCTGTAGGTCTGAGCTGGAACTCCTGATTGCCAACTATTTTATTTCCCCTCACCATTCCCACATAGACATGTCTCATCCATTGCCAGGGTTAGGCTAAATGTAAACAGTCATTTAAATATGGAGATACCGAACAGTAATAGATCCTCTTGCTAATGAGCCTGAACTGCCCAAATCCAAAATTACTCCAGTGACAAATTAACCTATTGACCCCGTACGCCTTTGGAATGTGGAAGGAAACTGGAACACCTGGAGGAACCAGGGGGAGCGTTCAAACTCTTTACAGACAGCACCAGATTCAAGCCCGGGACGCTGGTGCTGTAATAGTGTGGTACTAAACGGCTGCACATTCCTCCTGGACAGCTGAAACCCAACAGCATAAGTATTAAATATTCAAAAGTTGGGGAACTCCAACCCTACACTGGCTGGTTCCACTGTTTCCCATCTTTTACCTACTCTCACAGGACCTAACAGCAGAGTATCGACTCTTCGGCCCTTGGTGTTGTGCTGGCCTATATATTCCAACCAAAAAATACTAAACCCTCCCTACCCCGTAACTTTCTATTTTTCTTTTATCCATGTGCCCCGAATCCTCCGCTGTCACCTCCTGCAAGGCATGCCAGTCACCCACAGCTCCATGTAAGATTAAAACTTACTCCTGATGTCTCCCCTAAATTTTCCTTTCTTCATTCTCTACAGATGTCCTCTGATGTTTGCTACTCCCACCCTGTGAAAAAAAGGTCCACCTTTTCCATGCCTCTCAGAATCTTGTAGGCCTCTATTAATTCACTTCTCATCATTCTTTTCTCCAAAGAGAAAAGCCTGAGCTCGGTTAACCTTGCCTCATAAAACTTGTTTTCCAACCCAGGCAACCTCCTGGTAAATCTCCTCTGCGCTATGTCCAGAGCTTCCACATGCTTTCAATAATGTGGTGGCCTTAATCTGTGTGGTGTTACCTCACTTGGTCTCATCCACTCCCTGTCTCTCCACCTCTCCCACCATCTTCTGTCTGATACCCCATCATATCTTTGGCAGTTTCCAGCTCTTCACCCCACATCCTTCCAACATCAGTCCTGCTCTGAAGCATTGACAGACCATTTCTCTCCATGCATGCTGTCTGACCTGGTGAACCCTGCCCCCACCCCAGCTTCTTTTCGCTTCAACATCTGCAGTATTTGTTTCTCTGTGACCATATGCAGCTTCTGGATTGATGTCAAAATGTGCCTGATTCACAAAAGTCCTGCAGGGAAAGAAATTTCCCACCCTCTGTGAGACTGGCCAACTTTATACCCACGACTGTTTTAGACTCTTGAGACATAAAAGAATCCAGATGCTGGAATCTGGAAAAGTAACCAACCTGCTGGAGGAACTCAGCAGGTCAAATGGCATTGGGGGGAACAGGAGGGGGAGTCATTTTTTTTGTCACGTTTGGTAACATACATGATATACTTTGACTTTTGGCTTCATAAGGCAGACAGGGTCACCATAAATATTGGCCAGCCTCCTTTACAATATGAGAGAAAGGGAAACAAGAGACCTTGTACATGGATTTGCCTCCAGAGTTCCCACTACTTCTTCAGAATCTTGTGTGATCCATCAGCAACCCGACCTCCAGATCCAAACCGCCGACACGATTGGGAAGCCTTCAGCGTCCTAGGCACTTTGAGAGCCTTTCTTGCCCTCAGCACTGTCTTGAATCCCTCTCAAATACCTGTTTCCCATGAGCCAGTCTCCTGCAGCCTGCGTAGGCCCATCTGATGCTGATCACCATCCAATAGGATCATCTCCTCTGCTTCTCCTTAACAGGGAAGAGTCAGGAGGGGAGTGGGGCTTTGTGTTGCTGGTGACCTGCAGCAGCCCACTGCTCTTCTGGGTTCTGCAACCCATTGTGGCCGCTGCTGAGTACAGATGCTGCCATCTTGGGCCTGGACCCCGCGGTTGCAAGATTTTTGCCTACAAACACTGTTGGCTCCTTAATAGGCCATTCCTCTGGAGCTGCTGGCATTAGGACCAGAGTGTGGAACCCTTCAGAGTTGCGCTGCCTCTGCTCTCCCAGGTCCACACCAGTGGTAGCACTGCTGTTTCTGCAGCTCATTGTCAATGCTCTTCATTTCTCCAGCCTCAGTTTGGGGGGGGGGGGGGGGGGGGGGGGGGGAGGGGTGAAATAGGGTGTACCCAAAAGTAGTTGAGGGAGTTGGGGACCACTGTCACTAGGATTGAAAGTTCACGGTTTTATTGGAAAATGGTGATTGGTGGTTAGCTTATTCAGCAGAAGGCCGATTTAAATTAATGCTTTTCCTTATGTGGAGAGAACGAAGTCTACATCTCTATTCATAGGGGCAGTCTGGAAAAGGAAGTTTATTTGCAGTCCTTAATGCTAAATCAAAGTGTGCAGGATGAGAGCATTTCCTTAACTTTAGAGCATTAGTCACTCAAACATCACAAATGCACACTGGGAATGTTGAGAATACAGACCAGCTCCTTGAACATCTCGCAGAGAACAAAAAGGCTAATGTTCAATAGTAACGTGATTACTCAGCAACTTCCCAATCTGACCCTTTAAGGTTATTTTTAGAAATGTCCCAGATTTGGTTTCTGCAGTTAAAATTAGAGTTTTGTCGAGATGTGTCAGTGAATGATGCCCCGAACAAATCTTTCAATTGGCTGCTGGATTTGTTCACACTCCGTTATATGTGACAGAGAGAAGTGTAATTGGCCAGCTTTGTGTTTTTAAAAAAAATTTTCTTTGCCTCACTGGAATTTTTAATTTCCAAAACAGATTTCTCTGCCTCCTTTACTGTGTCTGACAGACCGTGTGAGGTTGTGTGTGTCTGTAGGATCTTCTGTTCCCCCCCCCCCCCCCTGACGATTGCTTTACCTAGAAAGCCACCTGGTGGCCATGCACAGTTCTTCACTCTGAAATCCTTTACAAGGCAAAATAACATTGACTTTTTCTCCTCACGCTGGAGAGGGATATGATAACTAGAAGATTATCTTTCTGCTAAAAGGTTAATTATCAGCTGGGGATAGAGGAATGCTGTCTGTGACCAGTTTTCATTGTGAAATCAAACCGCATTGTTTTATGAATGTTGACTAACATTTTTTGAAATACTCCCCCTCCTATTTCATCCTTGTTTTGGGCATTTGGGTTGTCCGTTGGGGTTTATCCGACTCTGGTTTGTCTTTGCCCTTTGACACCGGGAAGCTTGTTCCTTGTGCATACTTATTTCTTCCCCCAGTCATTAACCAAGGCCGTTCAGGTCACCTGAGAATTTCAGCGAGTGTGGCAAATATGGAACGATGTTACCCCTGTGAAGAATCAGAATTCTTCTGTGTGACTGCTTCTCATTGACTCCCTCCCTTCCTCGCCTTGGCTTTGTGATCACCAAGTGAAACATAGAAGTCTACACACGCTATGATTGTCAACACAGAAATGCTGGAGGAACTCAGTTGGTCTCACAGCATCCATACGAGGTAAAGCTATACAGTAAAACCCCTGGTATCCAGCACCAATAGGAATTGGTAGATGCTGGATAAGTGCATTTTCTGGTTGCTTAAGACTTACAATGGCTAATAAAATACACCTGCATTAAGAATAAATAGTTTAAAAGACAAAAATACTAGACTGTACTTACACTGAACAAACTTCACTTGCATGAATAAATAAACCTCAAAGCATTTTACTTTATTTTCAGTCACATTCTTTGAAAACATTTAACCGTCGCTGCATCTGCAGGTTTCTCCCCCTCCACAGAGCCGCCTGAAAGACAAACAATTATAGATAATTAACCTCTTTTTCTCTGAGATTACAGATAAAGCCTCTGACCAGGGCGACTCTTACTAAGCAAGGACAAGGAGGCACTTTAAGAGAGTCACCCCAGCGGTGAGCGGCATCAACCAGCTCTTCATCCTGAGCGACATCATCGCTGTTTCACACAACTTTATTTAAACAGCTGCTACGAGCAAAACCCGACCAAGGGTCTCCCTCCTTTGGCTGAATATTTGCTCCCATCTTCATTGAAGTTTATGTGTTACTTCAGAGAACATTTACTTTTATAATTTTAAACTTGAGTATTTTTGCCTATTATTTTATTCTTAATTTAAAACATTTTTAATTTTCTTCATTTTTTTGCCAGTTTTGCCAGCCGTCAGTTGCTTGAATTCTGGATACTAGGGTTTTGCTGTATTACTGAGATTTTGGGCCTGAAACGTCCGTGATATATCTTTACCTCCTATGGTTGCTGCGAGATTGACTGAGTTCCTCCAGCAGTTCTGTATTTCTGAACACTAATTCTGGAGGCAAAGCATTCTCTGTGTCCAGTGGAGGATTGTGTTTGATATAGGACATAGCTTTGCTCAGATATTAAGCCAAGAAGCATTGTCAGATGATGCAAGCAGCAACAAACTGCACCACCCACAATTTATTGTTGAGTCTCTGAAGTTGCATCGCTGTGTTGTGTCAGTAATCTCAGTTTACATCTGTCCGTCCAGTTGGCAATGTGCTTGACTGGAAGATCCCAGATGACTTGCAATAAACTGTTCAATGGGTTGGGAAATTGGTTTTGGAAAGAGTTTGACTGCTAAACTATTGTGACAGAACTTCCAAAATAGCTAATTGGCTGTGAATCGTGTTTAGATGTCCTGAGAACTGAAAATGATTCAAAATAATGGGCATTTGTTCGTTCTGTCTGTTGCAACAGAGTGGCCTCTGGTGAACAGTGGGAATTTGTCAGTCAGTGAGTGTGGACGAAGCTGCGGGGCCTTAATAGTTCTTCGAGCTTTCCTTTTGGGTGAATGTTCAACGAAAGGGAAGAACTCTGGCAAGTGTATGTGGAGTAACATGATGGGGATAGTTTTTGAAACTGCTTGGACAAAACAGCTCATGAAGTTCTCAGGAATGGAAACCTTGTGTAACCTGGGAACTAACTGTGGTCAGAGTTGTTGAGCAAGAAACATGAAAACCGATTGATATGTGTGTATGTCCTACAGACAGCAATACAATAATGGCAGGATAGTCTACCTTGCCTCTATTGGTTGTGGAATAAATGCATCAGGAAATGGGGCTGGAGTGGAGGAGGAGGCAGATGGAATGTGCTGATGGAGGTTTTACCTCGACCTGAAATAATGGGTAGGGTTTGTTTAATGTCTCATCTCTGCAACTTTCATGGTCCTCTGCATCTGTACTCAACAGGAATGTAGACCTGAACTTTGAACTCTATTCTTGTAGTTTCTTTGAGTTGGAGAGTGTTGTGAACACGATACAGGAACCTGGGTTCAAATTATTTATTGAATTAATCTAACTTGATGATCTTGTTAGATCTAACAAGAAAACCATGGATGGCATAGGTTGCATACATGAATCTCTGTGCTGGGTCATATTTATTTGCCTCCATTTAACTCGTTCATTCTGTTGTCTTGAAAGTTAATGTTGGATCTTTTTCTAATTGCAGGAGGACCACAAGAGGAGGAAGTTGCTAACATTCAGAAATTACCCAAGGAACTTGCTGACTCTGAGTTGGTAAGTCACATGACCACATACTTCTTTGCAGTCCTGTCTTGTGGGACCAATGTGGATTTATTATTTCTCCCCCTCCCTGCTCCCCCCCCCCTCACTTGTTATGTGTGGATACATTGTTGTGATTCAAGTCAAAGTCAAATTTATTGTCATCCGATTGCACACGTACAACTTGACATAAAAGCATTGTCCGGTTTCGGTGCAAAACATGCAGATACACGACCAGACATAGCGCATGTACAGTCAAGCAATATGTGCAGGACAAGTTCACGTACATAAATAAATATTATTTTGTAAATAGTTGGGTCTCGGATAATATGTGTGAGCAGTTCCTTTGGTCGTTCAGCACTCTCGCTGCCCATGGAAAAAAGCTGTTTCTCACCTGGTGGTGCTGGATCTGATGTTCCTGCTTCTCTTTCCTGTCAGAAGGAGCTGAAAGGTGCTGAGTACAGTGTGGAAGAGCTCCTCAATGATTTTGCACACGTTTTCAGACCACGTTTCTGGTAGATCACATTGATGGTGGTGGGGGGGGCGGTGAGGAGGAAGACTCCAGTGATCTTCTCTACTACACTTATGGTCCTGTTAATTGACTTTCAATCCACTTCTCTGCAGCAACCGTACTACTACTGTGAAGACCTGAAATTACAAAACTTCAGAATGAATGATCCTATCCAAAGTACTTGGTTGGAAGTAATAGGAGCAGTAAAAGTTCAATCAAATTCCAGTTTTCACCACTGATGAAGCTTTGGTTTGGCTTCATCATTGATAAATGTATAATTCATGATATCCAACTGTCCACTCAGCTTATTGCTGATGGAACAATTGGCTGCCTGGTCCTGAGAAATGATGCCCACTTAACAGATTGGTGATTAGAGATACAGGATAGCCTCTGTGCTTGAATCCAACACTGCTGGGTTTGCCAGGATCCTTTGGATAAAGATATGTTGCAAGTTGCTTCAGGGATCCAGGCTTTGATATGCCAATGGCAAACATTCCAACTGAATGTTTCCACTGAAATTGAGGACTTGTAAAATTTGTCTTTCATGATCCAAAGATCCTTGTAAATCGACACCAAAAACTGCAGAAGCTCGAGTCTGCGTGATCAATGGAAAAGCTGGAGGAACTCAGCAGGTCAGACACCATCCACGGACTGAAGTGGTCAGTCAATATTTTGGTTCTGGACCATTTATTGAACCTAAAGTAGGAAGGGGTGTCATTAAGGGAGATGCCAATGGTATGATTCAATAAGAGGTGTCAGGTAAATGGAGCAAGACCTTGACATAGGAGCAGAAATAGGCTACTCTACCACATCGAGTCTGCCATTCAGTCATGAGCTGATCCATTTTCCCAGTCAGCCCCACTGCCCGGCCTTCTTCTCATAACCTATGATACCCTAGCTAATCAAGAACGTATCAATCTCGTCTTTAACTACACCCAATGACTTGGCTTCCACAACTGCCTGTGGAAACAAATTCTGCAGATTCACTACTCTCTGGCTAATGAAGTTTTTCCACATTTCTATTTTAAGTGAATGTCTGTGGCGCTCTGACTGTTTATTTGAATTTAGCGTGCATGCATGGTGACGTCATAATCGCTGCCCGAGGTGCGTGCTGAGAGGAAGGTTTGAGTCTGGGAGAACCCCTGACGGCGCCATCTTCCCATGGCTGCCCCGCCACGTGGCGTTACACGCGGGGCCGGTTCGCCATGAGAGAGTGCGCCACCACACGTCCTTCAATCCTGAAGTTGTTCCCTTTTGACCGATAGTTTCGCACCATGGAAAACAGCCTTTCTATATCTACTGTGTCCATGCCTTTCAACATTCGATATGTTTCAATGAGATCTCTGTCATTCTATATTCCAATGAGTCCAGGCCAAGAGCTGTTAAATGTTCCTCAAATGATGACTCTTTCATTCTTGGGATCATCCTGGTGACTCTCCTCTGAACCCTCTCCAATGTCAGCACATCTTTTTCTTCAATGAGGAGCCCAAAACTGCTCACAATACTCCTAGTGAGTTCTCACCAGTGCTTTATAAAGCCTCAGCATCCCATCCCTGCACGAGAACTCCCAGGTCCCTTTTCATCTGTGAATTTAAAAAAATAGTCTACCCCTTTATTTCTTCTACCAATGTCCATGACTGTACACTTTACGACATTGTATTTCATTTGCCTCTTCTCTGCCCATTCTCCTAATCAGTCCATGTCCTTCTGCAACCTCTGTTTCATCAACACTTCCTGCTCCTCCACCTTCCTTCAAATCATCTGAAAACTTGGCCACAAAGTCATTCATCCCATCATCTTAATCAGTGGTTTTCAAACTGCCCTCACCAAATTCACATCCCACCTTATGTAATCCCTATTCCATTGGTGCTCTGTGATTACTAAGGGATTGCTTAAGGTGGGATGCGAGTGGGAAGGGAAGGTTGTTCTGGACCCAATTGTTACTGAAATATTTTGCTTCAGAAAAAATTGTCATTGGCCCATTTCCTTTGGAGTTCTGAAACCCTGCACATAACGAGTCAATGAGGAGCGATTAAAACAGTGGTTCTCAACCTTCCCTTCCCACTCGCATCCCACCTTAAGCAATCCCTTACTAATCACAGAGCACCGATGGCATAGGGAATACTTAAGGTGGATTGTGAGTTGAAAGAAAATGTTTGAAAACCACTGATCTAAAGTAATGTGAGTGTAACAAAAGAAAGGGGCAGAACTGAATGACCAGATCTGAATGTGGGCACGTGCTGCCAACCTAAGATGATGGTGGTCCACAGAATAATCAAGCTCCTGACAAGAGAACATTAAAAAAACCCCATAGAAGCAGGAAATCTGAAAATGCTGGAAACACTCTGCAGGACAGGTGGCATTTGTAGAGAGAAAGAGTTAACATTTTGAGTCTGAGACCCTTTGACAGAACTGGAAAGAAAAAAAAGTTAGTTTTCACTGGAAGCAGCAAGTCTTGATGCAGGGTTTCATCCCAGAACATTGCCTGTCCCTTCACAGTTGCTGCTTGTCCTACTGCGCTCCTTTCGAAATTTGAGGATTTTTTTTGCTCAAATTAGTTTTCACTGCCTGACTGTTAGAAGCAGGTGTTCTCACACTTGAAGTATATGGAAAAGTGCATCACCAAAGCTTTGGCAGCTTCAGACGCTGGTCAATGGGAAATGTGTAGATTGTACCTGATGTTCAACGTGGTCAGAGATGAGCCAAATGACCTGTTTCTGTGCTGTACGACTGGCGCCATGAGCCTTCGGTTAAAATCGTTGCAAATGGAGAGGCTGTAGAGGGTGCAGTGCTAGATAACAAAATTGAGGAGGCTGCTTTCACCCATTTGACATGCAACAAGCAAGAATTTCCATGCAGATGTACCGTGGCACGGAAATAGGAGCATTGCAGGGCAGCAGGCTTCTAAAGCCTACCCTGCCATAAATCAGCATTGGGAAACCAGATGAAGCCAGAGTAGGTGGCCGTGCTCAAGGCTGTTCTGTGCTGGCCTCAACTCCAGTTCTGTCCACTTTACATGGGGATCAGTCTCTCTGTGGGTCCCTGATCTGCACTTGCTGCTATAATTTCACTTCAAAATTTGTCCCGACATTTTTGTTTCTCCCCCTCCCTCCACCCACACCAGGGCCACAACAGACCTTCCAAGTGAGGCAAATCTCTGCATGCACATCTTCCAATCTAATCCTCTATATCTGGAGTAATTGGTGAGGCCATCATTAAATTGATGAGACCAAATGCAGGGTTGGGTGACTGCTTTGCCAAACACCAGTGCTCTGCCTGTGATCAAGGCTTGAGCTTTCTGTAGCTACCTACTTCAATTCCTACACAGACTTGTATCTCCTTGGCATCCATTGGCAGGGTGAGACAGGACATGAAATAAAGGAATAAAGCCCTCAGCCCTACTTCCCCAAAGGCATTTCCAACCTCTGTCCTATGCCCCGTCAACTCTCAGCCCCTCCCTGGCTTCTTTCCTCCTTCATTAATTTGGTGTCGAAGAAGAATCCTGACCCAAAACATTGACAATTTCTACCCATGGATTTTTCTGACCTGCTGAGTTTCTCCAGCAACTCATTGTCTCATCAAGATTCCAGTATCTGCAGGTTTTATGTTCCACTTCTGTGCCAACTCCCCATATTCCCTCAATTTCTCAGTTGCATTACCATAAATGAAATGTTGTACCATTACCACCTGAAATGCATCTAATGATCTGGCCTTACCCACCCTCGGGCAGAGAGTTCTAAACCCTTTTTGCCCTCAGAAGAAATGTTGGTGCATCTCCTTTTTAAATGGCTGGCCCCTTTCTTTGTAAACCTTAAAACACAAATGGTATGGAAGCTGATTGAAAAGTATCTAAATGTAGGAGGATGCATCGGCACATGATAAAATGGCATAGCAGACTCGATGGGCCGATTGGCCTACTACTTCTCCTGTATATTTGATCTTGTAATGTTTTAACTCGCCAATAGTTGATGATGCCACAGGAATTCTACAAATGGACAAAGTTTGCTGCACTGCCTGGTTCATGATGTTATCCCTCTGCACTGGTGTAGGAACAGGACACACCTTGGAAAAAATGATGGATTCTGGAGCTGTGTAAAGTTATGGTGTCAGCTGAGTGAGTCATTGAGGCCAAAAACAAATGCTCTTTGATTTTTAAGGATTCCCTGAGCTTGTGGTTGTTTCTCCCTGCCCAGGTCTGCTTGGCCACACATCCTGCACAGCTGAGAGAATGGTCTACTCACCGACTGTGGTTTGTGCTGGTCTTAGGCCAGTTGGGGGCACATTTTTGGCTGGAAGGGAGCAGCTGCCTTCATGTCAGTGTTTTTTTTTAAATGTTCTCCTGCAGGATCACAATTCACAAGTGCGTGTGCAAACCAGGAGCTTTACAGCTGTGAACGCAATCAAGGGATGGCTCTGGGAGTGATGGTCGCTAACCCCAAACTCTCAGAACGCTCCCGCCTCCTCGTTGCACATCTGTAACACATCCCCAACCACCTGTTGTTTTCTGCTTTTATATAAAATAGTTCAGGAGGCAAAACCCTTCAAAAAACAGGAAAAGACTCAAATCCACAAGGATCTGTAGATCGTTGACTGTTTGTTTCTTCTCTATTCCAATATCCAGTGTCATTGCCTCTTGAGCCAGTTTATCCCATCTGCATGTAATGCATTTCTCCCCTTCCAATCTGCAATTGGCAGTGCACAGGAGGTTCACCAGGTTGATTCCAGAGATGAGGAGAGATTGAGTCATTTAGGACTGTTCTCTCTGGAATTTAGAAGAATGAGGGGAATCTTATTAAAAACATATAAAATTATGAAAGGCATCGATAAGATAGGCAAGTTGTTTACATTGGTGGAGGAGACTAGAATTTGGGGAAACTCACGATTCAGGGTAGTAGATGGAGATGAGGAAGAACTGCTTTTCCCAGTGGGTGGTGAATCTATGGAAGTTCTCAGCCCATTGAAGCAGTAGAAGCAACTCCTGCTCCTATTTAAAAAAAAATGTTTTTGTGTTTGGGATTCTGGGATTTCAAACGTAACTCGCTACTTACTCCCGAGTTCTCCCCACGTGGTCGGCCTAGCAAAGCCACAGTGAGAACCAGTGCCTGTGTATGGCCCATTGCAGGGCTCACTCCATCAGCTCTATACTGATGCTTTTCTTTTGAAGGGACTACGTCCATATGAACTTTGAAATAAAGGCAAAATGTTTACCTAAGCAAAGTTGGTTGGCAGTTGAAAGAAAAATGCACCTTTATAACTTTGAGTGTGGTACTACATTCCTGATTAACGGTCATTTATCAGATCCCACTTTATAAGTAGGCTTCTCATCAACCTCCTCCCTGTCTAATACTGCCATCCCACCCCATCTGGCTCATGTCTGTGGCCTGTCCTTCCAGTACCACATTGTTTCTCTTCAAATACCAAGTTCTTCATAGGAACATCATTTCCAGTGCTCTCTAATGTCTCTTTTAATTCATAGCAATCTTGAATCAATTATTTTCACCAGAACAAGGAATAAATGAAGGCCTCTGATTCATCCTGGCCTTGAATTTATCACCATAGGTTCAGCCTTCTCAAGTTCTTGCTCTGGTTCAGTCAGCGCCACTTTTACCTTGTCAGTCCCACACCAGTGACCTGGGCTGGTACCCTGATGTGTACCTGAAGGAACGCTGCACTGTCAGAGGCTTATTTCTGGATGGGTTATTTTACCAAATCCTTTAATATCTCCTCTAACTCCTTCTGTACTGCATGTGGGTTGACTAGCTGGATTGTACGCAAACAACCTTTCTCACTCCACCTCGGTACCCGTGGCGATGAACTTGATATCCTCTCTGGTCAATCGGAATATCTAATGGCCTTATTTCAAGGAAGAGTACGAAATGTCCCTCTGGAACCCTGCCAGTGTTTAGCATTCAATAATCAGGACTTTTAACATACTTACCATTTAAGAGAACTTGCTGTTACAAGTTTCAACTATAATTACATCTTCTAAGGACTTTCATGTTGGTATCATCTCCCTTTTGTACTTAGTTTCTTGGAGTTAAGTGTCATCAACATGTTGCCTTTGCCATTTAACCACACACTTTCCGAACCTACTTCCTTTAACCAGACTCTTTCTGATGCTGTTTTACTTTGGGCTCTCTGATCCTTGCATTGACCCAGCTACTGCCTGATAGCTGAAAGCAAAACGCTGTAGGTAGTGAAATGGGGCAGGCAGGATCTGAGGCTGTCATGGTCCATTGGTTGTATACCCCCGCCCCAAACTGGTGAACTGCAACAGGATGGTATCTTGGGTACTGCTGCTTCTGAAGGCACTGCCCTCCCGAACACTCAGTGATTGAGTGTTGAAGGTTATTTGGTTACCAAGCCAAGCAAAACCATGATTGGTTCCTGGTAAATGGATTGCCATGATGATCAAAAGTGGGAGTCCTGGTTTGATATTTTTCCCAATCTCTAACCCAGTGTGCGGAGCTAATTCAGATACTATTTATTGACGTAATAAAACAGAAGTGTTGATTTGCAAAAAATTGCCTTTACTCTGCTATAAGGCAGACAAAGATTTTCCATTAGCCGGCACTCCTTGCAGTTAGAAAAAGAGAGTGTTTCTCCTTTCCCCCCACCCCACCCCCGAAGCCGCTAAGTGATAATGAATTCACTTCCAGCGCTCCCACAGCTGCGAGGTTCCAGTTCAGTTCAAACCCTCAGGGACCCCGAGCTCCAGATCCAAACCTCCAACACGATGAGGAAGCCTTCAAGCACCCAGGGCCCTTCGGAACCCTTCTTGCGCCCAGGACCCTTTCGAGTCCTGGTTGCGATACCTGGTTCTCATGAGCCAGTCCTTCAGCCCCCCGCAGCCAGTGTGGGTTCCTCGCCTGCAGGCCACCAACAGCTCAGTTCTGTGTATCTTTCAGCCACATTGTTGCATTCTTTCGGTTGCTTAAGCCAGGACTGTGAACTCAGCACAATGAGGGATTTAACCTTTCTGCTTGGTTGAGTGGTGTTTTTAATTCCGCTCGGTTTTTGTATAGTAACTCCAACGTTTTGCTTTACTGTCTTGGCTTGCTTGGAACTTCTCCCCACAAATAATCCTACTTTCAGCCTTCTGAACAACAGAGACTGATCCAATTTAACTTTCCAAGTGAGTCACAGTGTAATTCCCTTAATTTCTGGCCTGATTGGCTTCATGGAACTTGGACATGACAGAAAAGGCATGCCGCATAGTGAGGTGTCCTTTTCAGCTTCCCTGAGTAATCCTTTCTCCATCTGTATTTCCAGACATTAATAAGGTTGAGTTATTTTAAATAAGTGATTTACTGTAAGTTAACCTTCAGTACTGCAGTCCATATGCAAGGAATCCTTTAGTTGAAATTTAACTCTTTACGTGAATTGCAATGACATCTTCCATAAAAGAGATTCCTGCTGTAATAGTTTCTCAGAAGTCTAGAGGTTTTCTTTCTGAAGCATAGTCTTTTTTGGTGGTTTAAACTTCGAAGGGTATTCCTGGTGAATGGGGACAGGAGTAGAATTGATGTGTTCCATTACCGACTGGTTATAAAGGAGGACACCAAATCTCGGCAGGTCTCGCAGCGTCCAAAGATACATAACCAACTTTTAGGGCCTGGGGCCTTCATCAGGATGTGAGCAAAAAGCAGGTAGGTGCCTGAATTAAAAGATGGGGAGGGGGGGAGGAGGGAAGAAGGGTGGAGAAGCTCCTATGCTGGCGATGTTGGATAACTCCTCCTGTTCATTGCACTGTTTATCAAACTAAATGGAGAGACTTCATCATTCAATATGATTGTCTTTCGGGGACCCTGTTCCTTCAGTGGCCCACTGTTCAATAGGACAGTAAAATCCCCGTCAATCAAGCAATCAGCAGGCCTTAAGCAACTGGCAAAGCAAAATTGCAGAGTAAAGTTAATAGGTAATTTTTTTTTTATAAATTGGCGCCCCCTAGCGTCCAGTTTCCCAAACCCCACAACACCCAATCTCAAGCAACTGGCAAATGTACTTGTCCAGCATCTCCCAATCCCCATAGATGCCAGATACCAAGACTTTTTTTACTGTATTGAAAAAAGCAAAGTGAATGTAGACACTGGGCAACTGAAAGGAATGCAGGAAATGCTGGGGAGTTTTGTAAGTGGAGAAGCAATTGATGGTACAGGTTTATGATCTTTTAATCAGTTTTATTCACTTGTGGGATGTGGGGATTGCCTTTGAGAAGATGATTTGCTGCCTCAAGCCATTGTAGATGACACAGTGAAGGTACCTCCCATTGTGCTGTTCTTTCATGACTTCCAATGTTTAGACCCAACAACTATGGTGGAGCTTCTGTACATCTATCACTGCCTTTGTTCTGCCTTGTGATTGATGTCAATGGTTTAGGAGCTGCTTTTGGAGTAGCCTTAACAAGGCACTGTGATACATTCAACCACCATCATGCAATGCTGGGTCAGGTGGCATACCAAGTGCTAATCAACTAGACTGCTTGTTCGGAACAAGTGCTTTAAATTAAAAAAATTTAGACTTGCAGCACAGTAGCCCTTTCGGCCCACAGTTCCACCCAGTTGACCTAAAACCTCGGGTACGTTATAAACAGTGGGAGGAATCCGGAGCACCTGAAGGAAACCCATGCAGATGCGGGGAGAATGTACAAACTCCGTACAGACAAGGTTTGAACTGATCGCTGTAACAGCAATGGACTAACTGCTACGCCAACCATGCTGCTTCTCTTTAAATTGCTGAATTAGACAAGGGCTTGATAGAAGAATAAAATGCAGCAAAGGGAAGTAGGCTTGTCCCTTTGGTGAAGGAATGAGACGATGGGGGTGGAGAGGGGAGGAAGCCATTTATACAGTGTGCGTTGGATCTGGATGCACTGTGTACAGATGTGGTGAACCAGGTTTTAAGGTGGAACTGGAGAAATGGTTAAAAACTTAGCAAGACTGGATAGAAAGGGCCAGTGTAGATCGGGAAAGCTGCTCTGGCACACAACCAGTCCAGGGACGATGGTCTCTGTGGCATCCTCCTTTTCTATAATTGCCAGACCTGTAATCGCACCGCTAATTTTCTGCAATGGAATTTCTATGGCTGAGAAAAGGCCTGATCACTCTTGATTTTTATGGCTCATCTAGATGGTTCAAAATCTGGAAAATGTGCCAGATGCTGAGCCATGTATCTTGGTATCCCAACTCGTGATGAAAGGACAGTTGGCATTGAGTCATTACTGGCATTCCTGGTCTCTCCTCTTGGAGGCCAAGCAAAGTGACCTGTATTTCAAATTCTCAAATGGTTGTGAAATTGGGCTGACTGCATTTCTGATGCTGAACATCTGGATTATCACTTCCCCTGATTTGCTTGTCTAAAAGTACACGTGATCCGTAAATGATCAGCTTAAACCAGTGAATTGGAAATTGTAGCTTGGTTCTCCAATGTCAAATACTCCCTTTGTTTTCTGGACATTTTAGAACATGGAGACCAATGGGTGCAGTTTGCTGAACCTGAGGAAATTCATTGAAAGTAGAAAAACAATACAACATTGTGATTTTTTTTTATGTTGTGCCATTTTTTTTAGCTCCCCTTAACATAGCCATTTGCTACACACATTTCCATGGAACAGGGAAGAGTGAGGGAACTTCTGCCTGAATTCAAAATTAGGCCAACACCAATAAATTTCTGGCTTTGTAACAGATCAGCATTTGGAACCAGTTATTTGCCTATTAAGTTGGTCAGTAATTGATATAAAAGTTGGTAAACATATCAACATTTCAGGGCACTCATGGTTTTGCTCAGCCTCAAAAATGCTTTTTATTTCCTCTCTTAATCTTAGAAAATCTTTTAGTGAGCTCTAACTTTTAGGGAATCTTGGACCTAACCAGTTATTATTGTAGCAGACACTGCAATTCGAAACTTATCTGCAGGGCTGAATAATATCCCTTTGGGGGAGTGGTTGCTCATGCAGGGTTCTATCCGCAGAACTGAGTCCTATGTAATTTTCTTTCTTCTCTTGATTAAGCAAGCGATACACTGAAAAATGGAGAGGATCCACATCACTGCTCGAGGTTATGGATTCTGTATGAATGTTTAAACAGTGGAGAATCTCCCTGACAACTCAGTGAAGGAATCTGAAAGGAGACTGTGGGATCTACACAGTATTTACTGTGACCATTTAACTTCCAATGCTGACCCTGAGATGCAGGCCAAATAAACAGTGAAAGAACACACCATCAAGCTGCAACTGACTTCCTACTCCACCATGTTTAGTATCTCCCACCAAACATTCAAAAAATGTTCAGGTCTTTCTCCACCAATATTGAGCCAGCAAAATCCCCGTTATCTGGAATTCAAACAACCAGCAGTCTCAAGCAACAGACAAAAGAAAATCACAGAAAATAAATAGGTGAAAAATATACCTATTGGAATGGCCTTGTGGCCGATTCATACAACATGTATCCTCAAGCAACTGGCAAATTCACTTACCAATCCCCGAAAGTGCTCGATACTGGGGATTTTACTCTATTTTAAATTTTGTTTACAAAGGGTTTCCACTGTTAAATTTGAACACTTCTGCACTTCAGTCAAATATCACAATTCCCTTTTCAGAACTCTGTATATCCACAGTTGTGTGGGAAATTTGAAAGAATGCCCCCTCCTGTCTGCTCTTTCGCCAATAAGATTTACAGGTCAATTCTCCTGCTCTTTTTTCCTGACTGATTCATCATTTCTTTTTTGTTTCTTTTTTGATCACACCTTCAAACATACTCAGGAGCTGCGCAGGCCTCTTGATCTAGAAAATTCTGCAGTGATGGACAATTATTTTTCAAAAGGTTTGCTTCTTGAAAAAAAATAGTGGATTATGATGTACTCTGTCAAGATGAACACAGATAATTTCAGATTTGCTGTATAATAGGAACATTACATTTGATTGAATTTAGCATGTTTAATTGCATAATGGTGCTGAGCCAAGCTCTTGGGTCGACTGTAAAGGTTGCACAACAAATGTGAGGAACCAGAATTTCTCTCGGTCACCAACATTACAACCAAAATGGAGCTCGTAGGGTTTCTTAATAAGTGCAGTCAGGCTGCGTCTTTCAGCCTTAAGTGTATACTCGCCACAAATGTAACAGAATGTATCATACCTGTTGTGACATTGGGCACCATTTTTCTGTTGTATTGATCACAGGACAAAGGGGCAGAAGTAGGCCACTAGGCCCATCGAGTCTGTTCCGTAAATCTACACTAAGCTGCTCTACACTAGTTCCAATTTCTGGCATTTTCCCCATAATCCCTTAATGCCCTCACTAATGAGATACATGTCTATTTCTTGTGAAATACTCTCAGTGATCTGGCTTCCACTGCTGTTTGTGGCAGTGAGTTCCACAAATCCACGACCCTCTGGCTAAAGAAGATAACCTCTAATTTTCAGACTATGACTCCTTGTCCTCGATTCACCCACCAAGGGAAACATCTTACCTGAATCCACCCTATCTAAACCTTTCAAAATACGAAATGCCTCTATGAGATCTCCTCTCATTCTCCTCCACTCCAATGTATACAACCCAACAGCTGCCAGATGCTTCTCGTACGTTAGCCCTTGCATTCCAGGAATCATCCCAGTAAATCTCCTCTGCACCCTCTCCATCAACATCACATCCTTTCTAAGATAGGGGGCCCAAAACTGCACACAGTGCTCCAAATGGGGTCTCGTCAGTGTCCCATAGAGTCTCATCAACACCTCTTTACTCTTGTACACTATTCCTCTTGAAAAGAAGGCCAACATAGCATTCACCTTCTTCACTACCAATCCCACCTGGGCATTAACTTTTAGGTTTCCCTGCACGAGGACACCCAGGTCCATTTGCACATCCGAGGTCTAAATTTTCACCCCATCCAAATAGTATTCTGCCTGTTTATTTCCATTGCCAAAATGTACAACTGTACATTTCTCTATGTTGAATCTCATCTGCCATAATTTTCCCAGTCTCCTAATCTGTCTATATCCTCCTGCAACTTTATGGTTTCTTCTACACTTCCTGCTCCGCCACCTATCTTGGTGTCATCTGTAATTTGGCCACAAAACCATTCATATCACAATCCAAATCATTAATATAAATTGTAAACAGCAGCGGCCCCAATACCGACGCCTGCGGAACACCACTAGTTACAGGCAGCCATCCAGAACGGGAACCCTTAATTTCAACCCTTTGCTTCCTGCCTATCAGCCACTTTTCTCTCCATTTTAATAACTTCCCTCTAATTCCATGGGCCCTCATCTTATTTAGCAGTCTATTATGCAGCACCTTTTGAAAATCTAAATAGATAACATCCACAGCCTCTCCTTTGCCTATCCTACTTGAGATTTCTTCAAAAAAACTCTAATAGGTTAGTCAGGCAGGATCTACCCTTTAAAAAACCATGCTGACTTTGTGGGAAATATTCTAGTGGACTAAAAAATATGACAGGAAATCATAAAAGTAGGTTCTATCTATGAAATATTTAAGGCGATTTTTTGTGATCAGCAGTCCAAAATTCCTAAACTATAGGAAGCAAAATCTTCATTGTCCTTTGTTTTCATCCCAGATGCGCTCGCTGGGGAAACAGCTTTTTGCCTCTACCTGGTCAAGCTCCCTTGATCTTAAATGAGATGAACTTGCATTCTTCCAAACTGAGGAACATTTGTGTCAATTTTATTCTATCTTCTCGCCTTGCTCCTCAGCCCCTTTGAACTTTTTACTGAGTCAAGCAGGTGACCCCTGCAACAGTAGCAGGACTTCCTTTGTCTTGTACACCAATGCTAGTGATGTGTGTGGGGTGCACTCTCAAATACCAAGGAGAGGGGTGGTGGTGGCTGTTGAGGACAGCAGCGTGTACGCACAATGCCAGTGTGTGAAAGATGAGGCAATTCCCATAAACATTCAGGGACTTAAAGCATTGAGCAGTTGGAAATGGCCAACACTAGAATGGAGACCATTGCATTTTTTTTGGGGCTAAAATGTAAAATGTGCCTTGGGGGTAATACTTTTTTTTAACATTTAGTGGGAGGTCAATCTTTTACAGGGAAAACCAGATTTTCCATATTTAAGCCTGGGCTATTTATATGTAAATAGTGGTTAATGCTCGGCACATATCACATTTCGATCTTTCTGAATTGAATCATTGTTGAGTCTGACGCATTTATGGTAACCTCCCAGTCCTGGTTACCACTTGCCAAGCAATAGGATGTTGTTTCAACAGCAGTAATCAAGGTACATCGACAGCCTGTTAACCAGTCACAAACTGTCATGTCAACTCCTGGGTCTTAGTCCTTTATCTTTACGATGACTGATCATTTGGTATAAGGATGCTTGTTCATTAAACAGATTTTCAAGTGGACTCTGTAAATCTGTATTTGCAATATGAATGTCTGATCATCTTTATATTGTATCACTGTGGTGCTGAGCCCCAGACTTCAAGTTCATTCCTGATTTTGACTATGCCCTTTTATTTTCATTTCTTCAGAGGACATTCAGCCCTGATGTATGAGCTGTTTCTTTCAAGTAAGCTGGAATTCATCTGCTCTTCACTTTAGAGCTACAAATCTTTCCACTCCAACTCGGGGGCAGTACGTTGACGTAGCAGTTATCGCAATGCCTTGACAGCACCAGCGATCAAGGCCGGGGTTTGAATCCTTGCAGTCTGTAAGGAGTTTGTACGTTCTCTCCATGTTGCATGGGATTTCCCCGGGGACTCAAGTTTCCTCCCACTCTTTGAAATGTGTAGGTTAATTGGGTCTAAATTTGGCAGCACAGACTCATGGGCCAAAATGGCCTGTTTCCTTGCTGTATGTCTACATTTTAAAAAATTTAAACTATTTACAATATTTTAAAAAATGGGAAGAGGTATCTAATGAGAAGAAAATGCTTCTGTAGAATGTTCTCGTAGAATCATAAAAATGTGACAGATCCTTCAAAGAAAGAATGTTAAGTACATTTGAATATTCTAAATGCAGAATTTTAGTATTCAGACAGAGCTTGGAAATTTTTGATGAGCAGAAATAGGCTATTCAGCCCATCGAGTCTGCCCTACCATTCAATCATATACTAATCAATTTTCCAACTCCGCCTCAGTGCCCAGCCTTCTCCCCAGAAACTCTGATGCCCTGACTAATAAAGAACCTACCAATCTCTGCCTTAAATACATCCAATGACCTGGCCTCCACAGCAGTCTGTGGTATTTGGACTAAGATCTGACTTGGCATAATCCATGAAATGACAGAACAGGCTAAATGGGTGAAGTAGCTAGCTCTTCTTTATCTAAATGTCCATCTTTATTGCACTTAACAGTCAGCAATTAGTTGCCTGAACTCATTAGTCAAATGTCTTCAGAGCTGAGCCCACCTCTGTTCAAGTTTATTGTCATGTGTACCAATATACAGTGAGAAAGTTCATCTTGTGTGCAATCTAGCTGGTTAACCCAGACATGGTATACAATATAAAAAAAATACATGCAGTGTGCAGGGTTACATTGCATGGTCTCTGTCTGAGGTGAGCGATTGTTGATTGAGCAAGCCATTGATTTATGTACTTCTCCAAACCCAAAATATTTGCACAATACAATTCTGGTTGATGGACAAAGATGTTCATTACACACCAAATCGTGGAATAAAGGAAGCCTCATCCTGCAAATGTGCAATAGGAAAGATTAAAACCAGCAGGAGCTGAGTTAAGGGAACAGAGTAGATCTATAAGCAGTCCATATGGTAAGTGAACCATGCTCCATTAGATTAAGGCAATTCTGGGTTTCTTTTGTACTGAATGAAACCTTTGAGATCTCATTAACTGTTGTAATTTCTCCCACCTCTATGGTCCTTTGAAATGTATGCTCTCCTGTCATTCTCCTTTCTTAATCATCTCAGTTTAATTGGTTCTTGAGCAGCTGTGCCTTCATCTTCATGGACCGAAGCTCAGAATTTCCTCCCTTACCACCTTAAAGACAACTCAGTAACTATGTTTTTGGCTACACCATTGATCATCTGTTTTTAATCTTCCCTGCCATTTCTGAAATGCCTTGGAATGGTTTTGCCATTTGAAAAGTATTCTATAAATGCAACATTTTGAAGCTGGTTTCTTGTAGCATTTTAGCAATACAGCACGGTAACAGGCCCTTCTACCCTATGAACCTGTGCTACCCAATTGACCTACAACCTCGGTATATTTTTCAAAAGTGAGAGGAAACCGGAGCATCTGGTGGAAACCCACAGATGGAGAGAACATACAAAGTCCTTCCAGGCAGAGCCAGATTCGAACCGGGGTCACTGGCGCTGTAACCGTGTTGTGCTCACCGTGCTCTCTTTTATTGAGAGACTTGGGATACAATAGTCACTGGGAATGGATGTGTGGCAGTGGAAAAGGACAGCAAGCAAACTGAAGTAAAGGATTTGGAAACAAGGAAGCAACAGAGAATGTGATGTGATCGGATTAGAGTGGCTGAACGCATGAGAGACGAGAAACCCAGCGTCAGAGCAGCGGGGAATATAATTGAGGCAGCGGCAAAAAGGTTGGAAAAAAAAAGTTCCGGAGCAAAAGATATGAATGTATGATGGCAGAACAAGTGATGTGCCCTTGACCCTATGATGTCTGTACTAAAAAGATGCCAAATGCAACTCGGTCTATCCTTTCTCTACATAAACCATATCCTTCCATTGCCAACAATTCATGTGTCTGTCTCTAAGGCTCTCCAATGCTACTATTAGTTCTGCTTCCCGCACATCTTTTAAATTCCTCCCCCTCACTTGAAATGCACATCCTCATACTTGATATTTTTTACCCTAGGGAAGAGATTCTGATTGTCTTACTATTATGTTAAACTTCTGTCAGATTCCCCCTCATCCTCCCAAGAAAACAACCCAGGTTTGTCCAAGTTCTTCCCAAAGCTCGTGCCTTCTAATCTGGGCAGCATCCTAGATGATAACTTCTGAATCATTTCAAAAGCCTTACTGGGGCAACTAGAATTGCCCACAACACTTGACCATTTCCACCCATGAATGCTATCTGACCTGCTGACTCCAGCAAGTCTTTGTTTGCTTAGTCCAGGGGGTGGGCAACCTTTTTAAAAAATTCACATTCCACCTTAAGTGTTCCTTAGGTGCTCTGCGATTAGTAATGGATTGCTTAAGGTGGTATGTAGGTGGGAAAAAAGTTTGAAAAACCATTGGTTTAATCGTCCCTCATTGACTCATTATGTGCACGGTTTCATAACTCCGAAGAAAATGGGCCCATGACAATTTTTCTCAAGCAAAATCTTTCAGTAACAAGTGGGTCTAGAGCAGTGATTCTCAACCTTCCCTTCCCACTCACATGCCACCTTAAGCAATCCTTTACGAATCCCAGAGCACCGATGGCCCAGGGAATACTTAAAGTGGGATGCGAGTTTTTGTTTAAAAAAAAAAGTTGCCCACCTCTGGAATGGTGGTCAGAGAGCAAAGTAGTACTGTGGATATGGAAAGTCGATCGGATTTAGTATGTGAAGTTCAGATTTTGGAGTTAGGTGATGAGGGTAATCCTAAATAAAAGGTCATGGTGATACAGTGATGAGGGTCTCAAGAACTGGACTGAGAAATCTAGATGTATTTAACAATTGTCTTTAGCAGTTGGGAAATTTCATGTAAGGCTGATGAGATGATGAGTCAAATCTTATTGACCAGTTGTGTTCCAGTCAAGCAGGTCATATTGCCCTGTTGGCTTAGTAACTTGGAGCAGTTTCAGATGACTCTTAGTTAATTGATTGTTATTGTAAGTAAATGTTAGTCCCTCAGCTGTTGGAGAGGGATCAACTGATGACTTTAAAACATGATGCTTTTACGTGGTGATAATGTTATGTTTGCATTGAATGTGTTTTACACTGTCAGGGTTTGTACTTGACAGATTTGATCCCAACTTTTGCTAATACAATCACACGCCAGCAGATTTGGAATATAATTTCTTTAAGATAAAACTGTCAAAGATATAAATTTAAATTTGGCCATTTTGGTCCATGTTGCCAAATTACCCCAGCCCCCCCCCCCCCCCTCCAATTAATCTACATCCAGGTACGTTTTGAACGGTGGGAGGAAACCGGAGCCCCCGGGGAAAACCCACGCAGACAGAGGGAGAATGCACAAACTTCTTACAGACAGCGCAGAGTTCGAACCCCAGTCCCGATCGCTGGTGCTGTAAAGACGTTGCGCTAACCGCTACACCATCTGTGCCTCCTGTAGGATGCAGTGTCCATGAAATTTAGAAACTTGCCAATTTGTTATATAACCCATCTCACCCCAGTCACAAGGAGTTCAATTCCAAGTTGTCTTCAACATTTTTTTTGATTTTTTGATTTCTGGGAGGAAATATTTCTGAACACAAACCTGAATAAGTTGAGCCCAAAATCTTGTTGAGTTGTGATGAATCCCCCCTGACGTGCCTAAAATGGTTGTGATAAATCTCAACGTCTCTTCGGGAACTTAGTTTGCCTCCCAAAAGAAAGCGTGTCCGACATTGACTGTTTTCAGGCGGCTCTTGGAAACGAACCGAGAATAAAATGCTGTGGTTGGACACCATGACCAGCACCCTGAATAAATCTGCCAGCCCTCCTCAGTTTGGCTGATTTGACTTGTCAATAAATGAATAACACTGAAGTTTGTCCTCAATTGCGGTATAGTTAGGGATGGGCAATAAATGTTGAACCTTGTTACATCCACTTTACGTGAACAAATAAAACATTTATTATTAGTTCATGCATTTCATATAAGATCACATTTTTAAAATGGGCATTTTGCTCATTAACTCATTAACATACTTTTTCTGTCAACACCTATTATTGTTAAATATGAGTGAGAAACAATATGGTTCAGCCTGGCCGGAAGAGCGTTGAATATTTTTGTAACAGACAATAGATACGTCATTCATCAGCTCAATATATCTTCACAGAGTACACAATTTCTGGGTGTTTTACCAGTGCTATTAGTGTTCTTGCCGAGCACACATTTGCTTTTATTTTGGGCAGGGTGTGTCAAGTTGCTTGAATCTTAAATAATTGGGTCTTTGTTGTTGAGAGAAAATTCTTATCCAGTTTAATGTTTTAATCTGAGGTAGAATGACTTCCCTAGAACTTGGGTGAGTTCTATCTTTTTTCTGGAGATTTGTTTGGAGTTCTGTTGCAATCTAGACAGATGAAAAATGGTAAGAGTGGAAAATCCACAGGGTGCAGGGTTGTGGCAATTAAAATCGCCTGTTGATTTATCTTCAGTTTTCTAATCCAGTTGCCTGCTGCAAGTGGAAAGAGATTTGCATGTCTGTAGTGTCTTTAACATTTCTGGGAAATCTTGGTGGTTTACAGACAAGCTTTTTGAAATGTATTTGTTGTTGTCATGTGGTTTGATTGTGGATGAGAAATAACTGGACCTTTTTTTCCCAAAATGTTTACTTCCTGAAAAAAAAATGGAGGATTATGATACACAAGTTCAAGATGAACACAAAATAATCTCACTTTTGCTGTAGCATGTCAGAAGTTGGAGAAACGTTAAATTAACTTTTATGAAATTTACCTCCCAATAACTCTAAGCCAAGCTTTTGGGTTGACTGTGAATGTTGCACAGTGAAGAGCCCAGGGTTTTTCCGGTCACCAATTTTACAACTGAAGTCGAGCTCATGGGCTTTCTTAATGAGTGCAGTCATGCTGCAAATTTGAGCTCTAAGTGTATACTCGCCATAAATGTAACACAATGTATCGCAGCTGATGTGACGTTGATGAGAAACTGAATCTTCTTGATGACGATAAATGCTATTGTTCATTACACTCACTGTGCTATTGCCTGAAGAACATGTGTTCATCAACATGCATTCAATCTGTATTAATGTAATGCACAGCATCTGTATATGTGAGTGGTTTTTCTAGCCCTGACTGCTTCTCTCTTGATTAAGCATGCCCAGGTTTAAGACAACACCTGCACTTGCACTGCTGCCCTGGCATGCTTGGACTGAGCAAAACAGCTTACTTTGTGGGCAATATAGAAATAGACCAACTATGGCAGGGAATCTCAAAAATAGGTTATATCCATGAAAAAAGGTACATGATGGGAAAATTTCAAAGGTGATTTTCGTGATCAGCAGCTCCAAATCCATAAAATACACCCAAAAGTGTTCAGGAAGCAAAATCTTCATTGTCCAGTGATATTGACCTGGCCACTCAAGGTGCCTCCCCAGCTTTTCTTCTTTGATCAAGACCCTGTGGATTATTTATATTCCCTTGAGAGAGAGGATTGGACCTTATTACACCTGAACGATGGTGCCTCGAACAATGCGGAGGGCCTTTTTGGCATTTGCTGGGTACTGCACAGCTGGTCTTAGCCAAGACTTTCAAGCTTGAAAGTGAGACAAATGCCCACTCTTCTGATTTAAGCAAGAATCCTCTGTGTGGAGTGGCAACTGATGCTGTCACAGGCAGCTATAGAAATTGAACCTCAATTCTTTCCAGGCAAGAAGATATTACAACATAAGATCATTGTGGGTATGGCAGGGTAAATGCCAATGTTTGCTGGTATAAGAAACTCAAATAAAAAGCATAATTACAGGATTGGGAGCAATTATTTAAAACTGAGATTCATAGATCATCCTAGATCAAATTCAACACAAAGAAAGATGGGCTGATTGGCCCTCCTATTATTTTATTATTTTTATCCCTTTACTGAATACAATAAATTGGAGGGGCTCATCCAATTTAAATCTTGGCTTCAGAGAGTTTGATAGTGAAATTCTAATTTTCTTCTATCCCCTTGTAAAGTGGTTCATTCTTTTCACCTTTTTTTATATTGTTTTTATTTTTCACACTGTGAACCATATCAAGCAAAATACATACAAACATTTTCCTCTTAAATATACACAGTGGCATTTTCTCCCCCTTTCCCCCCCCTACCTTCCCTCCCCCTTCCCACCCCCCCTCCAAAACCAATAAGCATTCAACATATACAATACAATAAAACCATTAAACAATGTTATCACACAATGAAAAATAAACAAGAAAAATTGTATCATCTACTTTTACACACTGGATCAAGTCATTTTGTCTATTAATTTTAGGGCGTGGAGGTCCGAGGCAAGCCCTCTCTGTTATGTTCCATGTACGGTTCCCAAATTTGTTCAAATAATGTGACTTTATTTTTTAAATTATATGTTATTTTTTCCAATGGAATACATTTATTCATTTCCATGTACCATTGCTGTATTCTCATGCTCTCTTCTGATTTCCAAGTTGACATACATTTTTTTACTACAACTAAGGCGATCATAATAAATCTTTTTTGTGCTTCATCCAGTTTGAGGCCTAATTCTTCTTGTATTTCTTAGAAGAAAGATCTGGATTTTTTGGTATGTTGCTTTTTGTGATTTTATTTAATACCTGGTTTAGATCTTCCCAAAACTTTTTCACTTTCTCACATGCCCAAATTGCATGTACTGTTGTTCCCATTTCCACCTTACAGCGAAAACATCTGTCTGATACTGTTGGGTCCCATTTATTTAACTTTTGAGGTGTGATATATAACCTGTGTAACCAATTGTACTGTATCATGCGTAACCTTGTGTTTATTGTATTCTTCCTAGTTCCAGAACATAACTTTTCCCATGTTTCATTTTTTATCTTTATGTTGAAATCTTTTTCCCACTTTTGTTTGGGTTTATAGCTTATTTCATCATTTTCCTTCTCTTGCACCTTAATGTACATGTTTGTTATAAATCTTTTAATTATCATTGTGTCTGTAATCACATATTCAAAGCTGCTTCCTTCTGGTAATCTCAGTCTGTTTCCCAATTTATTCTTTAAGGAGGCTTTCAGTTGATGGTATGCAAACATTGTACCATGAGTTATTCCATATTTGTACTTCATCTGTTCAAATGTTAATAAATTATTTCCCAAAAAACAATTTTCTATTCTTTTAATTCCTTTTCTCTCCCATTCTCTAAAGGAAAGGTTATCTATTGTAAAAGGGATTAGCTGATTTTGCGTCAATAATAATTTTGATATTTGGTCATTTGTTTTTTTCCTTTCTAAGTGAATCTTCTTCCATATATTGAGTAAATGATGCAATACTGGTGAGTTTTTATATCGTACCAGCTTTTCATCCCACATAAAGTATATGTTCCGGTACCTTCTCCCCTATTTTATCTAGCTCTATCTTAGTCCAATCTGGTTTTTCCCTTGTCTGATAAAAATGTGATAAATACCTTAATTGTGCGGCTCTATAATAATTTATACCACCTTGGTTCTTCTCTTCCTTGTATCTGTGACTCTTCTGACTTTCCTGATGAGTTGCTTGTCTCACTTTGCTGGGCTTCTTGCTTGGCCTCTTGCAGTTGGTCCTCTTCTTCTGGGCTACTCATCTGTTGGGCTTCCTACTGCTGCTCTTCTTTCCTTTCACTCCCTTTCCTGTCGCTTTCCTCTTCTTCCAGCTGAGAGCCCTGGTGTCGGGCATCCCTCAGCTGGTCGCGTTGTGTTTGCCTGCTCCTCGGCTGAGCCCCACTCCTGTCGGTGTTCTCCTTCTCCCTCGTAAGCGCACATTTGTTTGGCTCAGAGAGCCATTTTGTAGTCCAGCGGTCGGGGGGGTCGCGACTCTGTGGGGTCGTCACCAAGCTCAGAGAACGGGCTCTCTTCTCCACGATGGCTCCCTGTTTCTTCATGCGGGTAGACCTTCTCCTTTCTCTTCCGGCATCTTTTCTTTTTTTCCCGTTGTTTTTACTTTTTCCTTCTTGAGTGCCATTTTCTTTCTTTTCTCTACAACTTTATCTTTTATTTGTTATGTTTTGAACTTTGTATTTTCTTCACTTTATTTCTTCTTTTCTGGAGAGGGCTGATAATCCCCTATCAGCCACTACTCCATCACGTGACTCCTCCCCCATTCTTTTCACTTTGAGAGACTGTTTTTGAAGGAAAATTGCAGGCAGAACAATGGATGTATTTGGTCATTCAACTATTACGCCAGAAATTGAAAACAACTGATCACAATGGTTTTCTCGGCAACTTCCAAACAGGGATTAAAAGTCTCAGCCTTCATCTTGTTAAGAGTTTCCTGGCAAAAAAGCCAGATCAAAGATCTGCTTAATTACAAGGTATTTTAGCTGCAGTCTTAACGGAATAAAGTATAAATTGTAAATATTACTTAACTGAAGGATGGGGATTTAGCATTACATTGTTGTTTGGTCGATGAGGACCAATAGCTGTTTTTATGCTGGGCCTTCGCCTCAAGGCCAGCTCCATCTGTGGAGAAAAATTTGAGCTGACCTTTTATGAAGCAATTCTAAAAGGCTGCATCTATGCTGCTCTTATGAAAAGCAGCACCTTGTAGTGTCCTCCGGAGCATGTGGAGGCGTGGCAAGTGATGTGGTAGTGCCGCCCGTTGCCGTGAGGTCAAACATATGCACTGAACAATGGCTGTCGACCTTACCCATAATCCCCCAAGCAGCTGGAACTGCTCTTGGAAACACAGAACGGTTTGAGCTGCATGGGGGAGTATGGGTAACGAAGGCAGACATTGCTCATTCTTCTAGATCTTCTGCTCAGTGCTACCCCTCTGGCTCTTCGCTCCCCTCTTGCATCCATCAGACTCCCCGGCTCTGCTTCTCCATCTCCACTCCTCAGCATCGGTCCTCCTTCCTCCTGGGCTATGAAGCTCAGCACCCAGGTCCCTTCGCCCTCTGGCCCCAGCAGCTTGGCAGGCTTCGACTCTCCTTGCCCCCACTGGGCCTCCAGCTCCTCGATGCCCTCCTGCTCCTGGGTCTCGACGACCTCGGTGAAGGAGCGATGGGGCAGAGGGTGAACGAGAAGAGGATATTTCTATGTCGCCTAACCCCAACACCAATCACTGTCGGAGCCCGAGTGGTGGTTTCTGGGTTGCAGGCTGATGGTTGCCGTACATTTAAGATACATGGCGGAGCACTCCACTCCACCGCTGACACCAAGTTAAAGAGGGATTGGAGTCGACGCCTTGGAACTGCTCACAGAGCATTTATATGGTACGCTCTTACGATCACATTTTTTCACCCTATAAAATGAGTGTTCAAGATTGTCACACAAGAGCAGGGAACACTGTGACAAGCTAGATATTGAACTCAATTTTAAAAAAAAATACTGCGGGCGCTTTTAAAAAAGTAAAAACAAATAAAAATAGAAAATGCTCAGCAGGTAACAGCATCTGGAAATTGAAGCAATTAATGTTTCAGGTGCAAGACTCTGCGGGAACGGAGGGAGTTGTTTGAAGTACTAGGGAGAGGGTAAAAAGGACAAGCAGAATATCTGTGAAAGGCTGATGCCAGGTTTGCCATGGAAGAGTGTTGTTAATCGGACAGTAAGATGAGAAAATGTGGGGTGTTGCAAATAGCAGGTTAGTGTATTCATTGGAGCGCTTTCATCCCTAACGTCGAAGTACTCGAGATGGCAGAGGTCGACAGCATCGAGTCCACGCTGCTGAAGATCCAGCTGCGCTGGGTGGGTCACGTCTCCAGAATGGAGGACCATCGCCTTCCCAAGATCGTGTTATATGGCGAGCTCTCCACTGGCCACCGTGACAGAGGTGCACCAAAGAAAAGGTACAAGGACTGCCTAAAGAAATCTCTTGGTGCCTGCCCCATTGACCACCGCCAGTGGGCTGATATCGCCTCAAACCGTGCATCTTGGCGCCTCACAGTTTGGGGGGCAGCAACCTCCTTTGAAGAAGACCGCAGAGCCCACCTCACTGACAAAAGACAAAGGAGGAAAAACCCAACACCCAACCCCAACCAACCAATTTTCCCCTGCAACCGCTGCAACCGTGTCTGCCTGTCCCGCATCGGACTTGTCAGCCACAAACGAGCCTGCAGCTGACGTGGACATTTACCCCCTCCATAAATCTTCGTCCGCGAAGCCAAGCCAAAGAAGAAGTATGTGAACAAACCACTGAGCCAATATCACAGATGGATGAGCAGCGAACACTGAAAACAGACAAAAGTATTTCCAATGGTTTTGAACTGACCGTTAGTTTGCTCTTGCTCTTAAAAATCAACACTGGACAACAATTTTTTTTCCAAGGTTTGCTTCTGAAAAAATATTGGGAATTATGCTAGACACCTTCAAGCTGAACACAAAGATGATTTCAGATTTGATGTAGGAGAAAGATTAAATTAACTTTATTGAACTTAAACAGGTTTAATCGCATAATGACGCGGACACATTGCGTTAGTTCAACTGACTTAAAAACGTTTTGCTGCTGATTTTCATTTGTACTCAGCATCTGATGCCTCTCATGTCAGTGTCCAACAATAGTTGGCCAGCTTTGCTGGATTCTTCTTGCCCTGTGATGCATCATCAATTTCTCAAAGACTGAGGTTGAGAAACCAATAGGCTTTTATTCTCTAAAAAAAACAAAAGCACATCCATACTGTTTGTCCTACACTGAGGAGGGGGTTGTGGATCAGTCACCTTTAAACAGGAGCCTGTGGGAGGGGCCACAGTGACAGCTGGTAAAAGGTCTGCCCGACCAGACAAATACATACAACAGTGGTTTACCACACCCTAATACCGGTTTTCCATGGTCGCAATGTCCTGGTGAAACCTTTCACCATGTTCATTACTGACGGCACCGAGATCAGCAGGGAAGATGTCCGAGTGAGAACGCAGGAAATGAATTTTCAATGACATGTTGCATTTCATGGATTTGGATGTTTGAAGCAGGTCGTCCATCAGCTGGATGTAGTTTGGGGCTCTGTACTTGTCAAGAAAATTCTCGACAACATCTTTAAATGCCTTCTAAGCAGGCCTGGGACTAAGTCAGTACTTAGATAGCACCTGCACTGAGTGCATGCCCAGGCCTGCTTAGACTGACCAAAACAGCTTGCTTTGTGGGCAATATTCTAGTAGATATGGCAGGAAATCACAAAAGTAAATTCCATCTAAAAGACGGTACGTGATAGGAAATTTATACGGTGATTTTTGTGATCTGTAGCCCCATCAATAAAATACACCCAAAAGTGTTCAGGAAGCAAAATTTCATTGTCCAGTGAATTATTGCCAACCAGTGTCCCCCACTGACAAGTGGACAGTAATGAGTGAAGCATGGAAGTCTGCAGATGTTGTGATTGTGGTTAAAAACACATTGAAATGCTGGAGGAACTCAGTTGGTCTTTCAATGTCCATTGATTTGACAAAGATTCTGTATATTACCGAGCCTGAGCCCTGCTTCAAGGGATAAGCTCATTCTACTTATCCCTTGAAAAAGTGCTCAGACATGAATCGTCGGCAACACCTGTATATCTTTGTCAAATCCTATGGATGCTGAAAGACCAGCTGAGTTCTTCCAGCATTTCAATATGTTTTAAGTGCACTGTAATGCACATGGCTAGGCTACAGTCCACCACAAGGCTGAAGAACAGGATTTATGGCCCACAGGGAAGCATCAGGGTTCATGTCCAACAGAGGTCAGCTCCACTAGGTGTGGAGTGGGGAGGGGTGTGTTGGAACAGAAGTTAGGGTCTGAAATATAAGCAAGCTAGAACAGAGCCTTGAATGACCATGTGGCCTTCCAGCCCAAAGTCATGGCTTTCAGAGACAAAGTGAAATCTCCTCTACTGGAGACCCCACTCAACCTCCTGCCATTTTAGTGGGAAATAACGAAGGAGGCTGGCCAGTGGCGATACTTTTGTGAGATGTTTGAAGAGATTTGATACGTCACCGAAGACTCTCATAAACTTCTATAGGTGGACCATGGAGTGCATTCTGGCTGGTTGCATCACTGTCTGGTATTGAGATGCCAAATCTCAAGACAAGGAAAAACTTCAATGATGTTAACACGGCCTGCAACATCACAAGCACCAGACCACTCCATCGAGGTCACCCACATGAGACAGTATCTTTAAAAAAGCAGCCTCTATCCTCAAAGACCCACCACTCAGGCCATGCCCTCTTCACTCTGCTACCATCGGGGAAAAGGTACAGGAGCCTGAAGACGAGCACTCAGCGGCACAAGAACAGCTTCTCCCCCGCTGCCATCCGATTCCTGAATAATCAATGAACCAAAGGCACTGCCTTACTTTTCGTGCAGTTATTTTTATTTTTTATATTATTAATGTAAGATGGTTATAATATGAATGTTTACACTATGACGCTGCCACAAAACACTGAATTTCGTGACTACTTCTTGACAATAAATCCTGATTCTGAAAACTTTAACCTGAAACAGAAAACCTTGGCAGAACTTGTTCCTTTGAAGCTTCAGTGAAGTGAGCCTAGCAGTGATTCCTTTCCAAACTTTGCTTAATTGTGTTATATGCATACTTCAATTAACCATGAAAATCACGACTTTGAACCTGATTTCAAACGACTATTAATCTGCCTCCTTTAAAGTTTAATCTAGTAATTATTTCTGATTTAAGCTACTGTTGAGGTTTGCTTTTGGAACACTAACTTTACAATCCAGCCTTGATTCAGAGCTTAAGACGGAGAGCATTAATACGTCTTTAACCTTCATGCTCCTTGTCCCCACCCTCATACCCCTCTCTCGTCCTTTGCTCTCTCCCTCCCTCTTCTACTTTCCTGCTTAGCTGCAGTGACATCTGCTGCAGAGCTGGTTTCTTAAACTGGCAGCCAGCCCTTCCTTTGGATGCCAGCCAAAGCAGAGAAAACAGTAAGCTCGTTGATTGTGGAGACCCTGGGCACTCCACACCGTGTTCCAGTACAACACGATGGCTTGCAATGAGGGGGCAGGCACGGACAGTAAGCTCGTTGATTGTGGAGACCCTGGGCACTCCACACCGTGTTCCAGCACAACACGATGGCTTGCAATGAGGGGGAAGACACCAGGTCATTGTTTTGTTTTTCCCCTCCAAACCAGCACAGCCTCGCACTGGAACCATCATCACCCCCAAGTAGCATCCAATTTGCATAACACATTTGTGTCATTGTTCGTGGGAACTGGAGAACACTGAAAGAACCGTTAAGGATTTCAATCCAGCTGGCAATGAGGCTGGTTGCAAATTAACTGTTCTTTTCCCAGCAGACTCCATTACTCGCTCTTCAACCATCTGGGAACAATAAGCTTCTGATGTAAGCGCTCCTTCAACTCAGCAGATATTGAATCAAGGCAGTTATTAAGGGACCAATGTGGTCGAAATATAGAGCAAGCTTTTTGCCAAACCACATCAGCTGCTTTGGCCCATGAATAATCACTGTGGAACTACTGATAGGAAGATTGAGATACAGTTATGTTACGCCCCCTGTTTTCCCTTTCAAAATTAGCAAAGAGTAAAGGTGTTTCCAATAAGTTGAGTGGGTTTCTGATGTCCTTCTGTAAATGCACCATAATTGCCACTGAAATTCAGTTCAGCTGTTTATAAAGATTTGTACGTTTAGATTTTTGCCTTCTGTAAGCCAGTTAAGACCCTTCAGCTGGTTGTGGCTGTTTGTCAAGGCGAGTGGGGTTGGGGGAGGGAGTGAGAAAGTGAGTCTGGGTTCTCAGCAAGCAACTAGTTTCCTGAAGCAGTAATTGTTCCCTGGGGGCTATGATGTGTGTGATTGCTGGTAAGTGCTTCTGTCTGTGCCTAACACCTGTTGGATAATTGGCCTGATCATTTTTTTCTCCCTATCCTGGTATATAATCAGTCTTCCTGATCTCAAAAGCTACACCCGAAAAAGGGTGCATCATGTGTAATATGGTGTGTGCAATTTGTGTGGAGCCTAACTTGGTCCACTGACATATCGACACCTTTCTTCCTTTTCAAACTTTTTAGCCCACAATAAATGAAGATAGTTGTAAATCATTTTAAACCCTGAAGAGAAACACAAAAGCTGCAGATGCTTGAACTGTGAGCAGACAAAGAATTGCTGGAGGAACTTTGCAGGTCAGAGTGTATCCATGGGTAAAAACGGTGAGTCAACATTATGGGTCTCGACCCTTTATCGAGACAAACCAGAAGGGGGTGAAATAACATATATAAAGGGAGAAGGGTGTTAGAGGTGATAGGACAGAGGCAGAGATGATTGGACAGAAGGTGTGAGAGCCCAGAGATGATGGACAGAAGGCGTGAGAGCCCAGGGATGGTTGGACAGAAGGCGTGAGAGCCCAGGGATGGTTGGACAGAAGGCGTGAGAGCCCAGATGCAATGGAGAGATGGGGTAGAGAGTGAAACCATTAGGAAGGGGGGATAAGAAAAGTTAGAGGAAATATTTTTCCTACTCATTTCTACAAGCAGTAGTTAGTTTAAGAGTGGAGAGCAGGGGCTGTTGAAATGTGGCTGCTAAGCTGGAAATAATGTATGAGGGATTCAACATAAATAATATTCTCTTCTCCTTCATTTGGATTCTTACCAAGTGTCACAAATTATGTCATTTGTATTTCTTTTTCAACCATTGGTGATAAGAGCTGTGTGTCTTTGTTTGCTACATGCTTTTAACATGCAAAGAAGGCAGTGAAGGATCTTGGTTATCCAGAAAGTTTTATCTGTGAAGTGTGTGTTGGCCTGCACTATTTGCAAAGCAATATTTGCTTTAACCTGGCTGCCCCCTTTAAAAATCTTGTGGTATGATTAGCAAGTTTCTAGGCCACTAAAGCAGAATACTACAGACACAGTCTCTGAAGAGCTGTTGAAGAAAATCTATTGTTTGATTTGGTGTCACAGGGAAAATGCACTCTATAAAGGAGAGATTAAGAAGCCATTAGACACACATTGACCATGTTTCTTCACTTAAAGGATGCAAGGCATCTTTGACATTTATTGCCTGTCTGCAGATGGTCATGTGTGCAGGCAGTGGAGCAAATACTCTGACCCACCACAATATGCATGGTGTTGATGTTCCCACAGCACTGTGTAGTGTAGAGAGTTAGGGTCTAGGATAGCGGTTTGTTGCCATTCAGGACTGATGAATGACTTGGTGTGGCACTTCCATCTGGTGGCTCTCTTCAACTGTCGCTGACTTGGGAGGTGCTATCAGAGAAACCTGGGTAAAATTGCTGCCAATCATCTTGCCCATGGTTTTCTTTGGCTTGGCTTCGCGGACGAAGATTTATGGAGGGGTAATTGTCCACGTCAGCTGCAGGCTCGTTTGTGGCTGAGAAGTCCGATGCGGGACAGGCAGACACAGTTGCAGCGGTTGCAGGGGAAAATTGGTTGGTTAGGGTTGGGTGTTGGGTTTTCCTCCTTTGTCTTTGGTAAGTGAGGTGGGCTCTGCGGTCTTCTTCAAAGGAGGTTGCTGCCCGCCGAACTGTGAGGCGCCAAGATGCACGGTTTGAGGCGAGATCAGCCCACTGGCGGTGGTCAATGGGGCAGGCACCAAGAGATTTCTTTAGGCAGTCCTTGTACCTCTTCTTTGGTGCACCTCTGTCTCGGTGGCCAGTGGAGAGCTCGCCATATAACACGATCTTGGGAAGGCGATGGTCCTCCATTCTGGAGACGTGACCCACCCAGCGCAGCTGGATCTTCAGCAGCGTGGACTCGATGCTGTCGACCTCTGCCATCTCGAGTACTTCGACGTTAGGGATGAAGTCGCTCCAATGAATGTTGAGGATGGAGAGTGGGTATGACAACGGCTCTGTATACACTAATCTTTGTGAGGTTTTTCAGTCCATGGTGCAAGCAGATCAAATGCATCCTAGGATCTGGAGCTCCATTGCTGAGGTTTCACTCTCAGATAATGGACATAATTTGGGAAATTGTCTTGGTATCATGGAGTCAGGTCTAGGGGTAGTTTGCAGAAATGATCCGGTTGAGGATAATGGGGAGATGATGAAAAGGAAATCACTTCCAGCATTTGGGGCTATGTCCATGCACAATTGGTCGGTTGCCCCTTATTTACATGTGTTGCAGCCAAGACTTGTCCAGACCTAGCTGTGGAAATGCTTGACTTCAAAAGCATTTTTCATTGATTCAGACAAATCTTTTTTGAGAAGAAACAAGACGTGTGTGACCTTGGGTTAGCTGCAAACTGGTAAATCAGCTTCTAATTGCATGTAGATTCCTTTGTCAGCTGTGGTATTGTGATTTTGACCAGTAATTGGTCTTGAACTTGTCTTGAAAATTATTTGAAGACACAAGGAATAAAAATTAAAATGTCATGGTGCAGTGAAGTTGCAGATTTGTTCATCATCTGATTGTACAATCTGATGAAACAGCGTTCTCTGGTCCATGGTGCAACACACTGCAAGCACACATACAGACATAATACACATATAGACAAACAAAGGTGAAACGAAATAAATATTATTGTTAAATAAATAGTAGAGTCACGGAGGGTTTGTATGAGCAGTTCATCAGTCGCTCACCATTCTCACTACCTGGAGAAGAAGCTGTTTGTCGGCCTGGTGGTTCTGGCTCTGATACTCCCGTATCTCGTTCCCGTTGGGAGTAGCTGATAAATGCTGTGGTAGGAGTCCTCAATGATTGTGTGAGCCCTCTTCAGACAACAATCCAGATGGATCACGTTGATGGGGGGAAAGATGGAAACCCCAGTGATCCCCTCTGCCACTCTTATGGATTGATCTCCAAATGTACCACACTATGATGCAGCTGGCCAGGATGTTCTGGAGAGAGCTCCTGTAGAGGGTTGACAAGATGGTGGCCAGTAGCCTTGCCCACTTCAGTCTTCTCATGGAGTGCATTCGCTGTTGTGCCTTCTTGAGAGTGGATTCCAAGCTAATCTAAGAGCAATATAATTTGCGTAACCAAATTCAAGTCATCTCTTGCTTTTATTTATTCATGACCCATTGGCAATGCTGCCAGGTTTGACTAGTGTCGGAGAATGCAAATGGTTCAAGGCAGGATTCAAAAAAGCAGGGGCAGTGTGTAAGGACCAAATGCTTAGGTATCAAATCTTGTGAATGTCAGAATAAGAATATATTGGCATGAACAAGTCACAAAATTCAAAAGGCAGTGTCTTTGGTCCACTGATCATTCAGTAATCTAATGGCAGAGGGGAAGAAGCTGTCCTTCTGCCGCTGAGTGCTTATCTTTAAGCTCCTGTACCTTTTTCCTGATGGTCCTTGAGGATAAATGCTGCTTCCTTAAGACTCCACCTCTTGTGGATGTCCTCGATGGAGTGAAGTCTGGTGCCTGTGATGTCGCAGGCTGAGTTAACGACCCTCTGGAGTTTTTTCCTCTCCTGACCATTGGCACCTCCATACCAGACAGTGATGCAACCAGCCAGAATGCTCTCCACGGTACACCTGTAGAACTTTTCAAGAGTGTTCAGTAATATACCAAATCTCTTTAAACACTTCACAAAGTATAGCCACTGGCGAGCCTTCTTTATGATTTAATCGACATGGAGACTCCAGGACAGATCCTCGGAGATGTTGACACCCAGGAATTTGAAGTTCTTGACCCTCTCCACAACTAAGCCCTCAATGAGGACTGAGTCGTGTTCTCCTGTAGGTAGGTATCCAACTCAAAAAAAAAAATGGACCTCATCAAGTTTCACTCTCTCTCCAAATTGTTTTGGAATAACACTATCTCTCCAAAAAGTCATAGAATTTTAAAAAATCACTTGAAAAGTGATGCTCTAGCCATGTGCAAAATGACTGTGTTACCAGATCAGATTTGTGCCAGGTGTAAAGTAACTTCACCCCAAGCTTGCTCAAGCATGCCAGTCCATGGGCCTCGAGTTCAAACAGCAGCAAGATGAATCTTACAGGCCATTTATTCAGTGCTTGGGACTGCTACCTTTCAGCTGTTGAGATTTTTAACTTCCAGTGTATTCATAGTCTGGGAACGTCAGTTCCAGATATCAAAATCTTGACTTCACAGGGGTGGGGGCGGGGGGCGGGGGGCGGTGGGGGGGGGGGGGGGGGTGGGAGGGTGTGCATTTAAGGTGAGTGGGGAGACAGTTTAAACATGATGCTTTTTAACATGGAGTGGTAGCTGTCCAGAATGGGCTGACAGGGGTCAGAACAGAAACAGATATGATAGCAACATTGAAAAGGCTTTTCGATAACCACACATTATCCAGAGAATGGAGGGGAATGGATCAAGTGCAGGTGGAAGAGATATAATTTAATTTAACAAGTTTAATGCAGAAATTGTGGGCCAAAGGGTTTGCTTCTGCGCTGTACTGTTTGATGCTCTACATTCCAGCTAACACAGCGCCCTCTGGACAATTGGCCAGAGATGGTGAGAAGCTAAATGGCTGATGTAAATGAACTCTTGGCGTGGGTAAATGGCAAAGAAACCAAAGGAGATTTAATGGCCATTGAGAGGGAATACCTTGCAAGGGAGAAGGGAACACTAAGGGTTGGGAAATAGAAACATAGAAAACTTACAGCACAATACAGGCCCTTTGGCCCACAAAGTGGTGCTGGACATTGTCCCTAACTTATGGAGTTATGGGAAAGCTTGGTAATTTCTATTTTTCTAAGCTCCATATACTTATCCAGAAGTCTCTTAAAGGACCCTAATGCCCATGTCCTTGCCAGCAGTCCATTCCACGTACCCACCACTCTCTGCTTTTTAAAAAAAATTACCCCGATATCTGCTCTGTGCCTATTCCCCAGCACCTTCAACCCACGTCCTCTTGTGGCAACGATTTCAGCCCTGGGAAAAGCCTCTATTTACACGATCATGCCTCTCATCATCTTCAACACCTCTATCAGGTCACCTCTCAACCTCCGCCGCTCCAAGGAGAAAAGGCCAAGTTCACTCAACCTCTTTTCGTAAGGCATGCTCCCAAACCAGGCAACATCCTTGAAAATCTCCTCTGCACTCTTTCTATGGCTTCCACATCCTTTGGTAGTGAGGCGACAAGAACTGAGCACAGCCCTCCAAGTTGGGTCTGACCAGGGTCGTATATAGCTGCAACATTACCTCTCGGCTCCTAAATTCAATTCCACAATGAATGAAGGCCAATACACCGTATACCTTCTCAACCACAGAATCAACCTGTGCAGCTGCTTTGAGCATCCTATGGACTCGGACCCCAAGATCCTTTTGATCCTCCACGCGGCCAAGAGTCTTACCATTAATACTATATTCTGCCTTCGTATTTTATCGACCAAAATGAACTTATCTGGGTTGAACTCCATCCACCACTTCTCAGCTCAGTTTTGCATCCTATCAAAGTCCTGCTGTGAGCTATCCACAACACTCCCAACCTTTGTCTCATCAGGAAACTTACTAACGCATCCCTCCACATCCTCATCCAGATCACTTATGAAATTCACAAAGAGTTAGGGTCCCAGAACAGATCCCTGAGGAACACCACTGGTCACCGACCTCCTTGCAGAATATGACCCGTCTACAACCACTCTCTGCCTTCTGTGGTGAGCCAGTTCCAGATCCATAAAGCAATATCCCCTTGGATCCCTTGCTTCCTTACTTTGTCAATAAGCCTTGCATGGGGAACCTTTATCAAATGCCTTGCTGAAATCCATATACACAACATCAACTGCTCTTCCTTCATCGATGTGTTTAGTCACATCCTCAAAAACATTCAATCAGGTTCATAAGGCACGACCTTCCCTTGATAAAGTGATACTGACTATCCCTAATCATATTATACCTCTCCAAATGTTCATAAATCCTGCTTCTCAGGATCTTCTCCATCAACTTACCAACCACTGAAGTAAGAATCACTGGTCTATATTTTCCTGGGCTATCTCTACTCCCTTTCTTGAATAAAGGAACAACATCCGCAACCCCCCAAAACCTCTGGTACCTCTCGCATCCCCATTGATGATTCAAAGATGATCCAATTTATGATGGGACTCCATAGCCTGTCTGATCTCCTTTTGTACTATAATACAATATCTGGAATGCAAGTAATTGGCAGTCTCAAGCAACTGGCAAAAAAAAAATCATGGAAAATAAATAGATTTAAAGAAAAAATGACTGTTTAAAATTGGCAGTCAATTTGGCAATCCATGCAACACACAATCTCAAGCAACTGGCAAATTCACTTATCCAGCATCTACCAATTCTCATAGGTGCCAGATACCATGAGGTTGACTATAATACGCTGATAGACAGACCTAGAGTAAGATCTGCAATCTCAGTGCTAACTTGCTAACAGCAGGGTTGTGAATTGAGGAGCAAAGTAATTTCATTACATTATTTATTTTTCATAATTATCCCTGATTGTTCAAGCACCAAGTTGTGGAGAGGTGGCAAAGCATTTAGTGCCGGTTCAGGCACCCAGGCTCAATGGCCTCGGAAGTCAACTGTGGGGAGATTGCATGCGAGCTGCTTACCACATGGGGTCCCTGCTTCCCTCCCACTTCCAAAGATCTCCTACTACTTTAAATACCTCTTTAGTGTCATTAAGTTCCAAAAGAACATGGAAATTTGACAGGCCCGTGAGAGAGATTAGTGGCAGAGGTACAGGGAAATAGGAAGAGAGGGAATGGGACTTGTAGGATTGATCCCTCAGACTGAATGGCCTCCTGTGTTTTTGAAAAGATGAAATGTGAATCATGCCCATGGTTCTCTGACTAACTGGTGTTGCTTCTCTAAAGGGGTGATTTTACTGAAGTGGAAGGGTCTGATAGTCATAGTGTGTCAGACCAGGAAACTCTGTTTGTTTCATTCCCTGGGCCAGAATGTCTTTATTAAAGAAGCAACCCCTATTTTAAAGGCACGCGGCATATCTGAAGATAAAGGGGCATTAAGGAATTAATGTGATTAGGGAAACTATTGCATAAATTAAATGCAGGTGGTGAAGATGAGATTTAAGTCTTAACACGTGTCAGAAATGAGTAGAGCAATCAAAAAGATCAGATATTTCTTGTTTATCTGGAAAATGTTAAAAGTTCAGAGAATTTAGTATTCTAGCATTTTTTTTAAATTCCGTGACAGGGTCCTCTTGAAAATAAATTCTTCGTGCAATTTCATACAGACCTTGCCTCGTGAGCTCATGAAGTAACTGCATTTGACTTCAGCAAATCAGTCCAGTTTCCGACTTGTTTGCAATAAATTGCCATAAAATATGGGAGCCAATTTTCCGCTTCATTGTTCCTCCGGGGTTCTGGGAAGGCAAATGGTTCCCACTTCTGCTGAAACCCTGCCTCTGCAGGGACCGAGTTTCCCCGCTTCTTACCACGTCCACTCTGTGTTCCTGAGCTCCTTGATTTGATCTTTTCATTTCTCTCAAGGCCACTCTGTTTATCCACGAGCCCACCCAAATGCCTTAGCAGGCCTGATGCAACGTCTCGCTCTCAGACGTTCACCAGCACTCCTGAAAATGCTGCCTTACCTAATGAGTTCTTCCAGCAGCTTGCTTTGCTCCAGATTGCAGCATCTTCAGTCTCTTGTATGTCCACCCAGATGCCAACCCCATCATCGATGTGTTCCTGCATAGGCACTTTAACTTGAGAAGAAGTTTTTGTGAATTGGAAGGGTTAATCTTTCTTGCGTAGGGTATCTCATGGCAGGAGATTTGTACCACAATTTTTGTAACCTGTTTACCATCAGGGAGAAAGTACAGGATGATCAAAAATCAAAGCTTCTTCCCACAAGCCGAGAGATTGATTAACAGTATCATTCAAAAAAGTGAATAATTCCAAAAAAAATCCATATTTATTTATTTTAAATGATATCTTCAAGTATACAGTCCCCTCCATAATGTTTGGGACAAAGACACTTATTTGCATTTGTAATCAAACAAATCACATGATTACATTGCACATTCCAGATTTTATTCAAGGTTATTTTTTATACTTTGGTTTGATCATGCAGAAATTGTAGCACTTTTTATACATCGTTCCCCATTCAGGGGCACCATAATGTTTGGGACATTTAGATTTCCAGGTGTTTGTGTGTACTCGGGTATGTTTAATTCAAATCAAGTCACCCCCTTTATTTATCGTTCATACCTGCTCACACAGTTAAGATAAGATAAAAGATAAGATCGCTTTTCTTCATTCATTTTCATAAATTTAAGTTAGAATAGAAGTTAAACACATTAAAATATTAAGATGTATATAGTAACAGTTCTCAGAACCCTATGTTCTGGGAGTTCAGGAGTCTGATGGCTTGAGGAGGGAGAAAGGTGTTGCCCAATCTGGATGTAAGAGCCCGAGTGCTGCAGTACCTCCTACCAGATGGCAAAAGGGAGAACAGTTTATGTGAGAGGTGTGTGGAGTCCTTCACGATGTTTATTGCCTTTCGCCTTCATCGAGTGATGTAGACGTCCCTCGTGGAAGGAAGAGATCCCCAAATGATCTTTTCCACTGACTTCACTATCCTCTGCAAGGTCTTGCGGTCTGAGGTGGTACAGCTTCCAAGCCAGGTGGTGATGCAGTTGCACAGGATGCTCTCGATACATCCTCTGTAGAATGTAGTGAGGATGGAGGGTGGGAGATTAACTTTCCTCAGCCTTCGCAGGAAGTAGAGGCCCTGCTGGGCCTGTTGCTCAACTCAGATCGATAACTTGGTAGGCTTGGATGTGCTTGGCAGAAAGCCTTGGTTTTGTGCTGAAAACTGTATACTCTGTCCATGGATATTACCCAGACATCCTTTCCATCTCCTTTTTGCCAGACCTCAACTGCTATATCATATCTAATTTCACAATATAACCTGGTTTTTCTTGAATTCCCCATCAGATCAGCTTCTGGAGCATCGCTCCCTATATAAACATTTTCAAATTTTGAAGATTTCTTGGTGCTTTTTTCCTCCCTGGCACATAGTGCCCCAGTATGTTCAGTTTTTTCCCTGATACATGTGTCACCTCTAATTTCTGGTGTCTCCAGTAAATCTCTTTGGTGCCTTCTCAGCCACCTTAATTAATCACGATAAGAAATTTTAACACAACTTCACTGCAGTTTGATACAATACAACTCACATGATCAGAAATGGTTGAGACCAAGCTTATGTTTTTTTTGGAGAACTGGTCATTTTTTTAAAAAACAGCCCAGTAGCAACAGGAAATCACATGTATCAATGTTTAAACAACAACAAACAAGGCCTTTTAAGCATTAAAATAATGTTTAATTCTCACCAAAAAAAATGCTAGACCTGGCTGATCCTCGACACGTCCCAACCGCCAATCACTGACATGAACCTACAGCTGCCACTGATCCCTGGAATGGCTTCCTGTGCCGGTGGAACACTCGCTGGCGAGTCGGCGGGCTCCTGCCTCCCCAGTCACTGGAGCTCCTGACGCCGATGCCCGAGTCCTGACTCTGAATCCTCCCTTAGGCCTACCGCACATGCACACCAGGGTATCCTGTGTGCAGTAGTAGGCCAAGGGGATGGTTTGGAGTCGGCATCAGGAGCTACACTGTGCTGAGGAGGGAAGGGGTGAGAGAGGCAGTTCCCGCTCCTGCCTGGGAGGCCACTCTCCTTGATTACACCGGGACAAGAGATTCTTCTGACCGCTTGCGGCTAGGAGACAGTGGCACACAGTTTGAAAAGTCAATAGGGGAAGATAAAGAGGAAATGGAAAGAGAGAGGGGAAGGAGTTACCTGAAATGAGGACAATCGTTGTTCTAATTTCATGTCGAGTGAATTTTAGCTCCATAAAGTTTTGGATAAATGAAGATTTTGGAGAATCTGATTCCGGATATCCTTCTGCCACATGAAAGTGATCCAGCAACTCACAACTGTGTTTTTCCTATACCACAATTAACCCAGAATTCCTGCCATTTTAATGATATAATCTTGTTACTTTGTCTTCACCGCGAGAATTTTTAAATCCAAAATTGTGTCGGAGCATGGCGACCTTTTCTTTTGATGCCTGGATGGCGATATTGGCAATATCTCGATACATCTGAAAATATTGTTTCTAATGTTTTGTGTATCTTTACTCGTCCTGCCTCCCCTCCCCGAGATCTCCTTGTGATTCAAACATTCTTTTCAAAAGAGTACATCCCTCCGTAATTTCCTATCAAAATGCTCTGCCTCTCAGTTATGTATTGAATTAATTTTTTGAACACTTTTGTTTGCCCAAGTTGCTGCTGTTAAATTGACATGATGCATTGAAGCTTTAAAACAGATTTCATCAAAGACTTGAAGTTTCACCTTATTATAGTTCCTCAGAAGTACTTGCAAATTTGCATTTCTTGTTTAAGGGCAGACTTTAATGCTTCAATTTCCACGCACAGCATTGTTCCTTTTCCGTATTTGCTCTTTTAACCAAGCCTCATTCTCTGTTCCTTGTTTAAATCCTGGGCCATCTGAGTGGTCTCCAGTGTTTGCAGCACCGTGCCTTGTTACTGCTGAATAAAGTGGCTGTTACAACTGGATGCGTTTATGGGAGGGAAAAGGAAGTGGAGAGAAAGAGAGTGTTTTATCCCAGCGAGACTGAGAGGCACAGGCGCAGGAAGCAGCGATGTGGCAGTGTGCGTAAAAGCCAGCTGATCTGAATGAGACCATTGACAGGAGTGTGCAATCCATCAGCTTGCTTGCTCAGAGTCACTCTGCTGTTACTTTTATGGGAAAAGAAAGAGCGCAGAAGGAAAACTGCCTGTTATTTTCAGTTCAACCTGGAAATCTTGTTTTTCCAACTCCTTTGACAACTGCTGCCTTTTTCCTTCAGTTTTTGGTTTTGCAAGGAGGGCGTTTATCAAGTGGTTTGAGCTGTGACGGTTTCTTCGTGCACTTGGAGGAAATCAACAAAACACACACTTGCACGTGTGAGGGATTCCTCTGGTTCCTTATGTCCCATAAATTGCAGACTGGGCTCCACATTGTGGATTTTGATTTCTCTTGCATTTCTCCTGCAAAATGTACGAACGGCATAAAAGGAGGTACAGCCTGTCTGGCATCTCCAAGCACAGCAGAGGAGTTGACGTTGTACTTCTCAAGGTATGTTGGATTTTGTGGGTCATTTCTCCGAATAGAACATAAACAATTTTTTTTTTTAAATTGTGATTCAACCTTTTTAGGGCAATATTTGATTTCTTGAAGTTGGAAAGTCTTGGAATTCAGACTGGGAATTTGTTCCAGCTGAATTTCATTCAGTTTTGGAATTATTTTACATCTGACATCAGAAAATAAATCGACTTTATTTCTCTGCAAATAAACACGTTGGAGCATAGATATATAGCTTAGGGCAAGAGGGACAAGAAGTTATGAATAATTTCAATAGTACTGGACTTATTAAAGTCTGGTGAATTGTAACTGACTTTGCCAATTAGCCCGATTTGTGCTATAATTAGAATTTGTCCATTTCACTTGACATGATCTCTGTTCTTTTCGTATGCACATGAATTGTGGAGGCAACCTTTAGTAATATCTTAAATTGTTGCATGTGTTTCTTTTATTCTCTTAATACTTCCCTTGGGGAGTTTGCTGAGGGTGGGTGGAGGGGGGTGGGTTAGTTGTAACCTTCATTTTTATATTATAGATTTTGTAAAAGTTTTTCTTTTGAAAATATTAAATAAAGTTTTTAAAAAAATGAATTGTGAAGGTGATTTTGCCCAGATTAGATTGCCAATTGCCAGTGTATATTTTGTATCATCTTAAAAGCTGCAGCTTAATCTCTTAGTGGAAATGTCTTCATGTTTGCCCAGAACAATCCTGGTCTGGAATTGGTGTTGTCTGATTGGAAGTTGTAGAGGCACTTTTGTGTGAGTGGTTTTTTGCCGACTTCACCAAAGTTCTCCCAGCACTTGTAGTCAAGGTGCAGGAAGTTTGCCCACTTCTATGAATCATGCCTTCCTTAACAGGAGTAAAGTGAGGATGTTGTAGCTCATCACAGGATGTGCTTTAAGTAATGAGACTAGTATCTGGAGGTGTTGTCCATGGATCTGCAGAGATAGCTCAATTCCAACCATGAATTCCGAGCATTTAAAATTTAGGTAAGTCAGTAAATCTGGAATAAAAGAGTTAGCAGAAGTGGTAATGCATATGTCACAGTGAGGTAATCGAAAATCCCTACCAAACACACTTTAGCCCCTCAGAGGGAACTGCTGGCCTAGAAGTGTGTGCTAGATGCATACTGTCTTCAGAAATGGTTTTGCAAGGCACAGGCAATTAGGAACGGGCAGTAAATTCGACCCTTGTCTGTGACACCGATATCCTGTCAAAATGAATATATAAAAATCTGTCAAAGGTCTCTAAGCACATCAAGTACACTTAATCAACTTGAAATGACTGTTGTCGCTTAAATGCTGGAGTCATTTTACCAGCAGGAAGATTCGTGAAATTAATTGCTGTGCTTTTTTTCTCCCTCTGGTTATGGTTGATGGAGGAAGATTGGCCAGGATCCAGCAGTTCCAATTTGAAAGCTTCCACTCTTTCAGACCAGATGGTGTTTTAATTAAATCTTTAAACCAAAAGAGAAAAGGATGTACTACATATAATTTCAATTTAATTCCCAAAATGTAAAAGTAAATTCTGCCCTATCTATAATCTTTGGATTATGGTGGAGAGAATTGTTTATGGTCACTGTTGCAAGACCTGTGCCATTGATTGGTCTCTATCAAGTTGTGCTGAGTTCATTAGAGCTGAATATCTGGTGACAGGAACAAACAGGCTGTACTCCCAGTTACACTGCACTGGTGACCAAAATTAAATTTCTTCCCCTTTTCTCTAATAAGAGCACATGACTTGAGAGGGGAAAAAAATAGGCAGTACTTTAAAGGGATTGTGAAATGGCCGTGTGTGTGCACAAAAGAAAATCGTTTTCAATTGGGAACAGTTTTTGCTTTGTTTCCTTGAGTGAAAGGAGCATTTGCTGACACGATCACAGTTTAACAGGCTCAGTGCATGTGGTGATATGTCCAGATGATCCTCTTTCGAGGCGTGATGTTTTCCAAGGAATTCTCCAACATTGTTCCAGATTCTCATTTGTCCAGCTCCCAGCAATCCTCACAGAGCAGTGCTATGATGGTAGAAAATGTTTTGAATCAAATCATTTATAAAAACATAATATTAGCAGGTCAGTATGATGTGCTTGCAGGCATATCCTGGTTTATTCTGACTTTTGGGAAAACACTGGTTACAAAAGTTCTGTGGTGAAAGTCCCAGGACGTAAGTGTAGGAAATGATGTCAACGTGACTCGGGGAATGAAGATTTGCAACTCCATAAGATTGGGGTACATCTTGAAATAGAGGAGACGATCTCACTACGAGAATGCTTGATCAAGGTGTACAAGATCAATATTGACTCAGATAAGGTAATTAAACTGACCCCATTGGCTGATGGTTCTAGTGCCAGCATGGAATTGGAGGAAAGATCAGATTTAAATTGAAAGGTAAAAGATACAGGAGTGAACCAAGGAAAACTATGTTCTGGAACTTTTAACCCTAAGCATGGCAGAAACCAAATGGATTGGGCTTTCAAAGGGACACTCTAAAGGCCCCTGATGAAACAGGGCAAAGGAGAGAAATAAGGAAGAATGGAATGGACTTGATTGGCTTATCAACCATCTCCTGTTCTATAAGAATTCTGATTCTCTGTAATGTGGAGGAAATAGTAATCTGGCCTGTGGACATCCTTGCTTTCTTATAGGTCCTTTTGGAGATACTTTGGCTTGAAATGCACTGGTGTTTTTATGGGCTGATGGGCATTGCATTTTACACTAACAATAAAAGTAGCCAGTAACAAAGGATTTTATGCTCAAGGAAAGGTTACCTAACATTCTCATCCAGGTATTTTCCAGTACAGCTGCTACAAGCTATTTGGCCAAGAGTATGATACGAAGAAGAATCTTTACAACATTGCTCCAGACTACAGCTGATATATCTCTACCCTTGATTTCATTTTTAAATTTGAAATTTCACTATACACTTTAGAACAGTGGTTCTCAACCTTTTTCTTTCCTTTCACATGTAATCTCTATGCCATAGGTGTTCTGTGATTAGTAAGGGATTGCTGAAGATGGTATAAGGGTGGAAAGAAAAAGGTTGCAAACTACTGTTTTAATCGTACCTAATTGACTCGTTATGTGCACTGTTTCATATCTCCAAAGGAAATGGGCCAATGACAATTTTTCTCAAGTGAAATATTTCAGTAACAATTGGGTATAGAACAGTGGTTCTCAACCTTCCCTTCCCACCCGACACACCACCTTAAGCAATCCCTTACTAATCACAGAGCACCGATGGCATAGGGATTACTTAGTGGTATGTGAGTGGAAAGAAAAAGGTTGAGAACCACTGCTTTAGAAAAGGCTGGGTGTGTTTAAGGCAGAGATTGACATGTATTTGATTAGTCAGGACTTCAAGGGTCATGGGAAGAAGGCTGTGGAGTGGGAGAATGGATCAGCTAATGATTAGAATGGTGGAGCAGACTCAATGGGCCAGTTGGGCCGACTTCTGCTCCTATATTTTGTGATCTTCAAAATTTAGATATACATATGGCAACAGGCCCTTTCTGCCCACAAGCCCGGACACCCAATTACATCCAATTAACCCGGTACGTTTTGAGGAGTGGGAGGAAACCCACACAGACACTGTGAGAACGTGCAAACTCCTTACAGACAGCACCGGATTTGAACCCCAGTCACTGCTGCTGTAGCAGTATTGTGCTAACCACTACACCAATCGTGCTGCCCAATTTCCAATAAATACCTTGTCATCCACAGCTCTCTGAGACAGAGAACACCAAAGATTTACAATTGTCAATTCCTCCGTCTGACCTCTTCCCTGAAAATATGCCCCAAGTCCACAAGGGAATCATTCACAAATAACCTACCCTGTCAATCCCCCCTGAACCTTGTATCCGTAAGATGAGTCGTCCCTCATTCTTCAATATACCAAAGAGTACGAATCCATTTTGATCAACAAAGGAATTTATCTGGTGGTTGATTTCACATGTCTGGTGTCGTTTCAAAATGTGAATTATTCCTTGATAAATATACAAACTCCTTAATGAAGTCTTGGATCCAGATATGGGAAAGTCATTGTTGTTGAATGTTTACCCGATAGTGCAGGGAATATCCAACATGGTTGTCGACATCTGGTGAAGGAATGGTGAGATGGGAAGAATGCTGCCTCACGTAACAACTAGCCTTCTCAGGTTGAGTGTTTGCACAGGGAGCCGCTTTCTTTCAATTGGGAGCACAAATGAGAAAGAGGGTTTTCTCTCTGGAAATGTATCTACTCCTTCCGTAGGACAGATGGGTTTTCGTGTTAATGGTAAGTTTGGTGTCACCTGGAGCAAGCGAGCCTTTTTGGACTCCTGAAATTCGTGATCATCTCATTCGTCTTATCGGGGTTGAGAGCAATAATCGTCTTGGATCTATATTACGAGACTTTCAAAGTTAAAGTTAAAATTTATTGACAGGGGTCATATATGACATTACATAAAACCCAGAGCAATCCATTTATGGGTTCAGATTTTCCAAGGTTATCATCACTGAACTATGTGCCATTCAGCAGGGAGACCTTTGATCAAACTCTCATGAATGGTCTACTTCACCATGGACGCCAATGCCAACTCCCTTAACTTGGACGTTTGCTGAGCAGTTGAAACAATCTCCACCATATGGATGTACACACAGCTCAGTAACAAGCCCTTCCGCCCCACAAACCTATGCCGCCCAAATACCCTAATTAAACTACAACCCCCATACGTTTTGAAGGGTGGGAGAGAACCCGAGCACCTGGAAGAAGCCTACGCAGACACGCTCCTTCCAAAGCGTGCTGGAGTCGAACTCCTGTAGCTGCGTTGCACCACCCGCTCCCCCATTTGCTGTAGCAGCTTCTCAAAGGTCAAACCTAACCACCCTCTCCATCCCCAAACACTCCTAAATTCCTCAAATGATAAGAAATAAGAGCACGAGTAGGTGATCTCCTCCTTCAAGGCTGCTCCACCATTCCTCAGGGTCATGGCTGATCATTGACCGTGGCAGGGGCTACATGATGTATGAGAAAGTGTGATGAATTGCAAGGGATAATTTCTCAAAGTCCAGTGACACCCGTTTTCCACTCCATTCCATTTCCATTCCTGCGCAATTTCTGATTCAGTATGTCAGTCTCAAGATATAAACTAAATAGAAAATTCTGAAGGCTGTAGTGTTTCTTTTGCTACAAGTAACCATGAAACGTTGCTTTACACAGTTAAACTGCACAGCAAGGTATGATTCAGATTAATTGTTGGAGTACATACATGACATCACATATAAGCTTGAGATTCTTTTTCCTGCAGGCGTGGCAGAATTACCATTTATTAGCTGAGCTTAAAAACTAGCTCAACATACAAACAAATAAAGAAATTTAAACAGAAAAAAAATTAATAAAGTACAAAAGTAAGAGTCCTTAAATAAGTCTCTGACTGAGTTTGATGTTAAGAAGTCTGATGGTGGAGGGGTAGTAGCAGCTGTACCTGAACCTGGTGTTACGAGTCTTGCGGAACATATACCTCTTACCTGATAGCAGCAGTGAAAACAGAGCGTGTACTGGGGGATGTGGATCCTTGATGATTGCTGCTGGTCTCCTTGTAGAAGTTCTCGATGATGGGGGAGGGTTTTACCTCTGATGTCCTGAGCTGTGTCCATTACCTTTTGCAGTGCTTTACTCCTAGGGGTATTGGTGTCCCCCATCCCAGACCATGATGCAGCTGGCCAGCACATTTTCCACCACACATTTACTGGGCTTTCCAAAGGCCATATTGTCAATTCTCTACCAAATTAAATTTACCGAATGTTTGCATCAATTTTGCCAGCAAATAGCAAAGGGAAACGTGAAGGTAAAAGAGGCCGGAAGCTCAAAGTGGGTGAGTCAATATCTGCAGAAACAAGGGGCTCTCTATTTTAGGATTGCACCATATTTCTGAAGATGGATCAAATTGATAAGTGAAGATTGATAATACACTGGAGAAGTTCTTCAAAGAATACTCAGTTGGATGTCAAAAAGTGTGGCTCAATCTGTTGTCAGCAAGTTACATCTGTGTAAACACTGCACAGGTGGAGTGTACAGTGGATAAAGGCTGCCATATCATTGCAGCCCCTGTTCAGAAGAAAATTCTCAGGCACTGATTCATTGGCTCGACATTCCATTGGAAACATTCTTGATTTTTATAGAAACTGTTTGAGACACTGGTTTTGAGTTCAGATCAAACATTTTTCAAACTTGGCAGTTTAGACTCTGAGGTTCCAAATGGGTCTGTATGGTAGTCAGATTTGTGTTTGTGAAGGGATTGTCCTGTTGTTGAGGATTTGAATTTTTTTCACCAGGGAGGGGAAGGTTTTGCTTTTGAGCTCCTGATACCGGAAATCCCTGTGTTACAGCCGTTAGAGTTAACATTAACTCTCTCTTGTGGAATTCACAAATCTCTTCCTAAAATTTGGATCTGGAGCTCGAGTTGCTGATGGCTTGAACAGGGGTCTGTGAGGCTCCAGATGCTGTGGGAGCCCATGAAGCAAATCCACAAGCATTCAGTGTCTCCGAAGGGACTCGCTTTTGCTTCTTTCTCCCCGTGTTAGGGGCGCTGGGAAATGCTCATGGGGACTCTTTGTTTGCCTTACTGCAGATACAGTTTGAAATGTATTATGTATATTGTATTTATGACAATAAAAGGAATCTTGAACCATGAGAATTTGCTTTCGTGGAACGTGTTTGGGTTGGGGTGGGAAATTTTCTTCAGTTCTCTTTTTTTAAACATGCAGATGATGAGCTTCACACCATGGAAAGTTGCAGCACAGATCATTTTCTAATAATGCAAACCCCACCTCCTGGTTGGGGAGAGTGGGGGTTGATGGCATTGGGGTCACCTGTGCAATCTTCAAGAGTGAGAAATCCTGGGAGTTGTCCAGCCAGAGGACCTTGCAGTGGTTAATCAGTAATCCATTAATTTAGGCCTGTTGTTGAACAGAGACTCATGCAAAATATTGCTTAATTTTATCTCTCGGATATATCACCAGCTGGACGTGTAATAACTAACATATTTCAGCTAACCAAAGCAGGAAAAGGCCCTGGATTCTGACTGTGTGCAATCTGAACCTCCCAGAAATGCACAGGGCTGATTATTGAGCCCATTTCTGTGGGATCAATGTTGTCAAGTCTGGGGCATGAGTGACGAAACCAAATGGTCATAAATCCTTGACTTTCATATCCATAGCCATGTGCAATCTCCTCTTCTGAATGCACAAGGCTGACCTCAATACTTTTTTTGGACTGAGGGAATGGCAGGTACATGAGTGGCAGAACAAGCCTATCTCTTGTTTGAGGGTGATCAGGTTACCACATATCCAACAACTGAAGCACAGACAGGCTCACTAGAACAGCAGCCAGCACTTCATATGTATACAATTTTTTAAAAGATGAAAATACTAACCATAATTTGCTCAAACTGTTTTGTAGCTTGTGGTACTGGTCCATCTCTTGGTTCATTCCTAGTTGTTACAACTACATGAGCATTCACTATGTTCTTTTTAATAGCCGATTGAATAAACTAATATACTGAACAACAAATTTTTACAAAGGGTTTCCTTCCTGGAAAATGACTTCAAAGTGAACACAGCAATAATTTCAGATTTTCTGTATCACGTAGGAAGTTGGGGAAACATTAAATTAATTTTTATTGAATTTAGCATGTTTAATGACGCGGACACATTGGGTTAGTTCAACTGACCTAAAATGTTTTACTGCTGATTGTCATTTGTACTCAGCATCTGATGCCTCTCCTGTCAGTGCCCAACATTGCCAGCATTGATGGATTCCAGTTTCCCTGATACCGCTTTTCCATGGTCGCAATATCCTGGTGAAACTTTTTGCCGTGTTCGTCACTGACTGCACCCAGATCAGCAGGGAAAATGTCCAAGTGTCAATGCAGAAAGTGAATTTTCAACAACGTGGTTTTGAATCCTTGAAGTAGACTTAAAATATGACAGGAAACCACATTCATAGGTTATATCTAAAAAATAGTTCGTGATAGGAAAACTTTTCAAAGTTTTTCTTGTGATCAGCAGCCCAAACTCCATAGAATACACCCAAAAGTATTCAGGAAGCAAAATCTTTGATTGTCCAGTGAGATCAATGATGATGACAGTGGAGCTAGAAAAACTCATCAGGTTCTCTACCTCTTCAAGGGAAAGATATCTTCTCTAATGACTTGATCACTGCAGGCTATCCTTCGTGAGGTGTCTGAGGAGATTCGATGTGTCATAAACTTCTACAAGTGGACCGTGGGGAGCATTCTCACTGGTTGCACCACTGCCTGGCATGGAGGCACCAATTCTCAGGACAAGAATAAACTCCAGAGGGTTGTTAACTCGGCCTGCGACATCATAGGCACTGGACTTTATTCCATTAAGGACATCTACATAAGGCGGTGTCTTTAAAAAAACAGCCTCTATCCTCAAAGACCCACCACCCAGACCATGCTCTCTTCATTCTGCTACCATCGGGGAAAAAGGTACAGGAGCCTGAAGATGAGCACTCAGCGGCACAGGCAGAGCTTTTTCCCCACTGCCATCAGATTCCTGAATAATCAATGAACCACAGACACTGCCTTACTTTTCGTGCAGTATTATTTTAACTTTATAGTAATGGCGTGAGATGGTTATAATACGAACATGCACACTGTGACGCTGCCATAAAACAATGAATTTCATGGCTTGTTCATGGCAATAAATTCTAGGGTATAAGTAAGCCTCGATCAATGCTTTGTAGTTGACTCTTAACTGTCTTGTGACACACACATTCCAAAATAGAAGAAGATGAGAAATGAGTTTCCCTCGAAGAATTGTTTTTGTTCTGACTCTTTGGTTTTACTTTACAGATTAGCCAAGAGAACTGGTGTCCAACTTCAGCACTGGTCCAACCAAAGCAGAGTCCTGAAACAGCTGGTAAGTAGATCTCCAGCCCTAACACCTTGCGTCAGGCTGGACAGTGGTGAGAATGGAAATCTGAAGAAAGTTTGGGAACAATTGCAATGGGGAAGTATCCAGTGATGCAGAAGTAAATGAAATTTGCACGATTATTTTAAAAAAATATAGATGCTGAATATCTAACATTAAAACAAATAAGAATTGGAAAGGGGACAAAAGAAGCTTGTGATGCTGCAGGGAGGGTGGAGGAGAGGGAGCAGCTAGGATGTCCATGGGGATAAAGTATAAGCCCAGTGATCTGCTTCATGAGTGAATGAAAGGGAGAGAATAGAGACAAAAGCAGAAGGGAGTTGCAAAATGCAGAGCAGGAGGACAGGCCTGGCAGGTTAGGTTGAACATGAAGACGGCAGATGGTGGAAAACTGGAGCAACACATAAAATGGTGGAAGAACTCAGCAGGTCTGGCAGTATCCATGGAAAGCAATAGACAGTCAACATCTGGATTGTTTTGCATGGGTGCTGCCAAACCTGCTAAGTTCCTCCACCATTTTGGGTGCGCCTCTCTACTCCCAGTAAAAGAAAAAAAAGTTAAACTGAGCTAATATCACAGATGGATGACTGCAAACTGAGTTACCTGAAGTTGTAGAATTCAGTATTGAGTGCAGAAGATGTAATACACCCAGAGAGAATAATGAAGTGTGGTGCTCAAGCTTGCATTAACTCAATAATAAACATTTTAAGATACCCCGTTGTTCAATTGCAGTCCATCCAGTGCTAATCACAAGCTACAAGTTGAGAAATCTTAGTTGGTGTATTAAATTTTGTGGTGGTTATGGCAATGTTATCACACTGAAAACACAGATGCTGGAGGAACTCAGCCAGTCACGCAGCATCCATGGGCGTTAAAGGTATATTCCTGATGATTCAGGCCTGAGCCTTCCTTCAAGGTATGAGTAAAAGAGAGAAACAGGTGTCTTTATAGAAGGCTGATGGAAAAGGGGACGAATGGGGAGGAACAGACAAAAGGTGTCAATTGGATATGATAAGAGGAGAGGAGAAAGAAATGTTGAGAATTGATTTTGGTTCTGTGAATGTTACTTATATTCAGATTTATTGTTAGAATACATACGCGACATCACGTACAACTCTAAGATTCTTTTACCTGCAGGCAAGGCAGAATTACCAATTATTGGTAGTGCAAAAGCAAAACTATACACAATGTACTTGTGTAAATAAAGACAACTGTGTAATACAGAGAGGGAAAAAATCAATAAAGTAAAAAAGTAAAAGAGTCCTTAAATAAGTCCCTAAATGAGCCCCTGATTGAGTTCTAGGTAGTCCCCAATTTACCGTCGTGTTCCCGTTCTGACCGTCCGATCATTCGGAAATTCACTGTATCAGTTTTATCGTTCGTCAAATACAACATGGCCTGTTCTCAGGAAAAGTTGGATCCCCCTGCCATAGGCATTATTTTCCATAGATAAGCCCCAACTTTCACCCCAAAATCATAATTTTTTTATATTTACATATTTTTTCTTTATTTTTTAAAATTTATGCAGTTTGTTCTGTAAGAATGGGGACTACCTGTAACTATTGAGGAGTCTGATGGTGGAGGGGTAGTAGCTTTTCCTGAACTTGGTGGTGCGAGTCTTGTGGCACCGATACCTCTTCCCTGATGGCAGCAGCGAGAACAGAGGTGTGCTGGGTGGTGATTGCTGCTGCTCTCTGATGGCAGAGTTCCCTGCAGATGTTCTCAATGGTGGGGAGGGTTTTGCCTGTGAAGACCTGGGCTGTGTCCACTACCTATTGCAGGGCTTTACGTTCAGGGGAATTGATGCCCCCATATCAGACCGTGATGCAGCCGGTCAGCACACATCTGTAGACATTTGGCAGGGTTTCTGATGTCATACCAAACTCCTGAGGAAGTAGAGGCACTGGTGTGCTTTCTTCATGATGCTATTAATATGTTGGGTCCAGGAAAGATCCTCCAAGATGGTGACTCCTAAGAAAAATTTGCTCTGACTGTGCTAGGTGCTCTGGTTTCCTTCCACATTCCAAACTTGCATGAGCCAACTGGTTAATTGGTCACATGGGAGTATTTGGGCAATGCATGTTTGAGGGCTGGCATGACTGTTACCCTGTTGTATCTCTTATTTTTTTTAAAAATATGAAATTTCACTTAGTTGCTGAGATCTTAAGAAGAAAAAGAATGTGTTCATAAAGTTTCATTCCTGTCTAAAAATATTTTACAGCCAACAGGAAAATGTATAAAGGGCAGCCAATTACTGGAAATTAATTCTGCAAACAGGAATGTGGCAATAATCAAGTAACCTCTTGAAAGTGTTGCTAGTTCAGGGATAAAGCTCCATTTTTTTTCTACCATTTCCCCATCCCACATTTTTGTAATTTAAAAAAAAATTAGAATACAGTACAGTAACAGACCCTTTCGTCCATGAGTCTGTGCCGCCCAATTACTCCCGGTGGACCTACAATCCCGGTACGTTTTGAACGGAGGGAGGAAACCAGATTCCCCCCCCCCTCCCCCTGGGGAAACTCACGCAGACACGGGGAGAACATAGCAACTCATTACAGATAGCACCAGATTCAAACCTTGGTCCCGATCGCTGGCACTGTAACAGTGTTGCACTCGCCATCACGCCAGCCATGCCGCCCCAGCTTGCACTAAAATTTGCAGTCCAAACTTGGAGGTAAAATTAATTAATGGAAACAGATGAATTACTGAAAATAAATTATGGCTTTGCAAAGGTAGTTACTTTCAGAGACCATAAGTTAGGTCTCCTGAGAACAATCCTTAAAGTTTGCTAACATTAAAAAGGAAGTATCTTTTCACTTCTGTTGTTAAACTACAAAAATGTCTCAAATGATCACCACTTCACTGCGTCAACAGTAAGTGTTTCTATTTTCCATATATAGTAAAACCTCCGTTATCTCGCACCTATGAAGATTGGTAGATACTGGATAAGTGGATTTGCTGGTTGCTTGAGATGTGTTGCGTGAATTGGTGAACTGACTGCGAGGGGGCGCCAGTTTTAAACTTTTGAATGTTGTACCCATTTATTTTCTGCAATTTTTCCTGCCAGTTGTTTGAATTCTTGATTACGGGAATTTTACTGAATATGTCTGTGGAGTTAACAAATTTTTTAGCATTTCGCATGTGATGTACTGTGGTGTTGAATCTAAATTTTTCTGAGGCTTTAGTTAGCTACTCAGAGTCTGCACTGGGATTTGAACCTTTATTTCTATTGAAAAAATTCTGTTCAGAGTCCAGTTGCCACCCTATTCCCTGGGGCGACTTATCTCACAGTGGATATGATCTCATGAACTGTTACTAGAGAATTACCAACTCTTCACCACTTTGAACATGGTCCAATTTCTTTACACAAAATCATGGCACTCCATGCAGCATTTTATGCCGTTGCAACTTTCTTTCCAACTTGAGTCATGGAACAAAGTCTTTGAAAGGTTTGGCCCTGTTCAAGCCATTATGCTCTTGATCTATTTTGCTTTCCAGGGCTGTACTTCTGCTTGGCTACAGGTTTCTCATAGGTCAGAGGTTCAGGAAAAGGATCAATCAAGAATTGTGTCTCTATTTCCCCACACCCATGCCTGATCACATTTCACCCTAAAGGTGTTGTAAATGATTTGACTTTTTTAAATTATGGCTTCAACATTCGAACACCCAACCCTTTTTAAACTGCACCCAGTCGATGATCACTGACTCTCACGGAAATTAACTCTTATTTGAACATTGTTAGGTTCAGTGGAGCCATCCTAATTCTCTAATGTTCTGCGTTAATCATATCTGTGCCAAATGTGTTTGGGTTTGACGGGTTCAAAGGGAATCAAGGCTGGACAAACAAACAGTGGTGTTTATTTTCGCACAGGGGAATTCACAAAAGGGCACACACTCACACAGACACATAATTCACAAATAACCACACATTAGGTGCAATTAAATCACTGCTAAATATTCTCTTCTCCCGATTGGGAACACGAGGTTTAAACACACATTACCCAATAACCCTCCCCTCACTCCCCCTGTCTCTACCAGCCACACTAAAAACAGTAACCTCATTACAACTAACAAGGTGGCAGGTTGTCGTAGCAGTTAGTGCAACGCCTTTACAGCGCCAGCAATCAGGACCAGGGTTTGAATCCTGCTCTGTCTGTGAGGAGTTTGTACATTCCCCCCGTGTCTGCGTGTTTCCTTCCATAGTTCAAAACGCATGGGGGTTATAGGTTAATTGGGTGTAAATTGGGCGGCATAGACTCATGGGCCAAACTGGCCTGTAAATAAATCGTATGTCTAACATTTCATATACCATGAAACTGATTTCCAGGATGGGCCCACTGCAGTCAGCCCTCCCGTGCCACCCGTGGCCAGCAGCCTGGAGTCTAGCTCCTGTTAGCCAGCATTTAACATTGAATGTAAACCATTGGGAGCATGACAGCAATTAAAGAATCAGAACTTGCTCAAGTGACAATAAGTCTTTCTGTCACACACACAGAGACAGAGTGCATCTGGTAGCTTTCCATTCATTTAGACTACACAACTAGAAATGATTAGAACGAGACCTCGCTCGCAGTGAAATGCTTATCACAGATTTGCAAGTTAAGCTGATCAGATAACTTGGTCAATGTGTCTGAATTCATGAATTGGATATTTATTCAATGTGACAAGCTTCATATTTTCCTTCCATTATCCATTGTAGAAAATAGTCTGCTTTTAATACAGCAATCATTTCAGAATAAGATCCAAGTATGCGCGTCTAGATTTAGGTGAAAGTATGCAATGTGGCAGGGTGTCGGAGAGGTGAATCAGTGTGCATTAGTTTTGCTCTTTTTATGTACATGTGTAGTAGCTGCCTCTCCCACTTCCTAGAACCATTTTTGTCCTTGTGGTCAAAGTACCTCTACAGATAGAGAAGGCATAGACTTTGTCCCAGTGGTGAAGGGTCGACCATGGATTTAGAGCGGAACTTGTCAATGGGAATCTTTCCTTGCGGCTGCAGCCTCTGTCCTTCCAGGTGCACTGGTTCTTGTTTGGGAGATGTAGCACGGATTTTGCTGTAATTATTCACCAATGGACGGTTAGAATAAGTTGACTGCAGTGGGTTTTTTCGTCCTGGTGCTGTGAAGCTGCTCCTCTTGGCTGGATGAGTGCAACTTTAATAAATGGAAGAGCTTCCCTCAGGTTCCTCTGTCTTCCCTCTCATTTCTTGATCCCAAAGCAGGGCTTTAACCCAAATGTTGACCGCCTGACACTTTTTATGCAGGTGTACTCTAACCTTGTGTACACGAACACAGGCAGAGGACCCTGACTTCAACCGCAACCATTTGCATCTCTCTCACTGTGATCCCTTCCATGCACTGAAATGTTTCTCCTCTTGCTTCCCTCACCATACATTCCTTTGCTCAACCTTCCCTTTTCCCGCACCCACCACCACTGGTTACCTGCGCACTCCAAAGAGTTAGATTAGCCATGGACAACTACCACTTGGGCTCTGTCCCTTCACTTGCTGAATGTCAATCATTCAAAGACTTGGTCTACATGCAGACCACCCTATCCCTGCTGACATCAAAAATCCTTGGGAAATCTTGTTGCTCCAAGTGGGTAGATTCCAGTCTCCTGGTCCCCTGCAAGTCGATGGTTCAACCCAATTGATTGAAATGAGTTCATTCTATCCAATTGGAAGCATTTCAGTCAGGTTTTGTACACAACTTGTACTCTATAACTATATCTGTACAATGTCAAGGTAGGGACAGGTCTCTCGAAGACTTCGACTCTTGGTCCATTGACGGTATTCCAATTTGAAGGATTGAATAGGTCAGTCTAGGTTCATGACCTGTGTTATTGGTGATCATCCAATCCCAACACTTCCACCTCCACCAAACTGAAATGTAAACTTGTTTACCTCAAACCACCAGAGAATCTGTACATATCTGTTCCGTTAAAACTGATCCCGTTTTATCAGATGAATGTACCAGGCCAACAAACGTCAGATGTTGAAAGATATCTCCACAGTTCCCAGACAACCAATACTATATAAATAAGTGTTCTTATTTTATCCATGTAAAAAAAATCATGCAAACTGTTAGATTTATTTCCCTGAGGTTATTTTAAGGTTTGTGTGGTCCAAGTAGGGTAAAAAAAAAATCCATCCTCAAAGGATTAGAACGTTACTGTTTTGATTGGATTGGTGCCAATATTTACAGATCAGTTCAAGAAAAATACACATGAGCAAAGCCGAGTTTATTTTCAAGACAGAGGTGCCATTCATTCACTTTAATTGGGAGTCTTTATTGCCTGGAGCCACAGGTGAAATCAGGAGAAGGTACAAGAGATTAGTCTTGTGAGCTTTTCTTTGTCTTTTAGCCACCAATTTCACCGGGACTCGCAAAATTGGGGTGTTTTGGTTGGCCTGGAGCATTGATGTTTTTTATTAATTTTCTGAAAGCTGGGCTTCGCTGGCAGAGTCACCATTTATTTCCTTGTCCTTAACAAGGTGGTGGCGAGCCACATGCTTGACCCTCTGGTCGGTCTGCTAGATAAGGTACTTCCGACATTGCTGTTGAGAGTTCCAAGGTTAGAGCCCAGTGATAACGAAGGAGCAGCAATATATTTCCAGGGCAGGCCGATGTAAAAACACGATGCTGGAGAAACTCAGCAGGTCAAACAGTGTCCTTTATATAGCAAAGATAATGATAGGGAACCAACATTTTGAGCTGGAAATAAAGTTTAAAAAAAAGTTTTAAAAAATGGAAAGAAATATCTTAAGACTACCATCCAAATCAGAGGGATCTAATTTTCCTGACTTTTCCAAGAGGCATCAGTATCAGTGTGAGTTTCAAGAATATAGGAAAGTAACCTAAAATCTACAACATTATTTTAAATCTATAATTATCACATTCCAAAGAAAGAATATTGTTATACTTACTCCATATCTCTCCTTCTGTCCCCCAACAAATATTTTTTCCCCATGTGATATAATTATCACTGTTACATGAATCGCTCTGTTGTGTTTGGTTGAAAAATGTGCTGAAAGTATCTGCAATACCAGTTTGCCTTGGTAGATCTGGCTCTGAACTTGGAGCAATGAAGGTCTGTGAGAGGCAAGGAATATCAGAGTTCTGATGTCTTGGAAAGTGTCACCACAGACATTTGTATTTTTGCAAAGCACAGTCTTGAAGTTTTTATTTCAAATTAGGAAGCAAAGAAGATATAATTTGTAACCTTGTGACCTTTCAATATCAGAAAGGGCTTCACAGTTAATGGAGCACTTACATTTTACAATTTTTGTATAATGTTCCTTTCATTCCAACCACCTCTGTGGGAAGTAGCAACAGAAGTGGGAGACAGATGAGATCAGGATTTTTTTGTGTGCTAGATCTTCATAACTTAATTCTTGAATAATCCAATGGTCAACTTAGAATATGGCGAATTAATTGATCTTGAGGAAAGTGAATTCTAAAGATTTACAACCTCTTCAGGGAAAATGTCCTTCCTCGTGGATCCATGTTGACAATCCTTAATTCTAAAACCATGGAGTTCTCGACCAGAAGCTCCCCCACTCGCAAATGATCTTAAGTGATCTCTTACTTACCACAGATCACCGATGGCGTAGGATGCTCTGTGGTTATTAGTAAGGGATGACTTAAATTGGTGAGTGGAGAAAAAATGAGTTTGAGAACTGTTCTAGACTTTTCTACCCAGCAAGATTATCCTTGCCGAGCCTTGTTAGAATCTTGGGGTTTCTCATTGTTCTAAGCTCCAGAGAGTACTGCTCATTCCCATTAGAGAAGTCAGGGACTCAAAATGGTAAAAGCATTGAAGGTGGAAGCTGAATGCTGTGATTTAAAGCATTTTCTGCTGATTTCCCAATGTATTGTATCTGGATTGATTCCATTACACTGTTTAAGGGGATGAAATACTCTCCCGAACCTTTCTCCTGCCATTCACGAGAGAACAAATTGCCAGCAAGGATCCACCTCCTGTCCTACCTTGCTGATGTTCGTCAGTTTGACCCTTGGCTCTGTCGATGCACCAACAAAATAACAGGTCCAGAAAGGTGAAGGCTGTGGCTTGCCAGTGATGAAACCCCAGTTCTATATTTTTCCAGCTTTGTTACTGCTGGCAATTAAACCCTGGCACCGGTCCTGGACCTCCAGTCATTGTATCCTCCCCTCCGTCCCCACCCTATCCTGCTAAGGAGCCAGGTTCGTCACACTTCAGGCAGAGTTCCAGGTATGCACTCACGGTACTCAGCCACAAGCTGCAGGCCTGGAGGATCAAAATTAGACCCAACTACTTCATGAAACTAATCTGCTCCCAGCAACTAGAAACATCAGTAGAAATGATTGTCTAATAGCACAAAAGCATCACAGTGTAAGGTTGTCTGTTTGCAGTTGTCATTACTTCCATTGGGTTCTGGGTGGTTTTATATGCTGTGACCTTTTTCCCTCCTGCAACCAACCCCTTCCAGACTTTGTTCCACATAGTGTTTGGTTCCAATGGGACCCCTAACTCAGTACCTGTCCACACCTCTTCAAGTCAAGTAAAGTTTATTGTCATCTGATTATTCAAGTACAACCTGACAAAACACAAACTAGGATTCTCTAGTCCTCTGTGCAAAAATATGCAGATATACAACCAGATATAACATGCATACTGACAAACAATGCACATGCAGAACAAGTATTTCATCTATACAAATAAATAAATATTGTTTCCTGAATATGAGAGTCTCAGATGGTTAGTGTGAGCAGTTCCTTTGGTCGTTCAGCGTTCTCACTGCCCGTGGGATGAAGCTGTTCCTCAGCCTGGTGGGGCTGGCTCTGATCCTCCTGCATCTCTTCCCCGACGGGAGCAGCTGAAAGATGCTGTGTGCGGGGTGGAAGGGCTCCTCAATGATTTTGTGCCTCCTCTTCAGACAACGATCCCGGTAGATCACATCAATGGGAGGGAGCAAGGCTCCAGTGATCCTCTCTAACACTCTTATGGTCCCGTAGATTGACTCTAATCCATTTCTCTGCAGCAACTATATGACAGAGAAGAGGCCCATTCAGTTCTTCAATTCTATTCTGACTCACAGAGCAATCCTATGCCCACAGAGCAATCCTATGCCCCACTCATCTTCCCTGTAATCTATTGTTCCCATATTCCCATCCATAAATTACCCACCTGCAATCAGGGATTATTGTGGTCCCAATTATCTTCCCACCCTGTATGTCTTTGAGATGTCAAAAGAAACCAGGACATGCACAGAACAACTAGGTATTGGAAACTTGTTTCACTAGCCTCACATATATGTGACTTCAAGTCGATGAATGTGGTTGACTCTTGGATTGAGCAATTAGGAATGCCCAATAAATGTCAATATTGCCAGTTGAACAAATGGATAAACCAAACATTCTTCAGTGAAATCAGTAGGGCTTTCCATGTGCCAAGTTTAACTTGGGCATAGAGAATGCAGAATCTTCAAATTCATGCTCCCTTACTGGACTTGAGGAGTTCAAATCTGAGTTGAAGAGCTGAACATGTCTTCATGATTTTGTATCAGGGAGGGGGGGAAGAGGGAGGGGGAAATATGTTGTTAACTCTATAGGCTACAACCTGCAATTCCCTGCCCTGTGCACACCTTTTTTATGTTCCATAGTAGAGTACAGGCCTTCAAAAAGGTTAATTTTCTCATCAGTCCAGACTCTCAAATTGCATTGAACTTCTTAAAAAGTGAGATACTTGATAATGGTCCTCTATCAAGATTCAATTTATAAAATAGTGTCATATTACATGAAATTGCCTTTTCACCTGCTGTGAGGCAGACAGATTCGCCATTGGCAGAAATTGCCTGAAGTGCCTCTTACAGTCAGAGAAAGAGAAGCAAATGAGAGTCCCCCCCGGAGTCACCGAGCGTCCATATTTTCACCTCCAGCACTTATGCGGCTTTCGTAGCCGCACAGAGTCCAGTCCAAACCATTGGCCACCTAAGCTCCAGATCCGAACTTCCGACACGGTCAGGAACCCTTCAGTGCCTTCGGCACCGCCTTACATCCTGGTTCCATGGCTGGTACCTCTTTAGCCAGCTTTGAGCCAGTCTCCAGCAGTCCGCAGCCCGGCACAAGTCTCTAGCAGCCCACAGCCTCTGTGTGGTCCCCGTTTTGAGTCGCAAGCAGCCTGCCATATGCATTGGTCTTTCAGCCGCAGAGCCCCCTCACAGTCACCGTCCCCGTGGGTCATCTCTGCTTCTCCCTCTCAGACGGGGGATGGTCTCCCTGTGTTCTGAGGCCCTGCGCCACTCCTCCGGTCCCCTGGAGTCTGTAATCCCTCGTGGCTTCCGCTGATCAGAGGCACCGCCATCTTGGGCGCAGGCGCCATGGTCGCGCCAAAGACGTTGCCGTAAGGAAGCTGGAGCCTTCCTTTTCTTGCACATCAAACATAATAGTTGTAAGAACAGGAACTTGTGTTCTAATATTCCCCATTGAGTTGAACTCTGGATTGTTGTCACAAACTACTGTGGGCTTTAATTTATCCTTCCTGTATGATGCAATTGCTTCATCCTCTATTCTGTGGTCATTCTTTTTTCCTGTCCCTCCACCTAAGAAGGAAGTCCTTGGGGTGGAGTAGTTGTGAGAAGAGGCAGGCGGATGCTCGACGGTATTGTACTCGTATTGTTCAGACGTTATGTTATTGTTGCCAGTCATAATTCCCCTCACCACAAGTATCTGAAGTTTAAGATTCAAGTTTTGAATCTAATTGAACACCACAAAGTGCAAAAACATGTCTGCTGATCTTTGAATCATACCTTCGTCACAGAAGGAGGTCACTCAACTACTGAGATTATTTCCATTCTCCAGCTCTGTCCATTATCCTGTTCGTTATCGTACTTCGCGTTTGGAACTTTGGAAACATGGTAAGGGATTCTGTCTTTTTCCACCATGAGCTCCAGAACCCAACAACTGAATCTCAACTCCCCGCTAACTTTGAACTGTATTTCTTAAAAATATGCCTCCCTTTGACATGTTACTAACCAAGTCAAGCTTGTTGTCATCTGATTGTACAAGTAGAACCCAACGAAACAGTGCTCTCCAGTCTGCAGTACAAAACATGCAGATTCACAACCAGACAGAACGCATGAACAGACAAACAATTCACATGCAGGTCAAATATACAAATAAATGATGTTTCATGAATATGAGAGTCTCGGAGGGTTAGTATGAGCAGTTCCTTTGGTCATTCAGTATTCTCACTGCCCATGGGAAGAAGCTGTTCCTCAGCCTGGTGGGGCTGGCTCTGATCCTCCTGTTTCTCTTCCCTGACGGGAGCAGCTGAAAGATGCTGTGTGTGGGGTGGAAGGGGTCCTCAATGATATTTTTACACCCTCTTCCAGACAACAATCCTGATAAATTATGTTGACTGTGGGGGGGGGGGGGGGGTAGGAGGGGCAGGGACACTCCACTGATCCTCTCTGCCACTCTTATGGTCCTGTGGATTGACGTCTGATCCATTTCTTTCCAACAACCGTACCACGCTGTGATGCACCCGGCCAGGACGCTCTAAAGAGCTCCTGCAGAAGATTGACATAATAGTGGCCGGTAGCCTTGCCTGCTTCAATCTTCTCGGAGAGTGCTGTTATATCTTCCTGACAAGTGACAACCGTTCTGCCAATGGAAAAAGCTCGCCCCATCTATGCTTCTTACTTTCATGCACTTCAGTTAAATCTTCCTTTTGTTCAGAAGAATATAAACCCAATTACTATTGTAAGAGGAATCAATTAATTTATAATTCTTTTTAAAAGTGGAAGATGTCTAATTCCTGAAGAACATCCATTGATTTCAGTGTCATGGAGACAGACATTACATTTGCACTGGGGCAGGAGTAAAGAATCAGGTTTATTGTCATGAGGGTGTCACAAAATTTGTTGTTCTGCAACAGCGGTATTGGGCGTTATACGTGCAAAATTCCTCTAAGTTTCAGTTCCATAAACACAATATGTAAATAAATAATTGGTGCACACACAAAGAGCAAAAAAGGGAAGTAGTGTCTGTGGTTTATTTTCCATTCATAAATCTGATGGCAGAAAGGAAAAAGGTGTTTTTGTATCATTGGGTGTTCATCTTCCAGCTCCTGTACTTCCTTCCTGATGGTAGCTGTGAGGAGGCCGTGGCCTGGGTTGTGAGGGGTCCTTGAGGATAGAGGTTACTTTCTTGAGACATTGTCTCTTCAAGATGTCCTCAATGGAGTGAAGACTGATGCCCATGATGGCTCTGGCTGAGTTTACAACCCTCTGTAGCCTTTTCCTGTCCTGTGCATTGGCACCTCCTCACCAGATAGTGACGCAACCAGTCAGAATGCTCTCCACATGGAAATCCATGTTACCACCTACCAAATTAGCTTCCTTTCTGACCACTCCTTTCTCACCAACCTTATTTTGGATCCTGTATTAGTTGAAGAAGGTCTTCAGATCTCTTGAAATGCTAAATGGACGTAAACTTCATTGAAGTACCATGTTAATTATCACCAGTAAATAATGTAATTTGTGCTGTGAGCTTTCTTTTGCAGAGCACATTGAAGTGGTGATATCGCTTTAAATTAAAAAACATTAACAACTCTGTAGCACTAAATACAGTCTATTCATAGAAGTGAATCTCAGTGGGGTTCATTGTTTTGGTCTTGTTGTGACAACTGCAGTTAGAGCTTTTAGTGAACTGCAGCTGGGATAATAATTTCTGTTTACTGTGAATTAATGCACACTTTTCTGTTGCACACAAACATTATTGAATAAGAAAACCTGCAATCTAAACTTGTCTGAACATTTTCTGTTTTGGAGGTTCTTTTAATTTGAGCTTTCTACTGCATAATTACTCCACAGAAAACACAAAATTAGGCAAACTGTTGTACATGTGGTGGCAATGGGCAGGCTACGTGAGATGAAATGCTATAATCCAAGATAGTCAGAGATGATGTTGGTCGTTCATTCACCAAAAAACCTTCAAGATGCCCTTTGAATGGATTCTTTCCTTCTCTTTCAAAGCAATGTGTGGTCTGTGTTCATTGTCTGGAATTCCATTCCAGACACTGAACATTGAGTGAAGAGATTGCTGCCATCGGGATAGCTCCCAAGCTATCATGTCTTAATTTGTGCATTGGATCCCAGATTTGTTTTGTTTTTCCTTTGATACATATCTCTCGTAGCAAGCCTCACAAGTCATTGGAAGTGCCAAATGGCCATGTTGGAGTTATGTACTAAACCTGCATTCAGGAGACCTGAAGAAGGAAGTTGTGCATTTCCCCCAGTATCTTCCACAATTTCAGACTGTTTTGGGATGTGTTGTTTATGTTGGAAAAACACAGCAGCTGGCTTACACATAATAAGTTACCAGGAGCAGCAATTTGACGGTGGGGCAGATGATCGGATGGCTGTTGGGTCGGCTCAATGGGAAGAGACCCTGCTCATCAAGTAGTGCCCTAGGATGCTTTGAACCTGTTGTGTGAGAGAAACAAGTTTGACGGGTCCAAAGAGCAGAGAGTCTGAACACAGGCTGATTATAATAGTGATCTTTATTCACACATGTAGGGAAGTCGCAACCAGGATATCACTCACACTCTTTATAGTCAAGGAAAAAAAATACACCACCCCTTGATACAGTGCAGGCACGGCTCTTTACTAAACTAGGTTTTCAATAACTGTGATCTCTACGTGTACAACACTACAGCTCCCAATCCTTTGTCAACACCCTCCTTACCAATGATTCTGCAGCATTGCCTACAGTTCACAATCTGGAGGGGAGCTAGGGTTCGTCCCGGGGAACGAAAGCGACAGATGGTCCACACGCAATCGGTTGGAGAGTCCAGCCCAGGTATGGGTTAGGTAATTAAAGGAGCTAATGGTCAGATGTGTGGGTGGAGCTTGATCTTGATTGGCAGGTGAGGTGACTTCCAATGAGGTACCTGCCATTAGGGTCATGTGATCCTCCGTATTACAAGTGGCCAGGCAGAACCTTGGATTATTGGGCTAGATTCGACAGCCAGCCACGGTTCTCAATCAGTATCTGTCATACAGGGAGATCTGCTCTGATATCCTACAATACATGGTAATCTCCCAACCCCATGAAGTTTATGGATTTGTTCTGACTCCTCACTTCAATTTGCATGCACTTGGACTCAATGGCCTTGAAATGAGAACCCAACTGCAAGACCGCTGGTCCAACAGTCCAGAGAAACCAAATCCTCCTGCAGTAACAGGAACCATTATATTGAGTTAATTAAATAATTTCAGTGCTCTTAAAGATCCCCTCATTGGCTGTTCATTGTGTGGAAATGGCTGAGGGCACAGTATCACAATGGTTAAGCGACTGGATTAGTCTTCAGAGGCCTGGGCACTGAGCCAAGTACTTTAATTCCTATCCCACCACAGCAGTAATTCTAGTATTAAATGTGAAATTGAACAGGTTGTATCTTGTAATGATGATCAGGAAACTCCCAGATTCCCATAAAAACCCATCAGATTCACTGACTGACAGGGGACAAAGCCTCACTCCATTCCCCAGCCAACCGTGTTTGTGGACCGACAACCCTTTTGACGTTGAACTGCCCTCTGAGGTTCTTCTCTAATTCACCTTACCTCGATGAAGGGCTCAAGCCCGAAACCTTGGTTGTGTATCTTTAAAAGATACTGTTTGACCTGCTGAGTTTCTCCGGCATTGTGTTTTTACTCCAATCATGGAGTCTGCGGACCTTTGTGTTTTATTCCTTCACTCATTAAATTCTGTTCCATACATGAAAATTGAAGTAAATTGAATTGCACTCTCCTCCCCCACCCATCGACCCCACCTCCACCAAATGTTTTAGCTTAATTTGCAAATTACATCTCAAATGTACTTTTCTTCTTTGATTATATTTATCTTGGGGCATCAGATGCTTATGAGAGGCCTAGATAGGGTAGAAAGTAAGAATCTTTTCCCTTGGTGGGGGTGCCTAAAACAAGAGGGTATAAGGTCAGCATCAAACTTCCTTTTAGATCCAAACCTCCAACACAATCAGGAAGCCTTCATTGCCCAAGGTGAGGGCACCCTCTCGAATCCTGATATCTGGTTCCCATGAGCAAGTCCCTGCCTCCCCCCCACAACCTCGTCGCCCGCAGCCATTGTGGGTTCCTCAGCCGATGGGCTCCTAGCTGGTCTGCTGCCGTGGTCACCTTCCCGATACGGTCTTTCAGCCACTGAGGCCTTCTCTGGTCTGTAGGGTAGTCTTCTTCTTAACAAGGGAGTTCTCTCTGTTTCTGGTGCCCTGGTCTGCTGCTCCCTGGAGTCTGCAATGCCTCATGGCCTCTGCCAAACACCGGCACCACCATCTTGAGCACAGACTTCACAGTTACAAAATTTTACTTACAAACAGGGTCATCTCCTATAACAAGCGGCTTAAAGAGCTACAGGCATTAGGACTGAGTGGTTTGAACCCTTCGAAACAGCGGCGCGTCTCCACGCTCGCAGATGTGCGTCATTGCCAGTGCCGCCATTTATTTTTACAGACTTAAGGTTTCTGATCCGAGATTAAGTGGAAATCTGACATTTTTTCCTCCCACACAGGCATGTTTGAATCCAGAACGTGATACTTTTACAAAGGCCATTGAGGATGACCATTAAGTTGATCCTACATCCCATAGCTATCCTTGAGTTAAACTAGATAAGGAGGGGTAACATTGCTGTGACTTTCACCTGTGGTGTCTGTATGCACACTGTACACAAAGCAAATGGCTTCATTCCCAGGTACCAAAATAACAGCATGACGCATCTCCTATAAACACGTGCTAATCCCCATCCACACCTCTACTTCAAACTGCAGGAACAGTCCAGGTTTCCTTTCCATGCTGACTCACAGAACAATTTTATCCACTCGGAAATTTACACTGTTACCTATTCTTCCAATTTCCATTGGGAAAGATTACACAAGAAGCACGGGTAATTGTCTGCAGTTTACAGCAATGTACTCGTAGAGTTAGTCTGCATGGAAAGAGGCCCTTCAACCCAACTTGCCCATGGCAGCTAGATTGTCTATTTGAGCTGGCCCCATTTCACTGCATTTGGTTGATATCCTTCCAAACCTTTTCCCAGCAAAGTGCCTGTGTGAACATCATAGTTGTGCCTGGCTGTTCTGCTTCCAATGGCAGCTCATTCTACATCCCCACCACCCTCTGGAAAAGTTGACAGTCCATTCCATTTTAAATCTTTTTGTTTTAATGCCTCCTAGTTCTGAACTCCCCTCTGCTGGAAAACAAATGTCCATTCACCTTATCGGTCATCCCTCAGCCTCTTGCACTCCAGGGGAAAAACATTTCCCAGCCTCTCCTTAGAACTCAAGGCTTCCAGTCCTAACAACGTCCTTCGGAACCTTTTCTGCATCCTTTCCCATTTTAACATCCTCCCTCTAGCTAGGTAATAACAACTGTGCACACAATGCTCTAAATATCGCCTCTCCATTTCTTGGCTTCTGTGTAAAGACTAGAATGAACTCTTGGCTGACCACCTCTCTACTGGCAGTGAGGAGGAGGAGACCCTGGAGAAAGGCTATTTGGTTGGTTTGTTGACCTATCTTATTAAAGATTACAATCAAAACTCTGCTAACCCAGGATGCCAGCTTAAAGACAAACCTATCCAATTGCCAAAATGTGTAATTCTCCCTATGCTGAATTATGAGGAGAAACACTGTCTTAAATAAATGCTCCAGTGTAGATCTCACCCCTCCACCCACCCCATTTAATGAGCAGATGTGATGTTGGGTTTTATTGGAATTTGTAATGTGGACTTTTGGGAGAAAAGGACATTTTTGTTTCTTCCTCCTTCATCCCCAAGAAATAGATGTTCACTGTACAAAGTGTGGCCTGTGTGTTGTGATTGAAGATGGTCAAGGTGCATTTCCAGTTGTTTTATTTCATCTGATGTCTGCTTAATTTACTGAACGCTGCTACATCCACTATTTCTCCATCTCTCTGCCTCTAAATAATGAGTGGAGTTGCACTTGGCTGCCTCACAGATCCATGGAGGTGGGTTCAATCCTGCCCTTGGATTCTGTCTGTGGAGACTGAGCACATTCTTTCAGCGACTGTGTTAGTTTCTTCTGGGTATTCTGCTTTCACCTGACAGCCCACAAAGTGCTGGTACGTCAATACCCCATTGATGTAGGTGAGTGGCAGAACACACCACCCACTACCCAAATGGTACAAACAGAACTGCCGTGGCAATATGGGTCGACATTCCTAAATCACACGGAAGACAACGTTTTCACTGTATTCAAGATTCTTTTATTGCCATGTAATAAAACAGAGAAGGCTGTGTGGCTGCAGGAGTGCTGGGGGAATATCCATGGACATTCAGTTACCCTTTTTACACCGAAAAGCTGCGTTATTGCCATATATATGACCTGTCTCTGGAAGCTGGTGTGCTTGTTCAAACTGAACCGAAAAAAGCCAGCTCCCTGAGTCAATAGTGCACAAAACTGTCTTTAGTTAGAGCACCCCATCCCCCTGAGTCACCAGCCCCTTTTACACAGCGCTTGAAAGTTGGGTTTTATCCACCTTTCTCGCACTGTGCAAAAGCATCAAAGGCATATAGGTGTGGGAGGGAGGACGGGTCTAGACTTACCCAGCTTCGATCTGCCAAGATAGGTACTCTCAGCAGTGGAGAGTATTTGACTCAGGGAGCTGCCTTTTTTCTGTTCTGTGTGAACAGGCAAGCCAGCTTCCAGAGATGGGTTCTATATATGGCAATAACGTGGCTCTTCAGTGTATAAAAGGTAACTGAATGTCCATGGATTCGCCTCCTACAGCCTTCAGTCCAAAACATCCAAGACATTGCATTTCCCTTCTGTACTACCAATACAGCCTGCAAGCTCAACTTTAGGGAATCTTGCACTAAGACTTCTAAGTCCCTTTGGACCTTGGTTTTCTGAAATCTTTCCCCAAATTCCTCCATCATCTGGTTCAAGGTTCATTTTATTGTCAAACAATACTTAAAAATATAATATTCATGATGTACTTCAAAAGTAAAACATGAAAATCTGTAGACAATGTGGATGAAATAAAAACATGATACTGGAGAAACTCAACAGGTCAAACGATGTCCTTTATATAGCAAAGGTAAAAATACATAACCGATGTTTCGGGCTTGAGCCCTTCATCATGGTATATACTTCAACTTTTGTCCAAAAGGTGAACTAAAAGTTGCCATGAACATTGCCCTGTATGAATCCTTTGTAAGCAAGTTGTCATCAGCCTGTGTGGGTCCTTAGCCTATGAGCCATCTGGATTCATCCCAATCCTGCAACATTCACTGGTCCCCCACTGTCAGGCAGAAGAGATACGAACTTGAAAACACAAACCTCCAAATTAATGGACAGTTTATTTGTCTTCTGCTATCAGACTCTTAACTGGGCCTCTCCTTGGTAAAGGATAATGCCTTTGTACTGTTGAACTGTACGTTTTCCCTATGTCCTTCTCATTGTCCAAGTAGCAATATACAGTAAAACCCCTGTTATCTGGAATTCAGGAAACTGGCAACCGGCAAAAAAAATTACAGAAAAGAAATGGGTAGAAAATACGGAAGTCTAAAATTAGCGTGCCTTGACATTAATTTTCCATGAATGCAACATGCAGTCTCAAGCAAGTGTAAAGCTCGCTTATCTAGGATCCACCAATCCCCATAGGTTCCAGATACCAGGGGTTTCACTGCAATATGTATTCAGACTTTAGCACGATACCCAATGTTTGCTTTATTATTGGACTCCTTGCTCTGATACATATCAGCTCCTGTCTGAGAGGTGACTTGGATTCATTCCAGTTCTCCTATCGTAGCAACAAATCTACAGCGAATGCCATCTCGCAAAGCCCTGGAACACAAGGACAGCAAAGATGCCTTCATCAGGATGCTCTTTATTGACTACAGTTTGGCATTTAACACCATCATCCCCTCAAAACCTATCAGCAAACTCCAAATCCTGGGGCTCAACACCCCACTGTGTAATTGGATCCTGGATTTCCTCACCTCCAGACCACAATCAGTGAGGATTGGTAAAATTTTCTTCCACAATCTCCATCAGTACTGGAGCACCACAGGGCTGCCGTACATCGCCCCCTGCTCTATTCACTTAACACCTACGACTGTATGGCTTCAGTATTACAATAACACCATCTATAAATTTGCTGATATACCACAGTAGTGGTTTGTATAAAGGATGGGGATTGAAAACCTGGCTGAATGGTGCACTCAATGTCACCTAAGGAGCTGATTGTTGCAATTATACAATCCAGTGATCATTGGGGGGATCAGAGGAGGAGAGGGTGGGCAAATTTATGTTCTTGGGAGTCTCTATCTCAGAGGATCTTCCTGGAGCAAACACAATAAAAGGCATTGTAAAGAAAACGGATCAGCATCTCTACTTTCCCAGGAGTTTGTGGAGGTTTGGAACGATACCAGAAATTCTCGTAAATTTCTACTGAGATGTGATTGAAAGTGTGCTGACTGGCTGCATCATGGTCTGGTATGGGCGTAAAGCCCTTCAGAATATAGTGGGCAGAGCTCAGGACATCACAGGCAAAACCCTCCCCACTATTGAGAACGACAGGAAATGCTGCTGTCAGAGAGCAGCAGCCATCATCAGGATCCACACCACCCAGCACATGCTCTGTTGTCGCTGCTGCCATCAGAAAAGAGGTGCAGGTGCCACAAGACTTGCACCACCAGGTTCAGGAACAGATGCTTCCCCTCCACCATCAGACTCCTCAACAACAAACTCAATCAGGGACTCGTGCACTTTATTGATTTTCTTTGTTATCTCTGTCAGTTTGTTTACATTCGTTATCTGTTTACAGTTCTCTTATTTGCTTACATGTATACTCTGTGTACAGTTTATTTTTTACACTACCAATTCATGGTAATTCTGCCGTGCTCACAGGACAAAGGAATCTCAGGGGATGTATGTGATGTCATGTATGTACTCTGACAATAAAAATGAAATCTGAACTTCAGTACAAGTTGACTACCTGGATAACATGCAGAACAAATCTTGGTACATGTGACAAGAAAACAATTCCATTGGAACATTTGCCCCCCACCCTCAAGGTTTTTTGATTCTTATTTTTCATCTTGGGCATGGAGAGAGGAGGAAAAGCAATCTGATTTCACCCTTCCGCAGTTTTCAGAGCACAGAGAATCACGCTTGGCCAAGTTGAAGCTGACTCAGTCGCTTGTTTCCTGTCGTATTGCATAGTTGGCCTGTTGTTATTCCTTGTGGCACTGAGCACACTGTCCAAACCAGCAGAATGAAATGTGAGGGCCTCGTTGCCAGGCCATTGCAGCACATTTTCCACAGCGAGGTGACGGAGATTTCCGAAGCTTCCTTTGTCACTTGGACAAATGGTAGCTCCTCCGACTCATTAGCACTTGGCTGTGGTCTGTCACTTAAATAATGAGTAAAGACTGACGCAGATGAGAACTGGCCTAGCCTCTATGTTGTTGTCATTGTTTTGCTCTGGCAGACAAGTGGTCCTCACAATCTGCATTTATATTCCTTCTAGTTCTTCAAGGGCGAAGAATTTAAAAAAAAAAACAAGTTTATTATGAAAAATTAAAGCTCCAAAATAACTGATTGCCACTCATTTTATGAAATGTCAATATTGTAAATACAGTTATCAATTTGTACATATAACAGAGCTCACAGATAGAGTTACGATCATGAGCTCCACTGCTTCTTTATAATTTTTTATTTTTCACACTAGGAACCATATCAACCAAAATATATACAAACGTTTCTCATTAAATATACACAGCGGCATTTTCTCCCTATTTTCCCCCTTCCCTCCCTCCCCCCCTTCCCAGCCCCCTCCAAAACCAATAAATATTCAACATATACAATAAAACCATAAAACAATGTCTTCGCACAATGAAAAATAAACAAGAAAAATGCATCATCTACTTTTACACACTGGATCAAGTCGTTTTGTCTTCTTAGGGGGTGGAGGTCCGAGGGAAGCCCTCTCTGTTATGTTCCCTGTATGGTTCATCAATCCTTGAGTATGTTTTATGCCTACTCAAATAATATCAATATTCCTTCTCTCTTGGGTGTTGCCTCCTCCATATATACGTAAGTTTCATTTCCTGCATTGATTTTACCATAAATTTGGCTACTTTATTCTTTTTGCTCGTCTTTTATCCAGTTTTATCCAACATTGGATCGAAATTAAGGTTAAAATCCCCTCCTATCAATATATTTCCTTGTGTATCTATAATCTTCAAAAAAATATCCTGCATAAACTTTTGATCCTCCTCATTAGGTGCATATATATTGAGCAAATTCCAAAATTTTGAGTATATCTGTCACTTTGTAGCGGCAGCGACTGCTCTTGAAAGAACACATACAACCAGACGGGTTGAGCTCAGTGAGCAGACTAGTTTATTGCAGGCTGCTGGGCTGCACTTTTACTCCCAGCCTGGACCTGGCTGAGAACCGCGCTGGAGGGCACTAACGTCACCCGGGCGTCACGTGGTCCCCCAGCGCGGGCTTCTGAGCCCTGTGCTGGGAGGAAGGGAAAACCCCCGACGGCACCCCCCCCCTCCCCCCCCGCCCAAAGAACCGGCGCCAATGTCCTTTTTTGCCGGGCGGCCTCGCTTCTTGGGCTGGGCTACGACCACGGGCTCGGTGGGATCGAGGTGCGCTGGCTTCAGCCTGTCCAGGGTAAACAGTTCCCGCCTGCCGCCAATGTCCAGTGTGAATGTAGAGCCGGAACGCTGTACAACGCTGTACGGCCCCTCGTACGGTCGCTGCAGAGGTGCAGTGGTCGGGCCCTTCCGAACGAAAACGTACTCCCTGGAAAGCAGTTCGCCGGGAATGTGAGACCCTTGCCTGGGTGGCGGTGGGGGTTTGAACGAGTCCAAGCGTGCCCTGAGTTGAGGAAGTAGTTTGTGCGGTGACCGTTGGGGATTGTGAGGTGCATTGACGAACTCACTAGGTTGTGCCAGCGGTGTACCGTAGACCAGCTCAGCTGATGACGCCTGCATGTCTTCCTTGGGAGTGGAGCGGATGCCCAGGAGCACCCAAGGCAGTTCATCCGCCCAGTCGGGACCAATGAGGCGGGCCATGAATGCCAACTTAAGGTGGCGGTGCAGATGCTCGACCAGTCCATTGGCCTGCGGGTGGTAGGCCATGGTGCGATGTAGCTGGATCCCCAACCTGTTGGTGAGCTGTGCCCAGAGCACAGATATGAACTGGGCGCCCCGATCGTTGGTGAGGTGACCCGGGATGCCGAACTGGGCGACCCAACCATGCTTGGGAGCAGGAGTCGGTGGAGGCGTCTGGCATCGAGATCACCTCGGGCCAGCGAGTGGTGCAGCCCACCATCATAAACAGGTAATGGTTGCCCCGGGAAATGGATAAGGGCCCGACGATGTCAACGTGAATGTTGCTGAACCGTTCCCGGACGTGCTCAAACTCCTGTACGGACGCCCTGGTGTGCCTGTGCACCTTGGACGTCTGGCAATGGGTGCATGTTCTGGCCCAGCCCGCGATCTGCTTCCGCAGCCTATGCCATACAAACCATTCTGCCACCGTGGACCTGATGGATGGATGTGAAAGGTCGTGGAAGACCTGCCTACGCCACTGCTGGGGAACTACTGGTCGCGGGATGCCCATGGACATATCGCCGCTCAGAGTTGGGAGGTCTCGGAACCGCAGATGGCGGTCTTGAAGGCCCTCGTCTCCTCATCAGACTTCTGGTTCCGGGCGAGCTGGTCGAACTCAAGGCCAGTCGTCAGCCTGCAGATGGCCAGTCGCAGGAGTGCATCGGCAACCACATTGTCCTTCCCCACCTTGTGCTGAATGTCGGTGGTAAATTCCGACACGAAGGAGAGGTGATGCTGCTGGCGGGCTGACCAAGGATCCTTTGCCATTGCGAGCACCTGGGTGAGGGGTTTGTGATCGATGAAGATGGTAAAAGTACTCCCCTCCAAAAAATAGTGGAAATGCCGCACCACCAGGTACATGCCCAGTAACTCGCGGTCGAAGGCACTATACTTGTGTTCTAGCGGGCGGAGCAGGCGACTGAACAATGCCAGTGGCTTCCAATGTCCATTCACCTGCTGCTCCAGGATGGTATTGATGGCTGTGCCAGATGCATCGACAGAGAGTGCCATATGCAGGTCGGTGTGCGGGTGGGCGAGCATGGTGGCCTTTGCGAGGGCATCCTTGGTGACCTTGAATGCAGTACAGGCTTCTGGGTTCCAAGCGAGCGGTTTGTGCTTGGCTGCGATGAGGGCAAATAGCACCTGCATAATACGCCCAGGTCCCAGGATGAAGCGGTTGTAAAAGTTGACCATACCCGCGAACTCCTGCAGCCCCTTGAGGCTGTCCGGATATGGGAACTCCCTGATAGTGGTGGCCTTCGCAGCGGCAGGCGTGGCTCCTTTGGCCGTGATGGTATGGCGCAGGAACTGCATGGACTCTTTCCCGAACTGGCACTTTGCTGGGTTGATGGTAAGGCCGAAGTCGGCCAGCCGGGAGAAAAGGGCGCGTAGGTGGGCCTTGTGTCGCGCCCAGTCCTTGCTGGTGACAAGGATGTCGTCCAAATAAATAAAGACGAAATCTAAGTCCCTGCGCACAGAAGCCCATGAGGCGCTGGAAGGTCTAAGTGGCGTTCTTGAGCCCGAACGGCATGCGCAGAAATTCAAACAAGCCAAAGAGGGTGATGATGGCCATCTTGGGTATGTCCTCAGGGTGCACTGGGATCTGGTGATATCCGCGCACCAAGTCAACCTTGGAGAAAACCCTCACACCGTGCAGGTTGGCCGTAAAGTCTTGGATATGAAGGATGGGGTAACGGTCAGGAATTGTTGCCTCATTGAGCTGTCGATAGTCTCCACAGGGACACCAGCTGCCGGAGGCTTTCGGTACCAGGTGGAGTGGCGAGGCCCACGGGCTGTCGGACCACCGAATGATCCCCAGTTCCAACAGGTATGAAAACTCCTCCATCGCCACCTGGAGCTTGTCAGGCGGGAGCCGGCATTCCTTGGTGTGAAGCGGTTGGCCCTGGGTGGGGATGTGGCGGAACGCCCCGTGGCGCGGGCCTCTTCTTGTTGGGCCTCTTCTTGTTGGACCTCCCCTTCTGGGCTGCTCATCTGTCGGGCCTCCTGCTGCTGCTCCTCTTGCCGTTCACCCCATCGACTTTCTTCCTCGCTTGGTACCTCACTCCCTCCCCTACCGTCTTCCTCATCTTTCAGCTGTGAGCCCTGATGTCGGGTGTCCCTCAGCTGGTCGTGCCGTGGTTGCCTGCTCCTCAGCTTAGACCCCCTCCTGTCGGTGTTTTCTTTTACCTTTGATTGTGTACTGCGCATGCGCGACTCCTTGCATGACGGCCGGCACCAACCTCGGAGAACGGACGTTCTTTGCCACCACAGCTCCCTGTTCCTTCGTATAGGTAAGGCCTTCTTCTTTCTTTTCCGGTCACTACTTTTTTCCCCCGTTGTTTTTACTTTCTCCTTCTTGAATGCCATCTTCTTTCTCTTTGCAACTTTATCTTCTATTTCTTAAATTTTATATTTGTTGAACTTTGTCTTTTCTTGACTTTTTTTCTTTTTTTCTGGAGAGGGCTGGTTTTACCCTACCGGCCACTACTCCATCATGTGACTCCTCTCGTGAGCTCCATTGTTAAGACAACCTGTTTCACTTACGTAGTAGCACTAGGAACTTCCCCTCTTGCAACAGCAGACTGACTGTTGGCTTAATATTAGATTGTGTGAGCTCTGGGTCTGCTGCAGTAAGGAAACAAACTAGAGTGAAAACCTGGAGTGGTATGCAAATATGGAAATTTGTAAATAAACTGTAATTTGCATGACACTGTGGTGCAATTTGCAGTTAAAAACACAATGCTGGAGAAACTCAGCAGGGTCAAACACTGTCCTTGATGTAGCAAAGGTAGATACATAACCAACATTTTGAGATTGAACAAAATGTTGGCAGGTACCTGAACAAAATGGGAAGGGGTGATGGAGGGGCAGAGGGAGGAGCACAGTCTCACAGATAGGAGGCAAAACATGGATGAAAGAGGAAAGGCACACAAACAAACAAGGGGAGGATTGAGGGGGGCTCTGTGAAAGGAGAGGGAAGGGGGTGGAGAGCTGGAGAAAAGACAGAGGGATGAAGAAGAAAGGGAGAACAGAAGTGGGTGAGCAGAAGTGGTTAATGCATTTTGTAGAGCTGCTGCCTAATAACACCAGGTTCTCTTTGGACCTTCTGTGCTATTTGTGAGGAATCTGGATATTATCTCTGGGTCTGCCTTGGATTCTCCGGTTTCCACTGAAATCCCAAAGATAGGTGGACTAATAGCTCAATGATTAATTGGTCACTCACAACGTGAGCCGTGCAGTTCCCTTGGGGGCCGCAGCACATTGGGGGGAGGGGGCATGGACTGAAATCATGAAGTATTTTTGTTTTCTTTTATGTAGTCAGTGGGAGAGAAGTACAGAAGAAACCAGCTAATCTTAATGGCTTCACAGGGAAAGAGACCCATAAACTTTGATCAGGCCCATAAACTATAGTCGTAGTCAAAAAATGGTTGAGAATGGTTGGTGTAGCCAGGGGTGGCCAAGCTTTTAATTTTTAATTTAGACCATTTCAGACCAGGAGTCCGTGCTGCCCAATTAGCCTACACCCCCCGTTACATATGAATGTGTAATCTGGGGGTAGTGAAGGCGACATGGGGAGAACTAAATGGAATTGGGTGTTTGAAAGGTCTATTTCTGTGATACATCTCTCTGCGTCCAAACTGAATAGCAAGAAAAAACCCATCACTCTCTGAGATCATTCATTTCCCTTTAGGGCATCCTGAAATACTTCACTGCTTCTGAAGTGAAGTCAATATTGTAAGATTTAAATAACCACAGCTCGTCTGTGCACAACAATTATCTTGAGATATCAGAATGACTGGTTTGAGAATGCTGGCTAGGAGAAAAGTATAGACCAGGACACAATGTAAAAAAACAAATATGAAATACTGAAAACCCTGAGCAGATCAGGCAGCGTTTGTGGAAAGAAAAACAAGTAATATTTTGCGAACAATTGCTCATCTGGGTAAGATTTATTCTTCACCCAAATAAATTGTTTTGATCACATTGCTTTGACCTCTTTGTTCCCACATTACGACCACTAAAGAGCAAATGCAGGTCTGTTCCCTCACGGTTCAATCAGCTTTATTACACTTTGTTCTCTTCCCATTGATGTTTTCACACAGGGCACTGACCAAAATGGGGCACTCTTCAATATCCACTGACTCCCATGATCTGCCAGGGTGGTCTCTGTTGTTGATGGATAGCGGTGACTTTGTTGTTTCTCTCCTCAGTGGTTTGTCGTCAGGATTCAAAACTTTGGCCTGACACAGAGTGGAATGTGCTGTGTTTTTTGGGCTGCTTGATTCACACGGTAAGATATGGGGATCGATTATAATTTTAATGCTGGCATTTTATTTTATTTCAGAATGTGGCCCGTTATCTAATTCACCATTGGCTGTTGAGTGCAGTTCCTCCGTGCCAGTGACTGGGGAGCCTCTGTGTCCTTCTGATGGACGGATCAGCCAGCAGAAAGTGCAGACAGAGGACCTGCTCACAAAGGTAGAGCCAAGTCTCCTTTCACCGTGCATAACCTTCCAGTTTTGTCTCAGTTGGAATACTTCCCAGTGGTGCTGACTAAGTTTTCCTTTCTCATATTTCGCCATGTTTACCATTACCTGTTTCACGTCACACGGATTCAAGTAGCCCTTTGACCCTTTGCCATGATGTATGGTTGCAAATAATCAGTAATAAGTTGCACAGTTCCAGTTCAATTTTGTTTATCATCCAATCATTCAAGTACAACCTGATGAAATCGTGTTCTCCGGTCCTCAGTGTAAAATCCTGCGAACACACATGCAGACAAACAATACAGATGGACAGAACATATATAAATAAATATGATTGTTAAATAGAATCACGAAGGGTTATTGTGAGCAGTTCACCAGTTGTTCAACAGTCTCACTGCCAGTGGAAAGATGCTGTTTCTCAGCCTGATGGTTCTGGCTCTTGATTCTCCAGTATCTCCTGAAGATGCCATGTGCAGGTGGTAGGAGCCCTCCCTGATTTTATGGGCCCTCTTTGAACAATGATCCTGGTAAATCATGTCGGTGGGGGGGTTCAGGGAGACCCCACAGACCAATGAATCTGATTTCTTTTTATTTATCTCATTCTTTTTCCTCAGTTTATTCAAGGGGTACGGACAATGGAGGCAATACCAGCAGTTGTTATTCACCCTTTTCCCCTACCTCTAGCAGTTAAGGGTTAGCCCTGGAGGATCTGGGATCACAGACCAGTCTGAGCAAGGACAGCACATTTTCACTGGAGGACCCCAGAGAGGCAGATAGGATGTTGCATTTAGTTAGGCTATATTCCAATTTTATTTAAATTTAGACATATAGCACATTTACAGGCTCTTCCAGCCCACAAGCTCATGTCCCCTCAATGCACCGATTAACCTCCAACCCCCATACATTTTTGAATGGTGGGAGGAAACCGGATCCCCCAGAGAAAACCCACAAAGACATAAGAAGAAACTCCTTTCAGACAGCGCCATATTCAAACCTGGGTCACTGGCACTGTAACAGCATCTCACTAAAAGCTAGGCTAACCATGTCACCCAATTACTTGAAATTAAATTCCCTGCTTCCAGAGTGGAAGATGATCTCCTGACCCTGGAACATTGTTCCAGACCACTCACTATGCATCCGTCAATTGAACTACTGACCTGCAGTACCCAGTACCTGCACAAGGCACCCATTGCAATGTACCTAATGGGACCAAGAGCTGTGGATGAGGTTTATTCCATCTGCAGAAGTCCATTTGGTATGAAATTGTATCACTTGGAATTTCCCAGCTAAGGTCAATTGAACGCTCTGGGGGTGGATACCGAGTTTCTGGGTTTCAGATTGATCTGGGGTGGGACCATGCTGTCAAATATATTTACCCTTCGGATGTTGGCGGGGCTTGTCAGTGTTGTACTTGTATCAGAGTAAATTGCAGAGCTGCATTTGAACTGATTCCCAGCCTGGGCTTGTTGTTGGAGAAACACAAGAATGGGAAATGTTGGTATCTTGAGCAAACCACAAGATGGTGGAGGGGCACGGGCTGCAACCATGGGGAGAAATGATCAGCCAACGTTTCAGGTCGGTACCCTTTTGTCAATGTGGAAAATTCAGTGTGTCATTACCTTCATTGGTCATCAGGGTGAGGTTTACCTGCACCCATCACTCTACACTCTACCCCATACTCTCCTCCCCTACCTCTCTCTCCCACTTTACTATCATTACCTGGCGTAAAAATAAAATCAAGTACGGTGTCACCAACCTCATTATGTGTCACACATCTTGGCCTTTTAGTGTGATTTCTGAAAAAAAATACGTTATCTGGAATTCAAGCAGCAGGCATTCTCAAGCAACAACCAAAAATAAAGGACAATAAATAGGTAAAAATAATACAGAAGTTTAAAATTGGAAGCCTCACCATTAGATCGCCAATCATGCAACACGCAACCTCAAGCAACCCGAAAATTCACTTACCCGGCTTCTACCAATCCCCATTAAGTGGCAGATACCGGGGTTAAACCAAACTTGGGAATCGAGAGAGCCTTTCTCTCCCAAAAAAAACCATTTGCTATGTTTGTCCTCAGGCTTTCTGTGGTCTTCTGGGAGGAGTGGATGGAATTCACATCAAATTCCACTTTCTCACGTTTTAAATTATTATGGGATTGCTTTTCCCACAGTTTACAGCAATGAATGTTGACCTCTTCATAATTAAACAGAATCATTAAAAATATTTTGACTCTTCTGGTTTGTATCCAGAGATCAGGATTTTTGGAAAGGATGTCATTGGGTTCAGGGTGTGGTGGAAGTATGAAATGGAAGAAATGATTGCTAGCCAGTGTATTGCTGGATAGTAAATGGTTTGTCTTCCCAATGACATCATCTTTGTACAACACTCAACTTTCCCTGGCTCTGCACCCTTCCTCTTTGTACAGGATACAACAAATTGGGCCCACCCACATCAGTCAACAGGAGTGTGAACTTGTTTCATGAACTAGTTGGCAAGTGGACATAAGGAGTTGTAATGCAGTTTGTGTCTTCCCAGTGATTTGTTGATGTTCCACGATTGGGAAATCGCTGAGAGGAGGTCAGGTGCCCTTCAGCATTTTGCTCTTTGTGTTTAAGCATTAAAGCCATCGGAAGGGTGATGAGACTCTGAGCTTGGGAGAAAGAGGCAAAAAGTCATAGGTATGAATTCTATCTCCATGCTAGTCACAGTTGGAATTACAAGTCATTTCATGTAGAGTGCATGGCATGGAAAATTTATTTCTTAACAAAAGACACGTTTTGAGTTATTTGTTTGAGATTAATTAAATATTTGTGCCCAAAGTCCACAAGCAGCCAAATGTACTGTGCGTCAAAGTTGGAGTTGCCTTCAGATTAGATGTATTGTTCAAGTGTAGAATTTTAAACCTGTTTCCTTGAATTGAAATGTTCACAAGCTGCTGATGTTGTGTCAAATTGAGTGTTGAATTTCAAGTCATTTAAATTCTTGCCTGCTGGTTTTGTTGTCTGAATTTAAACAACTGAAAAACGTGAAGATTTGTGCAGTAAAACCCCTGGTATCTGGCATCTACCAATCCCCGTAGGGATTGCAAGATAATGCAAGTTTCCCGGTTGCCTGAGACTCACTTTTACAATGCCAAATTAACACACCAGCATTAAGAATAAACTGTTTAAAAGACAAAAGGCAGTACAAAATATAGTCATTTGAAACAACAATCAATGCTGCAGTCAAATGGTGGAAGATCAGCCATGATCTAAATAAATGGTGGTGCTGGCTCGATGGGCCAAATGGTACTCCAGCACCTATTGTCCTTAATTATGTAAAGTTTACTTTAATCAGGTAATTCCCGTAACTCGCAAAATTTAAATTTAAATTTGAATCCAACTTGCTGCCGCTGTAACAGCGTTGCACTAACCGCTGCACTAACTGTGCCACCATCTTAATTAACCACCCTCCCCAAGTTTACAGATAAAACCTTACTAATATACTTAATAATATACTAATAAAGGTTAAGACTCTTACTAAGAGACACTTTAAGAGAGTCACTCTGAACGCAAGCGGCATCAACTAGCTCTTCATTCTGGATGACACCATTTTATTCAAACACAACTTTATTCAAACAGCTGCTATGAGCAAAGCCCAACCAAGGCCCTTGGCTGAGTGAATATTTGCTCCCATCTTCACCAAAAGTTTTTGTTAATTCAGAGAACAGTTTCTTTTACAATTTAATATTTTTATTTATTCTTATATATTATAAATGTTTAGAGATTTTTTTTGCCTGTTTCTTGAGGTTGCCAGTTGTTTAAACTCTGGATAACAGGGGTTTTACTGTATTTGTATTTTCATCAGCTGGCATGGTTTGCCTTGATCGTCTACGATATTCACAAAAGTGTTGTTGATTAATCTTCCCTTGGCATCATTCCAGTAAAAGGCGGGGGGTTATACAGTTCTCCTGGAGAAATTTTTTCTTCTCTCTGTTCCAGCAGAGAAAACCGATTAACCAGTTGTTTAGTTATTTTCTGTCTTTTGGAATTTGCTGATCATGTTTACTATGATGTAGTAAACGCACCTAAATGCTGGAGGAACTCGGCCAGTATTTTCGCATCTAAAGGAGACAAATTTAGCCTCTTTAACACTGCCAACCTTCCTAGGAAGTGGGAAAACGTACTGGGCATGCTGCTCCCGGGAGCCTTTCCCACTGTACCATGATTTACCTGGTTAATCGGCAACCTGGCATTTAAGGTGGGGGTCCCACCTCCAGCAAAGACAGTGCAAGATTAGTTTGTGCTTTCACACCTCTGGAAGGTGGTTAGTGAATTATCTCGGCTGGGCTCTGATACTTGTCCCCACCAGGTTGGGATGTTTCACACAGCACGATTACCTGTAACGGACTCGCTAAATTAGCCGATCAACCCACACGGAATCAGCGGTGTGCAAAGTGCAAAAGATATATATCTCAGGCCTGAGCCCTTCTTCAAGGAAAAATCAGAAAAGGTGGATGCAAGATCTATCAGAAAGTCTCAGAATTCAAACAATGGGGGAGGAATCCAGGCCAACAAAAGGTGTTAATTGAATACGATAAAGGGACTAGGTAAGAATTGATCATGTCTATGCGAAAGGAGAGACAATGGAGAAAGAAGGGGGTGGGTTTTAACAAAAGCCAGAGAAGTCGATATTAATGCCATCTGGTTGGAGTGTGCCCAGTCGGAAGATGAGGAGTTGCTCCTCCATTTTACGGGTGGTCTCAGTCTGGCAGCGCATGAGACAATAGAGAGACATGTCGGCAAGGGAATGGGATTGGGAATTGAAATTCCCCGCTGGGAGACCTACGCTATTGCGGCGGACAGAGTCGAGGTGCTCAACAAAACCCTATAATGTAACAATATAAATGTCTTCCAAAAAATAACTGATCCAGAAATGTGAATGAGCATAAATGGAGGAGTGATTATCATTACGTTGCCTTAATCAATGCATTTAGCTGCTGCTGTGGGGTGACAGAATGTTGTGAGAAGAATGTGCGAATTCCAATTATGGGTACGTGAAAGGAGTGGTCAGAACCTAACAAAGGCACTCGGCCAGAAATCCAGAACTGCTTTAATAACCTATTTATTTTGTACCTCCTGTCACCAATGAAGGGAGCAGGATATGAGCAGCAGGTGGGCTTGTAGCTCAATCTAATAACTGAGAAGTCTAGGGACCCAGCCAGTAAAAACCTGATGCAGAATTGTCATTGCATATTTTCCTGGCGACGATCGACTCCTCGTCTCATCAGCTCCCTGTTTAAGATCTTCCTTAAAATGCACCTCGCAGGCCCTGCAGGTTTTTCAGTGTCCCCTCCCAATGTGCACTTTTTGGTTACTCTTATCTCAAATTTATTGACATTTATTGGCGTTAAAAAGCTGATTTGCTGTTATGGGGCCAGAGGGAGGAGGTATCAATCTGCAGTGTAGGTGGCCTAGAAATTTGTCCTGCAGATTCAGGTTCAGTCCTGACCTCAGGATCAAAGTTCCTTTTATTGTCATAAAATAATGCATAAAAATCTAATATACATGATCTCCTTCAACTTTTGTCGCTGAAAGACCAACAAGGAGTCGTAAAAACAAAGAAATGCTGGAAGAATCCAGCAGGTCTCACATCGTCCATAGCGAGTAAAGATATAGAGTATAGCTGATGTTTTGAAAGAAGTCAGGAAAAATAAAGCAAAGAGGATTGAGATTGATGCAGCTTTCTTTTTTTTTATAAATTATTATGGGCCAAAAACCCTTCCTTGTCTCTGTTCCCCTAAACTAGCTTTGTTTATCAGTGAACTTAACTACTCAACCATTGTTGGTTGAGGCCTGAATTGACAAAGGACAAGTTCTCAAATCCTCTGCCTGAGCCTCTCTCCCTCCCTTCCCAAGATGAATAAAAAACTTTTGGCCAGTTTCTTAATCACCTGCCCCAAACTCAAGATAATGTTCCTGTGAATGAAGAAAATTAATGCCGATTTTATCCCGTGTTAAAGGTGCAACAATAGTGGCAAATGCCGCAGAGTTCAAAACCAGAATGAATCCAATTTCAGATAACCTCAGTGCCCTTCAACTTATTCTCTTTAGCATAGCCAATAACTTTTAAAAATTTTTCACCACATGCCAGTACAATCGCCAGTTAACCCTTGTTAACTCAGCATGTCTTTGGAATGTTTTGGGACCGGAGGAGATTGGAGGCAGAGGGAGTAAGTCTGTAGAATATTTTGGAGCAATAAATATCCTTTTCACATTGGTCCTTTGAGGCTGTGGTGGTTCTCAAATTCCTTTTCCCTCGCTTATTTCCTCAACATGCTCCCTCACATGTGGTAGTCAACTTTGGCCTGACTCTCCTTCAGAACTGGCCCTCGGCCTTCCAACCAGCACATCTTGGAGATTTGGAAGGAAACCAGATCAGCAGGAGAAACCCATGGAGAGAACATGCAAACTGCACACAGACAGCGCCTGAGGTCAGGATCGCATTTGGGTCACTGGAGAGCAGCGGAGTGTCAGCAGAGAGCTCCTAAAATGTTCTCCAGAAATCTTGCTTCGTGGAGCACCTTTTGAAAATTGTTGATGTTAAGTCACAGCACGGTACTTTGCGGCAGTCATTTTTTGCAATGACTGGATAAGCTTTCCACTGAATCTTGGTTCACGTTACAATAAAACCAAATAGCTCAGGAGATACAAAAACATGCTGGAATCTTGGGTGAAAAAAGATTTTACCTAAAATTTGAATTTAAATTTTAAAATTTTGACATATGGCACGGTAATAGGCCCTTTTGGCCACCCAATTGATCTACAACCTTGGTAAGTTTCAAAAGGTGGGAGAAAACCGGTGCACCTGGATGAAACCCACCACAGATATGGGGAGAACGTACAAAGTCCTTACAGTCAGCGCTGGATTCGAACCTGGATCACTGCTATAATAGTGTTGTGCTCACCATGCCACAAATTTTGACTGGCCATTTCTATCCACGGATAAGGCCTGATCCAATGAGTCCCCCGGCTTCTCCTTGTTCAACTGAATTACTCGGATAGTCTGTGGGACTGGAAATGGTTAGTTCTTCCAAAAAATTAATTCCATTTCATTTGATAACGCTGAACTGCCATACTACTCTCATGTGACATCCTTCTGTGAGCCGAGGCAAGGATTTTCCTGAAAACTCTGGGTAAATTAGCTATGCAGATGTCGAGTTGGCTGCCTGCCTCAGAAAATTACATCAGAGCTGACTGGAAGTATCTCAGACCCAACGGTTCCACAGTCTGTTCCTTGACTCCATTTGTGGCAGATTTTAAATTCTGCCTCCTTGTTTTCACTCTCTTTATTTTTCTTGTGGGAGTTGACCAATTGATAATCAGGAGTTCCTTTGGCCTACCCTGGCTTTTTTGAGAAGGAATGCGGCCTCTTATGCTGGCAGTAAGATCTCCTTCAGTGCAATATAATACCGGGTAAAATACTCTGGAAGCTGGAAATGTGAATGAGAATCAGGTTTTTGGTCATAAACATGTGTCATGAAATTTGCTGCTTTGTGGCAGAATATGGTGCAAAATGACAACCCCCACCCCTCCCGGTATCCTGCACTTCTGGGGATTGTTAGATGCCAGATAAGTGAATTGTGTGGTTGCTTGAGATTGTGTGTTGAGTGGATTGGTGAACTAACTGCTAGGGGGAGCCAATTTTAAACTTTCATTTTTTTTAACCAATATATTTTCCACAATTTACTGTATAAATTATGCAAATACAAAGTTAAAAAAAAAATTAGTGCAAAAAAAGAGAGAAAAAGTGAGGAAGTGTCTGTGGTTCATTGTCCGTTCAGAAATCTCAACGAGCTGATCTATCAATGTTAATGGCAGAAAGAATTGAGTAGAATTGTCCTGGCGTGAGAGCAAGAGAAGATAGATCCAGTGATGATAAGAGTTTATTGATATGTACACAATTTCCAGATGCACTAAAATTCTTACTTCCTGTAGCCACACAGGTACATTAAATAGACCAACTATAAATTAAATTATTATAAATTAAAATGCCAAGACAGAAAAATAGATAATCACTGTAAAAGGATATATAAATATTCACGGTTGCAGCTAGAGCAAGAAAAAAAGTGAGGTTTCGATAGTGCAGGCAGATCTTTTGGTGGTGAGGGTACTTTGAGGGGTTTCAAGAGCCTGATGGCTGTTGGGAAAAATCTTTTTTGAAACATCAAGGTCTGAAGGTAGTGGTGAGATGAGATTGTGAGGGGATGAGTAACATTGGTGGAGACGGGGTCAGTAGGATCTTTTAAGATACTATTAGATAGGTACATGGAACTGACAGCAATGTAGGGTTATGTATTGGAGAGACTCCAGGCAGTTTATTAGGTCAGCATATCATTGTGCTTTATGTCGGTGAAATTTATGATGTTGGCTGGCTTCTTTGAACCATGGACACTACAGCTCACAAAACTGGTCCTTGGACCTTTCCAGTTTTTGCCGAAATTACGTCCTGTCCCACTGACCTTCACCAGTCCCTAGCCCTCCATGCTCCTCCCATCCATGTACTGGTCCACATTCTTCTCAAATGTGAAAATGGAGCCCACATTCACCATTTCAGCTGGCAGTTCGTTCCACACTCCCCACCCCTCTCTGTGTGAATAAGTTCCCCCTAAACTTTTCCCCTTTCACTCTTAACCCACGTCCTCGGGTTTGTATCTCACCTACTCTCAGTGGAAAAAAAAGCCTACCCACATTTACTCTGTCTATCTCCCTCCTAATTTTGAATACCTCTATCAAATCTCCCCTCATTCTTCTACGCTCTGAGGAATAAAGTCCTCACCTGTTTAACCTTTCCCTGTAACTCAGTTCTTCAAGTTCCAACAACATCCTAGAAAATCTCCTCTGTAGCATCACTTTGCAGCGTTACAGAGAAATAAGGAGAGAAGGAGTGGAGTTAATGGGTTGCTTCTGGAGGAGATGGCCTGATTCTTGCTTTTGCCACCCCTATGCCCAACCTGAGGATATAATTCATTTACATCACGAAGCAGCTGATCCCATCAATTTGAATGGGTATTCCTGATTTGCAGATGGAAGTGGGAGAAATGAAGTAATTTTTAAAAATTTTAATTGTCACTTTGCTTTTTAAGATATTTAAATTTATTTCTGAAGTGAATTATTTTCATTTCAACCCTGGTATCTGGCTCCTGTGGGTATTTGTAGCTTCAGGATAAGAATATTTATCAGTTTTCTGCATAAGTGAGTTTTCCGGTTGCTTGAGGTTCACTCATTCAGCAGATCACCAGGCTTACACTTTATCCCCATGGTCATCCTCGCTCTATCAGATGTTCCCTCTCCTCCACCCTCCCTGCTGCTTCGCAAGCTTCTTTCCGCCTATCATCTCCTGCTTATTGAATCCTCATCCATTTTCAACAGTCCACTCTGATCTTCCTCAATCTTTCCTACTCGAGGGGGCCTCCCTTCCCACAAGCCCAAAGTGGGCAAGAACGTAAGCTGTCTATTGAATCACAGCTGAATGCATACTTGCTCCATTGTGTACCAGTTATGACTGCTCCTTCACCAAGAACACTGCAGACAAGAGTAGCTGACCCACACCTCCCGACAAAAAGGGGCAAAAGATGAGGCAAGAATTTCAGCAAGAAATTTTTTCCAAAAATTATTCATAAAAAGTCCTTTTGCATCCTTAGTGGCATAATTATACAATTCCATCACTCTATATTGTTAGAAGTAAATCATAAAAAATCAGTAGCCACCGGGGTTGAAGTAAAAACACATGATGCAGGATAAACTCAACAGGTCAAACAGTGTCCTTTATGTAGCAAAGGTAAAATTACAGAACCGGCGTTTCAGCTTGAGCCATTTATCAAAGTAGTCCAGATCTTCGGATATGTCAGCCTTCTTCCACAAACATGACTTCCCCTCCGCCACTATCAACTCAGCCTTCACCCGCATCTCCTCCATTTTCCGCTCATCTGCCCTGGCCCCCTCTGCCCCAGACACAACAAAGACAGAATTGTCACCTACCAGCCCACTAGCTTCCCCATCTAACACATTATCTGCTTGAATTTCCAGCACTTATTACAGGATCCCACCACCAGACCCATTTTTCCGTCTTGGCCTTTCATTGGGACTGCTCCCTCTGTGATTCCCTCGTGCACTCATCCTTCCCCACCTATCGGGCCAACCCCCCCACACACCCGGCATTTTCCCCTGTGGCCGCTTGCGCCCACACGTCCTCCCTCACCACGGTCTGGGGCCCAAAACAGGCCTTTCACGTGAAGCAACACTTGTGTATCCACAGGTCTGATCCCTTTGTGGCCTTCTGTACATCAGAGAGACCGGTCACAGACTGGAAGATTGCTTTGCCCAGCACCTCCACTCCGTCCGCCACAACAGTAACCTCCCATTAGCCAACCATTTCAATTCTGAGTCACACTCTCATGTCTGTCCATGGCCTGATGCACTGTCCCACCCTGATCAACACCTTATTTTCCATCTGGGCATCCTCCAGCCAGATGGCGTAAACATCGACTTTACTGCTTTCTACTAAACCTACTTGCCTTTTCTTTTCCCTCCCCCATTCCTGTCTTCCACCCACCCAGCCATCCCTCCTTCCCCGTCAATTGGTGCTCTCCCTCCCTCCCTTCTCCACCTATCAACTTCTGCCTTTGTCATTCCTTCCCCCCCCCCCATTATCATTTTGTTTGGATGCCTGCCGACATTTTTCCAAACCTTGATGAAGGGCTCAAGCCCAAAATGTCAGTAAGCTTGGAGGGAGTGGGCAGAACCAGCCCTAACAGCTCCTATCTTGTGACAGCTAGACACAACAGCCTCCTACCTACTGGCAACTAGCCACTACAGCCATGAAGCATAGTGACTCAGCAGCACCCCTAGGTCTACTGAGAAGCCCTGGCCTACTCAACGTAGCTACGTCATGAGGTCGTTAGCACTTCAGATGTCATGATACATGTTGTATGTCTATATCAACCCTGATAACACTGTAATAAACACTTTTCTCTCTGTTGGCTGACAACTTCAAGTGTGGTCTCGTTATTTCAACATGATGGCGTATGAGCTCAAACATAATTCTCCACAGTTATATATTTTTATATTGGCTACATAAAGGAAACTTTCTCCTGCTGAGTTTCACCACCATTTTGTGTTCACCCTGGGCATTGTTAAATTCGTTCTCGATTGAGTACCCTGTAGTTCTCAGTTGTTTAAGGGACTTCCCTTCAGTCTCAGCACCTCAATGCCCAGTAGACTCTAGTGAAACACAAAAGACTGCAGACCCTGAGACTGAAGTAAAAATACACAGTAGTGCTTGAGGAACTCAGCTGGTCTCGCCGTGTCCAAAGGAGGTAGATATATTACCGACGTTTTGGGCCTGAGCCCTTCGTCAAGATATATAAAGGACTCCGCACTAGTCCTTCCCCACAGGGTCATTGCATTGTCTGCACCGTGCCTCTGTGAGTCTCTCAGCACGTACTCCTGGCTTTAGCCAGCAGTTCCAAAGGGAGCTCCCAATGTTCAGCTGCTCCCAGGGTTGTACAGATCTGTTGTACACCAAACATGCACTGAGAGGCAGAGGTGGACGCATCTGGCACTCTGCTCTTTCATTGAGTTCTGTGTGGAGGTCAACAGCAGAACTCAATTGCTCTGGGATTCCCCAACATCATCACCTGTCAGGCTTGGTAACAGAGCAGCTGATCCCATCAATTTGAGTGGGTATTTCTGATTCGCAGACGCAAGAGGGGGTAATGAAGGAAGATAATCACATCATTTGTTTTTTTAATTTACTGGTTGTAATTGCTTTTTAAGATATTTTAATTTATTTCTGAAATAATTGTTTTCAATACAGTAAAACAAAACCCTGGTATCTGGCACCTGTGGGGATTCGTAGCTAGAGGATAAGAATATTTATCAGTTTCTGCATAAGCGAGTTTTCTGGTTGCTTGAGGTTCACTCATTCAGCAGATCACCAGGCTTACACTTTATCCCCATGGTCATCCTCGCTTTATCTATCAGCTGTTCCCTCTCCTCCACTCTCCCTGCAGCTTCGCAAGCTTCTTTTGTCTCCTTCCCAATTCTTATTCATTTTAATGTTCGATTTTCAGCATTTTTTTTCATTATCTTGTCCATTTAATTTTCTTTGCATTCTGCTCCATTGCAATTGTTCATGGACTTTAACAGCTTTCAGAGTTCCATTCTCCTCTGATTCTCACCACCACTGAAATTCCATAATACAGTCAAACCCCTTGTATCTGCCACCGATGCCAGATAACTGTATTTTCCGGTTGCTTGAAACTTACTCTGACAATGCCTAACTAATAGACAAAAATACTGTACTTACACTGAACAAACATCACCTGCATGAATATATAAACCTTAAAGCATTTAACTTTATTTTCAGTTACATTCTTTGAAAACATTTAACCATCGCTGCATCTGCAGGTTCCTCTCCCTCCACGGAACCGCCCAAAAGATGAGCAATAACATTATAGATAATTAATTCCCCCCCCCCCCAAGTTTACAGATAAAGCCTTACTAATATACTTAATAATATACTAATAAAGATAAAGACTCTTACTAAGCAGGGATAAGGAGACATTTTAAGAGAGTCACCTCAACAGCAAGCGGCATCAACCAACTCTTCATCCTGGGCGACACCATTTTATTCAAACACCTTTATTCAAACAGCTGCTACGTGCAAAGCCCAACCAAGGCCCTCCCTCCACTGGCTGAATATTTGCTCCCATCTTCAACAAAGATTTATGTGTTATTTCAGAGAACATTTGCTTTACAATTTGAAACTTTGATTTGCATTTTTATTTATTTTAACTTTATTTCTTTTCCCCAATTTCTGTAAGGCATTTGTACATTATCCCATGTCTGCGTGGGTTTCCTCTGGGGGCTCTAGTTTCCTCCCTCCATTCAAAATGTACTGGGGGTGTAGGGTAATTGGACAGCATGGGCTCATGGGCTGAAATGGCCTGTTGTTGTGCCAGATGTCTACATTTTTTTTAAATTAAAAGAAGAATCGAGGGAGGAGGTTGAGGATAGAGAGTGATGAATCAGTGGAATTTTCTTCCCATGGAAGCAGTGGAAACTGCCTCATTGGATATATTTAAAATGCAGACAGATTTCTGTAAAGTTGGGCAATTAAGGGTAAAGGGAAAAGGCAGGTAAGTGACGCTGACCACAGCCATATCAGCCATGATCGTAAAAAATAGCAGAGCTGGCTCAATGGGCCAAACAGCCTCCTCACACTCAGATTTCTTCTGTCCTTGTGTTCCCTTGGAAGCAAGCCTTGATTGGGCTTTATTATTGTTGTGACCTGATGTAGGAATAAGCTACAGTAAACATATAAAAACAAATTCCTTTGAACAGAAAGCAGGAAACGAGTTTTCTGTTGGTAGAAAAGAATTGCATAAATGCTGATTTAATTGCTTTGAGAACAGCTGTTCCTGTTCAATCACAATCTGCTGCAGGAACTCAGCAGGTCACGCAGCATCAATGGAAGAAAAAGAACGGTCGATGATTTGAGTTTAAACCCTTGATCATATCCTGATGAAGAGTTTTGGCTCCAAGTGTCGACTGTTCTTTTGATGCTGAGCTCCTGCAACAGATTGTGTCTGGCTTCAGATTCCAGCATTAGCTGCTCCTGTGGGCCTGCATTTTCTGTTCTTGTGAGCTAATTAATTGGAGAGACATTATTGTCATTCATTTATTGAAAAGTGCACTCTTGGTTTATCGTTTAAGCCACATTATTGGCCCAGCAACTGATCTTTCGCCCATGTATCAACCTTTCAATCCTGAACTCATTCCCAGCCTATTTTATTTTTTTGAATATTTTATTTAAAATTTTCAACCTTGTATTTAAACGGTTTATATAAACAAAACAAACTTAAGATACAGTAATTACACAGTATTTAAAACCCCTTCCACTCCCCCCGCCCCACTATATGAAATATATAATATAATTAACACAAAGGGAAAACTATGATCGAAAAATTTCACAGAGGAATGGCTCACACGCTGGAATCTTGCAGTGCTTGTATGTATATAACCTTCAAGGAAGGAGATTAATACAGGACTTAGGAGGCTGGAAGTACGTTCTTTACATATTTATTTCTAACCTTTGCATATACGGGCTCCAAATCTGCCCAAAAAGTGAATTTTCACAGCCTACTTCCACCCATTTGCTCTTCCCAACTCTTTGCACCCAAGAATGTCCTCATGCATTGGCCTCCGAAAGATTTTATCTGGCAAAATTGCAAGAAGTTGAGTGATATTCTTCCTGCCTACAATCATGAGACAGGGGTGTTGATCCATCTCCAGTGCATAATCACTAATAGATCTAAAATGTTTTTTCATAAACTGTCTTACCACTCCCACAATTTTCAAGTTCCTTTAGTGTCATGTCTTAATACACAACATGTGATATTACACAAAATTGTCTTCTATCTGCCATAAGGCAAAATCTGCTGCCTGTCTCGGAATATTCATCCAGCAATGGATCATTGAAAATCACAGAGACTTCTTTACTTCCCGCCAATGAGTGTTTGATCATTAAGATGAGCTACATTGTGCAATGTTGGAACCTGTGATTTGTTTTAAATATCGTCACTGGACAGCCACTCGTACTATTTTTTTACAGGTTTATTTTCCGCTTCCCTTGGTAAGATTTGCAATCACAGTCCCCAAATTTGTAATCTGTAGCCTCACCTCTTTTCGAACCAAAGGCCTTCCTCTCTAGGGAAAGCCCAAGGTTGACGCAATAAGCTATTTTGGCTCAGTTCCATTGCATCCCGACAGGAAGTTAGAATTGCTGCAGTTGGTCAAAGGGTAAAGGAGTCCTGTGGTGTCTGAGTACAATGAGTAAACTAATCCTGTGGTGAATACAGCAACTCATTACCTCTGACCTGAGGGAGCCATCCAGCTTCCTGCCAAAATTTAAACAAATGGCCTGTCTTGAGGCAATCGCCAACTTCATGCTGATCAACCAAAAAATAAAAGAGTTGTATTTTTTTCTATTCTTCAACAGCTGAAAGTCTTTTCTTTAACTCCTTCGACTGCTAGGATTGCTGGTCTTGGGAAAGTCTTTTGCTAATTACCTTTATTCTCTGTACTTTGGTTTAGACACAAGCCTAGACCACCTGTCAGTATTCAATATACGGCAGAACCCATTATAATTGCATACAGTGTCTGCTTTGTTTTATGAACGGCTGGGTTGAGGGGTTATATTTAAAGCCACAAGGTGGAGATTAAATAAAGGAGAGTACTTCAAACTAAATCATTGAATTTCAGATTTACTGTTAGAGTACATACATGACATCACATACAACCCTGTGATTCTTTTTTCTGCGGGCAAGACGGAATTACCACTTATTGGTGGTGCAGAAAAATGTATACAGCGTATGTAAGTAAATAAAGAAATGTAAACGGATAACAAATGTATACACACTGCAATACCGAGAGACTAAAAAATATCAATAAAGTGCACAAGTAAGGGTCCTTAAACGAGCCCCTGATTGAGTTTGTTGTTGAGGAAGGGGAGCAGCTGTTCCTGAACCTGGTGGTGCGAGTTTTGGGCAACCGATACCTCTTCCCTGATGGCAGCAGCGAGAACGGAGCTGTGCTGGGAGGTGTGGATCCTTGATGATTGCTGCTGCTCTCTGACAGCAGCGTTCCCTGTAGATGTTCTCGATAATGGGGAGGGTTTCGCCTGTGATGCCCTGGGTTGCGTCCACTGCCTTTTGCAGGGCTTTCCGCTCAGGGGAACTGGTGTCCCCATTCTAGACTGTGATGTAGCCAGTCAGTTCATTTAAGATTAACCCCAAGTCAGTTAATTTAGGGGAAGCACAGCAGTCAGTGCAACACTGTTACAGAGCCAGCAATGCAGACTGGGGTTCGAATCCCACTCTGACTATAAGGAGTTTCTGTAATAACTGCTTAATTTACTGGTCTTTTACTTCATTACTGTTTGTCAGAATTTGCTGTCTGGAAGTTAGCTGCAATTCTTCCTGTATTATTATGGGGATTGTTCTTTAATGCATCCCTGAAAGTGATGTGAAAAAAGCTGGAGAAATGCAGGTCATTTGATCATTATATGGAGAGAGTGGAGAGCACCAAGTTTCTTGGGTCCACTTAAGTCGTGATCTAACCTGGGCACACAACGTCTCGTGAGTTGTCAGGAAGATACAACTGCAAATGCACCTCCTGAAAAGACAGGCAGTCAAGGCTACTGACCAGCATCCTGTCAACTCTCTATCAAGAGCGTCTTGGTCGGCAACATCACAGTGCGGTACAGTTGCTGTGGAGCTTTGGATAAGAGGTCAGTCCACAGAACTACAAGAGCAGCAGAGAGGATCACTGGGGGCTCCCTTCCCCCACCACCCCCCCACCCACAAATTGAAATGATCTACCGGGATCGTTGACTGAAGAGGACGTGCAAAATCGTCGAGGACCCCAACCATCCTGCACACAGCATCTTTCAGCTGCTCCCGTCGGGGAAGGGATCCAAGAGTATCAGAGCCAGCCCCACCAGGCGAGGAACAGTTTCTTCCCAGGGGCAAGGAGATGCTGAATGACCAAAGGACCTGCTCACGCTGCTCATATAATTATTATATAACAATATGTATTTATTCTTATATACATACTGCATATAAATCACATGTAAATATGTGTTTGCATGTTTTTACACCGAGGACCGAAGACGGCTGTTTCGTCCAGTTCTACGATAATAATAAACTTGAACTTGATTATCGGCCCAACATAGATAAAAGGGACTAGCTTGGTCAGTATGGGGCAAGTTGGGCTGAAGGGCCTGTTTCCATGCTGTAGAACTCTGTGGCTTTGAGTGATATTGGCCACTTGTGCAATTACAGGGTCAACAGCTGTGTTTTTTTTAATTTTAAATTTAGACACATAGCATGGTAACAGGCCATTTCAGCCCACGAGTCCATGCCGCCCAATTACACCCCATTAACTTACACCCCCGGTACATTTTGGATGTTGACATCATTTAAGTGACAATTGTGTGATTCAATGAGAAAAATATTGCATAGCCTTTGGGAGATTTGAAGAAATGTTGGCTTTATCTGTATCGAAGTGTCCCGAGTTGTTTGAAACTCATGGGTGTGACTTTTCCCACAGCAGTACTGCTCTGTGTCAGCCACTAGTCACATAGCTCTTTCCTTAATCCCTATCAGGGCAATGCTTCAACTCTGAACAATCCTTTCAGTAAAACGTTATCTCCTGTCTTCTCCTTCTATTTTTATTTCCCTTCCCAAGTTGCTGTATCCAAATGTTTTTTTTAAAGCATTTTCTCAACCTGCTCCATCTTTTTCAATGAACTCCACACACATTTACAATCTTTCAATTTGTACGCATGAATTGGGTGACACGGTTGGCGAAGCTGTTAGTGGAAAGCCTTTTCAGCACCAACGATTGGGACCAGGGTTCGAATCCTACACAGTCTGTAAGGAGTTTGTACGTTCTCCCTGTGTCTGTGTGGGTTTTCCCCGGGGGCTCTGGTTTCCTCCCACCCTTCAAAATGTACAAGGGGTTGTAGGTTAATTGTGTGTAAATTGTGCGGCACAGACTTGTGGGCCAAAATGGCCTGTTACTGTGCTATATGCCTACATTTAGATTCCTGCCTTCTTTATTTTAGCCTTTCTCCTTCTTCTCACCAAGATGTAGGTCCCCAAAGGAATTGTACCCATTCTTCCAGTCTGAAACAAAACCTAACTCCACTCCATTTTCTAACTAATATTTTTATCTATAATGGTCATGATCGTATTGAATGGCGGAGAGGCTCAATGGGCCATTTTTGGCCTACTCCTGTTCCTACTTCCTATGTTCCTATGGTGTAGTCCATTTTCTTCCATGGACTTCAGTCTTGATGGGATTCCCATTGTGTGGGGCTACTCAAATCTCCTTTGATAGTCAGAATCAGAATTTATTTATTGTCATGGACAAGTCATGAAATTTGTTGTTTTGCAGCAACATCACAGTGAATAAGTATCTTATAACAAGACTATAAATAAAAAAATAAAAATAATATTGCATGAAAATAAGGCACTGCCTTAAAGTTCATTGATTATTCAGTGATCTGATAGCACCAGGGAAGAAGCTGTCCTTGTGCCACTGAGTGGTCATCTTTAGGCTCCTTTACCTTTTCCCCGATGCTAGCAGAGTGAAGAGGGCATGGTCTGGATGGTGGGGGTCTTTGAGGTTCAAGGTTGTTTTTTTAAGATACTGCGTCATGTAGATGTCCTTGATGGAGTGAAGTCTTGTGCCTGTGATGTCGCAAGTCAAGTTAACTACCGTCTGGAGTTTATTCTTATCTCAAGTGTTGGCACCTCCGTACCAGGCAGTAATGCAATCAGCCAGAATGCTCTCCACGGTCCACCTGTAGAAGTTTACAGTGTGTCGGTGACGTACCAAATCTCCTCGGACACCTCACAAAGTAGAGCCTCTGGCGATCCTTCTTTGCGATTGCATCAACATGGAGGCTCCAGGAATTTGAAGTTCTTGACCCTCTCTCTCCACTACTGAGCCCTCGACGAGGACTGGATCACATTCTCCTGACTTCCTTCTGAAGTCCACAATCATCTTTTCTAACTTTGAGCGCAAGGTTGTTACCGTTATATCATTTCAATGAGCTGATCTTTCTCCTTCCTGTACGCTTCCTCATTGTTGAGTGTGATTCTACAGACAACTGTGATGTCATCAGCAAACTTGTAGATAGTATTGGAATTGTGTCTGGCCACACGGTCATGGGTTATAATGAGTAGAGCAGTGGGCAAAGCCCACATCCTTGGGGTGCGCCTGTCTTGATAATCAGTGAGGAGGAGACATTCTTTCCAATTCCAACTGACTGTGGTCTTCCGACAAGATAGTTGAGGATTCAGTTGAAGAGGGGGTTACTGAGATCTAGAGTTTGTACCTTCTTGACCAGCATTGAGGGAATAATGATATTGAGGGCCGAGCTGTAGTCGATGAACAGTTGAATTGCTGTTTTCCAGGTGATCCTTGTATCTCATATATCCCAGAAACTGCAGTTCCTCATTGACCCTCCCTGTTCAACAAAAAGTTCAAGTTAGACGGGATTTGCTTTTAACAAATCCATGCTGGCTTTCTCAAATGAATCTACACTTCTCCAAGTATCCGCTGATACTCAATTATTTTTCCCCAAACTGTCCCCTCCGCTGTCATTGACCTGATTGGCTTATGCTTGATGGGTATCCCTCCACTGCTTCTTGACAAAAGTTGTAAAGATTACAGATTTACAGTCCTTGGGCACTACTCGCAGATCTGCAGATTGCAACAGGAGTTCTTCAATTCCTCTTTCTTTTCCTTCAGCATCCCAGCTGATTTTGCTGGTTCATTTTGGGGGGGTGTATGTGAAACCCTGCTCCACATCATCCTAGTCCTGTCCTAATCCCATCAGCATAAATCTGCTACTGCAGTGATGCTGGACTTCATGCACTTTGCTCTTCTGATTCTTAAGGTTTCGTGCAGTGGTCAGTGATCCATGCAATGTGAATAGTTCAAGTTTATTATCATCTGATTATACAAGTGCAACCTGATGGAACAGCATTCTCCAATCCTCGGGGCAAAATCATGCAAACATGCTGACAGGCATAACACACTTTCAGAAACATGATACTTATGCAGTACCTATATACATATATAAAAATAAATGAACATTGTTAAATAAATAGTAGTGTCTCGGAGGATTTGTATTGGCGTCTCAGTCGATCAGCAGTTTCACTGCCCGTGAGAAGAAGCCTGGTGGTGGGTGAAACACTGAAGTCTGGAGTCACTGAGACTATAATAAAAACACGCAGAACTGCTGAAGGAACTGAGCCGGTCTCACAGCATCCATGCAAAGTAAAAATACTTGTATATTACCCTTCCTCAAGGTATAAGCAAAGAGGAAGACGTCAGAATAAAGACTGAAGACTGGCAGGGGGAGGAGTCCAGACCCACAAAAGGTGTTAATTGGATGTGATAAGATGAGAATTGATTTTGGCTTTGTAAAAGTAAGAGAGAGAGCAGGATATCTTTACCCAGAGGGTGGTGAATCTGTGGAATTCATTGCCACAGAGGGCAGTAGAGGCAGGTTCATTAAATCTATTTAAGAGGGAATTAGATCTATTTCTTCAGTATAAGGGTATTAAAGGTTACGGAGAGAAGGCAGGGATGGGGTACTGAACTTTAAGATCAGCCATGATCTCGTTGAATGGCAGAGCAGGCTCGAAGGGTCGAATGATCTACTCCTGCTCCTATCTTCTATGTTTCTATCTCTTTCCTGATAGGAGTAGCTGAAAGATACCGTGTGCAGGATGGTAGGAATCCTCAACAATTTTGCAAGCTCTCTTAAACAATGATCCCAGTAGACAAATGGGGGCGGGGAGGGAGACTTTCCACCATGTGTCACATCTAACCTCCATACCCAAACCCTGGTGATCCAACAAATGAAGCCCAGAGAAGAGCTGGGGAACTCAGCAGGCCTGGCAGTTCAATGAAATGAGCTTCCAGAGGAGGGTACAATTACAACAGTCAGTAGACATTGGGACAGGTATGCAGATAGGGTTTGGAGAGATATGGACCCAACTTGGGTAAGATGGACCATCTCTGATTGGCAACCTGGTCAGAGTGAATGATTTGGGGGCCGAAGACTTGTTTCCATGCTGTAAAACTCTATTGCTCATTGATGCAGGTCATGAAGAGGTAGGCTCCATCCCCTGATCCTGTCATACCCCACATATCATATCTGGACACATTTATTCCCATTCTTTGCTTTGTGTCTAGTGGCCAATTCTTAATCCAATGCGATATATGATAACCAGCAGCAACTTGAATCCTGGATAAAATGGATAGTGACCAATGTTGGCCAGACTGGATAACCACAGGAAATGTCTTTCTTTAAAAGAGCATTTGAAACCTCTCCAAAAGCTTCATGGTCACTAATACTGATAGCTAGCTCCACAGCTGTGGTGAGATTTGAGCTTGTGCCTGCAGATCAAACTTCTCGATTCTCGTCCATGTCCTTTACAGCTCTGTTCCTCCAAAAGTAAAGAATGGTAAATACTGAAATATTGTCAGAAATGTGAACCCGTTGTTTCTTTTATTGCAGGTGGAAGATGAGCAGAATGTAGTGTATGAAATTGGTGGAGTCACAACAAGTAGTTCAACCGTTGAGGACATCGAACTATCGGAGCCTCAGGAATGTGACCGATTCGTGCTGCACACCACTGCCTTTGACCTGAAAGAACCCAATAAGCAGCAGAGCCCCATCAGCGCAGATGAAATGGGGAGCAGAGGATCGCCTGGGCAACAGGGCAGCTGCCCGGTCGTCTGCGAAGCAGAGGAAGAGAAGGACTGTGTCGCTGAAGTGCCCACCCGTGCCTCCAACTTCAGGACATCGATCAGGCCTCTGTCGCCCTTCCGCCGACACAGCTGGGGTCCCGGGAAAAACACGGGCAGCGAGACCGAGATCAACCAGCGGAGGTAGGATGCGAGAAGGGAGCCTGTGCTCTGAGCAAGAAGGTTGGGGGCTCTGAGCAAGATGTTTGGGTTATGAGCAAGAAGGTTGAGGTTTGGACCAAGTCAGTTGGGGTTCGGATCAAGAGGTTAGTGGGTACACATGATTTTATTCTTCAGCAAGGAATTGATCATTGACTGGTTTATAGTGTGTAGTCATCCATGCAGTGCCGTAAGCATGTAATGCAAGGCCCACCTTTCATTGAGATAACAATTAGAGTTATACAGAACAGTAACGGACCCTCGGTACACCATATCGATGCTGTTTGTCAAGTACTTGACCATATTAATCTCATTTACCAGCATTGATTCATTCGCTATGCTGGCTTATGAATTTAAATGTTCATCTAGATCCTCCTGGATGACTCTCTCCTTCCACACCTACACAAGGAGTGATTTTCACATTACACCAACTCTTTGGGTGAAAGAATTCTTCCTCAGATCCTGTCTTAACCTTTTGTTGCTCACCTTAAACTCTGCCCTCCATCATGGGGAAATATTTCTTCAAATCTCCCTATCTACTCCTCTCAGTGAATGTGAAGACTTCCAGTATTGGCCATCTCCTTATATGCCTCGATACCTGGACTTAATAAAAAATCTTTCTTGGTTTTTTAATAAACATATGTCATTTTTCATCTCAAGAGAAGTAACAGATTCCTGCACACAGTTAATGCTAGAACCATAATATGCTACAGCACAGAAAATAGGCCATTCGGCTCTTCTAGTCTATGCTGACCATCATTTCCCTAGTATTATTGACCTACACCCATTCCATTAACCCTTCAGACCTCTCCCATCCATGTATTTATCCAATTTATTCTTAAAACACAAAATTGAGCCCATATTCACCACATCAGATGGCAGCTCATTCCACACTCTGAGTGAAGAACTTTCCCCTGATGTTCCCCTATACCTTTCCCCTTTCAGCTTAAAACTATGGCCTCGTATTTATGTCCCCCAATCTAAATGGAAAAAGCCTATTTGCATTGCTGGAGGAACTCAGCCGGTCTCAAAGCATCCATAGGAAGTAAAGATATATTGCTGATGTTTCGGGCCTGACCCCTTCTTCAATTACAGACGCTACAATCACATCGTCTGCAGAATTCTGTGTTTCATTACCAATTCCTGCAACTCTGTATGCTGGTATGTGCAGGCTTTACCCCTGAAACCTTGACTCTAACTCAGTGGGGCAATGTCCCATTGTCCTCAACTGTCAAGGAATAATTTTCTCCATCTATTTGATCAATCTCTTCAGTTCAGTCATGGAATGACAGGAGCTTTTTCCCAAGACCATATAACAGTAACCATATAACAGTTTATGGCATGGAAACAGGCCATCTTGGCCCTACAAGTCCACACCGGTTCACTCAAACAACTCTGCTAGATCCCCCCGCCTATTCTTCACCCATAACCCTCTAAGCCCCTCTTATCCATCTATATATCCAGCCTCCTCTTAAAGGAAAGAATTGACTCTGCCTCAACTATCTGCTCTGGAAGATTATTCCATGCAGCCAACACTCTCTGAGTGAAGAAACCTCCTCTAATGTTTCTCCTAAAATTTTTCACCCTTACCCTCAACTTGTGTCCTCTTGTTTCAACCTCCCTTGCTCCATTATCTATTCCATTGAGAAGGAGGCAGTCAGCTTGCAGGACTGCTTGGGCCTGGAGCTGGAGATGTTTGCAGATGAACTGTTTTAAAAATTTGCAAAGTTGTGAGCATTTTGTTACTGATGAACAAGAGAGAGCACGTGGAAATATTTTTGTAAATTATCCTATCCTGAGATGAAGAATTGAGATGGCCTAACCAAACCTGCCCCAACCTAAGCCCAAATATTTTGGCAAGGCATATCTAAAACCCAAATGTGACATGTATATTCTTGTGCCTTGGGACTTGGCAGGCACTTGGCTGGTGTTCTTCCCAGGAAGATGCTCCCATCATGTTGATAGGGAGGGGAGGTTTCACATTCAAAGGTATCCATGTGACAGGACCAGCAATGTATTTCCAAGTCGGGGATGGGGAGGGATGGTGTGACAAGATGCAAGTGGTCGTGATTCCACATGTATCATTCTTGGTGATGGTTTGATGGATGGAGAAGTTGGTGATGACTGGATTATCCATTAAATCAAGTGAATTTAAACTGTCAGCCATCTCTCCAAAACCAAGTAATTGATTTTTGTCAAACATTACTGCCTGTAATAGTTTTGAGGGCTTCACTATATGGTTCAAGCTCATTGAAGAAACTCAGCGAGTCATCTCTAGTAAACAAATGGATAGAACCAATATTTTGTTCCTAGTTTATTTTTATTTAAATTTAGTCAGGCAGCATGGTTGCAAGCTCTTCCGGCCCACAAGTCCGTGCTGCCCAATTACCTACAACCCGGGTCATTTTGAAGGGTGGGAGGAAACCAGAGCACTTGGAGGAAACCTATACAGACAAGGGGAGAACATAAATTCCTTACAGATAGCACCACATGTGAACCTGGGTCATTGGTGCTGTAACAGCGTTACGCTAGCCACTGTGAGTATAGAAGGTCACAAAATACTACATTTAGAATGTAACACTCGTGAAATTTTAAGGCAGACAGAGAGTCGCCTCTTTGTCCAGCTCCCCTCACAGAAACTTATAGCCCCTGGTGTTCCTCTGTGGTCTCCCCTCCAAGTACTGACCAAACCTGAGCCTGCTTAGCTTCCGAGATCGGACAATCTCCGGCGTATTCAGGCTATTAGGAAAAGTCCTGATAATTCAATCCTTGTAATTATGCTAATATAATGCAAACTAATCTTTAGTGACAGTCAACCAATTATTCACACGAATGGCTGCATCACAAACTGAGAAAGAAATTGATCTAATTTCAGTGATTGATCACTGCAGGAAGGGACTCAGCAGCTGTGAGTGATAAAATGGGATCAATACAGACTGCCACATGATCTGAATTCGTGGAGCCTTCGTCGGATGCCAGGATGAGGAAATTAAATCTGTCCGGTCACATGACCTAGCTGTTAGGAGGCATGTGGGAGGGGGCATTTCCCTTGAAAAGAGAAACATAACAAATCCTCAGATGTCCTCAGTTATAAAGAGATTTGAAAAAGGAAGCGTGTAAAAAAAAAAATTGGACCAATTGGGCCCAGTGATGTGCTTCTGTGATTGGTTTCTGAAGTATGAGATCACACCAACAAAGAGGGAAGTGTGGTTCGAACTGTTGTCTATTTGAGATCTTGGGCTTCAGACAGCTTGGATGAAGGACTCCTAGTTTTATTTCATCTCATCCCTTTCTGATGTTTATTCTTTCTCCTCCTCGAGTGTTTTGTTCTTCTAATCTTTTCAGCCTTTCTCACTTGATTAATGTAGTTTCTTCCTCTTCACGATTCATTTTCAGTTCTGTGGGAACGCTTGGTGATGCCATAAAGAGGCTGCCAATTCACAGAAGAAGGTAACAGTTAGAATCAGGCTCGTATCTGTTTTAACCCAAGTAAACGGTTTTAACACATCCCGTGTTCACTCGCTTGCCGATATCTGTGGTGTTGAAACATAATCCAAATATTATAACTAGAAGTAAAACACAAAAGTCTCCAGACACTGTGGTTGAAGTAAAAACCCAATGCTGGAGAAACTCAGCAGGTCAAACAGTGATCTTTATGTAGCAAAGATAAAGATTCATAACCAACGTTTAGGGGTTGAACTCTTCATCAAGGAATCATTGCTTATGTATCTTTACCTTTGCTATATAAAGGATACTTTTTGACCTGCTGATTTTCTCCATCAATGTTCTTTTACCTTTTTTTTAAACAAAATATTATAACTATTTAGTTCTGCCAATGTTCTTTCGCTAAAGCCTAGTCTCTTGAACTAAGATCGATTCTTAAGTAGATGTGGTTCTTAACCTGAACCTTGCAGCTGTGCTGAGTTACTTGATCTCTGCTGTGGCCGGAGGGAAACTCCCATTTCCTCGCTGCCAATCCAGCAACCTCTCCTGGGAAGGATATAACAATTACAGCACAGAAACAGGCCAGTTTGGCCCTTCGAGTCCATGCCGAACACCTTCTCCCACCTAGTCTCAATGACCCACACCACCCCATAACCTTCCATACCCCTTTCATCCATATACCTATCCAACTTTTCCTTAAATATTAAAATCAAGCCCACGTCTACCATTTTGGCCGGAAGCTCATTCCACATTCCCTCTGCCTCTGAGTGAAGAAATTCCCCCTCATGTTTCCCCTATACTTTTCTCCCTTCAATCTCAATCCATGTCCTCTTGTTTGAATCTGCCCCACTCTCACTGGAAAAAAGCCTGTCCACATTTACTCTATCTGTCCCCCTCATAATTTTAAATACCTCTATCAAATCACCCCAGAATCTTCTACACTCCAGGGAGTAAAATCCTAGCCTGTTTAACCTTTCCCTGTAACGCAAACCCTGAAACTCAGGAAACATTCTTGTAAATCTCCTCTACACTCTCTCCATTTTGTTAATAAGCAATGGATGTTATGAACATTCGTGGTCCAGAACAGGCATTCTAAACCTTCGGACTCTGCTCAAAGTTGATGGGCTCCTTCCATGTGAAACAGTCAAGTTTAGTTGTTTCTTCTGTATAGTAAGTCCCCGGGTTAAGAACGTCCGATTTACGGACAACTTGTACTTAAGAACGGGTATACACGGCTTCAGCGGTTCATCGGCTCGAGGAAAGAGAATGCTGTCTGCTATTTTAAGTCAGATCACGTTGTCGTTAACACTGTGTTCAGGGTGTAACTTTCTATTAGGCTTAAATTTTTCTCTTATTTACCCTGGTAACCATCCCTCCAAAGCTATATACTAAGACATTTGACTAACTGATGCTAAATAGGAACCATATGTACCTGTTCCGACTTATCTACAAATTCGACTTAAAGACAAACTTAGGAACAGATATCGTTTGTAACCCAGGGACTGCCTGTATTTCTTTCCTAACAACTATATTAAACAAAATTAACTATTTCATGCTTTTAGTCCCCCTTAAATGTGCTGTGGACCCTAGAGGGAGCCATAGGACCCCTGTTGAGAATGGCTGGGCTAGACCTGCTCACCATGAATGAGAGAATCTCGATGGAAGGTTTTGGCCTGAAACATCCACGGTTCTACACCGTGGACCCACTGAATCTGCACAACCTGCTGAGTTCCTCCAGCAGGGTGTTTTGTGATTGCTTAGTCATCTTTCCAGGAAAAGTGCCTGGTTGACATTCTAATAGTAATCCACTAGGTATTTTGCAATAAAAATAAGGCAAATTTTCCAACATGTTCTTGAACATGTTTCAGGGTTAAAATTTTTTTTAAAGCTAAAAAAGGTCATTTTGTGGAGTATTTTTAACCAACTCGGGGAACTTGAAAAGCTTCCTGAATAAAGGTGCTTTATTAGCGTCCCATCTTGAATGTGGTTTGATGACACTGCATGAAGCTTTCGCCTGAAATTTCCTGCATTTGTTCATCTTTTCTCTTGTTGTTTCCTTCCTTCTTCTGATCTTTCTCCTCTTATTTCTAGTCTGAGTTGGTGTCCTTCTGAGAAGCAGCCCTCTGTCACAGATTGTGACATTAGTTCCAAAAGGTAGGAACGACACCGGATCTCTCCGGACCGTACAGCTGTCACTTATTTCTTGTGAGTTTGAAGTGGAGAGCTGGGGAGAGTGAGGAATTTCATTCTGGGTGGCTCTCAAGATGACAATCTGTAAATAAAATTGCAAAACCCAAAGCAGCCCAATGGTGCCCCAGCAAATCTGTGGCTCCTTGAACACACCGAAGAAAAGCTTTTGAGTTAAGTTGTGCACAATTGAATCGACAGGAAAGAAATATTTTCAATCAATTGATTTTGTCTTTCAATCTATGGGATTTTTTTTTAAATTAGAGAGATAAGATGGTAGCAGACCCTTCCAACCATTGTGTCCAGGCCTCCAAAATGCACCCTAACCAATAGCTACTAAACCTGTGTAAGGTGGGGGAAAGATAGAGCACCTGGAGGAAATCCACGCAGGCACAGGTAGACCATACAAACTCCTTAGAGACAGAGCTGGATTCGAACCCAGGTTGTCGACGTTGTAATAGTGTCGCACTAACCGCTATTTAAACCGATTATATGAAGGCTGACCGTGCTGCCTTTTCCCAGACCATGTTAAGATTTGGAGGGGCTTCAAGATTTCCTTAAATTCAACTCAAAAAAAAAAGAAGAGCAGCTTTTACTTCATTGATGGCCCAGATGAGATGGGAAGACAGCAGAGCAGTAACTTATGTGCACCAGGAGTTTGGAGAAAATTAGATCTAATGTTAAAGAGATCAAGGTTGAATTTGACAAGATCTGGGGCCCATTCATGGGCTATGATCATCATTTGGTGCTCTGGGCGTTTTCTATCCGATGTCCGAGAGCTGACACTCGATTCTTTACAGTTTATTTGCTGGTGACCATGTTTAGTGGGAGGGATTAGATTAGTATGGGGGGGGGGGCTTTTTTCTCTTTTTTCCCTCCAACTAGAAGAGATCAGTCTATTTAGATAATCGCAATGTTTTTCTCAATATGAGAATGAGGTGAAATTCTCATAAGGATATTTCACTTTTTCCCCCATGGGGAAAGCAGTGGTGCGGATTCTGTGAAGGAGACAGGGGCACATCAGCTGTTTTTGTGAAAGGTCATAATCATGGTCTCGGCTTTGCATAATGGCAACACCAATCTTTTATTGGCCTAAGGTGAGAGAGGAGAGATTCAAATAGGACATGAGGGGCAATTGTTTCACTGAGAGGGTGGTCCATATCTGGAATGAGCTGCCAAAGGAAGCTATAGATGCAGCTACAACATTCCAAATATAATTGGACAGATATGTAGGCAGGAAGGACTGACACAGGCAAATGGGACCAGCATTTCCCGGCATCATCAAAGAGACCAGCCTCCCAGGCAGGAGTGGGACCTTGGGCTCCCCGGCAGGAGCGGGACCTCAGGTGCATTGGCATTCCCTCCCTTCCCCTCCTATCCTTGGCACACTGGGCGTCGACTCCAAATCTTCCCCTCAGCCTAATTCCCTGGTGTGTGTGTGTGTGCGATAGGCCCAGGGGAGGATTCGGAGGTGGGACTCCGGCGTCAGGAGCTCTGGTGACTGGGAAGACAGGAATCTGCCGACTCGCCAGTGAGTGTTCTACTAGGCCGGGGAGGCACCCCGGGGATCAATGGCAGCGATTGGTTCATGTCAGGGATTGGCAGCGGTGTTTGGGTGGACTTGGTGATCAGCGGCTGTGTTGGGTTCATCTCGGTGATCGACAACGGCCAGCATTTTTGTGGGGGGGGAGAATGAAACATTATTTTAATGCATAAAACACCTTCCCTTGTTGTTTGTTGTTTAAACATTGATACCAGTGATTTGCTGTTGCTACTGGGCTGTTTTTAAAAAATGGCCATTTATCCGAAAAAAACTTTTTTCTGACACAGGCCTAATCCCGACCATTTCGGATAATTGGAGTTGTACTCTACAGGCAAATGGGACCAACCCAGAAGGCCAATTTGGTCGGAAAAAGTTGGGTCGAAGGGCTTGTTCCATGATTTATGGCAATGTATAGCTGGAGGAAGAGAGCAGTGAGGGTGATGGCTGGCTCTTGGTCAATCCTGGTGACCCACTGCATAGTTGCCGTAATGGTTAGCGCAATGCCTTACAGAGCCAGCTATAGGGACCAGACCAGGGTTCGAATCCCTTGTTATCTGCAAGGAGTTTGTACGTTCTTCCCGTGTCTGTGTGGGTTTTCTCTGGGGCTCTAATTTCCTCCCACCGTTGAAAAAACATACCGAGGGTAATGGGGTCTAAATTGGGCAAAATGCATTTGTGGGTCATAAAGGTCTGTTACCACACCGTATGTCTAATTTTTTTTTAATTACATCTTGAAGTAATTCTAAACGTATTGTAGGTTAATTGGAGTATTTGGGTCGCCTGTGGGCCAGAAGGGCCTGTTACCGTGCTGTATGTCTAAATTTAAATTAAAATTGGTTTGTACGGAGGACTTTTACTGAGTCGCCTTGCACTTTTATTTTGGGAATGCTTCCTGGTCCATCGACAGACTGTCAATCTTCATGTGTCACGTCTCATGGACACACTGACATTTTCAACAAAATGTCTTGATTGCCCGTTAGATGTGAGCAGAGGTGCGCAATGTGGTTACACATGAAAGATGCTTCATGAAGCTTCTCCAGACCTCTGATGCATCAAGAGAGTTGGTGTTAAATGTGCTTTTGTAACTGAAACTTGAATTCCTTCAGGTCTCAGGGTAGTGACACTAATCTTGATACTAATCACTGTTCTACACTTTTCCCACGCAAAAGTAATGTAAAATATTTTTTCTCTAAATCGTTCATAATAATTAATTTTTTTCTCTCTCTCCTGCCTGCTGTGCCAAAAGAAACACAACTTTCTTCAGTCAGAGCTGGATGCCAGAAATATAGCAGGTCAGCTGGCATCTGGAAAAGAATAAAGTAGGCCACTGTCCAGTTGTGGGTCCAAGTGCGGTTTGTCACAGTGGTCTTCATGCTCTGCCGATACATCGTGACAGCATCAGCGGCATTTCTGCATCGAAGGGAAACACTGAACAATGTTGTACTGCACCAAAGCAGGCCCTTCAGCCCTCAATGTGCATACCGGCCATTGTATGGATCCACAACATTAACCTGCATATGGTCTTCCAGGGCCTGAGGATTCACATGCTTACCGAAATGCTTCATAAGTGCTGCCATCACCTCTTCAGGAGCGTTGCCATTAACCAGTTTGGTCATACGTGATTTTATGCCCACCCTCAGAAAGAGCAAAGGTGGTAATTCTTGGCACTAAATGCCAGGTTTGGCAGGGATGGACCCATCCCATAAATGCTTTTGTTTTAATGCAACAAACCCTCTTTTCTATATTCCTTTGCACTGAACATTGGCAAATTCACTATTGTCGAACACACATTAAAGCTATTTGCATTAACCAAATTCCTCCCATCCACTCTTTTGATAATCTCAATTCCGTGTATTGTCACGTACCCAAGAAACTCAAAAATCTTTTCTATTTGTTTGCCCCGTAAAGACACCCAAAGACGTGCCACTAGTGTTGCACTCTGATCAAGACCAAAAAGAGAAGCAAAACTAAGTCCCTTCAGAAACTTCGAGTGCCCGTTGATCTTGTGCCCCTGCCTCCTGTGCCACCTTAATCTCTTGGCCCTCTTGTCCGGTCCATCAGTGAGGCATCCAGGTCAGCCTCTTTAGCTCCTAGATCCAAACCCCTGAAGCAATTAAGAAGCCATCAATGCCCACGGCTCTGTGAGAGCCCTGTATCTCATATCAATGTCATTTTCTCTCTTAGCCTCAAATTGATTCTGTTTAATAAAGTTGTTGAAAATGAATTGCATATTTTTAATCCTGCTTAATGAACGATTTGGAGACAAATAATTGCTGTGTTTTTAGTCACCTTGAGGAGGAGGTACATTGTGAGGGTTACCTTTGTTGCTTTCCAAGCGTGTACCAGTAATGACGCCACTTGAACCTGTCCTTGTGCGTTCAGTTACAGCCTGGAAGGACTGACGGCTAGCAGTGAGGTGACCAAGGAACCACCACACATGATGGAGTCGGTTCTTCAGGGATCCCGGGACCCTCGTCGAGCCCCAGTGGTCTGCACCGATGAACGTGGTTCACTCGTCTCGCTGACTGAGGAAGAGCTGGAGTCAGACCACAGCGAGGGCAGCGTGTTTGATAACCCGGTAACGTGGTGTTTGATGCAACTGGCTGCCAATCACTATAAAAAATGTTAAATTTAAATTCTAAATTTAGAAATGCAGCACAGTAACAGGCCCTTCCAGGCCATGACACCCAAATACATCAATTAACCGATAAACCCACCCATTTTGAAAAGTGGGAAAACCGGAGTGCCCAGAGGAAACCTACACAGACACGAGGAGAAGCTCCTTAAAGACAGCACCGGATTCAAACCTGGTTTGCTGGCGCTGTGATAGCCTTGTGCTAACTGCTACCCTAACCGTGCTCATTGACTCAGGGTCTGATAAATTTTAGCACAGGGTGGCAAAGTGACATCCCTATCAGGATATGCTATTTAAAACCGAGAGCAGGACATGCGTCCTCAAACAAAAACAGAGCCATTTTACATCCAGTGCTTCACAGGCCAAGGATGTCCAACAGGACTTCAAGTTCAACAAAGAACTTTTGAATTGTGTTAGTGTCTGAACAGAAAGCAAACTTACTTCCCCCGACCCCACTCATGATTTTCACTGAGAGCCTGTTAGTCTCTGATTTCTTTCCTGACACCTGCCTTTTCCCCAAATCACTCAACGTCTTAGGTTAACAAAAGAAAACTCAGATTTAAAACCAGCCATTAGTGTAGTAACAATAGCTGTTTGTGTCACACACTGCATCTAAAAATAATTCACAGGCCTGAAAGATTGCCTTTAATTTTTAGATCGTATCTGTCCAACCAACAGGTACACTTTATCTGTTTCCCTTAATTTCTTGAAAACTCGAATCAAATTACTCCTTAACCGAAATAGGTTTCAGGTCATTACAACTGCATTTCAATTGTGAATACTCGTCAAGCAGATGTAGATTTACAAGCAAAGGCAGCATTGATTGCCTGCCTCTTGTTGTCCTTGCAGAAGAAGATGCTGATCCTTTGGCCTTATACAATCCTCCCATCATTGTTTAACCCTTGAAATCCTGATATCATTCTGGATGACTGCACTCTTTCCAAGGCTGGTATAACCATCCCAAGATGTATTGTCCAGAACCGTGCTCTCTACACTGAGTGGTACAATTTGTATCACTTCATTTGTTCACTACTTCTCATTCTTATGCACAGACATTATTCCATTAGTTTTTAAAATTATTTTCTATTCCTATCCAGAAGCAAGAATCCTTCGAGTTCCTTTGGACCTCTAGCTTTTAACTGTTTACTAAGTCCTCTCTTGCACCTCCTTAGTTTGAAACCAATGACCTAATTTTTTTTAAATTCTATTTGTCATAGTTCTGCATTATTTGTTGAAACTATTAATACCACTTTCTTCAGAGTTGTTGCAGAGGGGCATTTATATCACAATTGAATGACTTCATCTACTATTTTAACAGGGGCTGTGTTTTACATAGCTGTCATGCCAGATTGACACAGTGACATTCTCTCACTGTCAGTCTATTAGGGGGTGTAGAGAGTTTTTAAATTTAGACAAAGAGCACTGTAACATGCCATTGAGGCCCATAGCCCATGCCGCCCAATTTACACCCAATTAACCTACACGCCTGGTACGTTTCAAATGGTGGGAGGAATCTGGAACTCCGGGGAAAACCCAGGCAGACGCGGGGAGAACATACAGATTCCTTACAGACCCCGGTCCCGATCGCTGGCGCTGTAAAGGCGTTACACTGACTGCTAGGCCAACCGTGCTGTTGCAGTTAATATTAACTTATGGGAGTTGAAGAATTTGTTGATGACTACGCAGGATTAAGATTATTAAAAGTAAAAGCGTGTTGTTTCCCTACAGAATTTGGCCAGACCACAGCTACATTCTGCTCCCCTGCTAACAAAATCCATTTCGCTCCAAGTGATCAGCCCTCCACGCGCAGACAGTGAGTACTCACCAAGTTTTATTGGCTGGACAAAATAATGTGCATGTGTAGAGAACCAGCAAGAGTGGAAATGCACATCATTGCTTTAGTTAAAAACGCATGTCCTCCTGCAAACGGTTTTGATTTTCCCCATTTTATCATCCTGTGTGTGTCTACTCATAGTCCTACTTTATATGCATCTGCAGGTCCATGTTGTGTCAGAGTTGGCACTTCAAAAATAAACACCTTAACCTTTCCTCTCACCACCCTCGAGCCAAATTAAACCAATAGTGTGTAAATGTTTAGTCCTGAATGTTTTTTGTTCAACTTGTGAGATCCTTGGTTCAATGGTTGGCTTGGTCAGAAATTAGAATCAGTGATTGGGGCAAGAAGGAAACCACTTCCATCTCAGAACCAGGGAGTACAAACAAATGAACAGCATTAACCTCGTACACTTCAGAAAGCTGTCTCAAGATGGCAAAGGTTAATTCTATCAGCTGTACGTCAACCTCAGGTCTAGGCTGCACTTGGAGTATTGGGTGCATTTCTGGTCACCCCATTGCAGGAGGGATGTGGAGGCTTTTGAAAAGGGTGCGGAAGATCCTTTGCTTATTCCTCTTGAAGAAGGTCTCAGGCCCGAAATGCCGGCAATATGTCTTGGCTTTTTATGGACACTGAAAAGATCAACTGAGTTCCTTCAGCATCTCGGTGTGTTTTTATTACAATCACAGGGTCTGCAGGCTTTCGTGTTTCATGTGGAAAATATTTACCAGGATGTTGCTGGATTTGAGGGTATGAGCTATGAGGAGAGGTTGGACAAACTGGGTTGTTTTCTCTGGACTGACAGAGGTTGGGGAGAGAACTGACAGAAGTTTATCCAACAATGAGAGGCAGAGATAGGGAAGTCAGTTCAAAGGATGGGAATGTCAAACACCAGAGGAAAGTTTCAGGGAGACGTGTTAGCTAAGACTTTTTCACAGAGTAGTCAGTGCCTGGAATGGGCTACCAGGAGGAAGATATAATAGTAATGGTTAAGTGGATTTTAGATCGATGCCATGAATATGCAGGGAAATCAGGGATCTGGATCACTTGCAGGCAGCAGCGATTTGGTTTAATTTGACGCCATAATTGGCGAATAGGCCTGTTCCAATGTTGAACTGATCTATGTTGTACACCAGCCATCCTCAACGAGGGTCATAACCCCCACCCCAGGGACCACAGCACATTTGGCGGGGGCCACGGACTGAAATCATGAATTTTTTTAAAAATGTAGACAGTGGGAGAGAAATACAGAAGAAACCAACTGAATTTGACTGCTTCACAGAGAAGTGGGCTCATAAACTTGGGAGCAGTATCCTTGGTGGGGGGGTGGAATATGGAAAAAAAGAGATTGAGCATGGTTGCTCCAGTCTAGTTCTGGGTATTTACTAGTGCTAGACATCCACTGAGCAAGCCTTGCTCTCTGCACACAGAGATAGGGAAGTCAATTCGAAGGATGGGAATGTCAAACACCAGAGGAAAGTTTCGGGGAGATGTGTTAGCCAAGACCTTTTCACAGAGTAGTCAGTGACTGGAATGGGCTACCAGGAGGAAGATATAATGGTAGTGGTGAAGTGGATTTTAGATTGATGCCATGAATATGCAGGGAAATCAGGGATCTGGATCACTTGCAGGCAGCAGCGATTTGGTTTAATTTACTGCAGGAACTTGAAGTGACAGGAACATAGCCTTTCAAAGGTGCTAAAAATAGTGGTAAAAAAGTTCAACCCACATTGTCGGGGAAGTTTGAAAACATAGACAGCAGATTGTTTCGAGTATTGATTGAATAATGAATGTAAAGCTGCCTGCTCCAAGAATGGCACTGAGGCCTAACCATTTCCTTTGGAAAAAGATGAGCCCGTTTGGTTTTTTTCCTGAAAAGATTTATGCAGACTTGGAGCTAAAGTTGCACAAGTTTGAATAATGAGAATCTGAGGCTTTGGGTACAGTTTAATGAATTTGTAAAGAAGTTAGCACTTTGAAAGAGATGGCTGAGGGAGCAACTCGTACAAAAATCTTCCCCATCCTTCAGTAATGAAGGGTTGGAAAATGCTTCTTTGGGAGAATTGAACTGAAAAGTTGGATCTTTCCAGATTTCTAATGTCAAATGTAAATCCACTTTGCAGTCCAGCTACCAAAGAACTGGAGAACTACAAAGCAAAGGAAGATCCCATTTGTCCTGAAGAGACCGTGTTAATGCTGATAATACGCTCATCGTTTAATTAAACCGTGTTCCACTCCTTTCCCCAAACCCTTATGGGATATTTAGTTGCATTAATATTTATCGAATTTTGTTTGAGTTTCATTCATGTCACAGCACTGACAAGGTAATAGCCAACATTATAGATGGATATCTTAGAACTGTAACCAGAAGGTCTTTGTCCAATACACTCAGATCCTTTATTTAACTGGTTGCAACACTGCCATTCACACCAAATTGCACAATGGAGATGATCAAGCCAAGCTTGTCAACAAGTAAACCTAAATTTCACGATTCAAGTTGATGTAATCTCACATTTTTACGTGCCCTCCTAATTTGCTTTACTAAAATCCAAATGGCAACGCTTCTTTCGATAAGGATGAATGAGAGAATGGACTTTGTTGACCCAGCCCTGATGAAATTGTGAATCATACCTCCTGTGGAGGAGACTGTTGGACAAATTGGCTTCGACCCTTCTCCAATTGGACCGTTACCCAGAACAATTCAGCTGATATTAAAAATCTAATCAGAAGATATTTTGAAGTGTCATCTAGACATGGTTTCTCAAACTGTTCTCTCGCTCTTTACAATTAGTAATTAAAGTAGTTAATTGCACGCATCCTTGCTACTTAGTGTGTTGTGGAGGAACAGGAGGCTTTCTTTTAGTAAAATGCATGATCTAATTCTACTGTTAACAGGACCCAGGAGGGCCAAGCCCAGGAAGAGAATCTCCTTTTTCTTGACTATCTCTCCACTCCTTCCTAAGTCTAAAACTCTCTTTTCCCTTGATTCTTCAGGAGATGATGAGTCAGATAGTAAGTAAATCTTGGCATATAATTCTGGATCTACCTTTGTTCCTTTATAAATCTAGTTCAAGTTTATTATCATCTGTACAAGTACAACCCGAAGAAACAATGATTTCTGGTCCTCGGTGCAGAAACTTGAAAACACACATCCAGGCACAACACACATACTGACAAACGATACACACGCAAATATATATATATATGTGTATATATATATATATATAATTTAATAAAAAGGAGGGTTAGCGTGAGCAGTTCATTTCAGTCATTCAACATTCTCACTACCCGTGGGAAGAAACTATTTATCAGCCTGTTAATTCTAGCTCTGACTCTCCTGTATCTCTGTCCTGATGGGAGCAGTTGTAGTTGGGGTCCTCAACAATTTGGCAAGCCCAAGGAATAAGGTTGAGATATGCCAATTGAGTTAAACTCCTGGATACATGTCCATCTTTAGTTCTGCGAAATTGTGTTTCATGGATGTTCTATTGGGTTTAAGTAATTTATTTTCCAAGAGAAAAAATATGCATTGAATTTGCTTCCTTTTGTGTAGAATGGTTTCCTTTAGTTTAGCTTAATTTGTTCTTGTCAAAGGTTGCAAACTTTCCTCTGTATCAGATCCTCCAAAATTATTTGTACATTCTTTTATTGATGGATTTTCAATTTGCTAACATCTCACACTAAGGGAGAGTTCTTGGAAACTTCCAGTTCAAGAAGCTCCATTTTGTTCCAGCTTGGTTGGTTACTTAGCAATAAAAATCTCATCATTCAATGTCTTTTACCACAAAATGGTTCGCTGGGGAAAAAAAAAGCAATATCAGATATCCACCTGAGTTTGATCTGAAGTTTGATTTGGGGAACGCAAGGTTAAAGTTAGAACTTAGCCAGGCACTGAACTAGCTCATTTAGTCTACAGTTTCCCCATATCCAGCCTGAAATCATTCACTCATCAAGTTAACTTCAAAAGAAAGGAAATGTTGAAGATTAATAGTTTGTTTTACAAGATGAGGCTCATAGAGGAGAAACAAATCAGGAATACAAAATTATAAATAATGCCTTTTCTATATTCAGTTTGCTGACCTTGGGGAGATTCCGATTACCCCTAGACCTAAAGAAGGAAACGTTTAGTTAATATTACTGCCTTAAATAACTGTTCAGCAACTGCTGCTGAGAAGAATGCCTGAATGTTTGCTGAGGACAGATTACTTTATAGCCATGTCATAAAACCGAACTTTCCTTTAGTCTACCATAAGACAAAGATTCGCTATCAGCAGAAATTGCCCAGCGCCTCTTACAGCCAGAGAAAAAGAAACAAAAGAGAGTCACTCCCCAGCGTCACTTAAAGACCATGGTTTCACCTCCAGTGCACCCGCATCCTCTGCAGCCACACGACCTTCAGACCAAATCATCGGCGACGCGAGCTCCAGATCCAAACCTCTGATATGATCAGGAAGCCTCCAGCACCCCCTCGCGTACCATTTCCAATACCTGGTCAGTCAGCTAGTCTTGACTCCTTACAGCAGTCTACAGCCTTTGATTGCAGTCAATGAATGGTGATAAAACAATTCGGGTGTTTAATCAGGCCTGATAGTCTATGACAGCATTGTTGCTTCACATCATGTTATGATGTGAAGTATACTCTTGGGAAATTGTGCAGAAATTTATGCAGAGCTGAACCAGTCACATTCTAATTATAATGACTTCCTTTTTCTGATCTGTAGTCAAGACAAGAATGGAAATGCTGTGGCGACTTACCCATTCCTTTTCACAGCGACCCTGATGTTCTGTGATGTAAAGGTGGTGGGACTTGTCCAGAGCAGCAGTTATATCTTTCTTTTCTCTTTCGGTGGTTCCACAGTGGGGTTGAAATTGACTTGCTTCCACTTAGGTTTGGTGGGATCAATGCGAGAAGTACTGACTGACCCTCCCATGGACAGTGAGCAAGGTAGGGGAAGTTCAGTGGGTAGCTGGTGAAATGCTGTGCTTTTTCTAGCCAGTCCACAGCACTTTGCTGCCAGTCCACAGCACTGATGTTCTCCTCCTCTTTGACCTATCACGGGCAGGAGATTTCCAATCAGTGGGAGTGCTGTGTTTTTTTTTCAAGCAACCTTCTACACAACCTTTATTTTCTGTCGTCTGCTTCCCACAACAGCTTGGAATAGAGTGTCTCTTTTGAGGATGCAAATTTAAATTTTATTCACAACATGTTAGAAGCCTATTCCTTACAGACAGCGGGGGATTCAAACCTGGGACCAGATCGCTGGCGCTGTAAAGATATTGCACTAACCGTTAAATCAACCGTAGCGATTCCTCAACCATTATCACCAAAGCACAGATCGATTGTGATTTATGGAAAACTGTCATCCACAAATTTGTTGTTATATTTCCAGCATGACAAAAATACTGACAATTCAAAAGAAATTAATTGCTTGGAAAACAATTTGTAACAGTCCAAAATGACCAGTGCAATTTAAAAGGCCAATAAATTCATATCTATTTTTCCCTGTGATACAAATCCTCTTGGACTGAGCAAACCCAGTTGAACTCCTTGACTTATCATGGTTTTGTTGTCAGCCATGGATTTGTGATAAAGGTATGTGTTCATGTCTCTTCTAGCTGGGCAGATTGTGGGGGTCAAGTCAGCCTGGAATATGTGAACGAATAAACGACAAACAAACTGCAGTTATGGAACACAATCGTTATGGAAATGACTTGGGAGAAAAATATTCCCATGCCTGTGGATAAAGATACCTTGAGTTTTCCTGTAGAATCTACTGATCTGTTTCAGATCTATAATGTCTAATGAGTGCTTATAGTCTCACACATAAACACAATGTACAGATGCACAGATATTCTCGTAGACCTGTTTAATTGCACCAGGTAAGAGAAACCAACTACAATAGTATACATTAAATTACACAATATGCCAAGACAGATATCCTTATGTCATTTGAATTCGAGGGTGTTCTTCAAGGAGTAACACAGTTTAATCTACCATTCAAGTGACCTTGCTTCAAGTGCAAGTACTCCTTAACTTGCGTCCGTGTTCCGTTCTGACCGACCGGTCATATCTCGGAATGGACGTATATTGGAATTGCAATGTATCCATATAATATTTCATCAAATATCACCATGCCAGCTCTCGCAAGAGGTTGACCTCTGCAGCACATATCTTTATAATATAAATATAAAATAATATTAAATGAGAAATATTCAGTTTCATTTAGTGCAAGAAAAAAATTAATGTTTTAATAATTTAGACAGATCTCTGAATAAACCATACAGGGTTTAAAAAAAACCTTTCAGGAAAATAAACAAATAATAAAAGTTGCACTCCAATTCACGGTGTGGATATTAATTTGTAGGCAGTAAGTGTGCACGATGCAGAACTGAGCAGGCATGGCTAAAATTTGTACATATGTTGGACTGGTCAGTGCTGAACTTGCGTTTGCATGAGGGGTGGTATGAATTTGATGGTCTTCAACCATCATAGATTCTCTTTTGTTTTTGTAAGTAGGCAATCTTTCTGCAGCTTAACTGGCCCAGAACTTCTGTCCACGCAGATTTTCCAAGCCCAGGAAGGTCTTCCCAAGATTTTCCTTGCAGTGTGGACAGTACTCAGATGAAGAAGCAACTCCTCTGGACCTTCAGGCTCAGCTTCTGTGACATGCTCCTCCTCTCTTGGCTGTCACTCCTCTCTACTTCTCCTCACTCGTTTCCTTTCAAATTTTTTAAATTTATTTAACTGTAGAGATATTAGGGGACTTTAATCCACAGATGTGCTGCTTTGCACATTGCCTTCCTCTTTCCCTTCCTGTGTTGCTACTTGCTGATTCACTTTGTTCTCCGTGTAAATTAGATGCATCTCATTATTGGTTTCCTTGAGTTTCTGAAGCTCTTAATGTGTAAGAAATGATGTGATAGTTTCCACAGAAGTTTGCTTCCAGGTGTAGGTCACAAAATAGTTACTTCATTTTTTTAAAAAAATCAACTGAACGAGTAATTTTTTAAAAATCCTTGCACATAGATCAAGAATCTGAGGAGTGGAATAGCAGTCATTGTGTCTCAGGACTATTTAGCAAGAAGATCCAACATCAAGGCAGACTCTTCAGTCCACTGTCTCTGCCAATCAACAACCACCCAGTGACATTATTGTGCATTAACCCCTTTTAAAAAAAAAATTCTCTCTACATTCTCCTCAGATTCTCCCACTCACCTACACCCTTGGGACAATCATCAATGGTGAACTAACGTACTACCAATTCACAGGTCTTTGGGACATGGTAGGAACCTGGAACATCCAGCAGAAACCCAGAGGGAGAACATGCTCACTCCGTAAAGATAGCACCTAAGAACCAGACTACACCCGACATGAGGCAGTGGCTCCAGTCACTGAGTAACTGCTGTGTGGTTGCCCACCACATCCTTTAACAGAGATCCAAAATACTTTGCTATCAAAGTAGTACTTGAAGTAAGGTCTTGTTTAATGTAGATTAAACTGTGTCATTCCTCAAAGAACTCCCCGTGAATTCAAATGAGATAGTTATACAGTTTTAAGCTCTGAAATCCTCCTTTGCTATTTCTACTAAATTCAATTCAAGTACTATAATAGCTTGGAGATATCACATTGTTGGGATGGGAACTTAGATTAATTTCAGTGCTCAAATACTCTAGCCCTGAGAGGTTTGAGTATTTGTACCCACCCTAAATCCCCCTCTGCCTTCCTTTGCCATATCAGGCCCATGTGGAGTGATGCAAGCATATTAAACCTGCCATCTTTCAATTAATCAATTGCAACCTCCCTGATTACATGTATATTTAAGTTTTTTCAAAATACCTCGTATGGTGAGAAGGGTTCTTCTGCAAACAGGTTATCTTTAACATTCATACAGCTTTTTTTGTAAAACTTACACAATGAAAAGACTGGCACCAAGTGAGAGCCCATCCACAGATGTATGAGGAAACTGCTAAGTTGTTCATTCAGGAGCCCACTGGCTGCAGGGAAGAACGTGTCTTTAAGCTGGTGATGCAGGATGAACCTTGTCCCCGATGAGATAAGTGAAAAGAGAGTGTGACCAGGGAGCAATGGACCCTCCAGTCTGTTGGCTGCCATTCCCAGGAAGCAGCAGGAGATGTAGATGGAGTCCAGGGACAGGAGGGAAGCTTGTGTTATATCCTGAGCTGCTGTTACTACCTTCTGCAGCTTTTGCTCATCCTGAGCAGAGCAGCTCCCGTCCTGCGCTGAGAAAGTGGGGATGTTGGCGACCTTTCTCAACCAAATGCAACCATAAATGCACTTGGAGCTTCTAAATAAAATGTTGGGGTTGGTAAAAATCTGGAAAACTGAATCTGGAGTCAAGTCCATGCAGATGGTGCAAGATAGGGGATCACTAGATTAGAACACGTTTGACCAGGACAAAATCGACATCAACTTATCCTGCTGGCATCATCATGTGGAGGTCCCCAGCCGTGACATTTTTTAATCAAACGAACTACTGTAATGCACGCCCACATGCAAATATTGAAGGGTAAATGCCTTTGGATCTGCACCACCAGTCAATATGATGGAAGGTTGATTATAGAACATAGAACCATAGAACAATTATAGCACAGAAACAGGCCACCTCAGGTCCTCTAGTCTGTGCCGAACCATTTTTATTGCCTAGTCCCACTGATCTGCACCCAGCCCATAATACCTATCTGCTCCAATGCTCTGTTCCAGTCTTTCCCCATATTCCTTGATCCCATCAGAAATTCATCTAACCCTTTCATATGTACTTAACGGCTTCCTGCGAGAATTCCGACACTCCGCTCTCCCTTCATCTCAGTTCCAACTGGCATAAGCCACATCCTGAGGCTGTGATCCCAGGATCTGGACCCTCTAGCCATTGGGAATAAATATCCTCTTCCTATCTGGTCTAGTCTATCCTTGATTAAAATTTATAGGTTTCTCTGTTTTCCCTTTTGGTTTTTCTATATTCTAGTGAATATATAATTTAGCTGCTTCTCATTCATCAGTCCTGCCATCACAGGAATCAGTGCAATAAACTTTGCTGCCCTCCCAAGAACATTGTTGAAAACTCCACACAAAACTCTAGAATGCACTATGTTCTATGAATCAATCTTTTAAAAAAATCAAGTTCAGGTTTATTATCATCCAATTTTACAAATACAACATGATGAATCAGCATCCTTGGTACCAAAACAATGCATATGGCAGTACAATTATATAAATAAAAATAAATAATATTGTTAAATAAATGGTGGCATCTCAGAGGGTTTGCATGAGCAGTTCATTCATTGTTCAGTGTTTTCACTGCCCGTGGGAAGAAGCTGTTTTTCGGTCTCGTGGTTCTGCCTCAGATTCTCCTGTATCTCTCTCCTGATGGGGTTAGCTGAAAGTTGCAGTGTGCTGGGCGGTAGGGGGTCAATCATTTTGTGCATCCTCTTCAGACAACAATCCCAATAGATCATGTCAATCAAAGGAGACCACAGTGATCCTCTCTGCCGCTCTTATGGTCCTGCGGATTAAGTGCCCTATAGCAACCAGGCCACATTGCGAATCTGCCGGCCAAGACACTCTGGCTGGAGCTCCTGTTGAAGGTTGACATAATGGTGGCCGGTAGCCTTGCCTGCCTCAGCCTTCTCAGGAAGTGCAGTCATTGTTGCACCTTCCTGACAAGTGAGGAGATGTGTGTGTCCATGATAGGTTACATCTTAAGTGGAGTCTGAGGAACTTGGTGCTCCCTACTCTTCCATTACTGAGTGATGATGTGTAGTGGAGGGTAGTCGTCCCTGGTCCTGAAGTCCACGATCATCTCCTTTGTCTTATCACATTGAGACTCAGGTGGTTGTTCTTGCACCATTTCACGGGGGCTGAATTTAAAGAGTATCAGTGAGGTATTTACAGGACAATCTGTGTATAAAGCTTCTTCTTGCCTGGGAAGCAATGAGTATCAGCCATTTTTTAAAAATAGAGCATTGCCCAAATGTCCATGATTTTTTTACCGCATCTTCAGAATGTGGATAAAGCAATAACTAAGGGTGTGATCTCCGATCGTGTGCGCACATGTTGGGCAGACTCTTCCAGCTCAGTTTCTCTATGCCCAGCTTCTCTTCCTGTGTCAACGAGTCTGAAGATGCCTCTAATTTCAGCACTTTTAAAACCACCAAGAAATTAACTCTGGAACCTTTATTTTCCAGATTTAAGATCATCCACCATTAGTTCTCTTGGTCAGAGGTGAGTGACTCCAATTTTTTTTGTTTGTACATTAGATTTGTTAAAAGCAGTTCATCCTGATTGGAATTTAAACGGGAATTCAGATGCATATTTTACTTCTTTTATGTCCCAACTCTGCTGTATCATTGTGGCCATTCTGCATGTGAATGTGTGTACCTGGAGAGAAAGTGAATTATAACTATCATTCACCCATCTCCCACAAGTTCACTCCGTACCTTCTCTCATCGCGATCCCTTTGTTTAAGCGTGCCATCGATTTCTGCCGGGATGATGGATTGGCAACGTGACTTCCCGTAGCCTCGTTCATCCTGGGGACAGTAGCGGTGTTCACTACACTTCTGCCTCCTCGGGACCAGATCGGGGGGGGGCGGAATGTGAAGACCCCAAGATGCAAGAATCTGGATCGAAAGACCATCCTCCAGCACCACCGTTCTCAACGGGGGAGGGCACTTTGCCCCTCCCATTGAGGGAGGGGGGCTCAGACTGAAATCATAAAATATACTTTATGTTTTTTTCCTCGTCCATTGGAGAGAAGTACTGAAGAAACTAATTAAATGACTTCACAGGGAAGGGGGCCTATAAACTTTGAGCAGAATTCCTTGGGTGGAGGGGGGGGCATCACCAAAAAAGTTTGGGGATCACTGCTCCAGAAGATTGGTTATTGCTACAATTTATACCTGTTACCTCAATTCCCTCCTTATCCTCACGACCATCAGGCTCCCCCGAATAAAAAGCGTTTCCTTCTCTCTGAGTGTACACTCTTCATTCCACAGTACATCCATACAGCTTGTTGGCCCTAATGATTATTAACGCAGCATAGAAATTACTTAGTGAAGTTTGAATTAAATGTCATTTTAAACAATTCTCTGTGCTTTAATTTTGCAGCATCTCCGAGGAGGATAACAGCCAAGTGCCGCCAAGTCCTACAAGGAAAGATCTGGAAGGAAAAAGCAGCACTAAAGTGTCTCGGACTTTCAGTTACATCAAAAACAAAATGTCAAGTGGAAAGCACAAGAACAAGGTATGTACTGAGAAGGTGTCCTCTTCTTTCTGCTGGCATCTTCCAGGTCAGGGTGGAGATCCTGTGAGAACATTCTTGCTCAAAAGCCCTGTCTCTGTTATGCAAGAGAGCCAGGTTTTCTCCAAGGGCTCTGGTTTCCTCACACCCTTTAAAAACTTACTGGGGTGTAGGTTCATGTGGTGTAAATTGTGTGGTGTGGACTCATAATTTTAAATTAATGTTTAAAAATTAAATTCCGGAGTTGCTCTGTAATCAGAAATGGTGGTGGTTGTATTTAATCTAGCACTGCTAAGCAGCTGGACGTCTTTATACTGTTCACGACCACCAGCAAGAAACATTTCTTTTTCTAATTGGATTTGCTATTTCATATTCATTGTTGGTTTCAAAGTGTTTGTATGGATTTGCTTTTTAAAAATGCTGCTGGATGGTTGCAGCTGAAGTGAATAACTGAGCATATGTCTCAATTTAATTGTTAAGAAATGTTAAAGAGCCTTCTGCCATCTTCAGATGTATCTACGTCATTTTCCCAGCTCCTTTCCTCTCTCCCCCCCGCCCCCCCCCCCCCACCACACGCCAGCTCCTCCTCCAGTGCTGTGTGAGTCAGTCAGTTCATGTTAACTCATTATTTCGTTCCCAGCAAAGAGTTTGCTTATGCTATTGGATTCTTCTTGTGATGTATTGTTGGGTGAAGGAAGTGGAATCCTTTGCATTTTTTTTAAAACACATCTAAAGTCCTTCCCGGGTTATTTCCCACTGAATACAAAAATCATTCTATAGAAGTTTGCACGAAGCAGGAGTGAATTGCTAAGTCTTCAGGAGGTTAGGAGGATGGCCATATGTGAGGCAGACACAGTTTAAAGCAGTTATGTGAGGCAGTACATAATTGGGTGCATCCATTTTAAGAGATAGTAAGGTGTGGATTAATAGTTCAAATTCACAGAAAGTGGTATTTTTCCTGGTCACTTAAGACCAAGAAAAATATCAATAAGATTGAAAGAATGCCGAGATTTATGTACGGAATTATGAGGGGAATCGACAGAGTGAATGTAGGCTTTTTCCACTGAGGGTAGGTGAAATACAAACCTGAAGACGTGGGTGAGAGGGGATGTTCAGGGGGAACATTAGGGGGAACTTCTTCACGCAGAGTGGTGGTAGTGTGGAACGAGCTGCCAGCTGAAGTGGTGAATGCAGGCTCAATTTTATCATTTAAGAAGAATTTGGACAGGTACATGGATGGGGGAGGGGACTACGGACTGGATGCAGTTCAGAGGGACTCAGCAGAAAAATAGTTTGGCATGGACTAGAAGGGCCGAAGGGGCCTGTTTCTGTGCTGTCATGTTCTAAATGTGGGTTCAATAATGACACACAGAAGGGCATGTAGTGCTTTAGATTTTGTGTTTGTGGGCACAAAGTTGCCAAGAAGTGAATGAAATGGTGAACAATTACTGGTTAAGTCACATTCAAAGTACACTGTGCAGTGCTGTGCATCTGTTTTAAAGTCACCCTGCAATGCAAGGATCCGAAAATATATTTGTACTGAGAATCTAGCGAGAATTGTGTCCTGGATTGTGACGATAACGTGAGAGCAGAAATACTTGCAGACAGTGGAGCTCAAACAAGCAAGGATTTGCTATTGGGAGTGCCTGAGGTTAATGATATATTTTTCAATGGAGAATTAGGCCAGATATTGACCGGGATGACGTTACAGGACTAGAGGAATAGATCCAAATAGTAAAAACAAAAATAAAAATGCTGGAGGAACTCAGCCGATCACACAGTATCTGTAGGAGGTAACATCAACATTTCGGCCCTGAGCCCTTCTGTAAGATATGAAGAAGGTCTTTGCTTGTTTTGGACACAGCGAGACCTGCTGGGTTCCTCCAGCATTTCTGTGTTTTTAATTGCAATCACAGCGTCGGCAGACTTCTGTGTTTCATTCCAAGATTTGTACTGTATTGTTCTTGTTGAGTGCCATTTGCCCTGAACAACCTCATGAGTAATTTCCAAGTCATTGTTTGGGCTGTTCTCCAACTGCAGATGCCCGTTAGAACTTGCCAACTTATTTAGTGCTTTATTGGGAAGATTTTCTGAGGGAGGGTAAAGTGAGCAGGAGGCGCTGGATTCCCCAGAGCTGAGTCCATTGAAAGGACCTTTGGAATCTGCGCTTCACTGAAAGAGTGGTTGAATCTGAGCCCCTGACAGTGTTTGAAAAGTACCCAATCGAGCATCTGAATAAATTAGACATGGAGGGCTATGGACCGTGTTGGGAGATGGGATCAATACGGAAGGTTGTCCACTGGTCGTCCTGGACAAGTTGGGTCAAACGGCTTTTTTCCATGCTCAGTGACTCTGAGTGTTGACGTTAAAGTTCCAACAAACTAAGGGCCATGGAGTGGGAGGGAGCTCTAGGTGTGCAATAACTTCAGAGGATGTTGTAAATGTTCTTTTGCCAGGTAATTTCATGAGCTTGCAAAAAGGTTTCCAAAAATTGTCTTAACCCACAGTTAATTTGAGGAAAAGATTTTAGTTGATGCTTGCTTCCCCATACTGCTGAAGACATGGATTCCAATGTGTAATTCGCAGACCGCCATCTGTTTGGAGGCCCAGAAGGAGCATCAGATAACTAGTAAACTGTTGTGGCCTACATATTTAAGCCCTTGATTGTTCCGATACACTCGCCCAGGATCAGGAGTAGCATGCCTATTTGTTTTCCAACTGTCTATTTAAATTACCCTCTTCCCTCCCTCCCCACCCATCCCACCAGACTGCCAGTTTTGAAAAAGGGCATCTACACGATTGTTCAACTTGCCTGGACACTGCGAGACTTTGAATCGAGAGTATTGCCACAGCTTCTTATGGACAACAAACCACACGAAAGCTACCCAGCAAACTTCCCTGGTCCCTGGTTCTGGAGATGTTTAGATATTGTATTCTCTTCTGCACCTCCTAAACAGTCTCCTTGCTTCCGATTTCTCGTTTCCTCCCAACTGTGGCCCCATCACTGCCAAATACAAGACTCGAAGCCCCCTGATGATTTTATATATATTTTTGGCATCTGGTCATCACTGGCAGGTCCAGCATTTCTGTTACCTATTCCAAATCGCCCTTGTGAACCTGGTGGTGAGCTGCTACCTTGTCTCGGTAGTACTTCAGGGAAGGTGATCCCGAGGTGCTGTTGGGAAGGGAGCTCCTGCGGTGCTGTTGGAAAGATTCTCCCGTAGTGCTGTTGGGAAGGGTGCTGATGACAAGGGTGCGTTTGGAGAGGGTGCTCCCGCGGTGCTGTCAGGAAGGGTGCTCATGACAAAGGTGCTGTTGGGAAGGGTGCTGTTTAGTTTATTTATTTATACACGTTGACCAAAGTACTGTACAGATCATAAATTACATCTCAACTATAAGTAACTATAGAATAAAACAAATCTGAGAAGTTAGAACACAAAGTAGCAAACAGGTGCATGAGGACAACTCCAAACGCTCGTGAATAAAAATACATCTTCAATCTGGATAGAAAAGAGTTGATGGAAGGGGCCAATTTGATGAAGAGAAGAATGTTGTTCCACAGATTGTGGGCTGCTATAGCAAAGGTGCGATCTCGTCTGAGTTTATGATTTGAGTGCGGAACAGTCAAGCACCCCAAGTTAGCCGGCTTGAAGGGTTTTGAGGTGGAATGAGGAATTAGAAGATCCATGATACAAGAGGGGGATAGCTCATTAAAGGTGCTGTGGAAAAGGCTGTTTGTTGAAAAGGCTGCTGTTAGGAAGGGTGTTGTTAGAAAGGGTAGTACCCTCCCAGGAAGGGTGCTCCCATGCTACTGTTGGTAATGGAAAGGGTACTGATGATAGGGGTACTGTTGGGGAGGGTACTCCAGGTTTTAGCCTCTGTGATAACTTATTTCCACATCCATGTGGAGAACCTGCAGGTGGTGGTACACACATGCACCCTCTGCAGATGGGTGAGGTGGAGTCGAATGACCTGGGTGGTGTACGCTGCAGCCACTGCACAGGTGGGGGGCTTGTTTAGGGTGGGGAGGGAGGTGCGTGGTTTAGGGGAGAGTCAGGATGGGGGTGGGGGTGTGGTGCAAGGTGGGGGGAGGGTGGGTTTACGGAGTGGGAGATTCAGTGTTTGTGAGTGAGGTTCAGTTTGGTGGGAGACAGTTAAGGATGGGGGGTGAAAACAGATCAGGGTGGTGGTGAGGTTCAGTTTGGTGGGGGACAGTTCAGGGTGGGATGGGGCGAATGGATAAGGGAGGTGGGTGAGGTTCAGTTTGGTGGGAGATGGTTTGGGGTAGGGGTTCAGGGAGGGGGGAGCAGATCAGAGTGGTAGGTGAGGTTCACTTTGGAGGGAGAAAGTTCAGGGTGGGTGTCGTTCAGAGTGGTGGGAGAGAGTTCAGGTTTGGGGGGATCGAATCAGAGAGGTTCAGTTCTGTGGGATACAGTTCAGGGTGGGGGGGACTGGATCAAAGTGGTGGGAAGCAGTTCAGGATGGGGGGAACAGATCAGGGTGGTGGGTAAGGTTCAGGTTGGTGGGAGATGGTTCAGGTTGGTGGGAGATGGTTCAGGGTGGGGGGTGGCATTCAGCTTGATGGGAGACGGTTCAGGGTGGGTGTTGTTCAGGGTGGTGGATGGAAATCCAAAATGCCGGGCTACTTTGGATGCACAATTGATGAAAATCCGCCTCTGTCATAACACAATCACATTTGCATTTCACAAGTCTCTATGATTAACACCCCTTAAAATGAAATTGTTTTACACATTTGTCAACTGAAAGTGTTAAATTTTGTTTTAATTTAAAATTAAAAGTGTGCAATAATTTAAATATGTGAGAGAGCTATTGCAAAGGCATAAAAAAAATGCTTCAGATTAAAATGAGTGTGGAAATGTTCCATTTGGCTTAATGCTTTGAAACAACTTCCCAAGTGAGCCCAAAAGTGTGGCCTCCCCCTCTTTAAACCCCAACTTCCTCTGACTGCAATGCACGTCACAGCAAATCGAGACAGCCAGCCCATTTTTCTTTTGCAACCATCATGTTGAAAGGAGCCTTCTCCTGATCTGAGTTATGTCGTGGATTAGATTTTCTTTGACCCAGATGAGTCCTTTCAAAGTGGTAGGTGACCAGTTGATTGTGATCTACAGTGGATAGTGTGCTTTGTTGCTGTGTAGGTTTGGGAGAAGTTGAACTTAAATGTTCTTGACTGTTAAATGTCTTCATGTTGGCTGCCGATGCTTGGTTTCCTGTTTATACTCTGTGTTGTAACAGACTTGCATCTTCAGACTTGTGTCTAACGTTTCAATGTGGCTGTGTTTTCTTAAAATAATCTTTTACATATGGTTCAGTTTCTGATCCCTGCAAAGATGGTTATGTGTACAGGAAACTCTATGTAAGATTCTGCAGTAACAATCTGAAAGGTGCTGCACAATCTACAGAGCAAATTGTCTTTTGGTTAAGACCAGATCTTGTATGATTTTACATTGAGCTCAGCAGAATTTATTTATGAAGTATCGTTTGCCTTGTAGTTGACATGTGAAGAAGTGAAACAGAACAATATTCAGTCTGAAACCCAGGGAAAGGACCCTTTTCATGGTCCCTGCTGTGCCTAAATAAATGATAGAGATTGAGGTCAGAATATGATACTGTAAATTCTTGCTACTGTGCAATTTGTTCTGTATTACAAATGGAAGGCAAGTATCTGGACAGAAAGCGACTTGTGACCCTTAGCACAATCTGGTGTCTTAACACTGCGGTTATGACCCCTGGTGTTTTCCTCCACTTCAGTTGTTCGTTGGCCTGGATACTTAGTCTTTGTTGACACTTATGTTTTATTATTGCTCGACCTGTTGTATTTGAGTATGTGTTGACTCACCTGGATAGCGCATAAAGTTTTCACTGTACTGTATCTCGATATACGTAACAAGAAACAAATCTCACAATTTAATGACAGAAATAACAGTTGAACTCCATATGGCTGGAACACTCCCCACAGTATTCTAAATCTGGCTCTGGGATTGTAGCATTATGACTGTTGCTGGTCTCAGCTCCTGAGCTTAATGACATGGAGAGATAGGATCAGATCTCCTGCTCCTACATCAGTGTTAATACCTGACATTTCTCGGGTATCCCTGCATCAGCCTCTTGGCCTCGCCTACAGCAGTACATCCTCATGGTATACAGAACAGGGCCATCTTCTGCAGGTCTCCCAAGGTTCAAGATTCCTTTTATTGTCACATAATAATACATAAAATTATGTATAATACTTCAACTTAGATATATATGTGTAATTCTTTAACTTATAACAAAGGCAGCATGGTTGGCATAGCGGTTAGCGCAAAGCCTATACAGTGCCAGCGATAGAGACTAGGGTTCAAATCCTGCACTGTCTGTAAGGAGTTTGTACGTTTCCACCGTTCAAAAAGTACCGGGGTTATAGATTAATTGGCTGTAAATTGGGCAGCACAGACTCATGGGCCAAAATGGCCTGTTACTGTGCTGTATGTTTAAATTTTAAAATATTATTTAAATTTATATCTGCCGTAAGGCAAACAAAGTGTCAACTGAGCATTGCCCACCACCCCTGACAATAGGAGAAAGAGAAGCAAAAGAATCACTGGTGAGATCCTGTAGTAAATGCTGGAAATTCCGGTGGATGATGTGTTGGATGCAGAGGCTGGTGAGGTGGTAGGTGAGGACGAGGGGGATTCTATGTTGGTTGCATCTGGGGGCAGAGGGGCCAGGGCAGATGAGCGGGAAATGGAGGAGATGCGGGTGAGGGCTGGGTGGATAGTAGTGGAGGGAGAGCCACCTTTGTGGAAGAAGGCAGATATTTCAAAAGCTCTGGACTGAAAGACCTCATTTTGGGAAAGATGCGGCGGAGACGGAGAAATTGAGAGGAGGGGATGGAATCCTTGCAGGGGACAGGGTGTGAGGAAGTGTAGTCCAGTTCGTTGTGGGAGACGGAGGGTTTGTAGTATATGTCAGTGGAAAGCTTGTTTCCCGAGATAGAGACAGAAATCCAGAAAGGGGAGAGTGTTTTCGGAGATGGACCAGTTGAGTTTGAGATTGGGGTGGAAGTTCGTCATGAAGTGGATGAAGTTGACAAGCTCATTGTGGGTACATGAGGCAGCCCCGATGTAGTCGTCTATATACCAGAGGAAGAGTTGAGGGGTCTTGCCTGTGTCAGCTTGCAGCATGGATTACTCCACAAACCCATAAATAGCAGGCGTAGCCGGGACCCAAGCGAGTATCCATGGCTACTCCTTTAATTTGGAGGAAGTGGGATGAATTGAAGGAGAAGTTATTTAGAGTGAGGACAAGTTCTGCCAGACAGAGGAAGGTGGTGGTAGAGATTAACTGGTCAGGTCTCTGGTCCAGGAAGAAGTAAAATGCTTTCAGACCTTCTGTGTGGAGGATAGAGGTTTGAAGGAATTGGACATCTATTGTGAAGATGAGGTGGTCTGGTTCAGGGAATGTAAAGTCATTCAGGAGATGGAGGGGATGTGAGGTGACAGGGATGTAGGTGGGGAGGGATTGGAACAGGGGAGAAAGGATAGAGCCAAGGTAAGATGAAACTAGTTCGGTGGGGCAGGAGCAGGCAGAAACAATGGGTCTACCTGGATGGTTGGGTTTGTGTATCTTAGGTAGAAGGTAGAAATGGCCAGTGTGGGGGTGGGAGAGAATGAGATTAATGGCCATGAAGAGGAGGTGACCAGAGGTGATGGTTTTGGAGACAGTGGCTTGATGTGTGGTGATGGGGTCCTGTGGGATGGGTTGATAGGAGAAGGTGTCTGAGAGCTGTCAACTGGCCTCTGCTCAACTCACATTCACCTCACATGTCCTATCCCCTATTTGACTAATAAAGAGTGAAGGAGCCATTGCAAACAGTAAAAACAAAATGCTGGAGAAATTCAGCAATTTAAGTAGTGCACTTCATATAGCAAAGAACGTAGCCATAAAGCTTGGAGAACTGCAGGGATTACGATGAAAGAAAACACAAAAAGAAACCTTTGGAGACCAAAGGGGATCTTCAGAGATTTCACAGGAGAAACTGAGCAGCTCTGTATGACCATATACTCTGTCAAAGCCATGGTGTGAGAGTAGCTGGCTGCCTGCTCTGGGGCAGTCCCTGTATTAAGATAGGTCAGGCCGATGAACTGGGGAATTGGGTTCCCCAGGGAGAACTGCACTGGCAACCACGATGGAGCCAGTACCTGGCACAGGGGCAGGCAGCCTCAGATCAACCCCATGAGCTCAAATTCCATTTGAGGCATGAAAACTCAACCAATTTAATAAACCTGGAATGTGAAGACAAAGGACAAGTCCAAAATGCTGATCACACAAAAAATCAATAAACCCACCTGGTTTGTTGTTCTTTCGAGCTGTGAACGGTCTACCTTTATCTTGTCTCCAGAGCTAATGATCAAGAAACAGAAAATTCTCAAAAAAATTAGCAGGTCAGGCAGCATCTGTGGAATGAGAAACCGAGTTAGTTTCATGTCAATGACCTTTAGTTCTAAAGCCAAGTTTATTGTCCTCTGATTGTACAAGTACCACCCGACAAAACAGCGTTTTCTGGTCCTCGGTGCAAAACACGCAGACACACAACCAGACATAACACAATCACTATGTAATGTGGACTAGTATTCATATATACAAATAAATAAATATTGTTTTGTAATATGAGAGTCTCAGATGGTCAGTGTGTGTCGTTCCTTTGCTCATTCACCATTCTCACTGCCTGTAGGAAGAAGCTGTTCCTCAACATGGTGGTGTTGGCTCTGATCCTCCTACATCTCTTGCCCTGTGGGAGTAGCTGAAAGATGCTGTGTGTAGGATGGAAGGGGTCTTCATGAGTTTGTGCATCCTCTTCAAACAAACGATCCCAGTAGATCACGTCGATGGAGGAGAGAGAGGGAGACTCCAGTGATCATAATCCTGTGTATTGAATGCCAATCCCTTTCTCTGAATTTCTGAAGCAAGGGCCTTCAACGTGAGTCGAATGTAGGAGTAGAGATTGGGTGGTTGGTCATCGGCATAGACTCTGGGCTGAAGGGCCTGTGTCTCCTGAGAAGTGAGAGAGCTCCCAAACCTCTTGATCACAAACCTTGTAGCATTCTCATTGGGTGATTCACATCTGCTTACTTCATTTGATCTGTTAATCAAGTTTACATTTGTGTTTGAGAAGTGACTAACTTGTGTCGCAGGAGTGTTTCACAACAATCTGATTAAAGCAGTTGGTTCATCAACAGGAAACTTGGTTAAAGAGTTGGTTCATTTCGGATCCTGTTTTTGCAAACATTGATTATAATTGGTTTGAAAAAAATTGAGATGGACCCAAGAGCTGATCTTGTGAATTCACAGATTGTAAATCAACAGATAACAAGAACAGAATGGTTTTTTTTCTCTCTAGAATGTGTTTAAGACTGGAAATCCTATGTGACTTTAATTTCCCTGATTTCAGGAACATTGCAGCTTCATGGCTGCTGTCCTTGGTAAGATTAATTAAGTCAGCACGGAGCAAGAATTGGAATAGACTTCAGTGAGTGAATTTGGCTAAATATTATGTTATGTTCTAAGAATGTAATCATAGCTCCCTCATAGATGTCCAGGCCATCTAACGAAGAACCGAGAGTTCAAGCGCATTCTCTACATCTGTCTCAATTGAACTTTTTAAAAAATGCACAAATCCTTTGCTGCAGGATTAGTTAGTTGTCTCATAGCAACTTGAAATCAGTATAATTCAAGAGTTAGTCTTGTAGAAGTGAAAACTGTGACGCAAGCAAGATACGGGAGCCTTTAAAACATTAAGAGGAACGTTTGGCTGAAGTGCTCAAGGTAGTGTGCAAAGCTATTGGAAAGGAGCTGAATTATTTCCACTGGCTGGAATGCCTTGATTTAGAGGGCTTTGAAGAATGAAGCTTGGAAGCTCGTCTCTACATGATGGTGGAAAATTAAAACTCTATTCCACAAAAAGTAATTGATGAAGGATTAACTGATATTTTTAAGTCTGACATTAATACGCTAATTGGCATAAGGGAAAATTATACTCAGGACCACCTTCTCGTAGAATATGTTCCCGCTCAAGTTACCTGTACCTGTATCTGTTCCTGATTATGGGTGTGAGAGGAGGTAGATATGGTTTTTAAGGAATTTTTTAAGGGGTGGGGGGAGATTGGGGTCATTGCCAAGCCTAGAATCTAATCAGCTGATTGGAAAGAATGTTTTGAGAGGCTGGCCCATCAGAAGAGACAAGGGTGTGGAATTTACTAGAAACCACAGCCATTGCAGCAGGAGAATGTTGCTGGCTATATCTTGAAATGAGAATGGCAATGTGTGATGCTTGCATTTCCTGTGTACAGCCAACTCCAATTAAATCGTCAAGGGAAGATGCTGAGGTTTTCTTTGATGTGTCTCTTGGAATTTCTTTTCAACCAATGACTTTCTAGTTAACTGCATGGGGACAGGAACAAAGGAACGCAGAATTACTGAGGTTGAGATTATGAGGAACCATCGGTTGAAATGGCTGGCTTTTGGGATTCTACAGATGGTCACCATTTCAATGTGTTTAGTTTCAGAATCAGAAAATGCTTTGAGAAAAATAAATGTTAAAGAACTCTGAATTCTTGTCTCCTTGGGTGCCTTTTTATGAAGCCTGAAAACGAGAACACTGATGTTCTAGGCTACATTCTCAAGGCCAAACTGAGTAAGGATGGCAGATGTCTTGTGAAGCTGGGAATAAGCAAAAAGTTTATAAGCAATTGCCAGTAATGCGGCAACTTCCACTAAAGCACCTCTTAATGGCAGGTTTTTAAAGAAAGGACTGCTGGAACTCCAAACTAAAAGTATTTTGATAGAAACATTTAAAAAGACAACATGTCATCAGAAAGGGTTTTAACTCCAACTCTGATTTTCAATTACTCTGGTCCCTAGAGCATAATTAAACCACGCATGACTAAAGATAGGAAATATTCAGCATTTCTGTAGCATCTAAGAATGACCAAGGATATTGTTTGAGTCAATGAAATAATCTCGAAACACAGTCCATTTTACAACGCGGAACCACAGAAACTTTGACCACAGTTCCTGGCCTGGACAATCTCCATTCTCAAAGGGCTCCATCTGGTCAAGGGGATCTTGGGTTCCATTAACCGCCAAACCAAGTAAAAGTCACAAAGGCTTTAGCTAGTCTGTCAGAAGGCATCAAACAGGCACCCGTGAAGAGCACACCTGGCTATGGGAACAGGTTCCACTCCTGGAACATGAACTAAAGTTTTGGTTGTCATTCCAGGCTGGTGCTGGAAGAACCATTATGGATTACATTGATGGACACCAATAGAAATGATCCTTCAAACAACATTTCAAACTTAAAGGAATTATGTGGTTAGCATTGTGGTTAAAAGCAACACTGTTACAGCGCTATTGACCTGGGTTCGAATCCCGCCCTGTGGGTAAGGATTTTGTACATTCTCTCTGTGTCTGCATTGGTTTCCTCCAAGTGCTTCGGTTTCTTTCCACTGTACAAAAACACACCAGGGTAGTCGGTTATCGGGTGCAATTGGGTGGCACAGGCTCGTGGGCCAAAAGGGCCTGTTACCGTCCTGAGCTCAAAGTTTCTGTGGTTCTGCGTTGTAAAATGGACTGTGTTTCGAGATTATTTCATTGATTCAAACAATATCCTTGGTCGTTCTTAGGTGCTACAGAAATGCTGAATATTTCCTATGTTTAGTCATGCGTGGTTTAATTATGCTCTAGGGACCAGAGTTATTGAAAATCAGAGTTGGAGTTAAAACCCTTTCTGATGACATGTTGTCTTTTTAAATGTTTCTATCAAAATACTTTTAGTTTGGAGTTCCAGCAGTCCTTTCTTTAAAAACCTGCCATTAAGATGTGCTTTAGTGGAAGTTGCCGCATCACTGGCAATTGCTTATAAACTTTTTGCTTATTCCCAGCTTCACAAGACATCTGCCATCCTTACTCAGTTTGGCCTTGAGAATAATTTTGTTTTAAGAGCACTTGTAATTTTTTTGAACTGGCCGACGGCTAAATAATTGGTGTCAGTTGGCAGTTTTGTTCACGTTGGCAGGAAGGTTGATTGATGAGAGTGACTGCCGGCAGCAAGTGCTGTCATGAAGCAAAGTGGGCAGTTATCACAGGAAGCAGAGGTGAGTGGATGTGTAAGACTCGGTTCTGCTTCCATCGTTGATCCCTTCCCTTTCCTTTTAGGAGAAAGAGAAAACAAAAGAGAAGGAAGCAAAAGACAAGGATAAGAAAACCACAAACGGGCACGACTTTCATGCAATTTTAGCATTTGGCTCGCCGCAATGTCACCAGTGTAACAAGTGTATTACCACCCGAGAGTCCTACCTCTGCAACAGTAAGTACCTGGGTTTCAGTTCAACTCTTAGTGTAAGAAATGTTTTTTCACGTGATGCAGTCAAATCCATGACAAATCGACATTTCACTCTGATGGCACCTTTTTTATTTTCAACAAGTCCAAGAGAATGGTAGCCTCTTACGTGGGCATTTAAATACTCATGTAGAGCAAGACCCCTGGTATCTGGCACCTATGAGGGATTGGTAGATCAGATTCAAGTAGGTGCTGGAGAAGTGAATTCTCCATTGCTTGCGATTACGTGTTGCGTGATTGGTGAACTAGCGGCGAGACCCACCAATTTTAAACTTCCATATTTATTACTTATTTATCTTCCATGTTTTTTTTGCCGGTTGCTTGAATTCAGGATCACAGGTGTTTTACTGTGTTTGGCAGGTCTCACTCCAATTATGACTTCCATCCCAGTTTTTTTTTCATCACGTCCATTCTAGTTTTAACTGTCACAAATCTTAGCTGCGACATTGCCTCCCCAGGTTTCTCTTTGCTATGATCAATACACATCCCTTTCACAAAGCCGCTCATAATGTTTTCAACTTGTTCAGTGTTGAGCTCTCCTGCTGTGACTCAGCATGTTAAAGGCTCTGGATTGTTGTGGCTGCAGCTGTTGGAAAGGCAACATAATGTGGTGGGGTTCAAGTCTGGCTCTCACCAACTGTACACAACTCTGACTCTCCAGTCATATGGACACCATTCCATTCACTATTGTGCTCATGTGTTGAACTGCAGCCTCTGCAAGTATTCTGTATGACACAGGACACTGCCCTCTTTTAGAGGACATCATTGCTAAAATTAACTTTTAATATGTGGCATTAGAGGAAGATCTCATTTCCTTTCCTATACATGTTACTGCATAGAGCCATGAAAAACTTAACAGCCACTTCCAGCTGATGCATATTTAGTCCAAGACATTTTGAGACTTTTAATAAAACTGATTGATTACAATCTGACTGGCTGTGTGAGTTTGCACCAGATACTTTAACCCATCTTCCCATCACTGTAGATAAACATTTTTTGATGATAGGGGAAAAAAAAGTTCACTCAGCCGCTTTCACGTATGAAATGGCTATCTTATATTGAACAGATTGGGCCCAAACTGTCTGAATTGAGAAGAATGAGAGGTGGTGCCATTGAAGTGGTGACTGTCGTGAGATTGTTTCTGGGAAGGGGCTATGGTGATGGGAATTGAGAAAGAGCAAATGTAGGGGCAGCACTATTGGGGTAGTGGTTAGCGCGGTGGCTTTACAGCGCCAGCGATTGGGACCAGGGTTCGAATCCCATGCTGTCTGTAAGGAGTTTGTTTGCTCTCTCTGTTTCTGCTTGGGTTTTCCCCAGGAGCTCCAGTTTCCTCCCACCGTTCGAAACGTATCCGGGGTGTAGGTTAATTGGGTGTAAATTGGGCAGCATGAACTCATGGGACAAAATGGCCTGTTACCGTACTGTTTGTCTAAATTAAAAAAAATTAATTTAAATCTTAAAAACCAATTAAATTTAAGTAAAGGGGCTTTAAATTCAGGATACATAGCTGACAACTGGTAGCTGTGATAAGGAAGATTTTTTTTCCCCTTCGAAGTTTTCTAAGTCTTTAAAATCCTTTATCTCAGATCCCTGGATGCTGAGCCATGTACTTGAATAAGGGAGATTTTTAAATGTTGGTGGGCTTGTCAAGAGAGTGCAGTTGAGACTGAATAACATTCAGTCGCGATGTTATTGAATGACAAAACAGGGCGTACATTCCTATGTGTCTGTCTACCCTCCTCCTGCTTTAAGATCTTGTAGAGTTAAGGTCCTTTCCCTGGATCTTAGGCACATTTTCATTGCCACCCCTCCTTAATAGGTAATATTAGGGGTTTTTTTTAAAAACCTCTCCTCTCTGTGCCTGGAACAGGTCACCAAGTGTAGTGATGGAAGCAGATGCGATGGAGTGAAACACAAAGGTCTGCAGATGCTGCAGTCGTAGCAAAAACACAGAAATGTTGGAGGAGCTCAGTAGGTCTCGCAGCGTCCATAGGAGGTTAAGATATATATAACCGATACCTTAGGGCTCAGGACCGAAACATCGGTTATATGTCTGTACTTCCTATGGATGCTGCGAGACCTGCTGAGCTCCTCCAGCATTTCCATGTTTTTACTTGAAGCAGATATGATAGTGTTTAAGAGACTGTAAAGGTTAAAACCTTGTGTTTTTATTTTTTGTTAATTTTATGACTATCCCTTTAAGAAAAATTAGTGTTTGTAGTGTTACCATAATTACTATGACATCATATGATGTGATATTCAGGCAAACAGGGAGCTTGCATTCAGTCTTTGAGGAACCATGGAGGAGGCATAAACATCGAAATACATTTCTTTGGATTTGTCTCTATCATCTTAAATCATCTTATTTCATTTTAATCATCTATTAATAATCTCATTATCATTTTACATCATTATGTCTTTAAATATAGCTGAATGCTTTGTTTATACATCGTTATGGAAATCCTGATGCGAAGTTATACAAAATGGTCATATCAACTAATTAAAGTCAACATAAAGCAGCAACGACAAAGTTTTGTTCATTGGAGTGATAAGATTGTAATTTGAAATATCGAAGCTTACATTTCGTAGAAGATGACATGTTTTGGAATTGAAAATTACTAGAACTTGCAAAATGTCATCTACAGAGACTTCTAGCATGGCACATAAGTAAATATGCAGGGAACAGAGAGATATGGATCATGTGCAGGCAGCAGAATTTTATTTTAATTTGAGCATCATGTTTAATTCGGACATCATAGACCGAATAACATGATCCTCTAATCTCCTGTTGTATGATATTGTCGTCTCTGTTAGGAAGCAAATAGACTCCAACTGCACAGGTCCCATAGTGTGATTAGTTCTCCACAACACCCCTTAGAAAGGATATAATGCCCTTGAGAGGGCAGTGCACATTGGTCAGAAGAATACCTTGAAGTTATCAAGGAGAAGTTGAACAAGTGGGTTATTTGGAAGAGTTAAGGAATGATTGGGATGAAATTTGTGAGTTATTCATGTGACTTAAGGCATCTATAGAAATTATTTCTGCTGGATGGGGAGTAAAGTACTGGGAGGTGTTGACTGAAAATTAAAACCAAGGTGTCAGGAGAGAAATTAGGAAACATTTTCACACACAGAGATTGGTAAATTTTTGGCATTCTTTCACTCAAAAATAGTTTTTAATTTTAGATTTCAGAATAGTTATTTAAATGGAAAGCGATTGCAGCGTGCTGCCATGCAGAAGAACTTTGGAGTGCTGTGCATGAATCGCAAAAGGTTGGTCTGCAGGTACAGCAGATAATCAAGGAGGAAAATGGAATATTGGCCTTCATTGCTAGAAGGATTGAATTTAGGTGCAGGGAGGTTATGTTGCAACTGTACAAGGTACTGGTGAGGCCGCACCTGGAGAACTGCATGCAGTTCTGGTCTACTTACTTGAGGAAGGAGGTACTGGCTTTGGAGATGGTGCAGAGGAGGTTCACCAGGTTGATTCTAAAGATGAGGTGGTTGGCCTATGAGAAGAGGTTGAGGTATCTGTGACTGTTTGCACTGGAATTTAGAAAAATGAGAGGAGATCTTATAGAAACATTTAAAATTATGAAAAGCATAGATAAGATAAGTTGGTTCTATTGATGGGGGAAACTAGAACAAGGGGTCATAGCCTCAGGCTTTGAAGTAGGAGACAGGACAGAGATGAGGAGGAACTGCTTTTCCCAGACAGTGGTGATTCTATGGAATTCATTGCCTATTGAAGCAGTGGAGGCGACCTCAGCAAATATATTTAAGACAAGGTTAGATAGATTTTTACATAGTAGGGGAATTAAGGGATATGGGGTAAAGGCAGGTAGGTAGAGATCAGATCAGCCATGATCTCATTGAACGGCAGAACAGGCCAGATGGCCGACTCCTGCTCCTATTTCTTATGTTCTTACAGTTGACGAAACCCACCAAATGTTTGAAGGGATTGGGCATATGGAGATGGGTTACACATTAGCTCTGACCAGCTGAATGTTTTCTACCAGATTCTCTAATATGCGTATATTTTTGGCTATTCGTTTGCCCCTATCTGTCCCAAGGAAAAAATATGCTGGGTCAGTATATCCAATGAATAACACACCTTGATTCTCATTCCAGATATTTTTACTTTGCAGTCTTTGGCCTTATTTGAACACAATGACTTTAAACTGGAGATCACAGCAGTGTTGACTTTTTCCAGTCACAAATTACAGTGTCACAAGCACTGCTATGGTCAGTAAAGCTGATAACCGATCAGGACATTCTTTGCAGAGCAGAAACAAAAGCAAATATGTGGGTGTCATATTTCTGAAAATTTAGTTCAACTGCTTAGAAAGTACGTGCCTCTGAGAGAAAAGTCATCTTCTCTGTGGACTGTCTGAGCTGGAGAATGTGTCGAGCATTGTGTCGAATCCTTTCTTATCTGTTAGGGAGGCATATACTAGGGACAGGTGAGGATAACATCAGGACCAAACTGAAGGATCTAATTTGGAATGAAATAAGAAGAATCAAATCAGAGGTGACATGAACTGCAAGTTGAGGAGGCGTTGGAATAAAATAGTACACTGTCTACATCTACTCCTGTTCCAATTCCCACCTCCCTGACCTCTACAATCATCCCCAGCCCTAGCGTTGCATTGTGTGGTTCCAGTTTCCTACTTATGTTCCTGTGTCCCAGTTGGAGATTGATAGGTTGGAAGAGTGCGACGTAAAAGAGATTTGGGGAAGAGTTGAAAGTAGATCGTCCTCTCTGCCAATGTTCCCGAATCCTTGTAGCCTTAAACTTTGACTTGCTCCACATCTGCCCACAGTAATGCCATTCTCTGAGTTGAAGCCCGCAAGTACCACTCCTAAAAGACCTCTTGCCATTTCCCACCCACCCCCCAACCTTTTGCCCTTTATCCTCTATGAAATAGTATCAAACAGATTTCTACATCAGGTTTGCTTCCTGAAAAAAATTGGGGGTTATGATAGACTTCTTCAAGCTGAACACACAGATAATATCAGATTTGCTGTATCACATAGGAAGTTAGAGAAAAATTACATTAACTTCTATTGAATTTAACATGTTTAATCGCATAATGACGCGGACACATTGAACTAGTCCAACTGACCTAAAAATGTTTTGTTTCTGATTTTCATTTGTACTCAGCATCTGATGCCTCTCTTGTCAGTGTCCAACAATAGTCGGCCAGCATTGATGGATTCCAGTGGCCCTAACACCACTTTTCCATGGTCACAATGTCCTGGTGAAACCTTTTGCCGTGTTCATCACTGACTGCACCAAGATCAGCAGGGAAGAAGTCCAAGTGCAAATGCAGAAAATTAATTTTCAATGACACGTTGCACTCCATGCTCGTCATATGCTTGAAGCAGACTTAAAATATGACAGGAAATTACAAAAATCTGAATAAACAGTACATGACAGAAAATTCTTAAGGTGATTTTCATGATCAGCACCCCAAAATCCATGAAATACACCCAAAAATGTTCAGAAGCAAAATCTTCATTGTCCAGTGTTATTAGAGTATGGCAAGTCCCTAAACTTGTCAACAATTTCTGAAGTGGTTTTTTGTTGACCCCCCCGCCCCACCAGGAACAGTACCCCCACTTCTTTCCTATCCTCACAACTTTCTTTTCCTATATTTTGGAATTAATCGGAACTTGTCATGGATTAAGTAACATCTGTGAAAGCCATGGGATGCTCAACATTTCAGACTGAGTCTCTGCATCAGGTCTGACGGTGTCGATGGAAGGTAGCAAGACTGACACAGGTAGGCAGGTGATGGAACTAGATGTTGGGAGTGGGAGATGATGGATGGAGGGGAAGGGGTGGTGCTGAGACAGAGGCTGAAAGGTAGGGGGTGGACTCATGAATAAGCCGACCAAGTGTTCAGGCAGATGGAGCTGGGAAGGGTGAAGGAGGGGTTGGAGCTGGGTTAGTAGATGATTGGTGGAACCAGGAATGGAGGGATGGAATCACATTGGGGTTCAGAGAGGAAAGGTGAATCAAGGGAGAGAAATCTGATTGGATAGGTATGTGACTGATAGGCAGATGGAATGAGGAGCTGGAGGGTGATATGTTTCAGTAATAAGCTGAGGGGAGGGGGGGTGGGGGTGATGAACCGGGGAACGAAGGAAGAGTAACCCTAGATGGGGAAACTATGTATTTAAAATGAGCATCACCCTGTAACCCAAAGCTGAATCTAGCTGAACCAGTGCTCAGTTAGAAACCTTCATCAATACAAAAAGTATTAGTGGGAAGTGGGCAAGTGGGATCTTTCCTCCATCCATGATCAATCTTGATGAAGAGGTTCAACCTGAAATGTCAACGTCCTTTTCTCTTCACCAGCGCTGCTCAACACACAGATTGCCTTGAAGAAGGTCTCCACCCCGAAATGTCGGTGATATATCTTTATCTCCTCTTGGACGCTGCAAGACCGGATGAGTTCCTCTAGCATTTCTGTGTGTTTTTAACCACAATAACAGCGGTTTCAGACTTTTGTGTTTTACAATACGCAGATTATTTTTGGTTCCAGATCCGGGTTGATCTGGTTTTGACTTTTTACTTCAAATGATTTCAGTGAGAGTTTTGTTTAAATATCCTTACATTTTTGTCTTAACAATTAAAATTTGATTTTGTGCCTTGCAAGAAATGCAATGTAAGGGCCGAGTATTAGCATGGTGACCAACTCACTAGGCAAGCACTCCCAAGGTCTGGATTACTGATATAGAGTCGATGGTTCAAACCCCACCACAGCAGCTGAAGAATTTATATTTGGCTGAATAAATCCAGAGATACGATGTTGTCATTGGTAATGGTGACCAGGCATCTAGGAAATTATCTTTTACAAAAAAAAAATACAGCTGGGAAGGAAATGTGCTTGTGTTATCCTGCAAACACAGAGGTCTGCACCCAAGATGGCAGCGGCCACAGGGGTTTCAGACTCCGGGGAGCAGCGGACCAGTGCAGGACACCAGAAACAGAAGAGAAGGTGAAGCAGAGGAAATGACCCAACTGTACGGTGACCATGGCAGTGAACCAGCGAGTGTCTCAGCGCCTGAGAGACCTGCCCGGGCTCCGGGTTGCTGGAGGCTGGCTCATGGGAACCAGGTATCGGAGCTGAGATTCCAGATGGTGCTGAGGGCAAGAAGAGCTCCCAAAGGGCCTCGGGCGCTGAAGGCGCCCTCCAACTATGTCAGTGGTTTGGATCTGGAGCTCTGGTTGCAAATGGATGAAACTGGAGTCTGTGTGGCTGCAGGGGGAAGGGAAGGGACATCGGGCAACACTATCGGTGATTCTTTGTCTGCCTCATGGCAGGCTGAAGGCAATTACATGATCTTGAATTTTACTCGATCTGGCCGTTTGACTCCAGACTCCAGCTAACTCTCCAGTTAGCCATTTCGAGGGCAAATATGCATCAGTCATTAAGGGAGAAGAGATCCATGCCTTCTCTCTCATGATGTCCATTAGGTGGGCAAAGTGCGGGGTTGAAATTTGTGAGTGAAATGTACTCCTAGAACTTCTCCGTTCCTGTGCCAGGGGCATACCTCAAGAATAATTTGCTCTGTGACGCTGCCGCAAAACAACGAACATTGTGACTTGTTCACGACAATAATTTCTGATTCCATTTCTGAATTTAGTTTGCAGCTTTGCAGAGCTCTCAGTTCTATGCACTGATGCATAGATTCACTGATTCCATTCCAAAGGTCTCTGCAATGCATAGGATTTTTTTAATATATCAAAAAAAGTAAAAACCACAGTTACGTAGTTGAAATATTAACAATTTGTCAAAATTAAACATCTTTACAGAAAAATAAACTACAGAAAATCCTAAAAGAACCCAATAAATTCCCACCCCAACACTACCCCCTCCCTCTATCCTAACTCTAAGCCCCCTACCCCCCCTAATAGAAAAGAATGGCTAAAGAGAAGAAATAAATAAGGAGAACACCTAACATCATTCATTCATTTACTAGATGATAAGGAGACCCAGCAGTCCTCGAGACCGGTCTTAAATTTTCAAATTAAAATGATCCAAATATGGGCTCCAAATCCTTTTAAATACATTATATTTATCCCTTAAATTATGTTATCTTCTCCACTGGTATACACGACCTCATTTCCGAATGCCATCTTTGTAAGTTAAGCTTCATTTTGTCCTTCCATGAAACAGCTACACATTTTCTTGCTACTGCTAAAGCTAATCGCAAAAACGCCATTTGAAATGTATCTAATTTGTACATCAAGCCCATTTCACTAACATCTCCAATTAAAAAGATCTTTGGATCTTAAGAAAATTTTATTTTCAAAATGTTTTGTAGACAATCTCTTAATCTAGACCAAAAACCCCTAACTTTATCACAAGACCATACTGAGTGCAAGAACATGCCTTTTTCTCATTACACAGAAAACACAAATCCGAAGTACTCAGCTTGTATCTTTTCAAATGTTCTGGGGTCAAATATAATCCGTGTAAAAATTATAAGTTGCCAGTCTATACCTAACATTTACTAACTTTGTCATGGTATCTCAATTAATATTCCTCCAACGATCATTTTCAAATTGAACTCCCAAGTCCTTCTCCCATTTATGTCATGATTTATGCAGCTCGATCTTAGACAGTTTCTGCTGCAACAATTTATACATTTCCGAAATAAAACCCTTCATCCCTCCATCCAATGCATAGGTTTGCGGTCCAGACCATTAAACCCGCCACCATTTGTCATGGCAAGAAAGCTCTTGGGTTCCAGTCAGAGACCAGCCCCCTGTTTAAGTTTTCCCAAAAGTAATGAAGCAAATGGTCTCGCCTTTGTTAATGGTCCTGGGCCTCCCTCACGTGGGTCATTTAAGTTTTCCAGGAAAATAAAACCCAGCCAATAAATATGATCCTGGCTGATCTGCCCCAGGCCTCATTGGTGCCCATTTCCCTAGCGCCCTCAATTAATTGACCTTACAAAAATGAACCTATTTCTTCATAGAATACCCTGAATGATTGAGTTTCCACAGCAGAGGTTCGCCACCAGATTCCCAACGAGGTATAAAGCTCTGCTCAGTCATTATTGTGGTTAGCAGAAAGCTATAACAGCGCTGGCATTGCAGGTTTAAATCCAGCACTGGCAGGAAGGATTTCTATTTTCTCCCCGTGTCTGCGTGGGCTTCTTCTGAGTGCTCCAGTTTCCTCCTACCCTTCAAAGCATATGGGGGTTTTAAGTTGATTGGGGTATCTGGGCGGGATGGGTCTGTAACTGTGCTGCATGTCTGAAAAGAATATATAATTAAATCATTTAAAATGCAAGCGGAGCTCAGGATGGGGAGAGGTTTCGATTGGGGAATAGAACATTCGCCTGGTGAACTAAAGCAACTCAAGCATTCCTCTCTCTGTCCATCAAGGATATACCAATAGGCTTAATTCCCCACAGCTTCTGAATAAACCATTAAAGAGTAGTCTCATACTTTTTGCCACTCTAACTGTAATCATGCTCTTGTTCTACTTTAGACAGTTGTAAGAATGTAGAGTTAATCTGTGGGCTGCTCACAGAGACCTCTTCTCACTGCACCAGGTATCATGTGACAAAAATGTTAAATTGATGGGGCAGGTTTTATAGCATTGAACCTGTGAAATAAGCTTTGCCCTGCTGACCACTGCCTCGTGTGGAAGGCTCATTATGTCACTGAGACCATTAGTGGCATTAGAATTAATCTGAAAACTTGTTCCATTTGCTTGCCTGAGATGGGTTCTGCCACTCAGTCTTTAGCTCACCCATTCTCAATGATGGTGGGGGGGATCGTGGACTGAAATCATAAAATCCTTTTTATGTAGTCAGGAGGAGAGAAGAATGGAAGAAGCCGACTAAACTTTCACAGGGAAGGGGGTCCTAAGGGCCAAAAAAGGTTGAGAATAGCTGATTTAGTACACAAGGTAAGATTTGATTTTTTTTTGTTTGGGGACAGGAGAAAATAATAAAAACTGGAAATATTGACTGAAGCTCCAATGAATGTTCAAAGGTTGTGTTTGTCTATAACCGACTGTGTTATTTCCAAACACTTTATTTACAATAGTTTGTTTTGGCTTTACCTCTGTCCCGTGCATGTAATTTGTTCGCCATGGAACTCGTGACACAGTTCCCGTTATCTTCTGAGCCAAAGCTTCAAGCATTTCTTTGATTTAACTTCCCTCAGATTTAGACATGCAGCATGGTAACAGACCCTTTCGGCCCACGAGCCCGTGCCACCCAATTAACCTCCAATCCCCGGTACGTTTTGAACAGTGGGAAGAAACCTGAGCACCAGGAGGAAAACCACGCAGACACAGGGAGAGCATACAAACTCCTTACAGACAGCGCCAGATTCGAACCCTGGTTGCTGGCATTATAACAGCATTGTGCTAACCGCTACGCTAACCATTTACCCATCAGGAATCCAGGCCAAGTTGACTGGGTGGCTTTTACAGCCAGCAAGTGCCTCAGACTATCTTCTACACTCCTACAATTCTGGATTAACCCTGTATTTGCTACTCTCCCCTCCATGCTCAGAGAGTGAGAGCATGCAAATTAGTCTTTGATTCCACTGCAATATATTGGCAGTTGGGCAGCTGCAGAACCAAGTCTCGGAAGTGGAATACAATGCTCAGCTACTGCACGAGAGCTCTCCAGTGCACGTGGCTGACATTCAGTTCCCTTCCCCAAATGTTTAATCGCTGTTTGTTGGAACTCTCTCTTACCATACTTTGTTTCATTACCCTTCAGTCATCTCCCATTACCTATTCAATTACTTCCACCCCGCCCCCATCTCTCTCGCTCTCTCTCTCGGAAAGTGCTCTGTGGACCTGCTCAGATAGAAGGACATTTTACAACAGTTGCCAAGACACTCTTAACAGATTACTGCATTGTGAGAAAATGGGAGGAAAGGGAAATCATCGATCAGAAGAGAATTAGTTAATAATCCCCATGCCTCTGCTACCTATGTTTTTCTCCCCAGCTTCCCTACAGGAGCCATCATATCTGAGGTTAAAAATGTGATTTGGGAAGTAGAACAGTCCCATTAGTTGATGTCCATTTAGAGAAGCTGCTCTAAATTTTATGGAGTAATTATTCATCATCTTCAAAGCATGCTTTCTCCAACCTGCCAATCAAAATATTCCATCTGGGCACTCTCCAACCAGACGGCATTAACATAGACTTCTCCGGTTTCTGTTAGCCCCCTCTCCTGTCTCCCTCTCTTTCCCCATTCCTCTGGCTTCCCACCCCTTCCCTCTCCATTCAGAGAACTGTCTCTTCCCGACCTCCCCATCACTTCCCAGCTTTTTTTTACTGTCCTTCCACCCACATTTACCTATTTCTGATTTATTGTCGGAGTACATACATGACATCGCATACAACCCTGAGATTCTTTCTCCTGCGGGCAAGACGGAATTACCACTTATTGGTAGTGCAAAGAAAAAGCTGTACACAGTGTAAACAAATAAAGAAATGTAAACAAACTGTGCAAAACAGAGGAAGAAAATCAATAAAGTGCACAAGTAAGAGTCCTTAAATGAGTCCATGATTGAGTTTGTTGTTGAGGAGTCTGATGGTGGAGGGGGAGCAGCTGTTCCTGGACCTGGTGGGGTGAGTCTTATGCCATTGATACTTCTTTCCTGATGGCAGCAGTGAGAACAGAGCGAGTGCTGGGTGGTGTGGATCCCCGATGATTGCTGCTGCTCTCCAATGGCAGATATTCTTGATGGTGAGGTGTGTTTTCCCTGTGATGTCCAGGACTGTGGCTACTATCTTTTGTAGGGCTTTACAGTCAGGGGTGTTGGCGTCCCCATACCAGTCCGCAATGCAGCCAGTCAGCCCACTTTCCACCACACATCTGTAGAAATTTGCCACGGTTTCTGATGTCATTACCTATGACTTCTTGCATGTGGGCCTGTGCTTCTACCCCTACACCACCCCCCAACCCCCACCATTTCATTCAGGCGACTGCCTGCTGTTTGCTCATACCTTGTTGAAAGGCTCAGGCCCAAAATGCTGGATATGTATCTTTATCCTTGCGACATAAAGAACGCTGCATGACTTTGATGAGTTTCTCCAGCATTTTCGTGTATTTTTAAAAAATCATTATTGGGCGAAGAGGAAGCTAGAGAGAATGAAGATGGGATTTGTATAAATGAGTGGTTGATGGTAGACAGGGACTTGATGGGCCAAAGGGCATGTTTTCACACTGTGACAATTAAAGATGATTTACAACAGTTTACTTCTGTGTGAATATTTGGACGGAAAGAGAATGGAACAGGGATTGATTGGAATTAATGCATATTCCTGAGGTACTTTGTGCTGACGTTGACTTGAACCTTCTCCACTGGTTAGTTCTCCATGAATTTCTCCCTTCATTTCAGATTTCCAGCATCCATAGTGTTTTCCTTTTGTAGTGAACTTTCAGGAAAGGATGCCCAAAAATTCCCAAGGACTATCTGACCCAGCCCTTGCTTCTGCAAGCTGTCCTTCCAGTGTGTGAGCAGACATGTTTTTCTCATTTTCAGCCTCTTTCATGTGCCCACCCAAGTTCTGCAGCGAAAGGGGAAGCGATGGCAGGAAAATATTTTTACATTTTTAATGAGTTCTCTTGAGCTGAGCACCAACATTCCGGCAAATGTTCAGCTGTCAGATAAGTAGGTGAAAGTTCAAAACCTCCCAATTTGTGGAAATTCAACAGGTCAGGGCAGCAGACTCCATGGATGCAATGTGGAGCATTATTTTAGGTGCCACGTCTCCTGTATTTAGTCTGAACAGATTAATTCTGAGGATATGTGGGAAGATTGGCGTTTCAGCTTGGGTTTCAAAGTGTAGAATTGTTTCAAGGCATTCTCTGAACACAACTCCTTTTCTTTTTTCTCCCATCTTTGCCCACTTGCTACCCCCTTACTCTGTGATACCCACGAGCAAGTGCCAAAATTAGAACAAGAGTTTTACAGCACTTCTTTGTTAAAAAAAAATATGGAAGTAGCTTATTAGTATTTATTGGGCCTCATTCATCGCCCTCTCACCACCACCACCACCCCCCCCCCCCCCTCCCCACCCTGGCCTAATAGATGCCTCTTGTAGCTCCACAAATTTAGGCCTGTGCAAAGTTAGACATTCCTCTAGCTTCTCACATCAACTAAGAAAAATAATCCACAACTTTTTGTTCTTCAGTAACCACCAACTATAATGGTAGATGGAGGATGCATAATTGAGTATCAGTAGAAGGAGCAGATCACGGAACATCTCAAGTTTCCACCACCATTTAATAAGGTCATGGCCGATTGGACAGTAACCATCATCCCATCTACCAGTGGTAACCTCTTAATTTAGTGTCAGCAAATGTAGATACTCTACTCTCTGACTCTGCTTCCAGATTGTTTATGGTTTGAGGGTGAAAGGGAAAAGGTTGAGGGAGAACATTGATGGAACTTATTCACACAGAGAGTGGTGGGAGTGTGGAACGAAGAGCCAGTTGAGGTGGTGAACGAGGGCTCGATTTTAACATTCAAGAAGAATTTGGACAGGATCATTGATGGGAGAGGTATGGAGGGCTATGGACTGAATGCAGGTCAGTGGGTCTCAGCAAAAAAATGGTTTGGCACAGACTAGAAGGACCGAAGGGGCCTGTTTTTGTGCTGCAATGTTCTGTGAAGCAGGTCCTTCAGCCCAACTTCTCCCTGCTGACTAAGTTGTCTCCCCTATATTAGTCCCATTTGTTCATTAGACATTATGAGCCTTTCCTATCCATGTACATGTCTCAATATCTTTTGATTTGTACCCACCACAAGCACCTCTGGAAGCTCATTCCATACACCCACCACCCATTTGTATGATAAAGGTGCATTTTAAATCTTTCCTCTCTCACCTTAAATCTATATCTTCTAATTTAAGACTTCCCTACCCTGGGTTAAAACACCATGACTACTTAATTTATCATGTTTACTCTCATGTTTTTATAAACCTCTAAAAGGCCACCCCACCCTCTCCTACACTCCAGAGAGAAAAGTCGCATCCTGTCAGCCTCCCATAACTCAAGCCCTCCAGTCCTGGAAACATCCTGGTGAATCTTTTTGAACCCTTTCCAGCTTAATGCTATCTTTCCAGGAGCTGCATGACCACAAGTCCCACTGCGCCATCTTGTATAGTTGTAACATGACTTCCCTGCTCCAATACTGCTGTTGTATAAAGCTTAGTTCTGTTGTAAGACCATAAGACTTATGAACAGAAATAGCCTATTGAGTATGACTATCCATTCATTCATGAGGTGATCTGTTTCCTACTTTACCCATCTGCCCAGCCTTCACCCCTCACCCTTTGATCCCCTGGCTAATCAAGAATTTCTCCCTTAAATACACCCAATCACTTGGCCTCCACACCTCCTGTGGCAACAAATTCCACAGAGATACCACGCTCTGGCTGAAGAAATTCCTCCTCATCTCTGTTCGAAGCGGACGCCCTTCAATGCTGAAGTTGTGCCGTCTTGTCCTCGACTCTCCCACCTTTGGAAACAACCTTTCTACGTCTACTCTGAGCAGTCACATTTAAAGATAAGTGTTCCTCCTGTGAAAGTGAGAGTGTCTGACAGAGTGAAGCCCAATAAGGAAGTGAGATAAACTGAGTAATTTTCATGTAAATGTGAAAGCTAATGGTTGTCAAAGGATGGCAATGGCAAAGAGTTTGATAAAGTGGTCATGATGAATTTTGATTTCAACCGATAGAAGTTGCAAGACAGAAAGATTGTAGCTTAGAAATGAGAGAGTCAAAGGTAATATTAGCATTGAAAGAGAGGGGCGAAACTCGTGTGATTCGGAGAATAAGATTCCTTTATTACCATGTTGTTAACTGTTAAGGCTCTGAAAGAGTTGCTATGGCCCTGTCACTAATAAAGAGAAGGAGAAACAAAAGGGAGACCCTTCAGAGACACTGAGTGTCTGTGGATTCACCTCCTGCACTCCTGTAATGTCCATTCAAGCCAGGGGTCCCCAAAGATTTTAGACCATCGACCCCTTCATGGAAATATTTGATCCCTCATTGAACCCTTGGCATGGCATCCCAGCACTGGATGGAAGAGGGAGTGGCAAGCTGGGCGGGACAAGTGGCGGCACCAGACGGGGACTGGTGGTGCTGGGCAGGGGGTGGGGTGGCGGTGCTGGATGGGGGGGGAGGCGCTACCATAGGAACCATATATACTCGAGTAATAGTCAATCCCATAGTAAAGTTAAATTTCCCCCCCCCCCCCCATTTTTGGCTTCAGCCACTGCCCATCCATTCTCCCTACTCTCCAACCGTGAATCCTCGTCCCCGACACTTGCCCATCTAAACTCCTGATGACAGATCCTTGCCCCGCTGCCCGCCCATCTGAACTCACAACTGTGGATCCTCACCCTGACGCCATCTGAACTACTGACACCCCAAACATGAACATACCACCCAGTCCCAGCCGTTGAATCTCCCGATGCCTTGAACACCGCAGTACTCACGAGGTCAAAAGTTTGACCCGTGTAAAAGTCTAACCCCCTCCTTTTTCCCAAAAAGTGATCCAAAAAATTCAACAATTGCACATCGATAAAACATAGAACACATACCTCTTTCTGTTCTCCTGTTTGCTCTAAATTAATTCAAAGGCTGAAATCAAATACAACACGGTAGCCACCAAACCCCACTCGTAAGTGGTTGGCCGAAACCTCTGGGTGTTATTGACCCTCCCCACTGGCATTATCGTCCCTTGTTTGACCCCCTGGCATTTATTGACCCCTTGGATGGTCCCATAGACCCCCACGGTTGATATCAACCACTTTGGAGACCCCTAATTCAATAAGTGAATTCGAGTGTCTAATTTCAAACCTCCTATATGGACATGAAGCTGTCACAAATGATTGTTGATATCTTTGGATGCTTTTGTGGAGAGTTTTGGATTCCATTGATGGCACCTTATTTTTAAAGCTTTACATTAACATGTTTTGCTTTTCCAGTGGAGCACTTACTAACACCAAACCATTTAAATAGCATTTTATACATGAGATAATTAGGTCGATAGAATTGGCTTTGGGTAGTTTTCACCTTATTTTACTGTTAGAGGCTATTAGAGCAATAACTGACTGTGATTAAATAGGAAAGTCTGTAGACACTGGGGCCGAATGCAGTACACAAAAGTGTTGGAGAGGTTCAGATGCTCAAGCAGCATCTATTGAAAGTACCATATTTTCACTCATATAACAATCATAAAATATTTTCGGATAACGTGCACACGCATATAACATGTGTGTTATAAATTCTGACTGGCAAACTATTTGCATTTAAATGGGACATGAGACAAAGCACATATACCAGTATCTGCCTCAGTTAATCTCCCACAATTAACATGCAATCAACTTCTCCCAGAGGTGTCAATGACGATAATCTGCTGCAACACGTTAACAAGCTTTGGAGAGGAATCAATTAAATAGACCGAATGCAGGCTTCAGAGTTAAGCAGGATTTTAATTTTTTTTGGAAAATTTGATTTAAGGATTTTACAAAACCAAAAGAATACAAAGTGTAATCTAAAACTACTCCCTTCTACCTCCCCTCCTAACCCCCTCCCACCTATCCCACCCCCTGCAACCTCCTCCCTTTGGAGCTTATTAATTGTGCATGTTCTTTCAACATGTAAAAATATTCTCATATATAATGCGTGGGCGATGGGGGGGGGGGGCAGGGGATACCTAGTTTGTAAAATACACATAATGCACATGTATTGTATGCGTAAAAATATGGTAATGGGTAACCAAGCATTTCAGGCCTGAGCCCTTCAGGGTATGAGGAAAAAAACAGGCAGGCACCCAAATAAAAATGTGGGGGCGGGGGGGAGAGAAGAGGAGGGAGGAAGAGGCAAGGAGAAGAACACAGGCCAGCAGTCAAGAGATAAGTGCTAACACCTGTTAGCACTTCCTCCCTTCTGTCTTCGTCTCTCCCCCCACACCCCCCACCTCTCTGTCCACATTTTTATGTCATCTGCTTGTTTTTTTGCTCATACCTTGACGAAGGGCTCTGGCCCAAAATGTTGTAAATCCAATGGATGCTACCTGACCTGCTGAGTTTCTCCAGCACTTTTGGTATTATTCTTGATTGTGTTTAGAGGACATTGAGTCTCCCTGCTTTACCATGTCTGGTCAGGAGCTCAGAATGTTCTCACCCTATATGCTTATGGCTGCAGGAGTCACTGGGCAAGGGGCAGAAATGGGATCCTTTGTGTGGATTCTTTGTGGCCCAGTAATTGCAATTTATTCAGAGCTGAGAGAAAATAACTGAGCAGAAATTTTGTATTGTGCCCATGTGGTGATATCTACTGAAGCTAATCTACAGCAGTAATAAACCACAATGGTAAGTGTTTCTCTCTCCTTGCAAGACCTGGTGTGCATTGTTTTTATTTCTAACCACCAGAAATAAAAACAATGTTGTCTGTGTTCCTTTGGTCAGTTTTAGCTCAGCTTTTCTCCATGCTTTTTTTTAACGATTTGTAATCTTTGCCATAACGTAAATGGAGATAACCATTTCAACTATCAAGCCCATGAAAAGGCTTTGAGGGCAAAACAAAGCTCCTCCTCCACAACTCTCCTACACTAGTCATGCTGTAGCCTCATTAGGGCTCGTGTTGTCTATTAGAAGCTGTTGGAATCCAAGGCTTGGATAGCCATGAAACCCTTCTGACTGCTGGGTCTCCCTGAAGAATAGGCCTCTCTGCCTAAAGCAGAAGTTCTCAACCTTCCCCCCCCCCCCCCCACCCCCACCTCCCCCACTCACGTATCACCTTAAGTAATGCCTCCCTAACCACAGGGCACCTTTGGCATTCTGTGTTAAAACAACACAGTAAGTGCTAGAGGAACTCAGCCGGTCTCACAGCATCCAGAGGAGGTAAAAATATATTACCGACGTTTCAGGCCTGAGCCCTTCCTCAAAGTATAAGCATAAAGGAGGCAGGCATCTGAATAAAGACTGGGAGAGAAAGGGGGAAGATTCCAGACCAACAGACAAAAGGTGTTCATTGGATATGATAAGAGGAAAGGTGAGAATTGATTTTGGCTCTGTGGAAGGAGACAGAGGGAAAAGGGGAGAGAGAGAGAGAGAACTAGAGGAAAGGAGGAGGGGGAGGAGATGGTTTAATGAAAACTGGAGAAGTCTCTCTCTCTCTCTGCCCTTTTGACTCTGCCTCCTTTCACAGAGCCAAAATCAATTCTCACCTCATCCAATTAACACTTTGGTTTGTTGGTCTGGACCCCTCCCCCTCCCATTCTTCTCCCCTAACCCAGTCTTTTTTCAGACACCTGCCTGCTTTTTGCTTTTTCCTCGAAGTAGGGCTCAGGCCCAAAATTATGGTAATATACCTTTACCTCCTCTGGACACTGCGAGGCCGATTGAGTTCCTCCAGCATTTCTGTGCGCTTTTGTATTTTTATTGTATTCGCAGGAGTTTGGAAGCATTCGGTGGGGGTGGGATCTCACTGAATCATTCTAACATTGAAAGATGTGAAAAGAGTAGACATAAGTTATTTTTACGGATGGGCTCCACTTCGAGGCCAGGTCCATAGGCAGAGAAAAATGAGGACTTCCTTTTTTCTAGAGGCCTAAAAGGCTGCTGCAGCGTTGCTTTTGTGAAGAGGCGCCTCGTTGTGTCCTCCAGAGCCGATGGAGGCGGGGCAACTGTTGTTGTAGCACCACCCGTCAACATGACAGCATACATACGCGGCAAGCAACGGCTGTCTTTGTTACCTATAATCGCCCAGGCAGCTGGAACCGGTCCTGGAAACACAGAGTGGTTCCAGCGACGTGGGGGATTGTGGGTAACAAAGACAACCATCGAACTTTCTTCTGCCCCTCTGGCATGCTGAGGGACTCCAACCTTCAGCCCCTGTGAGAGGTTACAGCTGCGGGTTGCTGAGGAGTGGATACGGAGAAGCAGAGCTGGGGAGTCCGATGGACAGAAGAGGAGAGCGAAGAGCCAGGCTTGGTGTGCCAGATGGCAGCGCCGGGAAGAAGAGCTGGAGGAAGGAGCCTTGGGTTTTATAACTGGAGCCTCTTTCTGTTTTAATGTGGGATGAATGACTTGGTCCTGGGCTGACAGCATCATCGCAACGTCATCAGGCCATCTACATGCAGTGGGAGCACATTTATGGATTGAGGTAGAGCTTCACCTCTGCAAACAACCTGAGGAAGGATCAGGATCAGCATCTTGGAGCCACGTGCCGAACATTTATGGAGCTAGGTTCAGCGACATGAGGGCACAGAATATCCACCTTTACAGCCAAATTATTTTCCTCTATAAAACGACCTATAGAGAAGATGTTTCCAGCAGTTGAAGTCGAGCACAGCCTCAGAAACCCCTTTAGGAGAAAGATGAGGAATTATTTATTTAGCCATGGGATTGTGAGTCTATGGAATTTGGAGCCACAGAGAGCTGTGGAGGCCAAGTCATTGGGTATATTTGGTAGATTTTTGATTAGTAAGGGTATCACAGTTATAGGGAGTAAGCAGGAGAATGGGGTCGGCAGGAAATAAAATGCACCGGCCATGGCAGAGCAGACTCACTGGGTCGAATTCTGCTGTTACATCTTATGGTCGTGTAACACAACACAAATGATGCCCTAATGGTTTCCTTTGTGACTGGGAGAAGTGATTGATTTCAACAAGCTGGTGACTGTAAAGGAAAAATTTGAGAATGTTTACATAAAAATGCTGTAGAGCACACTTTTAAAATTCTTGTTTCCGTGCCAGTGGAAAGTATACTTGCTGTCTTTCAAAGTAAAATTGGCTAGTGATGCAACTTAGTTCCTTTGTTGCAGCAGTAATTAAATCAATCATACATTACTTCTGCATCAGAAGGAGTTATCTGCTACTGAATAGGCTTCCTGGGTAGATCCCAGGACGAACTCTTAGTCCCCAGCCATTACAGCATTACAAGCACTCTCACAGATGCTTCTTCAAGTCAAGTTAAGTCAAGTCCATTATTGTCTGATTGCATAAGTACAACCCAGCGAAACAGCATTCTCCAGTTCTCGCTGCAAAACACACCGTCACACAAACGGACATAACGCACACATACAGACACTCAACACGTATGCAGGACAAGTATTCATATATGCCAAGAGATTTCTTGGTGCCTGCCACATTGACCACCGCCAGTGGGCTGATATCGCCTCAAACCGTGCATCTTGGCGCCTCACAGTTTGGCGGGCAGCAACCTCCTTTGAAGAAGACCGCAGAGCCCACCTCACTGACAAAAGACAAAGGAGGAAAAACCCAACCCCAACCAACCAATTTTCCCTTGCAACCGCTGCAATCGTGTCTGCCTGTCCCGCATCGGACTTGTCAGCCACAAACGAGCCTGCAGCTGACGTGGACATTACCCCCTCCATAAATCTTCGTCCGCGAAGCCAAGCCAAAGAAGAAGAAAGAAGATTCATATATGCAAATAAATAAATACTGTTTTGTGACTATGGGAGTGTTGGAGGGTGAGTGTGAGCAGTTCCTATGGTTGTTCCGCATTCTCACTGCCCGTGGGAAGAAGCTCAGCCTGGTGGTACTGGCTCTGATCCTCCTGTGTCTCTTTCCCGGTGGGAACAGCTGAAAGGTGCTGTGTGCAGGGTGGAAGGGGTCCTCAATGATTTTGCACGCCCTCTTCAGACGGCAATCCACGTAGATCACATCAATTGGGGGTGGGGTGGGGGCGCAGGGCAGGGGTGGTGTCAGGAAGACTCCAGTGATCCTCTCTGCCACTTGATGTCCAATCCCTTTCTCTGCAGCAACTGTACCAGTTTCTCCATACAGTCGCAATAAATCTCCTATTCTCCAACTTATCATCTGAAGTGTGGTGCCCAGAAATGTGACAGTTATTATTCAGTTCATATTTTTTGGCCAGCATTTATTGCCTATCCCTAATTGCCCCTGGACAGTGCCATGTATCCAGAGCAACATATGGTCCAGCCCAAGTCAGTATAGCAGATTTCCTTGGAAGACTTGAAACAAATTTATCAACTATCTGGTAATCTTGTGGATCTCTTTACCAAAACAAGTTGTTTTTCATTATTTCTTTTTAAAGTCTTCACCATTTTGCGATGAACATTCATTCAGGCATCTGGTCCCTTAACCAGTTGTGCTGCCATCCTTCAAGTCACTTTCAACTGGCAAATTTCTTCAGCTGTGTGGTGGAAAGTGTACTGACTGGCTGCATCATTGTCTGGTATGGGGACACCAATACCCCTGAGCATTAAGCCCTGTAAAATGCATTGGATGCAGCCCAGGACATCACAGGCAAAACCCTCCCCACCATCAAGAACATCTACAGGGAACGCTGCTGTCAGAGAGCAGCACCAATCTTCAAGGATCCACATCACCCAGCACGCGCTCTGTTCTCGCTGCTGCTATAAGGATAAAGCCACAAGACTTGCCGCACCAGGTCCAGGAATATCTGCTCCCCCTCCACCACCAGACCCCTCAACCACAAACCCAAATAGGGGCTCATTTAAGGACTTTATTGATTTTTTTTCTCTCCATATTACACACTCAGTTTGTTTACATTCATTTTTTGTTTACATGTGTTCGTATCTTCTTGAGTAGAGTTTTTTTTGCACTACTAATAACTGGTAATTCTGCCTCACTGCAGGAGAAAGAATCTCAGGGTTGTATGTGATGTCATGTCTGTACTTTGACAATAAACCTGAACTTTGAACTTGTTAAAGGGAAAAGAGCTTGCATTTATTTGGAGCCTTTCTCAGCTTAAATTCATTCCAGTTAAATTTACAGCCAAAAATTTTCTTTAAAAGTACAGCTGATGTAATTAGTGAGTGTTATTATCCTTTATAAAGTTAAAGGAACAGCAACAAAGCTTATGGGGAGAGAAGAGGCATTGAGAAAAAGGGCTTGTGGTGTTATCTTGAATTATCTTCAACTGGCATCCTCCACTCTGTTTCTTCGTGAAATTATTTTGAGCAATTTTTATCGACGTATTCTGTAGAGTTCACAGATTTGTGCTAACGTTTCTGTGTCTTAGAGTCCCCTTTGGAAAGAGAGCGTCTCTCATTTGTTTTTGCCTTTTGATGATCAGGCACGTGGGTTCAAATGGAAAGTTCCTTACTCGTGCAATTTTAGTAAAGTTTCTATAATTTTTTTCCATTTTTGGGCTGTCTGAGGAATATCAAAAAACATTTTTTTCCCTGACTTTTCACAGCAGTTACTTTAAAAAAAAGAGTACAAGTGCTGGAAAATTGAGTTATTTTTTCCATGATCAGCCCAGGAATATTTTCCCCTGATTCCCAGCAATCTGCTGCTGCTTGTATCGAAATAACACTTAAAATTTCCACGCTTTGCACCCTCTCTGTCCACCAATACTCTGCGTGGAACGTGGCAGAGCTCTTTCATCATCGGGGCTGTTCACGAGCACATTGCTCTTTGGAAGTTGGAGTCACGAGACAGATGATGGAATGTAGAGCTTCCAGCTCCTGACTCCATCTTCCAGCTCCTCTCCTCCCACCCAACTCCATCTGTCTCCTTTTTGGTTTTCTTTCTCTGTTTGCCTGCCACCGATCAAGATTCAAGATTTAATTTATTGTCATAAAATAAAAATAGTGTCATATTTCATAGAATTGTACGCCAGACAGATTCGCCATTGGCAGAAATTGCCAGAAGCTCCACTTACAGTTAGAGAAAGTGAAGCAACAGAGAATTCCGCGCTCCCCCCCCCCACCCCGCACTGCCCCGAGTCACCGAGTAGTCTAAACCATCGGCAGCCCGAGCTCCAGATCCGAACCTCCCGATATGATTAGGACCCCTTCAGCGCCCTCGACACCCTCTCGCATTCCGGTTCCGATAGCTGGTACCCTTTTAGCCAGTTTTGAGCAGGTCTCCAGCCTCCCACAGACTGCATGGGTTCCTCGCCTCGAGTCACAAAACCCCCACCACCTGTGTGGGTCCTCCAGCCACAGAACCCCTCACGTGGCTGCCATCCCATTAAAACCCAATTCCACCCAAGTAACTTACCAACTCCATACGTTGTTGGAGGGTTGGAGGAAATCAGAGCACCAGGGAGAACGTACAAACTTGCAGACAGCGGGGGATTTGAACCCAGGTCTTTGGGGCTGTAATAGCGCTGCGCTAAACATGCCATCCAGCTTCTTCCCCCTTCCTCCTCGCCTCTTCCTCTCCGACTACACTTGTCTAGAATTATGGGAGAAGGATGTGCAGTTTTCAAAGTTTCTACTATTTCTGGACACTCCTATGAACAAGCTGACTTCATAAAAATCAGCACAGCTCGCCTCCTCCTGCTGCCCCAACCCCTGTTCCACTCTCCCTCCATTATCTGTCCCCTGAATAACGATCTATCAAGGTATTGTGAGCATGAAGGCCACAGGTTGGCCCTGGATTTGAAAGCCAGAAATCCAACATCTGCTTTCTAGTGATGTTTACATGTTATGTCGACTGTGAATTGATGCTGTTTGAAATTCTTGATTAGTCTTTCGTGCTCTAATTATTCCCAATGTTTCAGAGACATTAGTGAGCGCTACACCATTACAGCACCCGCAACACAGGTTCATATCTGGCACTGTATGTTCCCCCCATATCCGCGTGGGTTTCACCAGTTTCTTCCCACCGTTCAAAGCATTCGGGGGGTTGTGGGTTAATTGGGTGTAACTGGTCGGACAACCTTATGGGCCAGAAGGGCTTGTTGCATGCTGTAAACAGTATCTAAATAAAATATAACCGAATCCTTTAAATCCTTGATGTGTTTATAGCTTCTTGAGAGGATCTTAGTTTTCTCTGTAGTGTATATGTTAGATTAATTTTTATGCTGCTTTTAGATTTAATTTGTATCCAGTCCTTGGTCTTACACCAACCTTAAAAAAATGTCAATCGGCAAGTGTAGATGAGTGCGTTCACTGGTAGAATTTTTTCAATTTGGTACATTCATGTTTCTGATGTTCCCTTGTCCATATCTTCCCTTGGTGCTTCTCTGCCAGAGGACTGTCTAATAATTCCCTTCTTGAAACACGGTACAATTGTGCATGCCACATGCGTTACTGTATAATCATGGGAGTGTGGGGGGCAGTGGAAAGGTGAGCACTTATTATCCATTGCGTCTTGTTGATGGCAGCATCTCACAGAGCTGTCATGAAGAACTTCACGAGACTTTTCAGGAAGTTAGTAGGGTCACCAGGTCTATTTATCTACACCATCAGTATTACAAAAAAAATCCCAAGGTGATTTGTAGCTGAATAAATGAGCATAAAATAATAAGCATGTCACTTAAAGTGCCCATTGAGACAGACAGCTAGTCTGATTGAAAGTCCTGAAATAAGACAGACGAAGCAGAGATGTTTAGGAAATTCCCAAGTTATAGACGTGGCAATTGGAGGATTGTAGCCCTGGTGAATATTCCAAATGTGGGAAGACCAATGCCACTGGGGGTTTTGAAAATGATGTTCCAGATGTTCTCGTTTACAATTCGAACAAGGAAGGCCAGCCAGAAATTGATCGGAAAAGGCTAAACTTACCGATTGGGGTATCAGTGGAATAAAAAAGTCAGTGTGAATTTTTATTTTATGCCTCGTGCCTCCAGTATGATGAATTGGTTGACTTCCAGATGGTTGCCATGGAGATTAGATGGAATCAGTAGTTCGGAACAACAGCTTGTGATGGACGTTTCATTCTTTCTGATGTTCATATGGAACAAATTTTTGTCCACCTCAGATTAGATGCAGCATCACATGTTTAACAATTTGGAGCTCGTTGAAGGGTGAAGAGAGATTGCATCAGTCGGACTGGATGAGTTCAAAAGATGCTCTTGAAGAGAGTTGAAATGGGACTTGGCCAAGGATAGATTCTTGGGGTGCAAGGCACCAGAGTTCATTCTACAAAGTTTATTTCTCCCATCATTGGTGATCGTCTGGTTACATTTTGGACGGGTGCAGCCTTTCAAGATTCCTTTATTGTCATGTAATACAGATAAACCCTGCTTGAGTGTTCGTATGAAACCTTTCATAAGCCAAACCTTCACTCCTATTGAAGGTTATTTTCGTAAAAGCCAAAACCCAGTCAAATCCTTTCGTAAAAGCGAGCACAGGTGTCTTCATAAAAACAAATTTTCGTAAAGCGAGTATTCATAAAACAGGGTATACTTTTAGTACCAAACTGTTGGTTCACTACTCCCCCGGAGTCTGCACCCCTCGAGGCCGTTGCCAGCACAGAAACTGCCGTCTAGGGCACGGACTTCGTGATTGCACGATTTTTCTTCATGTTTGAAGTTCCTCAGTTACTGCAGGTACACGTGTGCAATTTTAGTGTCAACAGGTGCATTTACATCCATGGCCTTGTAGATATGTTTTCGGAGGGTCTGAGACCCTAAAACATTCTCACCTGGGAGAATCCAGTTAATGAAGAGCTCAGGTCTGAAATGCTGGTTATATTACTGTATCCTTGCCCCCTACGGATGCTGAGGGACCTGCTGAGTTTTTCCAATTAACCAGGAAGTGACAGCCAGCATAATCAGGCTGAAGATGTACTCTGTTGGCAGAAGGGTTTGGGATTAGATGTTGCTGAGGTTTATGCGAACAGAGTAGACTTGGGGCAGGACACTTCTTTATCTATGTTCTCGAGTAGCAGATCATGAGTTATGGTTTTTATTATTGACTGGAGTAAATACTGGGATATTATTCAATAAATGAACAATAACAGAATTAAAAAGCATAACGCCATGCAAGCATTAATTATGTGATGAAAGTTTCATTCATGTAGACGTTACTGATGGACACCATGACTTCCTGTAATTTAGTAAACAGCGAGCAAGGCTTCTCCTCAAATAAGATCTGACTAATACAGTTCTGAATTGGCTTCATGGTCCCACAAGGGATGCTGGAAAACTCCACCAACACCTGAAAAATTGGCTGTAGGCAGCTTTTTCCAGTGGTCACAAGCTGCATTCTATAAATTAGCCTTCATTTCAAACAAGTCCCTCTTACAATCTTGACCTTCCCACCTGCAGAACCTATTGCTTTCCCACAGTTTAAAATATTTTCTGTAAAAAGAACAGATTGAATTGTTTTCTGAATTGCTGGCAGGTAAGCTGACAGCATCTCAACAGCCCACAATCAAGTTCTGCAAAGGCAATCTGGCAGCGTAAAAAATGATCACATTGGTAATTGATCGATCACTATGAAAAATCAAGTATGTGGTACAAGTTAGGTTGAAGTGCTTTGACTTTCCTGGGACAGAGACCAAGGTCAGAAGAGGTGATCAAGCTGATGAAGTAAATCAGAGCATGACAGTTAGCTTGGGTTTTAATTTCTTTCACTGGCAAGCCAGCATTGAATGCCTGTCACCAATTGTCCTGGAGACATTGTTGGCCAAATGGCTTCCTGGCTGTGCAACAGACCTCACAGTGACGGAGCTGGTGGGTAGGAAGTCGCAGGGCTTGGGTTCAGGAAACCGTTATAGTTCCAAGTCAGGGTGGTGTACGACTTGGACCATTAAATCGTCCGCAAATAATTCTGTGCCCATTAATTCATGGTGCTGAAGGCTTCTTGTGGCTGTGCTTGGTTGTTTCTTTCCTGTAACAGCTTTTTCTTCTCTCCCCCTCCACAGATTGCAATGCACAAGTTCACAAGGGCTGCAGGGACAATCTGGCAGCCTGCAGCAAGGTTAAACTAAAGGTACTTCCTCTTCCCGTTCCTCCCTGTTGTGCAAAGAGTAAATTTAGCATTGGTTTATTCTTTAATGATGAAGAGTTTCTTGTCATGTACATGTGCACTGAAATTCGGTAAAATCAACTGCAATCATAAATATTAAATTCAAAAGAGATCATAAAGATAGAAGTTAGATATTAGAGCAGTTAAAACTAGTGTTACTAGCCTTTATGTGGGTAGTAAAGGGAGGATCAAGAGCCTGATATCCTTTGGGCCCAGAGGTGCAGTTTTCAAGGGACTGTACCTTCTACCTGAAGGTAGCAGTGAGAAGAGGTTGTGACTAGGGTGATGGTTGGGGGTGAGGGGGTCCTTTATGATGTTGGTTCCCACCTTGAGTGCTCACATCGATGTCTGGATTGGACGTGGCTATGTTCAATAAGGTGCAGGTTGCCGAAGAGTGGAAGGTTCCTTTTATTTATGATACCATATGCCACCTCTTGTGTTCCCACATCATGTTAAGCATGCATTCCATGGAAAGAAAGTTCTCAGTCTTGTGAAAGTGCAATGTTACTGCTCTCTAACTCAGCAGGCGATGAAGTTGGGTCACACCACATAATTTTAACCACAGTTTGGCACTTTGCAACTGTACTCTACGGTGCAGGCTTAATCCACTGCTCTCCTCTCTCTCTTTGCCCACGTCTGTGTGGTTGGGCACAATTCAAATGTCATCTACAAATTTGCCAATGACACCACTGTTGTTGGCAGAATCATGAATGGGAAGTGTACAGGAGTGAGATAGATTAGCTTGCGCTCATTGTGAGTAAAACAAAGGAATTAATCGTGGACTTCAGGAAGGGGAAGCCAGGAGAACACAACCCAGTCCTTGTTGAGGGATCCAGCAGTGGAGAGGGTAAGAAACTTCAGATTCCTGGGTGTCAATATCTCTGAAGACTTATCCTGGGACCATCATTCAATGTAATTATGAAGAATGTAAGGTGGTTTGTTATGACACCAAAGACTCTTGAAAATTTCTACAGATGTACTGTGGAGAGCATCCTGACTGGTTACATCATTGTCCGCTACGGAGGTGTCAATGCACAGGACAGGAAACGGCGACAGAGGGTTGTAAACTCAGCCAGCCATTACTTTCCTTCCATTGGTGACATCTTTAGGAGGCAGTGCCTCAAGAAAGCAGCCTTTATCACAAGACCCTCACCACCCAGGCCATGCCCTCTTCTCACTCCTACCATCAGGAAGGAGGTACAGGAGCCAACGATACAAAACAGCTTCTCCCCTCTGCCATCAGATTTCTGAACGGACAATGGATTACAGACATTCCCTCACTTTTTCTCTTTTTTTCCACTCCTTATTTATTTTAATAAATATTGTATTAATGTAACTGCAATTTTGCATGTTGTTTTGTACCATTCAACTGCCACAAAACAACAGATTTCATGGTACATATTTATGACAATAAACCTGATTCTGATCAGCAATGATACTTTTCAATTGAGACCTCAAATTTTCAGCCAGATGGGCATAAACATTTCTATGGTCCTGTTGAAAAATCAATGGAAGCAAACGATGGCGAGGTCAGAAAGAAAACCCCTTGAGAAAGAGAACCAGAGGAGATGACCCCAAGGGGGGTGACCACTGTGGCAGACCAGCAAGGGGCTCTGCAGCTGAAGGACACATGCAGGCGACGAGCTGTTGACGACTTGAGTTCAAAGGACTCGTGTCAGGCTGCGGGATTCGATAGGCTGCTGAGGGCAAGGAGGGCCTTGGATTCTGAAGGCTTCTTCGTTTAGTCAGGGGTTTGGATCTGGGCTCAGTTTCCCGATGGTTTGAACTGGACAGGAATCTTAGGCGGCTGCAGAAGCGCCGGAGGTAAATCCACAGACACTCAGTGTCTCTAGCGGGGGGGACTCTTTTTTGCTTCTCTTTCTCTGACACTAACGGGCACCAGGCAATGCTAATGGCATTGCCATTACATTTCTGTTTTATTACACAAAAATTAGTACCTGTTTTGTGGGAGTCAAACTCTCTGCCGAGCCTTTGTGCTAAAAGTCTACTGAATGTTGGACTTCTGTTCCATCTGGTTGCTGTTCATTGCAAATGCATCACATATTCAGCAGACGATTTTGTTTTAACCCCAATATTGATTCTTTGTGTACTCCCACTGCTGTTGGATGTTAATACGCCGGGACAGCTGTAGATTTGCCAGTGCATTGACTTGTGCCACTTCCTATATTTTAGCAGCAAAAAGCCCCTCAGGCCCAAGATTCATCAACGTTACCCAACACTGTCATCATGAGAAATAAACGTAAGTATCTCTGTGTATTCAAAGCTCACCTCACAAAGTGCCTGAACAATGCTAATGTATTTAACTCAATGAGCTATTGTGATTTCATTATTTGATAAGTGTGAGATATAATAATATTGGCTCCTTGTCAGCGGTAGAAAACCTCCTCAACCACCTAGTTATAGGGGAATCATGTGATGGAGTAGTGGCTGGTCGGGTGGAACCAGCCCTCTTCAGAGAAAAGAAAAAAAAAGTTTGAAAAAGCAGAGCTCAATAAACATAAAATACAGGAAGAGAAAGAAAGTTACAGAGAAGAGACAGAAGATGGGACCCAAAAGAGAGAAAGTAAGAATAACAGAGAAAAGGAAAGAAGGAAAATCACTGGAGAAGAAAGAAAAAGGCCTTACCTGCGCGTCGGAGCAGAGAGCCACCATGGAGAGGAACGGCCGATCTCCGGCGCTGGTGAGTCCCCAGAGGAGCGGTGTCCTCCCGATCGGCGGACTCCAAAAATGGCTCTCAGAGCCAAGAAGAGGTGCGCAGCTGCGCATGTGCAAAGAGTTGCGCATGCGCAGCGCACAAGCAAAAGAAAAGGTTAACGTCGGCGGGAGGGGGACTCAGCTGAGGAGCGGCCAGCTGAGAGACGCCCAATATCGGGGCGTTCGGCTGGGGGAAGTAAGCAAGAAAGAAGAAAAGAAGAGTGGTGAGAAAGAGAAAGAAGAGCTGGAAGAGGGTGAGTGGCAACGGGGTGACCGGCAGGGGGACGACCGGCGGCAGGAGGCCCAGCAGTGGGTCGGCCTGCAGCAGGGGGCCCAGCGGTGGGTCGACCTACAGCGGGAGGCTGAACAACGGGTCGACCTGCAGCAGGAAGCCCAACAACAGGAGACACAGCAGCTGGAGGCCCAGCAAGGATACAGAAGCAGCTCACCAGAGAAGGAAGAAGATACACAGATGCAGAGAAGAGAAGAAGACGACACAGACATAGATACAGACACAGAAGGAGGAAGAAGACCAAGAACTTCAAAGGAAAGAAGAAGGTAAAATAGAAGGACAAAGTTTAGATAAAGCCTTTTTCGAAGAATAAATGAGGTCATTAAAAGAATGGCCATCATTAGAATTTAGTTCAATCAAAAGAAAAATGAAGAGCTGAAGACAGAATCCAAAGCTTAGAGTTGGTCATGACTGAAATAGGGAAAAGAGGAGAAAATGTGGAGGAACGAGAAGCTGCTGTAGAAATGGAGATAAATGATTTAAGAGGGAAGTCGGAAGAGAGAAAAAAAGAAAAAAAAGGAAAAGTAAATTAAAGAGACACAAGATTTATTGTCACAAAAAAAAGACGTATTGGAAAAGTACAGTAGGTGAAACAACATAAAAATAGTGGGCCTGAAAGAAGGCAAAGAAGGGTCAGATATGAAGGAATTTATAAAAGGATGTATCCTGAAAGTGCTGTGAACAATAGATTCACATGAAGAAATAGAAATCGAAAGGGCGCATAGAGCACTAGTACTGAAACCGCCACCACATCAAAAACCGAGATCCATATTGGTAAAACTCCTAAGATATACGACAAGAGAAAACATACTGGAGCAGGCAAGAAAGAAGGTTAGAGAAGACAATAAGCCGTTGGAATATAAGGGACAAAAAATATTTTTTTACCCAGACATAAGCTTCGAACTTTTAAAGAAGAGGAAGGAATTCAAAACGGCAAAAACAATCTTATGGAAGAAAGGGTATAACTTTATATTAAGACATCCAGCAGTACTCAAAGTATTTATTCCTGGGGAACGGAATAGACTGTTCTCGGACCCAAAGAAAGGCCAAGAATTCGCTGAACATTTGCAGGACAGGAGAAGAGAGGAGGAGGAGTGACAAGAAGGATGACCGGCAAGAAAATATTCAAAAATATGTAATAATATAAAGATAATGTATATATATAAAGATTTAAAGATGGATAAGAGAAGGGAAAGAAGGGAAAAAAAAGAGAGAGAGCTTTGTTATAAGTATAAGAAAATAGTGTTCTCTGGGGGGGAGAATAATGGTCACTGAGAAATCGGTTGACGCTTGCGAGTAAGTTTGCAAACCGAATGGAAAGGGGAGTTGTGGTTCCTGTCAAGGGACAAGGGGCAATCCAAGGAGGGGAGGTTCATTTGGGGTTAAAGGGTTATTGCTTGTGGGGATTGTTGTGGTATTTCATGTCTTAAGTGCGTTGTCATATATTGAGATTAAAAAGGAAAACTTAAAAACAGTAATGGAAAAAAGGAATGGAGGTGGTGAAGAGGCAGAAAAGAAGTGAAAATAAAGATATAAGATGGCCACGTTGGACTATATGACTATCAACATTAACGGAATATATAACCAAGTTTAAGTGTATCCCATTGGAAAAAAAATCACATATAATTTAAAAGACAAAGTTATAATGTTTGAAAAAACCTGGGAACCATACATGGAACATAAGAGAAAGAGCAGGCCTCGGACCACCACCACCTAAAATGATAAGAAGATAAACACGACCAGATTTAATGTGTATAAGTAGATGATACGTCTTTTTTGTTTGTATTCCTTTTGCATAAAGATATTGTTTAATTGTATTTTATATGTTCAATATTTACTGTTTTTGGAGGGGGGTGGGAAGGGGGAAGGGAGGGATGGGGGTAAGAAAGAGAAAATGTCACTGTGAATATTTAAAGAGATGCATCTGTAAATATATTGGTTGATATGGTTCATTGTGCGATAAATGAAGAATTACAAAAAAAAAACCTACCTAGTTATAAATTTTGGCCTTGAATTGTTTGGGGCACGATTGGAGATAGAGACTGCAGGGGTGAAACACTGGTATATTTAACATTGTTGATAGTAGCTACTTCAATTGAAAAGCAGAAATGTGCTTTCTCTTGGATTTTGTTTGCAACATTCTACTACAAGCTATAAAGGGATTCCAAATATCCTTGTGAAATTGAACGACTTGGTCAGTTCTCTCTGAACCAGGAGAACAATTTCAAAAAAACATTTCCACAGGAAAATTGGATTCCAATGTGAAAACCAGTGGCTGATTCTGAAGTTTTTTTGCGGCTGAGCTTTGAAGGTTGGTGTTCAAGAAAAGAGACAAGGATTGGGTTTCTGATACTGGAAGAGAAGATATTGGGATAGGGGGAGATTTGATGATCGAATCTATGATTTTGTTTGTGAATTATCAACTACTTCGTTTGAATGTCGGGAAGTTTATCTTTAGTTTACTTGGAAGAATATCTGCATCCTGCCAAAGTAGTTTTTGGTAGTGTGTGGTTGGTTCTGGTCCAAATATCTGATTTGCTGCAAGGTCAAAACTGCTGAAAGTTTTGGAACAAGATTGGTTGCTGTCCAGTTCATGGGTATCATGTTGATCTCTGGCTCCAAAATCTAATTGGTTAGTACGAGATTAATATGAAGGATCCCAAATTATAGCCCCTTGACCACCTCCAGTTCTAAACTCATGGCAGTCATGAAGTCCAAGGACCATCTGCCACACCTGCGTCTTGGCAGAGATGTCCTCAAAGCCCAAGATTCTCATATTTCCTATTTGCTCATCAATCATCCAGTTTGGGGATCACTAAATTTGGAAAGGCTGCTTTAAATACATTTCTTCTTCATAAAGTATCCTGATTAGAATAGATTGTTGTTGGTAAGATGAGATGCTTGCAAATATGAAAAGATTTAAATGGGGAGCTCAAGAATTGGGCCATATGTATCCATGGAGTTCACTGAGACAAACCTTAGAAATTTCAAGAGACACCATTAAGTGTTGGGAATAGATTTTTTAGAAGCAGGGCTTTTTGTGATGTATTAACCTGCTGTGTTTCTGTTCTACGCATGCAGCAATGCAAGCCAGAGAACGCCCAAGGTCAGCAATAATCGTCCCAGATGACAACTTGTTGATTGCTCCGAACAGGAAGATGCCCCTTTACCGATCACTTTCCAAGAGCATGTCAATAGCCAATATCGCAGGGTAAGTTTGAGTTATTTCCATTGAGTTGTACACAAGTGCTGATCAGTTAAGGAATTCCAAGGGCTAAGTTGCAGATGCCCTGTCTTAACTGTACAAGTCCGCAAAAGGGGCGATACGGTTCGCGTAGCAGTTAGCATGACACTGTTACAGTGCCAGCAGCCCGAGTTCAAATCCCGGTGCTGTCTGTAAGGAGTTTGTACGGCCCTGACCTGTGGGGGTTTTCCCCAGGTGCCCCCCACCCCCAAAACATATGGGGTTGTAGGTTAATTGCAGTAATTGAGCCGTAAGGGTTTGAATGGCTGGAACCAGCCTCTTCCGTGTTGTAAACTTATACTTAAAAAAAAATGTGAACTCTCCCAATTGAATTTGGTTGGAACCAAACTGATCCCATCTCCTCCCCTTTCCTAAGTTGCTGTCAGTTCTTGAGCCCCAGTTGCTCCTGGGCTAACCCTGATTATGTCAGGACCATTGAAACTGAATTAATTACAATATATTGAGAATGGTAGGTGCCTGTTAATTGAATTTTCCGGTTGCTTGAGATTGCACGTTGCGTGACTGGCAAACTAGTGATGTGCCGATTTTAAACCTGTATTTTTTGCCTATTTATTTTCCTTGATTTTTTTTGGCCAGTTGCTGGTTGCTTGAATTCCGAATAACTGTAGTTCAGTATCATTGAAGCTCTCTGGTTTCCACGATGCACCAGAGGTTTTCTTTCACCCAGGAATTAATCCGGGAACCTAGCAAGACATAGTTACAGTGGCGTAATACTTCAGCCTATTCCCTTTCTCAGATTGACTTGTTTCTCTTTGCAGACCTGCGATTGAAGAAAGCTCCCTTGGTTCCTGGCGAGTTTTATCTCAGTCGACTGACTCTCTGAACCACATAAAACCAGCGACTGAGTCGATGGAGTCGCTGACAGATGAAGGTAAGGGGAGTGTTGAGTGAGATTAAGCCTCTGTGAGGCAGGTATTTTTGAACTTGAGGGCCTTTAACCCATGCAACTGCATGGACGATGCAGTCAGAAGGAAAAGGAGAAAGCCCGTTTACTTCATTATGTAGAAATTTACCCGGGTCGTCTGTGGTATCACATGGTATCGTGGCTGTTCGATCCACTTCCCTTTGCAATTCTGATCGACTCCTGGGAATGGAACTGATTTTATCAGGGGCTAGAGTAAGCACTCTCTAGTAGCTGCCACCAAGACATTGGTAGCATTCAAGAAACAACAGCATCTCACAAAAAAAGGTACATCACCGAATCCCCCAGTGTGTGCTCTGCAAAAGAGGAATTGGTGCCTTGAGATTATTTTACTTAAGTCTGGCCGAGATGCCAATGGTCACGTAAAAATCTGACAAAAGGCACCCCCACCCCTTTTCTCCAACAAAGGTGTCCAGTAATATCCAAAATCCTCGTTCTTTAACCTGAATATCTTCACCAACATCTACATGATCACCAAAGCTCATACGTTTTCAGTAATCCACTTGGGTCATGAATTTCCTGCCACGGTCTCAAGCACTTTGGAATTGGACCAACATCGGCACTGCACTATGCCTGACTCTTTATCTACATCACCCATTCTCAATGGGGGCCCTATGGCCTCCTTGGGGGCTACAGCACATATAAGTAAAAGCCTTATTTTCTCCTCACATACAAACATTTTTCATGGTTTTTTTTATAGTAGTTGGTAGGAGAGAAGTATGGAAAATCCAAAACTTGACTGCTTCATAGGGAAGGGGGATCATAAACCTTGAGCAGAGACCTCGTTTGGGGGTTGGGCCATAGCCAGAAAATGGTTGAGAATGGCTGATAGGGGAGCCTAGCACAAGAGGGCGTCAATTTAAAACAGATGCAGAGAAATTTCTTTATCCAGAGGGTTGAGAGTCTGTGGAACTTGTTATCACAGGCACCTGTGGAAGCGAGGTCGTTGGGTGTATTAAGGCAGAGATTGACAGGGCATCAAGGGTTACAGGGAGAAAACCGGGGAGTGGGGCTGAGTGGGAGGGTGAATCAAATTATGATTGGCAACAGACTCGACGGGCCCTTTCCTGCTCCTGTATCTTGTGATCTTGTAAATAAACCAATGATCCTTGGAGGTAACGTCAGATGTTGATTGCTGATGTCCCCAGCCTGTGGATGTAATGGTGTGAAATTAAATTTTGTGAGCCTTTGCAAGCATTTGGTCTGAGATTTATTTTGACACTGGTGTTTATTGTCAGACTTTGCACTTGCGTTCAACATTCCCACAGGTACAGATGTCATGGACGGGCAGCTGATGGGCGAATTTGAGTCAGATGCTAAAGAACTGGAAGCGGACTCTTGGAGCCTGGTGGTGGACAACAAATTCATCCGCCAGCAGAAGAAGGAAGTCATTAAGCGACAGGACGTTATCTATGGTAAATACAAATTTATTCCTGTTTTAAATTATGTCAGTTGGTGCCAGAAGAATCTGTAGGTGCAGAAAGATTCATCTTTTAACATTTTATATTAAGTTTAACTTCAGAAATTTGTGAGATGAAACAATATCTTCAAAAGGTCATTGTGAGAGTGAATAATTTACTGGGCCGCAAGGAAAGTGGGGCGGAAAAGGGCTGATGTGATTATCCCATCAGGATAGAATGACAATGTGATTGGCGAAAGCTACCTCCCGTGACAATTCTAAGAGATCATTTAAACAAAGTAGAGCCAATATTACCGTCACTGAAGTGAAAACACAACGCTGGAGAAACTCAGCAGGTCAAACAGTGTCCTTTATATGGCAAAGGTAAAACTCTATCACCAACGTTTTGGGCCTGAGCCCTTCATCAAGGTGAGGGCAAAATGTAGGCAGGAACCCAAACAAAATGGTGGGGGGGATGAACACTGTCCCACAGGCAGGTGGTAATAGGTGGATAAGGAAGGAAGGACACAGCAGCAAACAGGGAGGAGAATGGATCTGTGAATGGAGAGGGAAGGGGGTGGAGAGCTGGAGGAAAGAAGACAGAGGGATGAGGAAGAGAGGGAGAACAGGGAGTGGGCTAGCAGAATCCGGAGAAGTCGATGTTAATGCCATCAGATTGAGGAGTGCCCAGTCGGAAAATTGCTCCTCCGATTTTTGAGTTATCTTGGTTTGACAGTACTTGGACGGACACGTGAGTATAGGAGTGGGATGCAGAACTGAAATGGTTGGCCACTGGGAGGTCAATATTGCTGGTGTGGATAGAGCGAAGGTGCTCAGCAAAGCGATCTCCCAATCTGCGCCAAGACTCTCCAATGTAGAGAGGGCCACAGAGGGAGCACCAGATGCAGTCAATCAGTCCTGTGGATACACAAGTGTTTGAAGGTCTTTGGCATGTGGGTGTAAAATCTGCTAGCTCCACTCACAGCACTGGAAGTCAGGATTAAATGTGGATTTCTGGAGCTATGAAGCATCAACACCATCTGCAACAGGACTGTACTCATCCTACATTGGAAGGGCATTTGATTATTAGTGAGCAATACACAAATGAGTTTCTCCAGCACATTGTTGTTTTCAACCCCAGCATCTGCACATATTCTTCTTTCACTCCTGATTGTTTGGCATTTGCATTCACAGAGCTGATGCAGACAGAAATGCACCATCTCCGAACATTGAAGATCATGTCTGACGTCTACAGCAAGGGGATGTCAAAGGAGCTGCAATTTGAAACCTCGACCATGGAGCGCATCTTTCCCTGCCTGGAGGATCTGATAGACATTCACACGCAGTTCTTCAGTCGGATTCTGGAGAGAAAGAAAGAGTCTCTGGTGGAAAACAGTGACCGCAGTTTCATCATTAAAAAGATTGGGGATATTCTGGTGAATCAGGTCAGTAAAGTCACATTGACCTATCAGGTCAAGTTTTTTTTCAATGTGGACAGTCACTGGCTCTTGGCCAATTGATCACCCAGTTACGCTAATCCCATTCTTATCATTCTTCACCCAATTCTGCCATTCACCTGCACACTAGGGGTAATTCACAGTTGCCAGTTATTAAATTGAATCATTTATTGTCAAGTGTACACAGCTTCAGAATAAAAAGTCATCAATTTTAAACAGAAAAGCAGAAAAAAATTCTTTAGCCAGAGGGTTGTGAGTCTGTTGAACTTGTTGCCCTAGGTGGCTGTGAGTGAGGTCGTTGGGCATATTTAAGGCAGAGATTGACAGGTATTTGATTGGTCAGGCATTCACAGGTTATGGGTAGAAAGCCAGGGAGCAGGGCTGAGTGGGTGAATGGATCAGCTCGTGATTAGAATAGTGGAGCAAACTCTGCTCCTTTATCTTGTGATTGATACCATGAAAAAGCTTTTTTTATGTACTATCCAGGCAAGTCAACCTTTGCATCAGTGGTTCTCAACCTTTTTCTTTCCACTTTAAGCAATCCCTTACTAATCGCAGAGCACCGGTGGAATAGGGAATACTTGAAGTGGTAAGTGAGCTCTATGTAGCTCAGCAACAAGAATGAAAACACAGTTACAATAAAATAAAAGTGGTGGGTAGAGAGTTCAAGAGCAAAAAGTACAGTTAAATAGTGCAAGACATCATCACCAACCAATGAAAGTCCATTCAAGATCCTGATAACAACAGGAAGGAGTCTGTCCATGAATCTGGTGATGCATGTTTTCACTTACATGCATCTTCTGGTGTGTCTGGGTCGGGAATTGACCTTCCATTCTGAAGAGTGAGTGCAACTGTTGATTATGGAGTGGCGTGGCCGGACACAACCCAGCATCTGTGACGAGACACCTCTGTCTCATCTCGGCTCCTGATCCTTACTCATGAATCTCTGAGACTGTTTGGATCAGGCCTGCTGAAGTTGTTTCACCAGCTCAACAGTAGTAGCAGAGAATTAAGCTTCAAATGAACCTCAAAGCACAAGTGCCATACTCCCTAACAATGTTACTGTATATATTAAGTTGACCCCCCCCCCCTCATTTTTGGCCAAAATATCTGATATTTTCAAGTGTATCAGATGTAAAAATCAAACCCCTCCCCCTTCCTTCCTATTTATGACCCCAGCTGTCCGTCCACTGCCTATCAACACCTCGACCAGACTCTTGCCCAGGCCCCGGTCACTCCTCACCAGAACTCCCATTGTCCTGACCACAGACCCTCACCTAGACTCTGGCCACCCACCCAGTTATCCGACGCCCCGAACGTGGACTTACCACCCAGTCCCAGCCAGCCACTCGCTAATCTGAATTTGCGTTGCCTTGAACGATGCATACTTACTACGGTCAAAAGTAGTATGCATGTAATCGTGCACCCCTAAATTTTACCCTAAAAAATTGATCCACAAAATTTGACGATCACACAAGTACATCCAGTCATTGCTTTTATAAAGAAGCATCTATTTCAAGGTGTAGATCAATAGATTTTCCTTAGAGATGCTGGAATCTGGAGCAAAAAAGAGACCAGTATGTCACATGACCTGGTGTCAGTGCAGAAAATCTTTGTGACTACAATGGGTCACTGGGCGTAGCACTTGGCCTTGGGTTGAACGAGTCTCTCCAATGTCTTGGCCAACATTTATCCTTCCAATAAGATCACAAAAACACATTATCTGGTCATTATTACATAACTGTTAGTGGGAGCATGTTAACTGCAATATGTCTGCTTTTCTCATTTTACGAATGCTTCTGAGCGCCATGTTTTTGATATATATCTCTCAGTTAGATGTTGCTAATTTCATTCCAAAGCGGGTCAGCCTTTATTCCTGTCATCTGATGCTTTATTTGACAGTTCTCTGGGCCCAGTGCCGAGCGAATGAAGAAGACCTATGGAAAATTCTGTGGCCAGCATAATGATGCTGTGAACTTCTACAAGGAACTATTAGCACGAGAGAAGAAATTCCAGGCATTCGTCCGGGTGAGTGCCAGTTACGCTCACCTGAGAGACTGACGGTGAAGAACGCAAGCTGTTTGATTTTTGCCTGCTCGATCCTTGTTCTAAAATGTCTCATTCTTACCGTTCCAGAAAAAAATGTCTAGTTCCATAGTTCGAAGATTAGGGATCCAGGAATGTATATTACTGGTTACACAAAGGATTACCAAGTACCCAGTGATTGTCCAGAGAATTATCCATCTTACCAAAGGTAAATTGCTAGTCACATGGTCATACAGAAACGTAACCTCAAGCCTAGGTTTTAGCAATGTCGATAAAGGGTCCCCACCCGAGACGTTGACTGACCATGTCTTCCCACGGACGCTGCCTAACCCACTGAGTTCCTCCAGCAGCTCATTGCTTGCTCCAACCCTATGTGTCCATCGTGACCCAACAAGTAGCCACCTCTACCATCCCATTTGTCAGCTCTTGGTCTTTAGCTGTCAGAGGGCTGGTGCTACAGATGTGCACCTGGACGCTTCAATGTAGTGAGAATCTCTGCCTCCACCTGCATTGTGTTCTAGATTCCAACTACCCTCTGGGTTTAAAAAACCTTTGGAGTCCCACCAAATCTCTTACCTCTCATCCCAAACCTGTCATCGTTTTAGACTTTTCGCTGCATAGATAGATTCCTACAATCTACCCTCCCTTTCCCCCTCAGAATTTTAATTTTTAAACTTTAGTTATAGCACGGTAGAAGTCGATTTCACCCATTTAACCCCAGTTACACACAAGTTGACGTACTGCCCCATACGTTTTGAAGGGTGGGAGGAAACTGGAGCAACCGGAGGAAGCCCATGCAGACACAGAGAGAACATAAAAACTCCTTGCAGACAGCGCTGGATTTGAACCCCGATCACAGCCGCTGGAACAGCATTGTGCTAACTGCTACACTAACCGTGCTTCCCTCTGAGTGAGAAACTGCTTGTGTTTTTCCTACCAAGTTGTCTGATTGGATGGAGAAGCCATTCACTCTGACCCTCCCTGCTCATTGCTCTTTGCAGAAAACGAAGATGATTACACTGACCTCACGAAGGCACTGGTGATGATCAAAGAGGTGATTGCAGCAGTGGACCACAAAGTCAACGAATGTGAGAAGAAAACCAGACTCCAGGAGATCCACAGCAGGACTGAGACCAAAGCCATCATGAGACTTAAGAGTGGTCAGATGTTTGCGAAGGAAGACTTGATACGGAGGAAGCTGGTGCACGATGGACCTGTCACATTGAAAGCAGCAGCAGGAAGACTAAAGGGTACAGAATCCATTCCATTGCATAGTTAAAGCCGGGGTAGAGTGGGAGCAGGTTGGGTTACACAGAGGCCCTTGACTCATTGACAGTGAATTGTCTAAGGACTGGAGTAAAAACAATGCTGGGGAAACTCAGCAGGTCAAACAGTGTCCTTTCTATAACAATATATAATCGATGTTTATCAATTTCTTTATCGATACCTTGATAAAGGGCTCAAGCCCGAAACATCATTTATGTATTTTTACCTTTGCTGTTTGACCTGCTGAGTTTCTCCAGCATCATGTTTTTGCTTCAGTCACGGTGACTGCAGAATGTCTGAGGACTGCGCTCTGTAATAGAATAATGATGAATACACCTCCCACATCCCAGAGAGTTAGGTGTGAATTTGGCATGGTCCTACCGAGTGTTTGGAGAATTACATCAGCCTCACCTGCCGGGCTGTTCATAATTTTCACTGGCCCTCCTGTAATTTACAGATGGGCAGTTATATCACTATTTTAATAGGGAGAAGATTGTTGGTCTGCAAGCCCTAACAATCGAGTGATTGCCTTGGCAAATTTCTCATTTAAATAACTCAAGATCAATCAGCAAATTCCTTCCTGAAGCTCATCATAGCTTTTTGTCAATTAGTAGAACCAGAGATCATTACAGCACAAAAAAACAGGCCCCTTGGGCCCTTCTAGTCTATGCCGAACTAATATTCTGCCTAGTCCCACTGCCCTGCACCCAGTCCATCACCCTCCATACCCCTCCCATCCATGTAACTGTCCAATTCTTTTCTTAATTGTGAAAATTGAGCCCGCATTCATCACTTCAGCTGGCAGCTTGTTCCACACTCCCACCACTCTCTATGTGAAGAAGTTCCCCCTCATCTTTCCCCTAAACTTTTCCCCTTTCACTCTTAACCCACATCCACTGATTTGTATCTCACCTACCCGCAATGGAAAAATACCATTGCATTTATTCTGTCGATACCCCTCATAATTTTGTAAACCTCTATCCAATCTCCCCGCATTCTTCTGCACTCCAAGAAATAAAGTCCTAACCTGTTGAACCTTTCTCTGTAACTCAGTATCTGAAGTCCTGACAACATCCTAGTAACTCTTCTCTGCACTCTTTCTCTATTGATGTTTCCTGTAGTTAGGTGACCAAAACTGCCCACAATACTCCAAATTTGGCCTCACTAATGTCTTACACAACTTTACTATAACGTTCCAAATCCTATACTCAATATTTGATTTATGAAAGGGAATATATCAAAAGCTCCCTTTGCAATCCCATCCTCCAGTGACACCATTTTTCGGGCTTTTTTTTCCCAGATCCCTCCCCAGAGCCATACCGTTTACCATGTTTGTCCTTCTAAAGTGCAACACATCACTCTTGTTCCCTCATTAAATTCCATCTGCCATTTTTCAGCCCATTTTTCCAGCTGGTCCGGATCCTTTAAAAGCTTTTAAAGCCTTCCTCGCTATCCTCTAGGCCTCTAATCTTTGTGTCATTTGCATTGGTCTCATGTTCACCTGTGATTTGGTGACTGAACCTTGTGACATAATGTTCACCATGTAACAAGCAAAGATGTATGTGGCTTTCCCGGTGATTTAATATGGAGATCTGTGTCTATATTCTTGATTCAAAAAGGAAATAACTGCATATGTAGGATAACACAACCCTCTGATTCTTTCCTCAGTTTCTCTCTCCCAAACTTTACTTTCTCACTGTAAGACCATTCAGCCCATCGAGTCTGCATTCAAATCATGGTTGATGTATTTTTTCTTTCAACCCCATTGTCCTGCCTTCTCCTATAGCCTTTGATACCCTTACTAATCAAGAACCTATCAACCTTTGCCACAAATATTCCCAATGACTTGGCCTCCACAGCCGTCTGTGGCAATGAATTCCACAGATATCACCATCTTCATCTCTGCTCCAAAGAGTCATCCTTTTATTCTGAGGCTGTGCCCTTTGGTCCTAGACTCTCCCGATCTAGAGTAATCTTTAAAGGATGCTCATTCTGACACTCACAGACCAGACAGCAGTGAGAGTGATGCTAAATATTTGCACTGGTGGGCAAGTCTGTGCTTATTAACCACTTACTCCTTCCCTTTCAGAAGTCCATGCAGTGCTGCTGTCTGATATGCTTGTGTTCCTTCAAGAGAAGGATCAGAAGTATACTTTTGCTTCTCTGGTAAGTTAGAATTTAATTAAGAACTTATTCATTTTCAGTTCCACATCACTGCTGTGTTAATGATTTCATACTCCAGAATATCTCCCAAGTTATTAGCTGGTGAAATGCAGACAATGTATGGCAAGATTCACAGTCCATAGAAGATTATAGCATAGAAAGGCCCTTCAGCCCTTCTAGTCTGTTCCGAGCTATTTTTCTGCCTCGTCCCACTGACCTCTTCCCATAGCCCTCCATATCCCTCCCACACATGTACCTGTCCAAATTTTTCTTAAATGTGAAAACTGAGCCTGCATTCACCTCTTCAACTGGCAGCTCGTTCCACACTCCCACCACTCTGTGTGAAGAAGTTCCCCCTAAACTTTTCCCCTTTCACCCTTAACCCATGTCCTCCACTTTGTATCTCACCTAACCTCAGTGGAAAAAAACAACTTTAATCTATTCTATCTATACCCCTCATAATTTTAAAATACCTCTCTCAAATCTACCCTCATTCTTCTACGCTCCAGGGAATAAAGTTCTAACCTGTTTATATGTACCCAGCAAGCTCCTGCAAGGACTAAGCTGATACCAACCTATCTACTTTTCTGAGGCTAATCAGGAGATAAATAGTGGCAGGGATAATAGTCCCATGCCCTGCATTAGAACAGTGCCACATGGTACTTCTCAGCTGGAGAGAGTACACAGATTCTTGGTTTTAAACTTGGCACAGAGCTTCCCATAGTACATAACTAAGGTGTTGGGGTCCCTGTTTTTGAGTTGAAACTCTTTAAACTCAGATCGACAAGTGGTATCCTTGAGTCGTAACTGGCGTTAACCAGTGAGAAACAGCCATCGGTATTCATTAGCTCAGAGAATGAAGAACTGTCACCAAGTTTAATCTGGAATTTCATGCTTGTGTTTTTCAATAGCTATGTGTGTTGAAATTCACAAAAATGTTCATTGATGCAGCCCTGAGAGATTTGTTGCAAGTGTTGTTCTTAAGAGCAGGAGTCAATTCTTCAGTCTCCTCAGACTGAGACGTTACTGATTCAGATGAAGGGTTAAACAGAGGTTATGCCTGCCTGCTTCTTTTTTCATTTTGTAATATTTTATTGATCATTTTAAATATATTTAACCATGAACAATCAGACCAAGTGTAAAACATCAAGAGAATCCCCTCCCCTCTATACAAGTCCTATTAAACGGAGAAAGAACAAAGAAAAAGAAACACAAAAAGATCATCTCATGGTCAGTGCGAACAGGAAAACATATGGAGACACGATGATTCCACAGGGTTAAAATCTTTACAGAGGTCGACTGTCTAGCCGCTAGCGATCGTAACCCTGTATTGGCACCAGTGAGGTACCTGTATGCTCTAAATAAGGTTGCCAGATTTTTAGGAAGATGTTATATCCCTTCCTGAGATTGTATGTGACCTGTTCAAGTGGAATGCAGCTATTCATCTTTGAAGACCATGAGGAGATGGGAGTCAGACGTCCATGTTACTGCTTTGCACTTCCTGGCCACATATTAGGCAATTTCTGTGAATTTAATTGGAGGATGAGTTAGTGATCTACCCCCCGCTCCCCCCCCCCCCCCCCCCCCGTGGGAAAGTTCCCCAGAGACAAAGCTCTGGGTCGACTGGGAATGGAACTCCTGTGATCTTGGTTAAGGTGTCACAGAGGTCAAACCAGAAGGGCCTCACCTTCATGCAAAGCCAGGTAGAATGTAAAAAGGAGCCAACCTCTACACCACACTTAAAACACATCTCTTATAATTTAGGTTTATATGGTATAATTTCTGTGGGGTGAGGTACATTTGATGGAGAAAATTATAATGGACCAATCTATACCTCGCATTGATAGCAGCCAACACACATCCCTGACAAAGATCTGACCAGAGTTATTCGTCAATTGTTGTGTCTAAGTCTGACTCCCATCTTACCCTAGATTTATGCAACCTGGCCTTGGGCTGTCAACGTTTGATACTGCAATGTTAAAGGGCTGGTTATGTCGAAAAAATGAGATCATTCTGGACTTGCTGATGAGCAAACTTAAAATAATTAAATAGAAGGGAAGTCTAGGAGTCGCCCATGACCCTAACATGTTCCAGGCAAGACGAGTCAATCAGTTTCCTTTACAGAGTAATCTCCCTGGCAGACTCTCGTCTGACAGTTTTATGGAGATCTCAGAAAAGAAGGCATTTTTATTTACACAGCTCTATATTGCATCCAAAGAAAGCCTGGAGTTTGGTTACTTTTTAAGGTAGTTAACTTTGCATGGCACAAGGAGAAACTAATGTAAATCATGTGCTTCATAAAGTTCCTCATCGAGGTTGATAACCTCATGAGGAAAGGTGAATAGTTACTCTTTTTCCAAGGGTCAGGGAGTTTAAAACCAGAGGGCAGAGGTTTAAGGTGAGAGGGGAAAGATTTAGAGCAAACCTGGGGGACTACCTTTCTATGCAGAGGGAGGTGAGTGTGTGGAATAAGGAAGCAGGAGCAATTCCAACATTTAAAAGACATGTAGACAGGTCTGTGGATATGGAGTGTGGGGAAGGATATGGACCAAACAGAGGCAAATGGGTTTTGTTCAGGTAGACAATTTGGCCCGCAGGACTTGTCGATAAGCAGTGCTGACCCAAAATGTTTCTATTCATGGATGCTATCTGATGCACTTGACTTCCTCCCAGCACCTCATTGTTTGCTCAAGATTCAGGCCTCAGTTGTTTGTGTCTCTATATTTAAACTTTGGCTTTTAAGCAGACTGTTTGAAGTTGGTTAACTGTGTCAGCTATCAAGCCTCCGATGCCTTGAGTACTCAAATCCACACTGTGACTGCAGTCCCGTTCTGAGAGGGACCATTACTGCTTGAAGCTGATGCGAAATGGAATCAAGGCTCTACCTCCTGCTTCAAGTAGGGAGGGGCAAGGTGGGTGGGTAGGGAAAAATTGTTGTCAGGAGGAGCAATGGAGTTCATCAAATCCTGGCCAATGTTTAATCCTCACTCAACATTGACATTATTATAGTCCGAGAGGGAATTTGTGGGTCACTGGATCCAGAGTGGTTGAGCACCTTCATGTGGCTGCTGCAATTACAAGGACCTCCCAGTGGCTAACTACATCAGTTCCACACCCCACTGCAACGCTGACCTGTCTGTCCAGGGCTTCGTGTATTGCCAAGTTGAGGCCACCTTCAGTTTGCAGGAATAACATCTTGTCTTCAATTTCGGCACTCTCCAACCAAATGGCATCAATATCGATCACAAGGCATAGGAACAGAAATAGGCCATTCAGCCCATTGAGTCTTCCCACCTTTTAACCATGAGCTGATCCATTTTCCCAATCAGCCCCGCTGCCCGCCCCTCTCCCCATAAACCTTGGATGCCCTGGCTAATCAGGAACTTCCCAATCTCTGTCTTCAATGATCCAGGCCTCCACAACCGCCTGTGGCAACAAATTCCACATATTTACCACCCTTTAGATGAAGAAATTCCTCTGCATCTGTTCCAAGAGGACACCTTCCAATCCTGAAGTTGTGTCCTCTTTTCCTAGACCCTCCCACCGTGGGAAACAACCTTTCTACATCAACTCTGTCCACGCCTTCAACATCCAAATTCTCCTAAATTCTAACAGGTGCAGGCCAAGAGCCGTCAAACGTTCCTCATATGACAACCCTTCCCATTCCTTGTGAACCACCTTTGTATCTTTTCCAATGTCAGCACACCCTTTAAATTTAAATTTAAATGTTTTTTTGTTTTGTTTTAATTTAGACATAAAGCACGATAACAGGCCATTTCGGCCCATGAGCCCCTACACCCAATTAACCGACACCTCTGGTATATTTTGAATGGTGGGAGGAAACCGGAGCCCCCAGGGAAAACCCACACAGACACAGGGAGAATGTACAAGCTCCTTACGGACAGCGCGGGATTCGAACCCGAGCCCCAATCGCTGGCACTATAGCGCCTTTGCGCTAACTGCTATGTCAACTATGCTGCTTTCTTAAATGAGGAGCAGTAATCATTAACTGCTCACCATACTCCATGAGGTCTCACCAGTGGAAGAAACGTTAAAGTGGAGGATCGTTAATGACTGTTTTTAATCATATTCAGCGAGCCCCTTTAAGGGCAGCATGAGCTCAGTCACCTGGTACATTGTGACGTCGTAATCACAGCCCAGGGCGCGGGCTGGAAGGGCTGCTGGAGTCAGAGAGAAACCTGATGACACCATTTCCCCATGGCTGCCCCGCCACGTGGCGATACAAGCGGGGCCGGATCGCCATGAGGATGTGCATCGCCACAGCCTCAACATCACATCCCTGCGCTTGTATTCTACACCTCTTGAAATGAACGCCAGCATTGCATTTGCCTTCCTCATCACTGACTCGACCTTCAGGCTATCCTACACGAGGACTCCCAGGTCCCTTTGTATCTGGGAATTTTAAATTCTCCCCCATTGAGAAAATAGTCTACCCGTTTATTTTTTCTAGCGAAATGCATGACCGTACACTTTATGACATTGTATTCGCTTTGCCACATCTCTGGCCGTACTTCTATGCTCTTGGTTGTCAGCAGAACAGAATTTTACATGTCTTCCACTGTTCGTTCCCCCATTTCAAATTGGTTTGGGTGACAGGAGAATAAAACCAACTGAGGAGTGATGTTGGAATAGAAGGAGTAAGCTCCAAGGACCGATCATCTTCTCCCCATGTCCACTTTTCCTCCTACCCTTCAAAACATTGGGGCTGTAAGTGAATTGGGGTATTTAGGCAGCTCGTGGGCTGGAAGGGCCCGTAACCGTGATGTACATCTAAATTAAAAATTTAAAAGAGGGAGCTGTGGACAACCATCTGTACTGAAGCAAACCCAGATTTCCTACAGTTGCTATTTCCATAGCAACTGCACTTCCTATAATGTTTGTGGGCAGTTTGTAATTGTGCTGTGAGGTAGCCTGGGTCAACTACGTGACAGTTCTGTGGTGGAGGCCTTCCTGCCACGAGTCAGAGCGAATGCACAATGATCCGCTTTTCTCTGGCACTCTTTGAAATTATCCTGAGCTTAAAGAGCCTGGGGGGGAGGTCCCAACCTCCGTGACCTCAGCACAATATGGACTGTGGAAACCTCTTGTCTATCAGACCATCCACCATACTGCTTCCTGCACTGGCACTGGCCCTAGACACTGACATCTCTGCATCCGACAATTGGCTCTTGTTCACATTTATTGTCAAGATGCAGCGATAGAGTTTATTTTGTGAGCAGATCAGCTAGATATCTCATACACAGAGCAACAAGTGAGTCACCGTACAGGAAGGAAATCAGTTGGTAAAGGACTGATGTGAAGTTCACTCAGGAGATTGATAATGGCTGGACGGAAACTGTCCATGAATCTGGTGCTGCGTAATCTCGCATTCATCAGTCTCCTTCCCTACAAATTATGCTGGCTGCTTTTCCAGGGCAATGGCTGGTATAGATGGAGGTGTGTGTGTATGTGTGATGGTTTGAGCCGTGTTCAAGATTCAATATTTCTTTATTGTCGTGTAATAGTACAGAACATGTAATATTACATGAATTTGCCTTCTGCCTGCCATAAGGCAAAGAGTTGCCATTAGTGTTGCTCAGTGCCCATTACAGTACGAGACAAAGAGAAGCAACAGAGAGTCCCTTCAGAGTCACTGGGTGTCCGTGGATTCACCTCTAGTATTCGATCCATTGGCAACCTGAGCTCCAGATCCAAACCTCTGATATGATCAGGAAGCCCAAAGCCCTTTGGGAGCCCTTTTTGCCCTCTTGAATCCCGTCTCCGATACCTGGTTCCCACGAGACAGTCTCCCGCAGCCCAAGCAGATCCCCTGACTTCAAGTCGCCAGCAGCCTGTGTGAGTCCCTCAGCCACTTGTCTGTTACCTCAGTCACTTCTCCTCTGCTAATTCACAGCCATCTGTAGTTTTTCTTGGGGTTTTGGGTGGAGCAGTTCCTGTCCCATTCAGTGATGCACCCTGACAGGATGCTTTCAATGGTGTATTGGTAGAGTCGTTTTTAAGGGATGCTGGTGCGAAGCCAAATTTCCTCTGGAGTCTAGTGGACTCTCTTGGTCATTTAACATGCATACTGCAAGGAGTTCTGGCTATTCAGGGCACACCCCAGTTTCATCTATTAACCCTGGAGAAGGTGTTCATTGCAACTTGTATCTTTCTAAAATCGCTTGACTGATCAGCTCTCAGTGGATGGCCACCAGAGAGCCCAGTCCCCTCTCACTCCACCTCATCTAGGCAAGCACTCTCATTTGACATCCCCCAGCCCCCTAGCTCGCATTGTTGTCCAACTCGTGGAGCCATGCAGCACCAAAATAGCCCTATTGACCCAACAAACCTGTGCTGACCACAGGTTTGCACCCATTCAAACTGATCCACCATCAGGCTCCTTAACAATGAACTCAACCAGAGACTCCTTTAACGACTCCCACTTTGCACATATTTAATATAGGTCAAGTACCCCTTATCCGAAATGCAGGGGACCAGAAGTGTTTCGCATTTTGGAACACCATTTAAGAAATGCACTGATTCACTCAGACTCATGCATTCACATTACAATTCAAATATTTACAATTTCACAAATTAACTGAAGTAGGCATTTCTAGAAAAATCCACTCAATAATGCACAACTCACGCCCCATTCTCCGATTACATATTGTCATATGGGACCACGGACGAAAAATGTTTGGGATTTTTGATTTCAGATAAGAGGTACTCGACCTGTACTGAATATTTATTTTCCATATTGCACAGTTTATTTACATTTCTCTCTTTTGTGGAAGTAACTTTACTTGAGGAGAGTTTTTTACACTACTGATAAGTAGAAATTCTGCCTGACCCACAGGAAAAAGAATCTCGGGGTTGTTTGTGATGTCATGTATGTACTCTGACAATAAATCTGAACTTTGAACTTTGTTCTCCCCCACAATGCCCACGGCTCCCCGCCTGCCAAGTTCTGCCATTTGCCTGCATTCTGGTGAAATTCTTACAGTGGCTGATTTCCCATCTCACCTGTGCGTGTTTGGGATGTGGGGGAAAACCGGTGCACCGGGGAGAACGTGCAGACTCCACACAGACAGCGCAGAGGTCAGGAATTAACCCGGGGACTCTGGAGCAGTTAAGCAAGAACTCTGTGGCTGCCCGTGTTGTGTCCCACCCCCTCCACCCCCTCTCCCCTGCTGCACCCATTGACGTGTGTTGTTCTCGCACCCGTGTTCCAGGACCAGAAGTCGACCGTGGTGCCGCTGCATAAGCTCATTGTGCGTGAGGTGGCACATGAGGAGAAGGGGCTGTTTCTGATCAGCGCCGCGGCCGAGGAGCCGGAGATGTACGAGGTGCGAGCAAGCTCCAAAGAAGACAGGATGAACTGGATACATCTCATTCAACAGACCACAGACACCATGTAAGTGCTTGGTGAAGGGAGTCTCGGATGGACCACCCCGAGACTTGAATAAACAGCTGATAGCCCTTTGTCTTTGTGTTTTTACTCCAGATTGATATCCCATCCATCACTCACCAGCCCATTTCCTGCTCGCTCTCTCTCCTACCTGGTTCCTTATGCCATCATCACTTACCCACGTACAATCACTTCTTTATTGTCTAACACTAGTGGGAGTGAGGGGTACAAAGAAGGAGTTCAGTAACTCGTTCTCTACACTGATCCCCACTCAAAGCATACAGAGTGTTCATCCCATTTTTATACACCTTCAAGTAAGGATCCTTGGTGTTAGTTAATATCTCACTGCAGCAGAGGGAAGTCAGTTAGAAAGCAGTCACATTCTCACCCAAGTTACAAGGCAACTATTCTCACCCAACTCATTAATCCTTCCTTAAGCATATTCGTTAAAATCATTCTTTCACAGCTCCTCAGCCCACCCATTACCCACCAGCCCATCTCGTCCCTCCCCACCTCCTCTTTACTTCAACTATCTTCCTTTTACATTCTCAGTCCTGATGTGGGGTCGCGACAGTTTTGACAATTTTGTTTTGAGACGTGCAGCATGGCCCAGTTACACTCAATTCACCTTCAATACCCAATATGTCTTTGAACAGTGGGAGAAAACTGGAGCCCACAGAGGAAACCCACGCAGACACGGGGAGAGCGTACAAACTCCTTATAGACAGCGTGGGATTGGAACACGGGTTGCTTGCATTAAAACAGCTACACTAACCGTGCCGTCCACTTCCCACTCCCACTCCTCTCTGAAAGCCCTTCCCCCCCACCCCCACTCCGTCTGCAAGTCCATCCCCCCCACCCCACTCCTCTCTGAAAGTCCATCCCCCCCACCCCCACTCCTCTCTGAAAGTCCTTCCTCCCACCCCCACTCCACACTGAAAGTCCATCCCCCATCCCCACTCCTCTCTGAAAGTCCTTCCTCCCACCCCCACTCCACTCTGAAAGTCCTTCCCCCTACCCCCATTCCATTCTGAAAGTCCTTCCTCCCCACCCCACTCCAATCTGAAAGTCCTTCACCCCCACCCCACTCCGTTCTGAAAGCCCTTCCCCCCACCCCCACTCCACTCTGAAAGTCCTTCCCCCATCCCCACTCCACTCTGAAAGTCCTTCCTCCCCCCACTCCACTCCTCTCTGAGTCCTTCCCCCCCACCCCCACTCCGTTCTGAAAGTCCTTCCCCCCACCCCCACTCCTCTCTGAAAGTCCTTCCCCCATCCCCACTTCAATCTGAAAGTCTTTCACCCCTCAACCCCACTCCTCTCTGAAAGTCCTTCCCCCATCCCCACTCCTCTCCAGTACCATGTGGCCTGCTGAGCTCAGTTTTTGCTCCAGATTGCAGCGTCTTTCTAGTGCCTCTGTATCTTCCTTCCCGTTTTTAGACAGCTTCTCTCAGGAAATTGTCCAAGTGACATGACCTGGTGCTGGAAGGAGTATTTTTAATTATGAGCCATCATCCAGAGAAGAGGTGGAGCTCCAAGAAATGTACTTATGGACCTGAAATTTCATCCACTCCAATATCAGAAATAAGAGTAGGGGGTAAGTCATCCGGCCCGTCAGGTCTGCTCCGCCATTCAATCAGATCATGACAGATCTGGCTGTGCACTCAGCTCCACTGACCCATCTGTTACCCATAACACTTACTTCCCCTATTCTGCAAAAGTATTTCTAAATGAGGCAGTCTCGACTGTTTCCTTGGACAGATTCACTACTTTCTGGGAGAAGCAGTTCCTCCTCATCTCCACCCTAAATCTTCTCCCCTGAATCTTGAGGCTATGTCCCCTATTTCTAGCCTCAGCTGCCGGTGGAAACACCCTCTCTGCTTCTATCTTATCCATTCAATTCATAGTTTTGCATGCGATCAGAACCCCTTCATCATTCTAAACCCCAGTGAGTATTGTCCCATTCCCATCAGTGGTTGGTCATGTCAGCTCTCGTTCTCTCATTGATCATTGCTCTGAAGAACAACCTTCAATTTTTCCCGTCCAACAGTTCCACAATGGCAAGGCATTGCACCAACACTGGACAACAATTTTTTTAATATTTAAGGTTTGCTTCCTGAAAAGAAAATTGAGGATTATGATAGACAACCTAAAGTTGAACACAAAGATAATTTCAGGTTTGCTGTATCATGTTGGTTGGAAAAATATTAAATTAACATTTATTGAATTTAGCATGTTTAATCGCAAAATGATGCTGGCACATTGCATTAGTTCAACTGACCTAAAAATGTTTTGCCACTGATTTTTGTTTGTACTCAGCATCTGATGCCTCTCATGTCAGTGTCCAACAATAGTTGGCTAGCATTGATGGATTTCAGTTGCCCTGATACCACTTTTCCATGGTCGCAATGTCCTGGTGAAACCTGTCACCGTGTTCGTCACTGACTGCACCAGGATCAGCCGGGAAGAAGACCAAGTGTGAATGCAGAAAATTAATTTTCAATGACATGGTGCATTTCATGGTTTGGTATGCTTTTAGCATGTTAAAAATCTGACAAGAAATCACAAAAATATACCTAAAAAATTGCTATGTAATGAAAAATTTGGTGATCAGCAGTCCAAAATCCATAAAATACTGCAAAATCCTTGTTGCTTTCAACTTTCTCTGCTGCGTCTGGCTTTGCTGGCTCTAGTTTTCCATCTTGTGTGGGTAAGGGAGCATGCTCACAGCTCCTTGTTAAATACACTCTGGGTGAGGCTTCTTCCCAGTGTCAGTGGATAACTGCCAAGCCAACCCAGGTCACCAACCAGATACTGGCTTATTTCCTTGCTGTTCCCCATGGTCCTTGCTAGAGTCTTGTCTTGCATCAGGCTGACACCCGACCTTTCGAGACCTCCTGTGCAGAGGAGAATGGACCCTGTCGTGGGTGCTTGATAATATACAGTAAAACCCTTGTGATCTGCAATTCAAGCAACTGACAGCCTCAAGCAACCGGCAAAAAAAAATCACTAAAATAAATTGGTAAAATATACGGAAGTTTAAAATTGGTGTGCCTTGCTGTTAATTTGCCAATCATACATCAGGGAATCTCAAGCAACTGGAAAATTCACTTATCTGGCATCTACCTATCCTAATAGGTGCTTGATGCCAGGAATAAAATGATCTTCTGTGCACTCCTCACTCTCACTTCTCTTGCAGCCCTTCATTTCAAAAGACACCGGCCTTTCTCCAGAGACAAATTCTGGCCACGCTCTGGTCAACTCCAACACCTGAATCTTTTGTTCTGCTTCCTCCTGCAGGGTGCAGGACGAGGATGAAGGGATCCCAAGTGAGTTGGAGGAGGATCGGCGGCAAATAGAGAGCAGAGCCAAAGAGCTGAAAGGTACTGCTGATTTTATCGGCTCGTCCAAGCCAGAAAAATACCCTTGTGGGGTTTAAACTGAGTGGGCTGGGAAACACACGCTGTAGAGGCTGGGAGAGTGGAATGGACAAAGAATTTCTGGAGGGACACAGCAGGTCAGAGAGCAGCCATGGGTAAAACGTTTTGGGCCTGAACTCTTCATCAAGACCAGAAGGAAGGGTTGATAGTATATGTTTATAGAGGGGGAAAAAAAGCTAAGGGAGGAGCCGTGAGGTGATAGGACAGAAAGTGTGAGAGGTGGAGAGATGGGTAGAGACCACCAGGAAGAGAAAAAGGATAGGGGAATAAAAAAATGTACAGGAATAGATGAAGAAGAGATGGAAACAGTGGAAACAAGATGAAGGTGGGGGGTTATCTTAAAATTAGGAAAATCATTCTTCATGCCAGTAGGTTTAAGGCTGTCAAGGAGGAATATGATGCATTATTTCTCAAGGTTACGTTTCTCCTCACCCTGGAAATACCAAAACCTACTTCTTTGAGCACTTCAGCTCTGTCCATCCCAATAGCCTGGGTCTCCATGTGGCCACCCATTTCAATTCCCTGGCTGGCATGTCTGTCCATGGTCTCATGCCCTGCTAGACTGAGACCACTCACCAATTAGAGGAATAACACCTCATCTTCCTTCTGGGCACCCTCCAACCGGAGAGCATTAACATCGACCTCTCCAGTTCCGTAAAACCATCACCCGACAATCTTCATCCCCCTGTTTCCTTTCCTCAAGTGCTCTCTCTCTCTCTCTCTCCCCTCCCCCTTTCCCCCGTCTCCTTTCACAAGCCAAAATCAATTCTCACCTGTCCTCTTAACATATCCAATCAACACCTTGTTGGTCTGGACTCCTCCCCCTCCCATTCTTCCCCCTTACCTGAAGAAAGATTCCAGTCTGAAATGTCGGTAATATATCTTTCCCTCCTATGGACACTGTGAGCCCGTCCTCCAGCATTTACTGAGTGTTTTTGACACCTCTCAACCATTTCTGCAATGACATGTCCATCCTTTGCCTTGACCATGATTCGGGTGAGGCTAAACGTAACTTCCTTTCGTCCAGATCCGAAATGTTGCCTGACCATTTCTATCTTTGGATGCGACCTGACTATTTCTATCTTTGGGTGCTGCCTGACCTCCTGAGTTCCTCCAGCAATATGTCTGCTCTCTGCAATAAGATGGCTTGAGTTTAATTGAAAACTTTTTTGTTTTAAAACTGTTAATATTTGGACATTTTAACTGGAGTCTATTCTCTCCACAATCACAAATTAAGGTAAAGTGAGATATGGTCAAATAGTTATTGTCTTTTTCCCAGGATAGGAGAATCTAAAACTAGAGGACCTATCAAAAGATGTTTAGATAAGTACAGATGAAAAAAAAGAATTATTTTTAATAATTGGGCATTTCGGTATCACTGTCCACTGTCACCCCATCCTGAATTATTTCAAGTGTAGGACAGCAGCTCTTACAGGGAGATTCCTCTTCATTTTATGTGACCAATACTCGAAGTAAAAACTTGATTTTTTTTCTTGTTTAGGTTATTATTTAAAAGAATCAAAATTCTTCTTGTGTTGCCACCCACTCTTAAATACAATGATTCAGATTATTGTTAGTTAGTCATCAATGCAAGTTTAATCCTGCATCTAATACTCTGCCTGTAACTGGACAAAGATTCTCCAACCTATTTTGCCGAAATGGCATTTGAGAGGTTTCTTAAATCCTTGAAAGATCTCTAGTTAAATTAATATGTTTGTTCCCCCCCCCCCCCCCCCAACTTTCCACATCTGGGTGAGTTCCATAAAGTCAGTGTTCACCCAGTACTTGGTCCATGCAACCTGCCCCCTACCCTCCACCATTAAATATAGATGTGTTCGTTGAATTTTATTCTTCAGTTATATTCTTTTGCAACACAGAAAAGCTGCAGGAACGAGATCAGCAAATCCTCTTGCTGTTGGAAGAGAAACTGAGGCTGTACAGAGAAATGATGGAAGCCACTGGGCACGAGGAGGCATCGCAGAATCTGATTACAAGATCTTTCTTCCGAATGAATTCAGAGGATGCTCCAAGAGGAGAGTCACTGCTCAAGGATGCAATGAAGGAAGGTTGGTGCAAGGGGCGGCTGTCCGTGGGGGTCAGATCATCAGTGTGTGCTCAGGAGCACGGAACGAGACTGTCCTTGTTCAGTCCATGCAGGCCCAACAGATCCTCCTCTAAATCTACTACCCTGAATCTTGAGACTATGTCCCCTAGTTCAAGTCTTCCCCACCAATCTTATCAATGCCTTTCATAATTTTGTACATTTCTATAAGATCCCCTCTCATGCTTCTAAATTCCAGGGAATACAGTCCCAGACGACTCAGTCTCTCCTCATAGGCCAATCCCCCTCATCTCTGGAATCAATCTGGTGAACATCCTCTGCACCACCTCTAAAGCCAGTACATCCTTCCTCATGTAAGGAGACCAGAACTCCACATAGTTCTCCAGATGCGGCCTCACCAGGACCTTGTACAGTTGCAGCATAACCTCCCTGCTCTTAAATTCAATCTCTCAAGCAATGAAGGCCAACAGTCCATTTGCCTTCTTGATCATCTGCTGTACCTGCAAACCAACCTTTTGCGATTCAGGCACAAGGACTCACAAGTTCTTCTGTACAGCAGAACACTGCAATCGTTGGCCATTTAAATAATAATCTGATCTTTCATTTTTCCTTCCAAAATAAATAACCTCACATTTACCAATATCTGCCAGACTCTTACCCACTCTCTATCTCTCTGCGGACTCTCCGTATCCTCTCACGATTTGCTTCTCCACTCAATTTAGTGTCGTCAGCAAACTTTGATACTGTCCCCTCTTACCATAACCATATAACCGTTTACAGCATGGAAACAGGCACAGATCATTAATGTATATCGTAAACAGCACTGACCCCTGAGGCACACCACTCTCCACTGATTGCTAAAATAAAAGATGGTACATGGGAAGAATTTGTGAAAGAGTGAAATATAGTGGATATTAATGCATGTAAAAAGTGGGTGAGGAGTTTATTAATTCCAGGAAGATGAAAAGATGTGGTCTGTGCCTAAAATGAGCAGTTGCCTCCTGCTCCAAGCCTTGCCCTGGCATCAACCAGGGGCTGTAGAAATAGCAGAACACCAGATGAACTTAAAATAGTCCCAGTCAGTTAATAAGCCAGCTCTGAAAGTTGGCAAAGTTCAGTCCCATGAGAAAATTCTTGAATTCCCATGATATTTGCACGTCTCATGCCATATCGTTCTGTTTATTGATCAACATCAGAGTTGTGTCAAACCAACCAGCATTTCCACATTTTTACTTTAAATGGTGATGTGCCGCTTGTGGGTGGAATTCTCATTCAAGCAAAGTATTCAGCTGCATTGGAATTTTTCTTTTGTTCCCTGAACACGGGCACATTGCCCTCGAGAAGCTCCCAGTGAATCCCCCCCACCACCCCCTGATTAATGCAGTCAATCTGCTGACTGTACCTTGAAATTGCTCTTGTATAGGAGCATCCAGGTTTCAGAGCAGATGAACTGGCTTTCAAGATATCCCTACAAGTTAGATATCACTGAAAAGTTCGCTTCCTGAAAATGAAATGAGGAACATGATAGACAATTTCAAGCTGAACGCAAAGAAAATATCAGTTTTGCTGTATCACGTAAGAAGTTGGAGAAAAATTACATCAACTTCTATTGAATTTAACATGATTAATCGCATAATGTTGCTGGCACATTGCGCTAGTTCGACTGACCTAAAAATGTTTTGCCACTGAATGTTGTTTGTAAACAGCATCTGATGCCTTTCCTGTCACTGTCCAACAATAGTCGATCGGCATTGATGGATTTCAGTTGCCCTGATACCGTTATCCCATGGTCGCAACGTCCTGGTGAAACCTTACCCCATGTTTGTCACTGACTGCACCAAGATCAGCAGGGAAGACGTCCAAGCGCGAATGTATAAAATGAATTTTCAATGATGTGTTGTATTTTACGGTTTTGTATGTTTGAAGCTAGTTGTCAATCGGGTGGATGGAGTTTGGTGCTCTGTATTTGCCAAGAAAATTCTCAACAACATCTTTAAATGCCATAATATGCCATATTGCACGACAATGTTCAGTGCGAGTCCAAATGATTAATTATTCTGGTTTGCTCTATTAGTGAACAGCAGGAAAGTACATGACAGGTAAAAACATAGAAATGCTGGAGGAACTCAACAGGTCTTGCAGCGTCTATAAGAGGTAAAAACATTTCAAGCCTTAGCCCGTCCTCAAGTCCTTCTCAGGCCCAAAACATTGGTTATACCTCTCCATCTCCTGTGGATGTTGCGAGACCTGCTGAGTTCTTCCAGAATTCCTCAGTTTTTAATACAATTTCAGCATCTGCAGACTTTTGTGTTTCACCTCAAGTACACGGCTGGGTTCAGAGTTAAAATGAGCAGATGCAAATATCCCAACAATTGTCCTCCTGTACTTATTTGCCATCTTTGTCACTGCACAACTGCCCAAGGTACTCTTGCAGGGGTCTGGCCATGCTAAGCCAGGGCAGTGATGCAGCCAGCTACTCTGCTGCCCCAATGCTCCAGACCTGACCTCCACTGCTCTCTGTCTGGAGTCTGCACGCTCTCCTGTATGGGTTTCTGTAGAAACTTGCCAGGGTTTCCAATAATGTGCCAAATCTCTGCAAGCTCCTGAGGAAGTAGAGGTGCTGACGTGCTTTCTTCAAGATGCTATATGCCCACAGCTCGGCGGGCAGCAACCCCCTTTGAAGAAGACCGCAGAGCCCACCTCACTGACAAAAGACAAAGGGGGAAAAACCTAACACCCAACCCCAACCAACCAATTTTCCCTTGCAACCGCTGCCTGCCTGTCCCGCATCGGACTTGTCAGTCACCAACGAGCCTGCAGCAGACATGGACATACCCCTCCATAAATCTTTATCCGCGAAGCTAAGCCAAAGAAAGAAAGAAGAAGAAAAAAAGATCTGTGTTGGGTCCAGAAAAGATCCTTCAAGATAGTGACTTGGAAGAACTTAAATTTGCTTGCCCTCTCCACCTCTGGAAAAGAAAATGGGATTTGTCTTGATGTTCCACTCAAGAGTGAGCTTCCACGTGGTGTGAGGGTTGGAGATGTGTCAGAGCAGTGGGGCCTCATCATCACCAGTGGGCATTTTAATCCAGGAGTGATCAAAGGAGCAAAATTGGTGATTGATCTGGATTGAGGAGATGACAGAGATGGGGAGGGTTGCGGACCTGGAATGATCCAAGATCAGAGGCTGAGGTAGTCAGCATCTCTCCTGATTGGCCATTGCCCCCTTGTTCATCGTTGGTGGAAAGTGCAGGTGTTCATGGGGATTTGTCTGGGTAGCCCAGTCCATGATTTTGGCCATTCCTTCAGTGATATCTGAGTCAAACAGCTGGGGGTCCCTTCCTGTTAGACTCTCAGACCCAGCTCACTTTCACCTCCTCTGACAGCAGAGGTGAGCAACTCAGCCCCCCCCTCCTCCATCTCTGCTCTGTTTTTGAAGAAGGTTCCTTTTAATATTTGTGAAACATGAAAGTCTGCAGATGCTGTAATTATGGTAAAAACACAAAAATGTTGGAGGAACTCAGCAGGTCAAGCAGTGTCCTTGATATATAAGCAACAATTCAGGCCTGAGCCCTATAGAGCTGTGAGCAGCTGGGAGTGCAGAGTGGGAGTGGTGAGGGAGATTCTCGCTGAACTGCTTTTGAAGGGAGGAGGAGAACTCCTTCAGGTAGGCATCCCTTGCAGTGGAACGACTGAATGGAGTGAAACATGGAAGTCTGCAGATGCTGTGATTGTAGTAAAAACACAGAAATGCTTGAGGAACCCAGCAGGCCATGGAGCATCCATAGGAGGTAAAGGTGTATGGCCAAAGTTTCAGGCCCAAAACATTGGTCATAAATTTTAGCTCCTGTGGATGCTACAGGACTTGCCGAGTTCCTCCGGCACTTCTTTGTTTTTCCTGTTCATGTTTCACCTCAGCACCAAGTTTTTCCTGCACATTCCATGAGAAGTTGATGTTAATGCTATCCAGTTGGACGGGGCCCAGATGGAAAATGTGGTGTTGTTTTCCAATTTGCAGGTAGTCTCAGTCTGTCCGTGCATGAGACCATGGGCAGACCTGTCAGCAAGGGAATGGGATGGGGAATTGAAATGGGTGGCCACTGGGAGATCCACGCCATTGCAGCGGACAGAGCCAAGGTGCTCAACGTAATGATCTCCCATTCTGTGTCCAGTATCTCCAATGTAGAACAATGGGAGAATCGGATGCAGGAGATGACACCCACAGTTCAGTGAGGGAGAAGGTGTGGGTGCAAGTGGAACATCTCCTACGGTCACACTGGAAGCAGCCAAGGGGAAGATTGGTGGGGAGGGAGGAGTGGACAAGGTGTCAGGGAAGGAGCGGTCCCTGCAGAAGGTGGAGAGGGGAAGAGAGGAATATGTGTCTTCCTATCACCATCTTTTGAGACTGTGATGCCTGGTTCAGCTAAAGTGACATCATCTACCCTGCAAGAATTTTGTATTTCTCAGTGAGATCATCTCCCATTCTTTTAAACTCTATACAGACCGAGCCAACTTTATCTCCCCTTACAGCAAAACTGTTCTTATCATTTGTGACAGATTGAACAAAGGCCTGTGCTTTCAAAGCAGGAAGCAGAGAGAGACAGAAGCTGATTTCCCTTGTACTTTTCAGATGTACTGCAGCCTGTCTCAGGAGATAGGAGAGAGTCATCTCTTCTGTTTCTCTTGCAGCCAAAAATGTTATCTGAGGAGAAAACATGGTTGCTTTGTTTGCCCGGGAAATACTAAAAAGGAGGTTTATTTCTGCCGAAACAAATCAAATCTCAATCCACAATCTGTGAACACTGAAACAAGCTGGGAAGATGCAGAGAGGGAGGACCAGCAAACGTTTTATTCGTTCATGATTATCAATGGCCTTCCTCCCTCCCCCCCCCCCCCCCCCCCGCAATTTCCTTCCAGTTCTTCAAGTCATTGAAGTGAATATAGAGTATTTTTTTAAATAAGTTTTGAACGTCGCCAGTGAGCACAGCTAATCTGGACCAAAGGAACAGCAGTGGAGAATAATGTGATCCCTTCTTTATCGTTGGAAGGGCATACCCTAAACCAGTATTTCTCAACCTTTTTCTTTCCACTCACATCCCACTTTAAGTAATCCCTAGGCCATCGGTGCTCTGTGATTAGTAAGGGATTGCTTAAGGAGGGATGTGAGTGGGAAGGGAAGGTTGAGAACCACTGCTCTAGACCCAATTATTACTGAAATATTTTGCTTGAAAAATTGTCATTGGTCCATTTCCTTTGGAGTTATGAAACCCTGCACATAACGAGTCAATTAGGGACGATTAAAACAGTGGTCTTCAAACTTTTTCTTTCCATTTTATACCATCTTAAGTAATCCCTTACTAATGACAGAGCACGTATGGCATAGGGATTGCTTAAAGTGGTATGTGAGTGGAAAGAAAAAGGTTGAGAACCACTGCTCTAGTCATTATACAATTGGACCAGTAATCTAGAGGCCATGGATGTGAGTTCTCATCCCAGCACTGCAGCAGGTTAAGTGAATCCAGAGTAAAAAGTAACCAAGAGGTTATTGTCAAGTTTATTTTCATCTGAATTCAAGTTCAACAGTGTTTTCTGGTCCTCGATGCAGAAACACGCAAACACAGACAAACAATACACATGCAGGACAAGTATTATATCTATATAAATAAATATTGTTTCGTGAATACGATGGTTAGTGTGAGCAGTTCCTTTGGTCATTCAGCTTTCTCACTGCCCGCGGGAAGATTGCAGTTGCGTATTGTAGTCTCCTCTCTCTCTCTCTCTCTCTCTCTCTCTCTTCCCTTTGCCCTCTCTCCTTTCGCAGAGCCGAAACCAATTCTCACCTTGCCTCTCATCATATCCAATTAGCATAGGATTAAATTTTGTCTGTTAGCCTGTATTCCTCCCCTTCCCATTCTTCCCCTCTTTCTCAGCCTTCTATCAAGATGCCTGTCTCTCCTTGAGGAAGAGCTCCGGCCCGAAATGTCAGTAATATATCTTTACCTTCTATGTGAGTCCAGCTGAGATCCTCCAGCATCTTTGAGTTTTTGTTGTAGTTGGCATCCATCTGCTTCTCCACACAAACGCAGCTCGTTTACAGTCCTCTAAGGAATGGATCCCACAATGATCCCTATTGGATTCCTCACCCTCTCTTGCTTCTGGAGATGTTCAGGTGGTCCTCCAGTAGATACAGCACAGGGTTTGTGCCGAGTTTGTACGCCCCACCTGAAAGTCCGCTGCACGACTGAGGGTGTGCTGTACTGTCAGAACGGCTGGTTTTGGATGAGACATTAAATCAGTGGATGCAGGATGTCCCAGAAGTTTCATTGTCCTTGGTTGATCTTGCTAAAAATAAATTACTTTTTGTTATGATATTGTTTGTGGGATCTTGATGAACACAGATTGGTGGTTAAATTTGAGTTGTTTTCCTTGGAGTGTCACAATGGAGGAAGTCCTGATAAAATTGAAAGCCATTGATAAGATAGACAGACAGAATCGTTTTTTTCCCCCCCTTGGGTAAAAATGTCTCATGCTGGAGGATATGGAGAGGGAGTTAGTTTCTTTACACAGAGAGTGGAGGGTGCCAGGAATAGGCTGCCAGGAACAGGAACTGAAGCATATACCATAGTCGCACGTGAGTGGCTTCCAGATAGGCACATGAATGTACGGGGAACGGAGGGACATGTAGCAGAAATCCAGTTTAATTTGGGTATCGTGTTCGGTGTGAGCACAAGGGTCAATCGCCTGTTCCCTGACTGTGTTGTTGAATTTTGCTGCACTCCAACACCGTCTGGTAGAGGCTGTTGAGCCCTTGGGGATTTCCTGAAGTTGTGGAGGGCCAGTAGAAAAATTGTTTCTTTCCCACAAGCCAGAAAAAAGTAGCAGGGATCGTTTTGTCACTAATAATGGAAGAGTCAGGACAATTTGATAGCTTTGATCATACAGTAAAATCCCTATTATCTGGAATTCAAGCAACCAGCAAAAAAAATGTTCAAAAAATAATGTAAATAAAAGTGTAAAATTATAAAAGTAAATATTCGCTGAAGTAACACATAAACCGTTGGTGATGATGGGAGCAAATATTCAGCCAGCGGAAGGAGGTCCTTGGTCGGGCTTTGCTTGTAGCAACTGTTTGAATAAAGTTGCGTGAAAGGCAGCGGGATGAAGAGCTGGATGATGCCGCGCACCGTTGGGGTGACTCTCTTAAAGTGTCTCCTTATCCCTGCTTAGTAAGAGTTGGCCCGGTCAGGGGGTAAACTTGGGGGAAGAGGGGTTAATTATGATATTCGTCTTTTGACTGGCTCCGTGGCTCAGGTGCAGCGATGGTTAAATGTTTTCAAAATATGTGACTGAAAATAAAGCAAAATGCTGTAAGGTTTATATATTCATGCCAATGAAATTTGTTCAGTGTAGGTACAGTCAAGTATTTTTGTCTTTTAAACTGTTTATTCTTAATAGAACATCGAACACCACAGCCCTCGATGTTGTGCCGACCCATAGATTCCTTAAAATACTCTAACTAAACCCTCTCTACACTGTAACCCTCGATTTTCCTTCCATCCATGGGCCTCTCTAGGAGTCTCTTAAATATCCCAATGTTTCAGCCTCCACCACCTCCCCTGGCAAGGCATTCCAAGCCCCCACAACTCTCTGCATAAAAAAAATTGCCCCTAATGTCTCCCTTAATCTTCCCTCCCTTCACTTTGTATTCATGTCCTTTGGTGTTCGCTATTCCCGCCCTGGCTGGCTGTCCACCTTATCTATGCCTCTCCTAGTCTTGTAGACCTCAATTAAATTTCCTCTCATCCTTCTACACTCCAAAGAAAAAAATCCCAGATCTGCTAACCTTGCCTCATAAGACTTATTTTCCAATCCAGGCAACATCCTGGTAAATCTCCTCTGCACCCTCTCCATAGCTTCCACATCCTTCCTATAATGACATGACCAGAACTGAAGACAATATTCCAAGTGTGGTCTCACCAGAGATTTGTAGATTTGCGACATGACCACTCTATTCCTGAACTCAATCCCCTATTAATGAAGCCCAGCATCCCATACTCCTTCTTAACTATCCTCTCAACCCGTGCGGCATTCTTGAGGGATGCATGGATTTGGACCTCAAGGGCCCTCTGTTCATCCACACTCTTAAGTAACCCTGTGGTCAGCCTTCTGGTTTGTCCTTCCAAAATGCATCACCTCACGCTTATCCAGATTAAACTCCATTTGCCGCTTTTCTGCCCAACCCTGCATCTTGTGTATATCCTTTTGTAACCTCCAATATTCAGGTGTATTAATTGTAAGAGTAAGTTCCAAGCAACTGGAAACTTGCTTATCCAGTGTCTACCAATCCCCTTAGATGTTGGATATATTTCTCAGTTGAAACAAGTCAGAGAAAATGCCAATGTTGTGGTCTGTAATACCTAGTAGATAAGTGTAATGACAGAATTATTCCTTAATTGTGTTATTCGGTCTGTGTACTTATGGAGCTGTTCCTTTTATTTAGTGGAGACCTTGCAGAACCTGCTCTCTCTAAGCTTTGGAGGTACCCTTGGACAACAGGCAGCTGGTATCACAGAGCAGGAAGGAGCCATGGGCCATATCTCCTTACCCAGGAGGGCAGAGACATTCGGAGGCTTCGACAGCCACCAGATGAGTGCGGTGAAAGGTGCGTCAGCGTCGATCGAGGCTCAGGAATTAAATCTCGTGGGATGCACCATGCACCTTCCCTTCATTCAGTGGAGGCCCTGCAGAGCCTGTGAGCTGCAATGTGCAGTCTGAAGTTCTGGTCGCCCCTTTACAGAAAGGATATGCACATACACACAGTTGGTGTAGCAGTTAACGCAATGCCTTTACAGCGCCATGATCAGGACCAGACCAGAGTTCGAATCCCGCGCTGTCTGTAAAGAGTTTGTATGTTCTCCCCGTGTCTCCGTGGGTTTTATCTGGAGGCTCCAGTTTCCTCCCACCCTTCAAAACATGCCGGGGGTTGTAGGTTAATTGGGTGTAAAATGGGCAGCACATATTCGTGGGGCGAAATGGCCTGTTATCGTGCTAAATGGACCATATCAGTCCATGAGTCCAGCATTATCCATTCTTTTGCTCCACATTGCCCATAAGCATCCTGAGATTGTGTAATTCAGTAAATAAATAATCCGGTGCAATAACCTGCAATCTCTTCCAGGTGGGGAGAGAGATGAAGTGGAAGATGCCCAGGACCTGCGCAGAACAGAGTCAGACAGTGTTTTGAAGGTGAATCAACAGCAGAATTAAAGCATCTCCCTCGTATTAACAATTTGTTCCGTTCTTCAAACCGTATTTCTGGCTGATCACGGGATCCAAGGGCAACTCTGGTGGGACCATGTCCTTCGGCCAACCGTTCTGTCAGATGATCAGCCCCCAGTCATACAGGCCTCATCTGTCCCATCTATTTCTCCCCCTTAATGTACAAGTAAGAAGGATGCCTCAAAGCCACCGTAATGAAAGTGGACGTGTGTTTAGGGAGGAAGTTACCAGAATCAGGATTTATTGTCATCAAATTCGATGTTTTGCTGCACCTCGTAGTGCAAACATTCAGATTATAACCATCTTACAACATCATTATAAAAAATAAGAACAGTATTAGCGTATGAAAAGTAAGGCAGATTATTGATTATTCTGGAATCTGAGGAGGAGGGGAAGAAGCCGTCCTGTGCCCCTGAGGGCTCGTCTTTAGGCTCCTGTACCTTTTCCCCGATGGTAGCAGAGCGAAGAGGGCGTGGCCTGGGTGGTGGGCGTCCTTGAGGATAGGGGCTGCTTATTTTTAAGACACCGTCTTTGATAGAAATGATGTCTGGTGCCTGTGATGTCGCAGGCCGAGTTCTCAGTGCTCAGTCCTTCCAGTGCTAGCCTGCTATTAGCCTGGGGTGGAACGTACACTGCGACCAGGGTGATGGCGGTGAACTCCCTTGGCAGGTAGAATGGGCGACACTTGATCGCCAGATGTTCCAAGTTGGGGGAGCAGGACTGGAACACAAACACTGCCTCCCCTGGTTTTTCCAGACACCAATGTTTGATCAGTGGTGTCCAAAAATTCACTGATCCGATAGATGCTGGATAAATGAATTTTCTGGTTGCTTGAGATTGCACATTGCATGGATTGGCAAACAAAACTTCTGGATTTTTTACCTATTTATTTTCCACAATTTTTTGCTGGTTGCTTGAATGTCCACAGTACTTTGGCAATCCAAGGGCAAGAGGAGAGGTCAGTAAATATTGCCAATGCCAACAATATTCAAAACTCATGGATGAACAAAATAAAAGGTTCCCATGTTCAGAAGCACTTGATTAAAAATGCTCAAAGGAAAATAAATGTTTCCTCCAGAGTTACTTGTAGTTGCTTCCTGGAGGTTGATCTGCAAATTGGGGACACTCCAAAGCATCTTGTAGTGTTGGCAGCTCCCTCTCCCACCAACCCCTGTGCAGTTTTAACTTTTGGCCTAGTCTGCCCCCTGGTGTACAGAGGTGAGTTCTGCAACTAAAAGTACGACAAAGAAACTTCCAAGTTTGTTGTAAGCCATTAATTATTTTCTTCTTGATATGGTTTCTACATAAATAATGTTGAAGTCAGGTGTTCATAACTCAGGGAGGCCCTGTATTAAAATTCTCTTTGTGGAAATGTGCCTGTTTCTGTCGAGAGAGAGATTGGAAGAGTCTAGTCAATAAATGATCCTTGTCTGTATCGAAAACGTTCAATTGCAACTCACCAGGAATGTGAGGGAAGGGTGGACAAAATATAACTCCTTATCTCTGTGAAGTTGTGCATGCTTCAAGCTGCATACCTTGGTGAAGGGCTCAAGCCCAAATCTTTATCTTTTTTGTGTAAGTACCCTGTTTGGCCTGCTGTGCTTCTCCGGCAGTGTGCTTTCACTGCCAGCATTTGATGTTTGGTTTTAGAATTTGAACAACATTATGCAGATGTACTCAGAGGGTCAGGTTTCTGGTTTGGGAGTTGCTGTTCCACAAGTTTGACCTCAGACCAGGGAATGGGGCAGAAATGGGGAAGTCGATTGGTTGAGCAAGTAAAAGAAGAACGTCCACAGGCGCTGGGGCCGAGGACAATACACAACACTGGAGAAACTCAGCAGGTCACACAGGGTAACCAATGTTTCAAGCCCGGGTCCTTCATCAGGTAAAACAGGTAGCCGTCTGAATAACAGGGCAAAGGGGAGAAAAGAGGTGGGAAGAAGGGGCAGGGGAGGGACATAGCCTAGCAGGTTAGAAGAGAAAAAATAAGCTGAGGTGATTGGGGAAGAGGGTAGTTCACTGATAGGGGGTTAATGGAAATTGGGAGGTCAGTGTTAATGTCGTCTGGATGGAGAGTGTCCATACAGAAGATATGGTGTTGTTTCTCCAATTTGAGGGTGGCATCATCCATGAGGCCTTGGGGGAGAATGATGTGTGGAGTTAAAATTGTAGGCCTTTGGGAGGTCCTTGCTATTTACAGAGGACAGAGCAGAGGTACTCAATGAAACGACCTCCATGTCCAGTCTCCATGATGTAGCAGAGGCCACATCGGGAGCAGCGGATGCAGTAAATTGCCCCTGCACATTCACCACAGGTGTTGCTTCACTTCAAAGGACTGTTTGGGGCTCCGAATGGTGGTGAAGGGAGGAGGTGTGGGAAATGTGACTGAGGTTTTATTTTAATTAGAAACTCCACGGTGTTTCCTGAATGCACCCTTCTTTTTGTTCTGCACATTCTCTTAGTTTAGTGTGGCATGCTGAGTTTGGACGTTCAATTTTTAAACCAACTCCATTTTTATTCTGATGTTTTCCAAAACTGGTACAAAAATCTCAAATTAGTGTTTTCCCTTTCCTTTTAAAGGGGCTGACGGCCAATTTGTTGCTGCCAATCAGAAAGAACGAGGTAGGGCTGATTTAATTTTTACATTTGAGAGAGAAAAACACAAAAGGGGCCGATGCTCTCACCTTGAGCAAACAATGAGCAACTGGAGGGATTCAGCAGGTCGGGCAGCATCCGTGGTGGAAATGGTCGGTCAGTCTGGGGTCAGGTCCCTTCGTCAAGACTCAAGGTCCCGACCCAAAATGTTGACGGGCCAGTTCCTTTCCCTGACCTGCTGACTTTCTCCAGCAGCTGAGTTTTATATAGATGAGAATATGGTGAATGTGTCGGCCGTCGGCGGCCAACAATAAATATCCTCTGGATTTGCTGTAAATTCTTGTGATCATAATCTTATGCTGTTTGTTCAAAGAATTATAGTTCCCTGAGAAGAAAGTCAAATAATAACTCGTCATTCTTGTGAACTGAAAAACCTTTTATGTCCCTCGAGAACTGGGTGTGTGTTTGGTTCCATGACTCCCAAATGTAGTCAGTCCCTTGTCTGGAGCTAACTCGAGTGAAGACCATTCACAGGATACTCGGGCCCCAGATTCATTGTCAGAGAACATGCATGACATCACATACAACCCTGAGATTCTTTTTCCTGCGGGCCAGGCAGGATTTCTGCTGAAAAGCATAGTGGCAGGCCAGTTTGCTACTGCTTTTTTCTCACTGAGCTAACATTGACATGCTGACTCTCCAGCGAGGTGGGATTAACGTCACCCCGAGCTCCTTTTTTGGACTGCAATGTTCGTGTGATAGTACAGATCTATCACCAATGTATATAGTGTATATAGTTACAGTATCTAGACTGTGCTTACAATGATTGGCTGAGAGCTTAGCCACGCCTACTGTCTGGGCCTTAAAGGGTTGTGTCCCTAGCCAGGTCAGATCATTCCGGACTGGTCGGCCACCTGTGAAGAGCTCCTGCCTTTTGCTAATAAAAGCCTCGGTTTGGATCAACAAGTCTTTGATTCTTTCGACGAGCTCTACAGTTCGTTCTTGCATTTCCAACCAGGTTGCAGCGTAATCCTGCAGCCAGTCTCCAGGGAAATTATTTTTCTCTGAGCAGAACAAAGCCAGTTTCCCTGATGGGTTCACCAGCCTGTGATGTATGGTGAACTTCCCAAATACACGTATGAATAAGCTAAGTTAAGAAGAAGTAATCTGAGGGCACTTTATATGAACACCCATGGGTCCTGACAGGGTTCTGTTCCAGAGAACACTTCGAATATTACAGCGTACTATAGACCCTTCAGCCCACGATGTTGTGGCGAGCTACATAAACCTACACACTCTAATTTTTCCCTCCCTCACACCCATTGCCCCCTACAGTGTTTTCTTTCATCCATATGCCAATGACCCTCCCCTGCCTCACCTCCAAAGACAGTGCATCCTTCCTCAAGTAAGGAAACCAGAACTGCATGCAGTTCTCCAGATGCGGCCTCACATGGTCCGCATCCCTCCACTCTTCATGTTCACGGATCTCTCCAGAAGTCTCCTCAATGCTTGCTCTGTTAAAGTTTGCAGAGAGGTTCATCCGATGCTGATGTTAAAGTAAGTATGTGGGGAGGTGGGGGGTGCGGGATATTATCAAAACCTATCTATCAATGTAGAGCAAGAATTGCCTGCCACGTGCACATGTGAAGTGGGTCGGGTAATTACATTGCACAGTGCACTGAACCATTTAGTTGGTTTTAATGCTGATCTCGTCCACATGATGTGATTTTGTGTTTCAGCAAGTGCTTCAGAAGGTGTTGAATCTACAGCAATTGCTGCTTGGTTTGCAGGTAGGTTTCCCTGGTGTTGCGCTCGTCATTGGTGATGACCAGAGGGGCCCACACTACCTCGGAGTAGAGAGTCACCACATCCTGGTCTCCTGCTTTTGAAAGTCCATGGATGCAGCCATCCCAACAGTAACTGGTCTTGGGTCTGTGAGAGGGGAAAGACCCACCCTGGAATCTCCATAAAGGAAATAACATAAGATATAGGAGCAGGAATCGGCCTTCTGGCTCGTCGAGCCTGCCCCGCTATTCAACAAGGCCACGGGTGACCTGGCCGTCAACCTGCCTGATCCCTATAACCCTTAATTAGTGGTTAGCACAACGCTATTACGGCGACAGCCACCTGGGGTCAACTTCGATGCCATCTGCAGGTTTGTAAGTTCTCCCCGAGTCTGAGTGGGTTTTCCCCAGGTGCTCTGGTTTCCTCCCACCCTTCCAAAACTTACGGTGGGGAGGGTTGCAAGTTAATTTGGGTGTAAGTGGGCTGCACAGATTTAAATGCCCGGAATTGGCTTCTACCCATGCTGTAAATACAATTTAAATTTTTTTAAAAATAATTAAAATTCCCCGACCATGCAGAAATCTTTCTGTCTTAACCAGGAGTTCAATTTGAAAGAGAGAAAGAGTTTCCTCTGTATATATGTATTGTGGCATAAGCAAGTCGATTGGTTTACTCCTGTACTTAATACAAACTCTGAGCGGCAGCTCACAACAGGGGAGCAACTAAGGAATGCATGAAGTAGAAGGTCTTGCAATCATACTGCATGATTATAGGCCCTTCAACCCATCGAGGCCATGCTGACCACCAACCACTCATTTTACCTCATTCTCCATTAATTCCAGTTTTAATTCTCCCCAAATTCTCAACAATTCCCCCAAATACTGAGGGCAATTTACAGGGGCTGGTTAACCCTACCGGCCTGCGTCTTTGAAATGTGGGAGGAAACCGGAGCACCCAGTGGAATCCCAGACGGACACAGCAGAAGGTGCAAATTGTACGCAGACGGTGCTGGGATCTGACTGGTGATCGGCCCCGTGAGGGAGCAGCTGCCTGCTTTGCACCATGCTAATGAACCAAACTCAAACAGGCCGCATTTGGAACAAAATTCACCAGGACTTGTGGACAGTGCTTTTCTCTGCGCGCTCCTCGAGTCCCTATGACCCCTGCCCCCTGAGATTGGTGACACTGATCAGCAGTTAGCACAGTACAATCTTAGCAGCAGCGGCCGGGGTTAGAATCCAGCGCTGTACGTAAAGAGTTTATATGCTCTTCCCATGTCTGCATGGGTTTCTTCTGGATACACCAGTTTCCTCCCACCCTCCACAGATATACAGGGTTAGCGGGTTGATTGGTCACATGAGTGTATTTGGGCAGCGCATGTTCGTGGGACAGAAGGGCCTGTTATTGTGCAGTATCTAAATTTTTTAAAGTGGAATAAGTTCAAGTTTATTATCATCTGACAGTAAAAACCCTGGAATCCGGCACCTATGGGGATTGATAGATGCCGGATAAGTGCTTGAGATTGCGTGTTGCGTGATTTGCAAACTTAGCACTAAGGGCTTACTTCCATATTTTCATTTTAATTCTTAAAAATTTAGACATACAGCACGGTAACAGGCCCTTTCAGTCCATGAGCCTGGGCCGCCCAAATAACCTACAACCCCGGTATGTTTAGAAGGATGGGAGGAAACTGGAGCCCCCGGGGGAAACCCATGCAGACATGGGGAGAACATTCAAACTCCTTGCAGAGAGCGTGGGATTCGAACCCCAGTCTCGATTGTTGGCGCTGTAAAGGCGTAGCGCTAACCACGCTGCCCATTACTCATTCCCCGCGATTTTTTTTTTGCTGGTTGTGATTTTGAGGCTGCCAGTTGTTTGAGTTCCAGTTAACGGGGAATTTACTGCCTATACACCCAGATTTTCTCCTGAGAACGGTGCACACACAATACACAGCACATAATGCCCACATATGTACCCCAAGGAAATAATTTAAAATAAATATATCCTTCCCTGCTAGGCGGTGGTGGTGCAACAGGACTCATTCATTGAGGACCAGAAGCAGGGTCTGGGTGAGCGGCTGCAGCGCTCTCACTCCCGCCCCAACCCCCTGATCGAGCAGGAGAAACAGCGCAGCCTGGAGAAACAGCGACAAGAGCTGGCCAACCTCAGGCGACAGCAGACCCAGCACCAGGAGGAGAGGCGAAGGTGGGAGAAGGAGTGGGAGAGCCGGGAGAAGGAGCTGGGCGAGCGGGAGGCCAGGGCGGGCCTACAGCTGGACGAGACGGCCAGGCAGCGGGACGAGGTGGAGAGGCAGCGCGAGGAGCTGCAGAGGAGGAAGGAGGAGTATCAGCAGGACCTGGAGAGGCTGAGGGCCGCCCAGAGGCAGCTGGAGAAGGAGAGGGAGCAGCTGAGGAGGAAGGAGGAGCAGCTCAGCCACCAAAGACACGATGACCTCTTGCACTCAGACTCCCTCAGCTCGCAGGTACTGGCACTGGTTGGGGTTGGAGAGGACTCTTTCTCTCAGCACCTGAGATTATCAGCCTCACCGGCTGTTCAAGTTTATTGATTCACATGCTGAGGTTCAATGTAAAAGTTCATTTAGTGTGCTATCCATACACAAGTGCAGCAGACTAAAACACAATGCAGAGGGTGGGGCTACAGCAAGAGGTCAGTTTGAATGAAGGACAGACAGTATTACTGTACAGAGTGAAACAGACTCGACAGACTGGATTCCCACCTCTTGCCAATATTTCTCATGTTCATCTGTGAATTCAACATGGGAAATAAGAACATAAGAATTGTGAGCAGGAATTGACCATCCAGGCTGATCTGATGATCGGCTCATCACCATCTACCTGCCTTTATCCATACCTTTAATTCCCTACTATGTAAAAATCTGTCCAACCTTCTCTTAAATATATTTACTGAGGTCACTTCCACTGCTTCAATGGGCAGCGAATTCCACAGATTTACCACCCTCTGGGAAAAGCAGTTCCTTCTCAGTCCAACCTTCTCTTAAATATATTTACTGAGGTCACTTCCACTGCTTCAATGGGCAGCGAATTCCACAGATTTACCACCCTCTGGGAAAAGCAGTTCCTTCTCATCTCTGTCCTAAATCTGCTACCCTGGATCTTGAGGCTATGTCCCCTAGTTCTAGTCTCCCCCACCAATGAGAACAACTTTCCTTCCTCTTAGCTTATCTATGCCTTTCATAATTTTAAGTATTTTAAAAGACCCCCTCTCATTCTTCTAAATTCCAGTAAGTACAGTCCCAGTCGACTCAATCTCTCTTTCATAGGCCAACCCCCTCATCTCTGGAATCAACCTGGTGAACCTCCTCTGCACCACCTCCATATCCAGTACATCCTTCCTCAAGTAAGGAGACCAGAACTGCACACAGTTCTCCAGATGCGGCCTCACCAGGGCCTCGTACAGTTGCAACGGAGCCTCCCTGCTCCTAAATTCAATCTCTCTGGCAATGAAGGCCAACCTTCCATTTGCCTTCTTAATCACCTGCTGTACCTGCAAACCAACCTTTTGTGACTCATGCACAAGGACGCCCAAGTCCTTCTGCACAGCAGAACACTGCAATCGTTGGCCATTCAAATCATAATCTGATCGGCTATTTTTGAGGTGAATAACCTCTCATTTACCAACATTGTACTCCATCTACCCGACCCTTGCCCACTCAATTCACCTATCTATATCCCTCTGCATACTATCCTCTGCAGAATTTGCTTTTCTACTCAATTTAGTGTCATCAGCGAACTTAGATACTCTATATTCTGTCCCCTCTTCCACATCATTAATATATATCATGAACAGTCGTGGGCCCAGCACTGACTCCTGTTGCATCCCACTCACCACTGATTGTCAACGTGAAAAACACCCCTGTATCCCAACTCTCTGCTTTCTATTGATTAGCCAGTCCTCTATCCATGCTAATACATCACCCCCAACTCGATGCATCTTTATAGGGACAGAGAAGGGGATATTCAGAGAGAACAGAAATGGGGGGGGGGGGGGGGGAGCTAAGGCACAAACTCACCTCAAACTCTCTCTCCTCCTGCCCACAGGCCTCCGACCGAGATTCTGCCACACAAGCAGATTCTACGGCTGAGGGCTCGCCGAGCTCAACGAAACACCTCAGCTGTAATTCGTTAAACAAAGACCCTATGGACGTGCACCTGACAAAGAGGGGATCAGTGGAGAACTTCCCCGTCACTCCCTGGACAGACTCCACGCAGGGTTCCTCCAAGAAGTTGACCACACAACCGGCTACCACCAACCAGATCAACAACCCCATCCCTCCCCGGTTACTGAAGCTTGCCAAACCCAAGGAGAAGAAATCCAAGCACCGGAAGAACAAAGGGCACAGGTCTGGAAACCTGGCGTCCGAGTACAGCCCAGGTAGGTCACCGCCAAACTGCTGAGGAACAGGCAGCCGGTCATTATGACTGTTGTCAGGGTGGCTTTTGAACAGCAGTGTCGTATTGTAACCTTGTCGCTCACTATTCCTCCCCTTCTACTTTCGCTGGTTGCGGAGATGGGAGCCTTCAAGTTGTTCCGAGGCCGTGCCCGAGTCTCTGATCTCCGGGGGTCGATGGAAGAGGTATTCCTCAAGCTCCCGGCATTCAGGAGAATATTCCTGCAAACCACGGCCCAGGGAAACAATTCAAAGCACCTCAGTATTTTTTTATTCTGCGATGGGCCCAGTGGCATTGTGATCGGGTGATGCAGCTTGTAAACACACTGCTCTGCTGATCTAGATTCCATTCTGCCCCTCCACGACCTGTTGCAGTTGGCACATTCTCCCTGTGACTCCACATCCACATCCCTCCCACGTCCCACAGATATGCAGACGGGCAAAATGAGTTGGATGCATCTTGGGGAGGTTTGAGGAGGAGGGGTATTTCAGGAAAAGGAAGGTGGGAAATAAAATGGGATTAATTGAAATGGTTGCATTTCTGCCCTATGTGATTCTATCTCCAGTGACCCAAACTCTTGATCTGGAGAATGCCCCAGTGGAAAATTAAATTCAATCAACTAGTTCAGTCAATTAATTAAAAGGCATTGGTGTTTAATGTGGTGTGAGAGAGCCTGGTGTTATTTTTTGGCAAGCCAGATGTTTAGTGGTCTGTTGGTGAGACCAGCTAGTGTTCTGGTTTCAACACCATTACTTCTGTCAGAGCCACTGATTAAAGTGCCATCCCCTTGTTCTGTTTTCCCCTAGACCTACTTCCAGCAACAGGCAACCTGAAGTTCCATCAAGCAAGCTCGGATACCAAGCACCCTGCGGCTGAGCTGGTGGGCAATGAAGAGGTTTTCTACTGTTGAGCTCTCCTGTGTTAAACCCGTATTAGAGACAGGGAGGGAGCCTCATGTTGGGGAGACATTGGGAGAGAGAGAGAGAGAGGGGGGGGACCGGTACTGCTGATGCGCTCGGTGTCCGTGTCTTCAGGTGGTATGGCTGGGTCTGTGTTGCCAGGTGTGCCTTTCTCCCAGTTGGTAAAAGGCATCAATGAACATGCTGGCAGACTCAATAGATAGGTTTAGTTGGTGCATTGGTCTCTCAGAAGAAGCAAGTGGCAAAGCACTGACCCAGGGGATCAAAAGGAAACCTTGGTTGAATTGACATCTTTGGGCAAAGGTTGAATGTTTCAACTGCTGTTGGGTGCAGGTGGAGATTAGATCGGTGGGGGAAGTGAGTTGTTTGTTATGTTTTCCATTCTGTTCGGTTCCAACATGGTGGATGGAACTGTTTCAAACCAAGTCTCTGCTGTTCCCACGAAGCCATGTCAGGAGAGAACATCTCAAGTTCAAGGTACTTCAGTCCCAGTTTGAGGGGGGGGGGGCTTCACTCTAATTCAAGCAGCTGAATTCATAGTATGATACACGAGTGAAGTCTCTGTGTGATGTCTCCACAAGAAGAAAGGTTGTGTAAGATACATTCAATGAACTCAGGTAACCGGACACCCTAGTGAAAGGTATTTCACCACCCAAGTCTCAATGTACTTTCCTGACATATCTGCGAGGAACGGTAATGTCTCTGATTGAAACTGTTCTAATGCCCACTGAATCCAGAGACGCTTCGCCACTCAGTGAAGCTTTAGCTTTCCACTTTGGGGATGAGTGGAGGGATTCCTGATGCCTTTTAAATCTCCCCACCCAAAATGATCTGACCGCGGTCGAGGGAGGGGAGTGCTGTACCAGCTAAATAGTTCTCCCCAAAGCACCATCAGGTTGTAAATAGGTTTGCCACGAGTGCAACAGCTTCTAATGGAAGAGGATTTCTCCCTTCTGGGGAGAGAGAATGGTTCTGAGGTTTGCATTTTACCCCTTCCAAAATGTTAATATTTAAATCTTTAAGAAACCATGTCAAATGTCAGTCTAAAATTAAATGCTGAATGTATCATGCTTTTAAAAAGCAAAAATTGTACAGCTGCAACGGTGGAATAAGGTCCACAAAGGTTTATACTTGATTTCTTTTACTTTTTGTATCCATCCTGTTCGAATGCTGATTGGAATATTTTAATTGCCTTCCTTTTGGATCATCTCAATTCTGAAAATGAGAATCATTGTCTTGTATCTGAACTGTTTGAAGGGGAGGGTAGTCCAGGGTGGTGTGTTTCAGGCACTGATCTTTTAAATCCGACCCAGAATGACTGGGGTCAAAATGTCCACTCCACTTATGCTTTTGCCTGCTGTAAAGCCATTTGCCATTTACGCAAATTGCCCAAAGCGCCTCTTACAGTCAGAGAAAGAGAAGCAAATGAGAGTCCCTGCCCCCCCCCCCCCAAGACTCACTGAGGGTCCATGGAATCACCTCCAGTGCCTCCCATAGTCTCCACAGCCTCACAGAGTCCAGTCCAAACCTAAGCTCCAGATCCAAACCTCCAATACGATTAGAATCCCCTCGGCACCCACTCACATCCCTGTTCTAATACCTGATAGCCAGTTTTGAGCCAGTCTCCAGCAACCTGCAGCATGGTGAGAGTCCCTGGACTACAGTCTCCAGTAGCCCACAGTTCCTCACCTCGAGTCTCAAACAGCCCACTGCCTGTCTTCTTCACTGGTCCGCCGCCAAGATAATCTTGTGGGTTATCTCCTCTGCTTCTCCTTCTCTAACGAGGGGTGGTCTCCCCATTGTCTGGTGCCCTCCACTTCCCCGGGGTCTGCAATCCCTCGTGGCTGAATCCAATCACAGGCGCCGCCATCTTGGGATCAGACTTTGCGGTTACGAGTTTTTAAATATAACCACCATCGGCTCTATTTACAGGCCGTTTAAAGCCTGTATGGAGCCGACAGTAGTCAAATTGGGCAGCTAGACCCCACAGGACCACTGTGTCTCTGCCCCGCACTCTCCATGGGTCCGCACCAGTGGAAGCACTGCATTTACTGCTCTGGCAGTGGCACCATTTTGACGGCACTAATTTAGGTACCCACAGATAAGCGATCGGGTTGGATGGAGGGGGCTGCAGGCCCACAAAGCCTGTGCAGCCTTGAGGCTCGTGCGGGTTCCTGCGGTAGGTTTTCCACCCCGTGACCACTGCCTTGTCTGGGCACATAGAGCAACGGCTCACTGTAACCACTGATCACCTTCACACTTTCAAAAGCACCTCACCGAGAATAACTGGTCAGAGTCGAGAGTACCCTTTTGGGTTTGCCTGCGAGCTAAGTTAGTCAAAGGGAGGAGTGATTGGGGAGGGGCTGTGGGAGAGTAGAATTTGCACTGTTTAGTTGCAGAGGGACCAGAATCACCCAAGTTTGCTTTTGTCCTTGAACCTCAGCCTTACTGGGAGGAACCATAACAAGAGATAAAGAGAATGGCTGGATCCAAATCGGTAGCAGAGTGAGGTGGGCAGAGGGGATCAAGTCGTCTGGGGAAAGTTGGACATGGATCGTTTAAGAATTGGTTGTCTCTTTGGAGTTGGGTACTTAAAGACAATAGGCCATTTAAGGCCCTCAATTGGATTTAACAAAATCATGGTGTTTTTGTTTCTTGACACCAAGTTCTCGACCTTGGGTCTTTCACCCTTAGAACCAACAACAATCAATGGGTCACTGTTAATATGTGGCAGCCCCTCCCCACGGGGCCAATTTGAAGGGATATCATCTCCTAAGAATGGTCTGATGCCAAGAAGCACTTTAAAGGAATAAATTGTGTGTGTTTTTTTTTAAATATGTAGACACTGTGGGAAGCTTTCTTATTGCTTAAATCAGAAAACAATTCCAAATCCATGAGTTTTTTTATAATTATTATAGTGGTTTCTCAAGAACAAATGTCAGGGAAATAATTTTGGTTGAGTCTTGATGTGCAATGCCATTTCAGATTTGGTTTTGTGTCCATTGAGATGGCTGAGGGGAATACATTTTACCAGTCAGAGTCTGTGCAAGAGAGAGTGGTTTCACCAGATCCTGTGGCCAAGATTCCATTTTAACACAAGAGGTGCTGCTAAAGATTACTGAAAGGTTACCTTTTAAAATGCAGAGAGTTCTTTTTTTTTCCACCAAATGTTCTTGTTCATTTTGATCTGAATTGTGAAGGGAACTTTGTGTGAGTTCACAAACCCCAGACCACTCCAGAAATCTCAAGATAACCATACCCAGTCGCCCATTCCTGCCAAATCTTTGCCGGTACAATCCCAGAAAGGGATTCAAAGGTTTACTGCTGATAACACTTTCCCACCCCTCCTTGAGTGCAGTTTCCATGATATTAATTTGTCCCTGTCAGCCAGCAGCTCATTTCTTTCTGGATTGGCGAGGGATCTTTCAGTGGGTCAGATCCAAGGAGCAGGAAACTTGTCTGATCCTTCAGCCTAAACACTGAGGTCTTTCCACATCCCGCCAGCACAGTCACAGCAGACAGTAATGTTTATATTTTGCTGGAAAGTAAATTTTTGGAAAGAAAAACAAGAGAAGGGTCATACAAGTCTAGGTAATTAGGTCCTACCTAATTAGCTGGATGGCGCAGTGGCAGAGACGACGGAACCACTGCCTCACAGCTCCTGGATTCAGTTCCGAGCTCTGTGCTTTGTGGGGACAGCGCGTTCTGCCTGAGTTTGCTCCCATTGCCCCTCATCCCAAAGTCCTTCAACTTGGCAGAAAAGGGGTGGCACGGTTAGTGTAGCAGTTGGCTCAACACTGTTACAGCGCCAGCGACCGAGGATTCAAATCCAGCCCTGTCTGTAAGGAGTTCGTACATTCTCCACGTGTCTGCCTCCCACTGTTCAAAATGTTCTGGGGGCTGTAGGTCATTTGAGTGTGATTGGGCGGCACAGGCTCATGGGCCGAAAGGGCCTGTGACCGTACTGTGTCTAAACTTAAAATGCAAGTTGGCTGCTGTGTACAGCCCCTGGTGGGCACATTGAGTGGTAGAATCTTGGGGGAATTGAAATGAATAATGTAGTAGATTACCAGGAAAATAAATGGGCTGTGGCAAGAAAATATGCAAATGAATAAAGCACTTTGCAGAAATTCTTTGCTCAGTGAAAGGTTAGTCGGGAAGGGGTAAATACCTTGGCATTGCTGTGTACCCAGCAATGTAATGCACCCAAGCCTTGCCCACGCTGCTGGAATAGAGACTATTGGCAGTGCACACGGGTGTAACCAGCAGAAGGGGCCACCTCTCATTCCAAACAAGTAAAATCCCTTTGGCCTGAGGTGAAAGCTCTGATGTTTGGAAGGCAAGCAACACCCTGGAGTTGGTGCTGCCCCCTCCCTTTCCCCACTCTTCCCCCCCTCCCCCCCCCCCCCCACCCACCCATCCCAGGCTTCTTTTCTGATCACATTGACAGAAGGAAATTTCAAAGCCAGGAGCAATATCCAGAAATACATGGGGTTGGGGTGGAGGGTCCGTGTAAACCAGATATTTCCTGTTAATGTTTTGATGACAGTTGTGAACTGTTATTTCTGCAGAGAAGCTTCACTTCCACCTGCTGCTGTTTGAACCTTCTCCCTCCACATTTAACTCTGTATCAGCTTTTCAACATTTTTTAAATCATGTTGAAATACCCAGTGAACATTGGCAGATTCAGTTTACAAGGCAGTATCTTTTTCTGGACACAGCAGTGCTTTCTCAAATCACCCTCTCTCCATCTAACATCAAGCATTAATTTGCCACGGTAAATTCTGTCCTTTTAGCCATCGGTGTAACAATTCGGGCTGGTTTCAAACTCTCTGTCCACTGTTGGGTTTCCACCCACCTCCTGAACACCATGTGGGTTGGTAGATGAGGTAGCTAATGTGAGGTACTCCTAGTGCATGGGTACGATATAGAACCTGTAAGGATGAGACGATGAGGAGAATAGGTGAGGGGGCAGACTGGTTTTGTTGCTACAGACTGACTAATCCATTGTTAATTCAATAGGGCTTGCTCTCTCTTGAGTTTGAATGCAGAAACTAGCAAAGCGGAAATTTCCCCTCACACATTAACTGGCACAGTGAAGTGATGCAGAGGAGATGATTATTTTTAAGAGACAAATTTGAAGACTTGTTATGCATTTTATTTATTAGTTTGAAATGTTTCTCTCCTTTTTTTTTTGCCAGTTCCTTTGTTTCTATGGATTTAGCAAAGGATTTCGGGTGATTTGGTAAATGTTTGAAAATTCTTGTTTATTGCCTCTCTCGATGCACTGTAAAGTTGGTAAATGTACACCAGCCTCTCCCCTCACCCAACTCCACTGTCCATTGTCCAACTTCCAAAGGGCTTACTATATGTAAACATTCCACGGGAATCTCCCGAAAAAAAAAATCCCGGAGTGACCACCCTGACAGAGATTTGGAGTCGGAGAAATCTTCCCAAAGTGTTTGACTCCAACCTCCTGATGCCCATTCTGGTCCCTGATGGCTCTGCCGTTTAAACTGCTTGTTCAGACTTGTCTGCCTTGTACTGAAAATGTATCTGCACTAACTGGACTGTGGAGTGCTCAGGATCTCTCTCAAGCATTTTATATACCTCTCTGCTTACAAAAACAAAAGTTCCTGAGGAATAACTTCTACTGAGGTACACCGTGTATTTTTTCTTGATTCTCTGTGTAAAAATAAAAGTGAAAACCTAATTATTTTATCTATGATGTAATGTAAAAAATTTAAAATGTAAACAGTTACATTCTTAAAATTTTTTTGTAATTATACTTTTATTTATCACTTGTTTTCCTGTTTTAGATTATAAGGCAATGTACAATTTCCCTTCCAATAAAAAAAAACCATTTACACCACAGATTTACTTGACAGAATCTCTTTTTGATTGATTTATTGCTTGTTCGTCTGGCCCTGGAACCAGAACCAACATTTGCCACCAGGTGGCAGTGAAGAGTTAAGGGACCCTGGGCTATCGAAAATACTTGCTTGAAATCTTCCCCTGAAACACAAATGATTGAAGCATTGATTTATTTTTGAAAAATCACAAAACCACAATATGCTAGGAATACTGAGCAGATCACTGCAGTGTTTGTGGGAGAGTGAAACCCAGGTCAAATTTGGGGTAGTGAAGCACGCTGTGATTGTAGTAAAAACACACAGAAATACTGGAGGAAACTCAACTGGTCTCACAGTATCCATAGGAGGTAAAGATCCATCACTGGCCAAGTCCTTCTTCAAGGTCTTACCAAAAAGCAGGCTGGTGACTGAATAAAGCCTGGGGAGAGAAAGTGGGAAGAATGGGAGGGGTCTGGACCATGGACAAAAAGTGTTCATTGGATATGACAAGAGGAGAGGGGAGAATTGATGTTGGCTCTGTGAAAGGAGACAGAGGGAAAAGGGAAGAGAGAGAGAGAAAGAGCTAGAGGAAAGGAGATGGAGGACCTTAGCTCTGCCCATTGCAATAGCCCGGGTCTCCCAGTGACCGCCCATTCCAATTTCCCGTCCCATTCCCTGCTGACATGTCCATCCATGGTCTCGCGCACTGCCGAACTGACAATTTGGAGGAACAACACCTCATCTTCTATCTGGGAATCTGCAACCAGATGGTACTAACATCAATGTCTCTGGTTTCCATTAAAACAACACCCCCAGCATCCATAGGAGGTAAAGATATTTACCAGTGTTTCAGGCCTGAGCCCTTCAAAGTATAAGCAAAGAACAGGAAGGTGTCAGATTAAAGTCTGAAGACTGGAAAGGGGAGGGGGGACTCCAGACCAACAGATAAATTGGATATAATAAGAGGAAAGGTGAGAATTAATTTTGGCTCTGTGAAAGGGGTCAGGGAACAGATTACAGATTTATTGTCAGAGTACATACATGACATCACTTACAACCCTGAGATTCTTTTTCCTGCAAGCCAGGCAGAATTACCACTTAGTGGTTTCTGAAAAAAATGTACACAACATTCAAATGTAAACAAATAATGAAATAAAACAAACTGAGCAATACAGAGAGAAAAAAAATCAATAAAGTGCACAATTAAGAGTCCTTAAATGAGTTTGTCGTTGAGGGGTCTGATGGTGAAGGAGTAGCAGGTGTTCCTGAACCTGGTGATGTGAGAGAAAAGAGAGAAGCTGATTTCACACTGAGATCTCAGTAAAATGGCGTGTCAACGACCTGTGTTTAAAGCCGGGTCAGGTCAAATTGGAGCGTTCACACTGAATCAAGAAAAGCCAGGTCAATGCGACCTTTTACCCAGCATCCCGGTGCTGCAGCATTACAGCATTGGTGTCCCGGGAAGGTAAAACACATCTGCTCTGATACTACCTACCTTGGTAGATAAGTATAGGGGTGAAAATGACAAACCCTGCCATGTTGATCGAGTTATCACAGGTAAGTGGAACAGTAAAAAGCCGATTAAATATCAGCTTTCAGGGGCAGTGTGAAAGCTCCGAGAGAGAGAGAGACAGAACTGGCAGAAAGGCGATAGGGAAGAATGGGCGGGGGAGTTGGGGGTGGGTTTAACAGAAACCAGAAAACTCAATGTTAATGCCGTCCGGTTGGAGGATGCCCAGATGGAAGAAGAGGCAGTGTTACAGCCATTCTGTCGGGAAGACCCTCACTCCTTGCGGTGAACAGTTTCCTAGAGGTGAGTGAAGTTGAGGAAGACTAGTTTCTCACGCTCCATTCTCCCGTTCCCAGCTGCTCTTTGAACTCTGCCTCATTTATTTTGTTTATTGCTTTGTCACCAACAGTGGAAGCTTCGAGTGCTGACAGTTCAGGAACTAATCCTCCCACCGATGTGCATTTAGATCTGGCTGCTGACAAGCGAAATTAGAGTCTCCCATGCGGGATCAACATCAGCAGGTGAATTGATTCGCCGTGTCATTTCGCAACAGGGGAAAGGACAAAAGAAGGCGAAAACCGGGACCATTGTCAATTTAGTTTTGAAAACAGCCTGTGTTCCCTGTGCGAAGATCCAATCCTGCCATGGCTGTTGTTTCAGACTTGTGTATTTTAGATTTAGAAATACAGCACGATAACAGGACATTTCGGCCCACGATCCAAGCCGATCAATTAGCCTACACCACCCCCCCCCCTCCCCGTAAACTATAAACGGTGGGAGTCCCAAGGAAAAACCCACTTAGACCCAGGGAGAAGGTACAAACTCCTTACAGAGAGCGCGGGAGGTTTTCCTTGTGGTCAAAGCCTCGTTCTGGTGGCCAGGTGAGGATGGCGATGCTGTGCTGTTGTTAGCTGGTAAGGGGATATCATCCAGATGAGCTTCCCGCAGGACTCAGAGCTTTGATGTTCAGAGGAATCGGTGAAGGGAGGAGGAGTTTCCAGCTCCGTAGCTTTTTGAAATTGGCCACACGGCTGGTATAGCGGTTAGCACAATGCTGTTGCAGCGCCACCATCAGGGACTGGTGTTGAAATGTACTGTCTGTGAGGAGTTTGTACATTCTCCCTGAGTCCGCATGGGTTTTACCCCCCGGGGAGTCCAGTTTCCTCCCACCCTTCACAAAACATGCTGGGGGTTGTAGTTCAATTGAGTGTAATAGGGTGACATGAGCTCGTGGGCCGAAATGGCCTGTTATCTTGCTGCATGTCTAGATGGGGTGGTAAAGAAATGGTCAATATCGACCCCTGGAGGTCAATAGATGCCAGAGGGTCGATAACACTGGGAGAGTAGATCGGATCAAACTCTTGCGGTGGAAACCAGGGGTGGATCAACAGAAAATAGCTCCCTATGTCAGTGGCAGCCAACCTCTTGCAAGAGCAGGCCTTGCTGGCAGCCATGTTATTTGGCTTTGGCCTTTGAATAAGTTGAGAGCAAACGGGTGTATGGACCAAGCATAGAAGAAAGATGCATGTGTTCTTTGTGCCATTGGTTGCTCCCCACCCCCTCCCCCTGCCTAGTGTCACCACCAGCACCGCCCCCCCCCCCCCCCCACACTCCACAACCAGGATTCCATGCCTAGGGGTTGATGAGGGATCGCATTCCATGCAGTGATCGATGGTCTAAAAGGTTTGGGGACCCTTGATTTAAAGTGGGGTCTGGGGGGGAAGTTTAAAGGAGATGTGCAGGGCAATTATTTTATACACAAGAAGTTGTGGGTGCCCAGAATAGTCTGCCAGGGGTACTGTTGAAAGCAGGTACAATAGCTTCTTGAAAGACCCATGAATCTGCAAGGAACTGAGGGAAATGGATCACGAGCAGGCTTTAGTTGAATTTGGGCAACGTGTTTTGCACAGACTATGGGTTGAAGGGTTTAAATCTTCGCTGCCCCAGTACTGGAGCACCAAAGCTTTCCCTCATGATTAAAGATTCCTATGAAATAAAACAGGTGTAATATTATACAAAATTTGCTTTAGTCCTCCATAAGGCTAACAGTTTAGCCATCAGCAGAAATTACTGGGCACCTCATACAGTGAGAGAAAAAAAACAAGAGGGTCCCCCCAACCCCACCACAGAGTCACCGAGTGTCCATACATTCACCTCCAGTGCTTCTGCAGCCACACAGCCTTCGCTCCAAACCATCAGTAACTTGAGCTCCAGATCCAAACCTTCGGCACGATCAGGAACCCTTGAACGTGTGCCTTCAACTAACGTCCACGGCTGTTTCCTCTCTCTACTTGACAAACAAACGTGAAAAATACAGCTGCCAAGTACCTTAATGTTGCTTTGCAAAGAGTGAGAACTCCGTTACAGCGAGAATCACTCCAACCCGCAGCTAGTCTCACCACATGGGAGTCTACAGCGTGGCTTACAAGATGCATATTTATACAGACAAATTCCAGTTTTCCAGAACATTCAGACAGACTTTCTGATATAAGAACATTTTTCCCAAGATGTTTCTTTGGATTTGTTACACCAGTGGTTTACTCTCTTTGCCAAATATGGAGTAGTTGTTCTTCACAATCATCAACACATCTACAGTTTTCTACTTTAAGACCCACGTTCTCAAACGAAAGCTCCCTCGATACTAAATTTTCAGTCAAGTCCAATTGGTTGTTCCTCACAGTGGGGGAAAAAAATCACCTCACAGAACTGAAGAAAACCCTTTCTTCTCTTCAGGATTTATTTCATAACGCTACTAAGATTAAAGCCAAAATATTTGAACACCATATGGAAAATCCTAAACATGATGTGACTACATCAAAGTGCTTGGATTTACATTAAATGCTTCTGATATTTCTCATGGCTTTTTAAGTCCATTTTATGGGCACAAATTCCATTTGCAAATTGACCACTCTAGTTTTGCTTTTAAAGACGGGCAGCCTTACAGAAAGATGTGGCTAATGTGTGATAGCATCTTCAGACCGAGTTCATGAGAAAAGTAAAGAAACCAAAGCTTTCATGATTATTTTTAATAAAATGATAATAAATTGAATTTGGCTTCAGAGATCAGTTAAAACCATCAGTGCTTAGAAAATCAAATTTGGTGTTGAGAGATTTATTGTTGGGATCTAGGGACTATCAAATAAAGCTTGCGGTAATTAAATCATGTACAGTGTGATGTAACCTGGATGTCATTAGGAGCAAAAGAATTAAGGTCCAATCACGAAGGCCAGAGAATCAAAGACCAAGATTGCAGAACAATGAGATCAAAGCAGGAAACACATGGTCAAGACACTTGGGAAAATCTACTCATGATCAAAGCCAAAGAATCACAATCCAAAGCCCAGAAACCCCCAAACAAGGAATGAAGGGGCGTGTGTGTATGTGTGAGAGAGACACACACACACACGTATGTCAGTAAAAATTAACAAAGAGATGCCACTAGTCCAAACTCTTACCAGGAGATAGAGCAGTGTGTCCCCTCTCAGCCCATGAAGCAGGTAAGTGTCCCTTCAGAGACATTGGATGTCCGTGGACCCCTCCACTCCCTCCTGCCATGGATAACATATTGCCTGGCTGTCACAGCTTCAGGGTATCTGCTGCGGAGATCCTCATCCAAACCTCTATCAATGCAGGGACTCGACCAGCCAATATTAACAGCACAGTTAGCTCAACACTGCTACAGCGTTGGGGACCGTGTCTGCATGGGTTTCCTCTGCGTGCTCTACTTTCCACCCATCGTTCAAAAGCATACCAGGGTTGCAGGTCAATTGGGTGTAAGTGGGAGGCACGGACCCATGGGCCGGAATGGTCTGTTATGGTGCTGTGTGTCTAAATTTAAATTTAAATGGCAACCATCCCTTTTCTTCTCCAGTCTATGCCTGAACTGTTGAGTTCCTCCAATAGTTTCCTCCAAATTGACAATTCCAACGCACACCCTAACAGTGCCTTTGATCTTCTCTGTGAATTGTCGCAACCCAAAATGACCATTTCTCTCCATAGATGCTGCCTGGCCTGCTGAGTCCTTTCACCATCTCATTGTTTTTCATGACACCAGCATCTGTTGTCTTTGTGTTTCTCTAACTTCTCACGTTTTACATGGAAGGATTTGGATCTGTCCACGTGCATCTAACTCAGTTTGTAGACCCAGTCTCATCTCACTTGATCCCCAGATGCACTTACATCGTCAAAGAGAGAAATAAAGTTGTCAAGGTACGTCCAAGAATTTCAACAACCACACGGGTTTGTATTGAAGAGTCGTCAGAATGATTACAGCTGATTCCTCAAGTCCAGAGGTGGCATTGGCAAACAACAAAAAGGTGCTTAAAGATGGAATAACAGTGTAAATTAGAAATTATCCTCAGCTAACGGCTGTACTTTGATCAAGACAGACTTTTTAAAAAAGCCGGGGACAGGAACATGATTGGTCACTGTAGAATACAATTTTTAAAAGCACGGTAATAGGCAATTTGGCCCATGATCCCTGCCACCCAATTTACACCCCATTAACCTACACCCCAGTACATTTTTTGAAGGGTGGGAGGAACTGGAGTCACCAGAGAAAACCCACGCAGACACAAGGAGAGCGTACAAACTCCTTACAGAGAGCGCATGATTGGAACCCGAGTCCCGATCGCTGGCGCTATGAAATGGCACATGTTGCTATGGACTGGCAGAATAATTCCTGACCCTAATTCATTGTAATATTTGATTGAAGTTGCTATAAAAGGTTTGTTGAACCATTAATCACTTTGTCTTGTTACATCAGGCAATCTCTCCTTTAAATGGAGGAAACAGATGTCACTAGTGACAAGGGTAAGTCAGTGCTATTTTTTTTTTACTGTGGATCATATATATTCAAAATTAAATCTATAAGGTTTAGAAGCAACCATTTCTTATATTAAGTAAATTTCATTTGTATTTGTTTAATCCAGGAAATTCAGTTGTGAAATGTAAATTTTAAATTTTAATTAAATTTAAATTTGGTCATACAGCATGATAACAGGCCCTTTCGGCCCACGAGCCCGTGCTGCCCTATTACACCCCTGGTACGTCTTGAAGGGTGGGAGGAATCCAGAGGCCCCAGAGTCAACCCACACAGACACAAGGAGAACGTACAAACACCTTAACAGAGAGCGTGGGAAGTCGCTGGCATTGTAACAGTGTTGCACTAACCACTACACTATCCATGCTGCCTTCCTATGAAATGACACTTGAATATTCAAGTACAGTAAAAAGTTTCATTTTATGTGCTACCCAGGCCATCCAACCAGAGAGTGCAAAAAACGACAAATAAACCGTGGATGTCTTAGAATTACAGAAGTCAAATCGCGAAGGGTAAGGAGAAAAGTATAAAATCCTTGGGCGGGGAATGAAGAAAAGTACGGTTACATACGTGATTGAAAATAGTTCTTTACATTTCAGCTTCATGGTTCTTTCATGTTCCTTTACAGGATCTATGAAGAGAGTGGTCATTTTGCACTGATGGAAACCATATGTTGACTGCACTCCCACAAGGCATGCAGAGCACGAGGAACTGAACTCTCAGGGATGATGAAGGGATCTTGAAGAATGGCGGGTGCCTTGTTCTTCTCCTGCTTGTGCTCCTCCAGGTTAGTGAAGGCTGTCTATCAAATAATGGCTGACAGTTTGTGGTGTGGATGAGGATGAGCTATCCCCTTTGGTTCAAACCAATGATCATTTTTTCTTAAAACAAAAAATCATACCATTCCCTCCATCCATGGGATTACGCTGTACCAAATACTTCAAATGCCATTTACCTGCCTTTTTATGTATTCAGAATCTGACTAAAACTGTTCTCGAGGAAGGTTTGTGAAGCAGTGGGGCAGCACGTTAGTCGTGATGGCAAGTTGGATGAGCAGGTTGTGCTCCTACCTTCTCAGCTTCAGTGACCCTGGTTCAACCCTGTTTCCTGTGCGGAGCACAATATTGTCGTGGGTTCTGTATCTCTGCTCTGATCTCGGACAGAGGGCCTGTTCCGATGGTCCAGCTTGCACGATTGTGGTCTCCCACGGTTTCGGGAAAGGGGCACAGAAGGATTGCAGCTTGGAGAAACTAAATTCACATGTTTCAGTTGGAGTAAAAGGAATTACAGTGGCTTGAGAAAGGAAGAGGCCAAAGTAGATTGGAAGGAGATACTAGTAGGGAAGAGGGCAGAGCTGCAAAGGATGGAGCTTCCACAAGAAATAAGGAAGGAGCCAAAAAAAGAATATCCTAATGGGAAAATGTCATGACTGTGGCTGAAAAGGGAAATCAAAGCCAACGTAAAAGCAAAATAGAGGAAGCAAAAATTAGTGGGAAGATTGAGGAAATTTTTTTTAAACATATCAGAAGGTGACTAAAAACTACATAAGGAGAAAAAAGATGAAGTCTGAAAGTAGGCGAGCAAATAATATCAAAGAGAATTAAGTCTGTCTCGATGGAAGTACTGCCATCAGCTGAGGATCATTTCTACTTTGAAATAACATTCAAGAATATAAAGAGTAAAGGAGAGGTGAGAGTAGATATAGGGCCACTAGAAAATGATGCTGGAGAAATAATAATGGGAGACAAGGAGATGGCAGTCTTCACTGTGGAAGACGTTATCAGTGTGCCAGATGTTGAAGGGTTTCAGGAAAGGAGAAGTAAGGGCAGCTACTATTTTAAGGGAGAAGGCATTCAGAAAGCTGAATGGTCTAAAGGTGGATAAGTTTCCTGGACCAGATGGATTGCACCCTCAGGTTCTGAAAGAAATAACTGGAGAGATTGTGGAGACATTGATAATAATCTGTCAGGAATCATTAGATTCTGATAAGGTCCCAGAGGACTGAAAAATCACAAATGTCATCCTCAACAGGCTAAATAGTCTACTTCTGCTCCCAAGGCTTATGGTTGGTCAAGTCATCAGAATGCTCTCCGCGGTACACCTGTGGAAATTTTCAAGCGTCTTTGGTGACGTACCAAATCCTCCTCAAATTCCGATTGAAGCAGAGCCACTGGTGAGCCTTGTTCATGATTCCATCTACATAAAGGCCCAAAGATAGATCTTCGGAGATGTTCACCCCCAGGAATTTGATTTTATCTATCTTTTCTACTGCTCACCCTCGATGCCGCCGACCGTGGTATCACCAACAGATTTGTAGATGGCATTTGAATTGTGCTTTGTCACACCATCATGGCACAGAGAGAGTAGAGCAATTGGTTTCATTAGTGAAATATTCCAGGATTTATTCACTAAGTAAATGCTGAGAGTTCAATGCCAATTTGAATTGTGCAACAGGGGTAGGTCCTGCAGCACACTTCCTACATTACAACTAGCATGCAAGTCACATTTTATCAACCCAAAGTCCAATCAGATTGTGTGGTAAATGACAATTGGCTGAATTGCTTCAAGGGGAGCAGCGGTTGTGTCTGACTGGGGCAGAACTGATCTCAAACAGAGGTTTCTGTAGCGACACATCAACCAAGTAGAGCATGAGATTGAAGTGGAACTTTAATCAACCAAGAAACCTAACACAGCCTTGCCTCTAGCAGAAAGGTCAGAAGTGTTCAATAGGTGATTGGCTCACCTTTATATAGTGAGTGGCCACAGGTGACACCCTGTGGCCAGGTGATAAAATGGCAGGTATCCATCTCATCACAGTTTCCAATGCCCAGACTCTCCAGCTTTCCTTTCGCTAACCTAACTCCGCCTTTCTCCGAGGCTTTTTTTTATCCTTGCTGCTCCCAGTTGAGGGCAGGTCAGAGATAATACGTGTGATGTGCAAATTACAGTTGAGGGACAGATTGAATGGAGCAAATAATCATATTCATCAATGCAAATTCAGACTCACAGAAAGGTGACACAGAGAAGGAGGTCATTTGGCTCAGTGACCCATTGCTCCAAGTTCATCTCATTGAAGTCAAAAATCTTGTCACAGAACCTCATCAGACAAGAATGAAAGTCAGGTTCGGGGCTATCACTTCATTATATGATCCCCCCAGAATGTGGGGCTCTTTTCTCAAGAACTGTGAACATGCTCGTGAGATGTACTGGTAACACTAGGCAGCAAAGATTTGACTTCCTGAACACTTTTAGGTGTATTTTAGGCACCTTAAATACACCTTAAAACTTTTCTATCACCTGCCGTGTTTTAGATATAACCTAGTTTCATGATTTCCTGTCACATTTCAAGTTTATTGTCGTCTGATTGTACAAGTTCAAACTGACGAAACAGCATTTTCTGGTCCTCGGTGCAAACCAGACAATGCAAATACAAACAATACATATCTAAGACAAGTATTTCGTCCACACCAATACTGTTTTGCACATAAGAGATTCTCCATGTGAGCAGTTCCTTTGGTCGTTCAGCATTCTCACTGCCTGTGGGAAGAAGCTGTTTCTCACCCTGGTGGGGATGGCTGACATTCCCTGACAAGAGCAACAGAAAGGTGTTCTGTGCAGGGTGGAAGGGTTCCTCAATATTATGCATGTCCTCTTCCGACAATGGTCCCAGTAGATCATGTTGATGGGGGAGGAGGGAAACTCCAATGTCCTTCTCTGTTACTCTTGTGGTTCTGTGGATTGACCTTCATTTGATTTCTCTGCAGCAACCAGACCATACCGTGATGCAGCTGGTCAGGACATTCTTGATAGAACACCTGTAAAAGGTCGACATGATGGTGGGCGGTAGCCTTGCCCACTTCATTTCTCAGGAAGTACAATTTCTGTTGCACCTTCCTGACAACTGAGATGTTGAGTCTCCATGATAGGTCACTAGTTAAGTGAACTCCAAGGAACTTGGTGCTCTCCACTCTCTCTACTAGAGTTGTGTAGTGGAAGGTGGTCATTCTTAGTCCTCCTGAAGTTCATGATCATCTCCTTCATCTTGTCAGTTTGTTACTCTTATACCATTTCACGAGATTTTCCACCTCTTCTCTGTTGTTGATGAGGCCGACGACTGTTGTGTCATCTGCAAACTTGATGACACTGTTGGAGGTGGATCTGGCGATGCAGTTGTGGGTCAGTAGCTTGAACAAGAGTGGGCTGAGCACTCAGCCCTGAGGTGCGCCAGTAGTTAGTGCACTTTAAGTTTCCTTCAAGCACACAAGACCATGAAGTGTAACATGACATTTTTTGCATTCACACTTGGGCTTCCTCCCTGCTAATCTTGGTGCGGTCAGTAACGAACACAGTGAAAGGTTTCAACAGGACATCGCGATCATGAAAAAACAGTATCAGGGCAACTGGAATCCACCAGTGCTGGCCGACTATTGTTGAACACTGACACGAGAGGTATCAGATGCGAAATATAAATGAAAATCAGAAGAATTGAAAGAATTCAACAATACAATCACAAAATGAAATCCCAAACATTTTATTTATCTATTTCCAACATATTAACTAACGTTTCATAAAATTGTGCTCAATTCTTTTCTTGAAATACTCAAAATAACTTTCCATGCACTCTGCTAGAGATCTATTGTTCTTTACCACAATTGAATGAAGAGTCCAGTAATTTTTGTTGCCAGTTTGAAAGGGGGCTCAGTGCAAATGAACAGTAGTTTCATGAAGAAACTGTGCTGCCTTTCTCTGTAACTTGTTTCATCAAAGTCTCTGAGCAACTTCTCACAGACTCCAGTTGCCAGTGCTGTGAAGTTTCAAGGTTTCTCGCCCAGCTTCATCTCTGCTTCATCTTTTTCCATGTCTCAAAATGTCACGTCAAACCCCAGTCACAACGACAGCAGTACCCGCCAGCCAGTCTGACAATTGTAGCCTTCTGCTCTACAGCTCTCCTAGAGCAAGGGAAACCTTCGTCCAAGATCTTAAGAGGGACCCAGCTAGCAGAAATTTGAAGTGTAGACTCCTACAGACAGAGTAGGTCAAAAAGAGATTATAAAGACATGTTACGACCTGTGACAAGAGTGAAACAATGAAATTTATCCTCAAAAAACAAAAAAGTTCATTATTGTGAAAGCTGTTCAGTGTCCACACCAGTATTCAAAACATCTTGAATCACCAATTAGCTGTCAATTGAAGATTCATAGAGGTCAGTTAGGAAAAGATATCTACTTTAATGTTCCACTACCCCATTAACATTGGACATGTTGTACAAGATACTTCACACATAGTGTGCTATGATAACATCCATCGTCTGTTTAGATAAGCATTTTTGTGAATAAAATATCTTAAGGAAGCCAAAAGATGCCAGGGCTTCTAGTAAAGAAATGGAAGGACAATATGTGCTGAACACCAAGACCATTCAAACTGCACTTAATTTCCCAGAAACTGCAACAGCCAGAGATTTTTTTTTAAATGTACATGTTCAATACTATATGAAAATTGTTTTAGGGCTCAATGGACTTATTAGTCATTTTTACTTTACTATCGAGTCAGAATGAAAGATGAAACACACATTCCACAAAAACAGTACAGCAATTACACAAAGGACCATGACCTCTCCATTCAGGTCAGTGACATTTAATTTGTTAACTCATTGTTGACTTCAACAACATCTTCAAATCTTTCCTGCAGATATCAACTCTCAGTGTGTGTAATTCATGGCTGGCCTTCAGGACCTTTGGTACCCTTATCTAAAGGATATTCACCAAGCTAATCACCGGGTGAGAAAGCTGTCCTATCAAGATAGGACAGAATGTACCTGTATTCTTTAGAAGAATGATGAAGACTATCTTCAAAACCATAGAAAATCTAAAAATGTTCAACTCCTTTCACTAATGGGAGAGTTGCAAGGAGACAGAGGTGCAAAATAAGGGACCGGTCCTATCGAACTGAGATACATAGAAATGTCTTCAGCTGGTACATCTCTGGAAGTCTCCACCCCCAAGAATTGTGGAAACCAGATCCTGAGAGACACTTATGGCAGAAATAGACAACTATTGGAAACATTGAGAAACTGAGGGTTATTGAATTTAAAACTAGTTGAATTTGTGTACCAAGATGGAATTCATGAGACAAGACGTTGAAAGTAGTGATTATGAACAAGAGAGCAATTATGATTTTCTGTGTAATGGCATTTAATCTAATTTATAGTCCTGCTGGCGTATCTTGCATACCCCTGTGTGGCTGAAGCAACCAAGAATGTTGGTCCATCTCTACACTGCTCTTGCATAAATGACAATAGTCACTCGGAGTGATAGTAGAGGAATGGTAGAAGTGTTCAGTATCTGGAATCATTGAACTGAAAATTCAGAAGGCTGGAATGCCACACATCACAAGTTAAGGTCCTGTCACATTTACACTGATTAGCGTAATGTAAAAGACTCTAAAAAGACAAGGATGGGAGTGAGATACAACTAAAGCAACAGGTGACAAGGCCTCTCAACCCAAAGTATTCCTCAGGCCAAAACTTAATTGGAAAAATCAGCTGAACAGTTCATACATACTGATTTGCAAATTTCTCTAAAATATCTCAATGCCTTAATATACCTGTAGATACATACATGTGAGATTGTGGAGGAGATGATCTTACCAATCCTTGCTGATTGTGGTCTGGAGGTAAGGAAATAAAGATGATCTAATTATGTCATAAGAAGTTCATTAAAAACTTTGCCAAAAGGACACACCAGCTTCTTTGTCCAAGTCCCTTCTTTCGATTATTATTAAATAACCTCTCCCTCTGGGGAATGCATGACAGGCTCAAATTTAAATTAATGTTAGCAGTTTTTTTTAAAAAACACAATAAGCCGAAGCTTGCCACCCAAATAATACTTTTGATTTCACCCATTTCTACATGAAATCAAGAGACAGGAAGCATGAATTTTGTTGGTCAAAGAAGTGGGGTGATTATTTCGGTTCTTAGATGGGAGGAAGTTGCTCCATTTACAGTCTGAAGATAATTCAGGAGGGAAAAAAGGAACAGTGAACCATCAAAGATCAGATGACAGAATGAAAGAGTCAACTGATCAGTCTGATCTTAACATCCTTTCTTTCCCCCCACACTTTTTTCAGGATTTCGACATCTCTTTCATAATTAGCGAACAGAACACCATATGATATCCATGTATTATTTAACTGGAATTGAATAGGTTTTCCTAATGGGAAAGAAAACATGGGCAAATTACCAATTTTGTATCCTGGAGATTAAATCTCCATTTTTGTTGCCTCATGAGCTTCAAAATCATTCCTCAGGAAGCAAAAATACTTCATCCATCCAATTTTTTTCTCTGCAATGTGTGGCATTAACACCTTTGGGGGGAAAAAATTTCATTTTTATAGCAACCTCGGGGTCCTGCACATCCCATCCAGTTTAATAAACTGATGGTCTCTGACCCTTACTCCAAACTGACAAATTAGCACCAGGTAAATTAAAGTTTTCTTAAGTTGATTCCAAAGCATTACTTTCTCCTGAAGACTACAATTCAAAACCTAGCTGATAGTACTGTCAATAGAATAAGATAGAATATCTCTTAATTTCTTTTTACTAGTATGTTTTCATTGCCAAATTCATTCTAAAAACATTGCTTACATAGTTTTATTTATCCACGTTGCAAAATAGTGAGAGAATTCATGAAGACGAAGGCTGTTGATCCTGGTGAAATATTCATGGACGACTTGAACAATACCATTTCATAAGTAGAGAAAGCCAGGTAAAAAATTTCTGATGTGTAAGATGTGCAGCTAATAATTGAACATGTTGGTGAAGTGAATGAACTGGTTTCATCTCTTCTCCAACGATAAAAATATTATCTGGGCTTCAGTCGCTGTTCCTACTGAATCGGTAGCATGTGCCACAATCCTTGGGTCCTTGGTTGGATACAAGTACAGTGGAACCCCGATTTAACACGAATTTGGACATAATGCGATGAGTTATTGGACCCTGATATATACAAGGCATGCGCCGCTTAACATCCACGTTCTGTTCTTTGAGATAGAATGTTAAGCACCCCATTTTAAAAGGTGCGGTACCAGGGATGGCCACCCTGTGGCGCAGCAGATGTTTAGAAATGGCGCGTCTAAATGATTAAGGTAAGTACAGTCATGTTTATCTTGGTGGAGAATTCATCGCATTGATGAAGGGGGGGCCTGCCATGAATGGTGGGAGGGGGGTTAAATGCTGCCACGAACAGAGGGTGGTGAGTGCTGCCACGATTGATGTGTGTAAATATTGTACACGGTAGTGAAACCCTGATTTAGTGCAACCCCTGCTTTATTCATGATGTGATTTTTTTTTGGACCCCAACTATCATGTTATAATGTGTTCTACTGTATATTTAACATTTTGTAATGGGGTTCCTCCACTTTGAACCATACCCTCTAACCCAGAAATATTTGATGGCATAATTGTATGGTTATAGGAATAAGAATTTTAGGAAAGATAAGAAAGCATAAAGCAGTGACTTACTTCAACGCAGGCATCGTGTCTACTAACTATCATAGCAACTTTCTGCAAACAACTGAACCCTGCAATGAGGTAACAATAATGATTTAATTCAGTTAAATAGAGAATATTGTGTGGTTGGTTTCTTGTTGGTTATTTGCAGACCCTTAATCTTTGTTAGAATTTAAATCAAAAATTTCAGCAAGGAATTATATGGCCTTTAATACACTCAAATGTTTTATGAGGTGGGTGGGGTGGGGGGGGGGGGAAACAACGACTATAAACAGCTACAAGCAACATGGAAGAAAGTTGAAAGTTTGTGTACATAGTTCGAAGACTTTGATACATACGTTCCCTGTTAGTGAACTGAGAAAATGCTCTCTTGGTAAGTCATTATTTAAAAAAGTTATTTAGTTCTAATTACATCTCTCAAGGAGATTGCCTTTCACCTTGCTTTGGATTCAAAATGCTGCCCTTTCCGGTTCTCTTTGGAAAAGCAAATCAACAGACGACAAAAAGAAACAAAGGAGCCTTTTGAGCAAAGGGAAGGTTACCCAAATGGCATTATTAACACAACAGTACACTTTTCTACCATAAAAATAGCAGCATCACAGTGAAGGATTGTGTAAGATCATTGCAATGGGAGTTTTAATGAACTAGGTGATAAATTGGTTTACATTTTAATGTTGCATGGCAACTGTCACAACTTTGAAGGTGATGGGATTAAAAAGGCAGCAGAGGTAAAAATCTGACAATCTGGTGTTATATTGTGGGGAAATGATGATATTCTCCTTGGGGGATTTCATCCGCTTCATGAGGCTTCCTTCACTTGTTTCAGGTCATGTGCCCTTCTAAACTTACTACCGGAACTAGAACTGAGCCTTAATTGCTTTAGACCTTCTGGAATTAATTCCATCCACTCCTTTTCTTATCTAGTCTTTGGATGGTCCCAAATCTCTCCCATGAATTGAGTTTATTGCTTTTCATGTTCCTTTTATAAAGTACTATTGTTTTTTTGTTATACAAGGTGCTAGACAAATGTCAACTTGATGGAAAAAAGATTGCAAATACTGTCAGTGATCATTTCCTCAACTAAAACCACAAACTGTCCTTCTCATTTATGGAATCACACTCCTGCTAACATTGGCTGCAATATCTGCTTACAAACTGGAAATGAGATGACTCTCAACCCAGAAACCTTGCAAAATAATTAGCTTCTCCTTTCTTAAAATAGACGGGGCAATTCAACCTAATATTCAAGTCGGTGTTATTCCATTAAGCTGCCAACTATAAATTCTATCATATTTACAGTCTGGTTAAAATTAAAATATTGAGAGTTTAATCTTTGCAGAGAATAAGTATTGATATAGTAAGGTTCCTTTCGGTTTATCTGCAGCAATCAACTTCTTATATTAATTCCCTCTTGATGTTAAGGTGTAATTAATGAGCAGTTCTGACAGAGACAGAAATAGAAAGCTGTCAAAAGCTGATGAAGCCAGACAGAAGGTGAAGCATTGCTCCTCAAACTTAAAACAATGTACATCCAGTAACAGTGGGGTAAAAATATTAGGAGGTCACAGGTACTTGCTTTGCTCCACACTTCTGTCCCCTGTCCTACAATTTTTCCACCATGGTTAAAATGTTTCAACCCCGGTAGCATATTGGTCTTTAAAACATCTGCAGTTATTTTTATTTATTTGCTGAATGATCAAGACATTTTTGTTGGAAAAGAAAACACCAAAGGAAGATTATTTGAGATAAGAGGAAGAAAGGACCAATTGCCCTCAGCATGGAGCCCAGAAACCTGGGGACAGAGATCCAGCAATTGGTATGAAAATTAATTTTCATTCAGCAAGGGTTACAGAGACAGAAATCTCGCATTTTCAAAGACCTCGAGCTTTGATCAAGACCTCATATCAAAAAGAATGCAGATATTGGAATCTGGAGCAAAAACTGCTGGAGGAACTGGGCAAGATGAAATGTAAGCATTCCAAGTCACGATGTTGCAGCAAGTCTCATACTTGGTGGTCAATTTTGATTGAAGGAGGGGGGGTAAACGAGTGGGCATGCTTGACCAAGTAGCCACCTTTTTCCATAAAACTGTCAGAATACAAGACCCTCATTACTAGCCTACCTGTAAATTACTTCAGGACTGCAAAAAAAAAAACCCATCTCTACTCCCTACTGAACCTTTCTTGTGCTAAATGGAAATATTTATTATCTTCTATTATTTATCGTTTTCCATACTTGGGTAAAATCTTGTATAATATAGGGTTTTTTTTAAACCAAAGTACTGTTTGGCTGCAGTACAAATTTCAACATTATGTGATGTATATACATGACAAACTCATTATCAAAATAATGCTCTTATGCAGCCTTATTTGTATTTTTCCCTATTCCCTTCATTTTTCTTTTGTCACACCATATTTTGCACTTTTTGACTTACTTTAAAAAAGACTCCAAAATTTAGATTGGTTGAGCCTGACGTCAGTAGTAGCTAACTTATTGGAAGGTGTTGAGAGAGATTGGATATACAAGTATTTGGAGAGCCAAGGACTGATTAGGGGATAGTCAACATGGCTTTGTGCGTGGTAGAGCACGTTTAACCAATCTGAAGGGAAGGTGGTGGATGGTGTCCACATGGACTTAAGTAAGGCCTTTGGCAAGAGCCCACATGGGAGGTTAGTCGAGAAAGTTCATTGTGAGGTAGTAACTGGATTCAACATTGACTTTCTGGAAGAAGCCACATTTGGAAGGCAGAGAGTGGTAGTGAATGATTGCTTCTCAGACTGGCGGCCTGTGACTAGTGGTGGTTCCTCAGGGATCGGTGCTGGGAGCCTTGTTGTTTGTCATCTATATCAATGATCTGGATGATAACGTGGTAAATTGGATCAGCAAGTTTGCAGGTGACACAAACATTGGAGGTGTTGAGGAAGGTTTTCAAAGCTTCCAGAGCAATCTGGACCAGCTGGAAAAATGGGCAGAAAAATGGCAGATGGAATTTAATGCAGACAAGTGTCATGTGTTGCATTTGGAAGGACAAACCAAGAAAGGACGTACATAGTGAATGGTCGGGCACTGAGGATTGTGGTAGAACAGAGGGATCTGGGAATACACATGCATAATTCCCTGAAAGTGGGATCACAGGTAGATAGGATTTTAAAGAGAGCTTTGGCAAAGTGGCCAAAAGCAAAGTATTGTGTGCAGGAGCAAGGATGTTGTGGTAAAGTTGTACAAGACATTGAGAGCAAATTTGGAGGATTGTGTGCAGCTTAGGTCACCTAAATACAGGAAAAATATCAATAAGATAGAAAGAGTGCAGAAAAGATTTACTGGGATATTGCCTGGACTTCAGGAACTGAGTTACAGGGAAAGGTTAAACAGGTTAAGACTTTATTCCCTGGAGCATGGAAGAATGAGGGGAGATTTGATGGAAGTATTTATAATTACGAAGGGTATAGACAATGTAAATGTAAGTAGTCTTTCCACTGAGAGTAGGTGAGATACAAATCAGAGGACATGGGTTAAGAGTGAAAGGAAAAAGGTTTAGAGGGAACATTAGGGGAGAGTGTGGAACAAACTGCCAGCTAAAGTGGTGAATACAGGCACAATGTTATCACAAATTTGGACTGGTACATAGATAGGAGGGGTATGGAGGGCTATGGACTGGTGCAGGTCAGTGGGACCAGGCAGAACTATAGTTCAGCACAGATTAGATGGGCCAAATGGCCTGTTTCTGTGATGTAATGCTGCTCCTCTCTCTACATGTTTGTTGTATTCATCAAATACAATCTAATGAGGAACCTCGTGGATGGAACTGCATCAATGGGAGAAAAGAGTTGTTGATGTTCCAGATCCAAATCCTTCAGGAATCTTAATGAAGTGTCTGACCTAAAATGTCAACATTTCTAACCCCCCCCCACCCCCTCCACTGATGCGGCTCAACCCACTTCAGAAGAATCTGGCATTTTTGGCTCCGGATTCCTGCAGTTGCAATCTCCTATTTTATTATTGCACAACTTGTTGGGCTTACATATGGGCTAACCTGCCTGGATAGCATGTAGAACGAACATTGTAGTAAAACATGAAAGTCGGCAGAAGTAAAAACCCAAAGCTGGAGAAACTTGGCAGGTCAAACAGTGTCCTTTATATAGCGAAGATAAAGATACAGAACTGATGTTTCGGGCTTGAGCAAAATGTGGCCAGGCGTCCAAACAAAAATATCTGTCAATCAAAGCCCACCCTCAAATTCGAGGAGCAAACCTGAATTTTCCTCCAGGCCAGGGGTGGCCAACCTTATCATTTTTAAGTTAGACGTCGAGCGCGGTAGCAGGCCATTTCAGCCCACCAGGTACGTACGAAGGTTGTAGGTTAATTGGGCAGCATAGACTTTTAGACTTTATGTCTAAATTTAAAAATTAAATGGTCGGCCACCCCTGCTCAAGACACTCTCCAACCAGATGGACATTAACATCGACCTCTCTGGTTACTGCTGGCCCACTTCCCATTCTCCCTCTCTTCCCCATCCCTGTTTCCTTTCCTCCAGCTCTCCTACCCCTTCCCTCTCCGATCACGGAGCCACCACCCCTCCCCTTGTTTGTTGGTGTGCCCTCCCTTCTATATCCACCTACTTCCTCCTGTCTATGAGACTATGCTTCTCCCACTGCCCACCACCACCCCCCCCCCCCCACCATTTTATGCAGGCGTCTCCCCACATTTTGCTCATACCTCAATGAAGGACTCAAGTCTGAAATTATGGTTATGTATCTTTATGTTTGTGGCTGAGTTTCTCCTAATGATGTTTTTACTTCAATCACGGTATCCACAGATTTTCATGTTTTACTTGTGTTTTTACATTAACCAGCTCAAGTAACTCAATTCACCAGATGGATGCCAAGGGTGTTCCCTGCCCTGAGGCCATTCAGCCCTTCAACCGGCTTCTATCTGCAAGTAGCCCTCACCTCCGTCTCTCTGTCTATTCGGTGTCCAGGTCGCAATGCTTCCAGGTGCTGACGAAGGCAGTGGGGATGAGCGAGTAGGGCACGGTGGTGATGCTGCTCCATGTGTCCGAGGCCGGGTCGTAGCAGTCCAGGCTCTTGCAGCGCTGCGTGCCAAAGTATCCGCCCACTACATACAGCTTGTTGCCAGAGGCCACGGCATGGCAGCTCATACGCTTGGCCGTCATGTCCCCAACGCGGCTCCACTGGTTGGTGTCGCAGTCAAAGCGGTAGGCTGAGGCTGCCGTGAACTCGGTGTCACCGCCCACGATGAAGATCTGGCCGCCCAGTGCAGCGGCTGCCGTGTAGCGCCAAGCCTGTGGGCAGGCGGCTGCCACTGCCCACCGGTCGTCGACCGGGTCATAGCGCTGCACAGCAGGGGCACGTTCACGCCTTAGCCCCGCACCTCCGATGACGTAAAGGCGCAGCCGTGCGCTTACCACCGCAGCATTGCTGACGCCATCACGCAGCGGTGCTGCCATCTCCCAGGCATTTGACGCCGGCTCATAGCGCTCCACCTGTTTGAGCGACACGGACGGAGAGGCTGGGAAGACACCTGCCACCGCTGTGTGGCCACCCACCGCGTACAGCAAGCCCAGGAGCTCGGCCGAGCCATGACCAAAGCGGGCAACCAGCATGGGCGCCGCCTTCGCCCAATCGCCTGCCGTCGTGTCATAGACCCACACGTCTCTGGAGACACCATTCTCTGATCCGCGGCCACCACTGACGTAGACCTTGGGCCCCATGGCGCAGGCGCTGAACTCCTTTCGTGGGCTGGGAAACTCGGCCTTGGGCACGATGCGGCGGGCTCGCTGGTCCAGCTGGTAGATTTTGTCACACATGAAGGTGCGGCCACCCAAGATCAGCAGCGTGTGGCCAGCCCTGCGTGGCCGAACACAGGGGCTGGAGGCTACCAGCGTGTTGCTCTTCAGCAGAGACTGCCGACGGCAGCTCCGGGCCTGCTCCACCAGGCACATGCTCTGCTCATCGCCTGCCACCAGCTGGTCACGTGCCACCACCTGCTCCAGGTACGCAGAAGGCAGCAGCCCCAACCTGACGTGACGCAGAAGGCGGGGAAGGCTAGCACGACGGCTGTCGGTATCATGCAGCACCCATCGTATGACGGCCCGGTGGACCAGCCGTTCGTCATCCACCTCCAGCTCGTCGCAGGCCAGGAGCTCGGCCAGTTTCACCTACAGTGAGATATAGATAGGTTAAGTGAGAGGGCAAGGGTCTGGCAGATGCAGCACCATGTTGGCAAATGTACGCTTATCTACTTTAGAAGGAAAAATGGAAGATCATAATATTATCTAAATGACGATGGTAGCTGATTTGAAGGACTTCAGCGTGCTCGTGCATGAATCGCAAAAGATTGGTTTGCAAGGGAGGCTTTGAAGGCGGTGCAGAGGAAATTCACCAGGTTGATTCCAGAGGTATCACAAGTGGATAGGGTTGTAAAGAAAGCTTTTGGTATATTGGCCTTCATAAATCAAAGTATTGAGTACGAAGTTGTATAAGACATTGGTGAGGTTACATTAGGAGTATTGTGTGCAGTTTTGGTCACCTAATTACAGGAAAGATATCAATAAAATAGAAAGAGAGGATTTACTGGGATGTTGACCAGACTTCTGGAAGTGAGTTACAGGGAAAGGTTAAACAGGTTAGGACTTTATTCCCTGGAGTGTAGAAGAATGAGGGGAGATTTGGTAGAATTATTTAAAATTATGAGGGGGACGGACAGAGTAAATGCAGGTTGTCTTTTTTCCACTGAAGGTAGGTGAGATACAAACCAGAGGACATCGGTTAAGAGTGAAAGGGGAAAATTTTAGGGGAACATGAGGGGTGGTTGGGGTGTGGAACGAGCTTCCAGCAGACTCATTTTTAACATTTAAGAGGAATTTGGACAGTACATGAATGGGAGAGGTATGGAGATCTATGGACTGCATGCAGGTCAGTGGGACTAGGCAAAAAAAAAATGGTTTGGCCCGGACTAGAAGGGCCAAAGAGGCTTATTTCTGTGCTGTAATGTTCAATGGTTCTATGAGGGGGTTAGCCTATAAGGAGAGATTGAGGTGGTTGGCCTATGAGAAGAGGTTGAGGTACCTGTGACTGTTTGCACTGGAATTTAGAAGAATGAGAGGAATCTTATAAAAATGTAGAAAATAATAGATGCCGGTAAGTTATTTCCAATGGTGTGGGAGACAAGAACTAAGGGATATAGCCTCAAGATTCAGGGTCGTAGATTTCGGACGGAGATGAGGAGGAAACTGCTTTTCCCAGAGGGTGGTGAATCTATGGAATTCGCTACCCATTGAAGCAGAGGAAGCGACCTCAGTGAACATACTTAAGACCAGGTTGGATAGATTTTTACATAGTGAGGGAATTAAGGGATATGGGGAAAAGGCAGGAGCCCGTCATCAGATCAGCCATCATCTCACTGAGTGGCAGAGCAGGCACAAAGGGCCGGATGGCCGACTCCTGCTCCTATTTCTTATGTTTGTACTTAACCTCAGGCAGGCCGCAGAAGTCGTCACCGCTGGCAGCCTCGGCAAAGGCCTCAAAGTGGGCCAAGCACATGCGCCAGGCCTGCTGGTAGAGGCCCCGGCACTGATGCGCATCAGAGAGCAGCATGAGGCGCAGGCAGTTCGAGGCACACAGGTTCTTCTCCAGAAAGTCGGCGGCAGCCTCGCGCACGTCATGGAACTGCAGCATGTCGCCGGCCTGTAGCAGCGACTCAGCATTCTCCTCGCTGATGGCCAGCCGGGATGTGTAGGCATAGTCCAGCAGCAACTCCAAAACCTCCGGGTGCACGCTTCCATGGAAGTCCACCTCACCAGCGGTGCTCTCCCGCAGGCCACTGCTAAACATGGCCTCAAAGTAACGGCTGCAGGCGGCCAGCACGGCCCGGTGGCAGAGGAAAGAGCGGCTGCCTGCCCGCAAGGTCACATCGGTGAAGAGGCATTGCCTGCGCAGGCTGTCCAGCTGGCTGAGGACACTGTCCGAGTGGGTAGCTTTGTGGAATAATGATGTGTTCATCGGGCCCTGGATGCGGGACTTGCGGTTCTCGTGCTCGCTTACCGACATGGTCGCTTCTCACGCATTGGAACTCAAGATCACACTGCAAAACAAAAGATGAATTTCAGACTTGGTTCCGTTAATCTTGGGCAGAAATATCAAGACTACAAGACTAGAGTAGAGTGCTTTTTGCTTTTGGCCTCTCACTCTCTTTCCCTATCCTTCTCTGCTTTTTCTTTCCCTATCTCCCTCAGTCCTTCCCTAGCTCTCTCTTTCCCTATCCCTCACTCTCTCTTCCTTTCCCTCTCTTTCTCTATCCCCTCTTTCCCTATCCCTTTTCTCTTTCCCTATCCCTCTCTCCATTTCTTACCCTATCCCCTCTCTCTATCCCCTTTCTCTCTTTCTCTATTCCTCTGGCTCCTGTCCTCACCCCTGCATTCCCAGTGCCCAGTCTCCCTGATCAATTTTCAGCTTTTCTCTCCTATCCATGCCCAACCCTGGCCTCTTGCCCGTTGGCCTGTGCTCCTCCTCCTTCCCTCCCCCCCACCTTTTTATTCAGGACCCTGTCTGCTTCTTGCTTATACCTTGACAAAGGGCTCAGGCCCGAAACGTTGGTTATATATCTTTCCCTCCCATGGACGTTGTGGGACCTGCTCTTTCGTACGTATACTACAATCACATTACCTGCAGAATTTCCTGTTTCACTCACTCTTAGTATTGGGTTGTCTTTTCCAGTATCAACTCAATTTATACTGGAATAGTTACCAAATCAACTTTTCCTAACCATATCTTAATAACAATGAAAGAATACTTAATTAGATTTTTTTTCAAAAGATTTTGAATGCCCTCTTAATCAAAAAAAACCATAAATGGAAAGAAGAACTGAAATGCAATTGTAGTAGGTGATTATGGTGCGAAGAGTGGCCATTATTCACTGTCAGCTCATTCCACACACAGGTTTGAGTAATACTGATTCATCCCTGCCACAATGAAATGCAATAGCTCGCAGCACTTGCTTGCACTGGGACCAGAGCGTTTCAAGAAGATGGTTGAAGGAAAGTCAGAGACAGATGTCAAATGCCGAACTTGGTAATATATCCCATGTGAAAATAGGTTCTAATTCTGGCCAGTGGTGAACTTGTTGATCTTGGCTGCTGGAACCATGTGATCGACTTCTACCTTGGATAGAGAAAGGAGTTTGAATTCTGACACTTGATCAGTTAGCGTGGAAGGAGGGTAACGTTGTAGGCTGCAACAGTAATCATGCTGTTTGAACACTGATCAAATATTGACACTTGGTCTTTCGTTCACACAGAACGGTAACAATGTCACTGTCACAAAATAGATCTCCTGTCAAGCTTCTATTAACAGGGTTTCTAAAAAGGTAAGCGATCAGTAACGACATGGAAGTTGCCAAAAGCTAGCAGTCACGTGATGGAGTAGTGGCTGGCAGGGGAATACCAGCCCTCTCCCGAAAAGAAGAAATAAAGTGAAGAAAATACAAAGTTCAAGAAATACAAAACATAACAAATAAAAGATAAAGTTGTAGAGAAAAGAAAGAAGATGGCACCCAAGAAGGAAAATGTAAAAACAATGGGAAAAAAAGAAAAGATGCCGGAAGAGAAAGGAGAAGGCCTACCTGCATGAAGAAACAGGGAGCCATTGTGGAGAAGAGAGCCCATTCTCCGAGGTTGGTGACGACCCCGCAGAGTCGCGACCCCCCTCCCCCAACCGCTGGACTGCTCTCTGAGCCAAACAAAAGTGCGCTTACTAAGGAGAAGGAGAACACCAACCCGGGGCTCAGCTGAGGAGCGGCCAAACACAACACGACCAGCTGAGGGATGCCCGACACCAGGGCTCTCAGCTGGAAGAAGAGGAAAGCGACAGGAAAGGGAGTGATAGGAAAGAAGAGCAGCAGCAGGAGGCCCAACAGATGAGTAGCCCAGCAGAAGACGCCCAACTGCAAGAAGACGCCCAACTGCAAGAAGACGCCCAACTGCAAGAAGACGCCCAACTGCAAGAAGACGCCCAACTGCAAGAAGACGCCCAACTGCAAGAAGACGCCCAACTGCAAGAAGACGCCCAACTGCAAGAAGACGCCCAACTGCAAGAAGACGCCCAACTGCAAGAAGACGCCCAACTGCAAGAAGACGCCCAACTGCAAGAAGACGCCCAACTGCAAGAAGACGCCCAACTGCAAGAAGACGCCCAACTGCAAGAAGACGCCCAACTGCAAGAAGACGCCCAACTGCAAGAAGACGCCCAACTGCAAGAAGACGCCCAGCAAAGTGAGACAAGCAACTCATCAGGAAATTCAGAAGAGACACAGAAACAAGGAAGAGAAGATGATGACACAAACACAGGTGCAGACACAGAAGAAGACCAAGAACTGCACAGAGAAATAAAAGATAAAACAGATGGACAGAATATAGATAAAGTATTTTTTGAAGAACAAATGAGAGCATTAAAAGAATGGTTGGCATTAGAATTTAGTGAAATGAAAAGTACAGAAGAAAAAGTGAGTAGAATAGAGCTGGTCATGACAGAAATAAGGAAAAGATTAGAAAATGTGGAAGAACGAGAAACGGCTGTAGAAATGGAAGTGAATGACTTAAGGAGAAAATTGGAAGAAAGTGATAAAAAAGTTAAAGAGACGCAAGAGTTGTTAGCTCAGAAAATTGATACGTTGGAAAATTATAGTAGACGAAACAACATAAAAATAGTGGGCCTAAAGGAAGATGAAGAAGCCACAGATATGAAGGAATTTATAAAAGAATGGATCCCAAAGGTCCTGGGAATGACAGAAATACAGGAAGGAATGAAAATAGAAAGGACACACAAAACACTAGCCCCGAAACCACAGACACATCAAAAACCAAGATCCGTTTTAGTAAAATTTTTGAGATATATGACAAGAGAAAATATACTGAGCGGGCAAGGAATAAAATTAGAGAAGACAATAAACCATTGGAATACAAGGGTCAAAAAATATTTTTTTACCCAGACATAAGTTTTTAAACACTTAAAGACGAGGAAGGAGTTTAATGCAGCAAAATCGATCCTATGGAAAAAAGGTTATAAATTTATGTTAAGACATCCAACTGGGCTTAAAATATTTATCCCTCGGGAGCAAAACAGACTGTTCTCAGATCCAGAGGAAGCACGAGAATTTGCAGAATGCCTGAAGGACAGAAGGAGAGATGAAGAGATGTAACAAGAATGAAGAACGGTGATAAAATACATATAATGATATAAAAATAATGTATATGTAAGAACTAAAGAAGGGAAAGAGAAGGGAAGAAAAGAAGTAAGGGGAAAAAAAGAGGGTGAGCTTTGTTATATGTGTAAAAATAAGTATTTTCTGGGGGGGGGATTGGGTGGGAGAGGGAATAACCGTCACTGCGAAATCAGTTGACGCTTGTGACTGGGTTCGCAATCCAAATGGAGTGGGGAGTTGTGGTTGCCCGGCAAGGGATAGGGGGCAAATCAGAGTGGGGGGGGGATATTTGGGGCTAAAGGGATATTGGATGTGGGAGTTGTTGAAGTATTTTATGTTTTCAATGTGTTGTCATGCACTGAGTTTAAAAAGGGGAAACTGAGATGAAAATGGGGAAAAGGAAATGAGGTGTAAACAGGGTATGAAATGGCCATGTTGAATTATATGACTATAAATATTAATGGAATACATAACCAAATTAAACAGAAGAGGCTATTAAATTTACTGAAAAAAGAAAAAAACAGACATAGCATTTGTGCAGGAAATGCATCTAACTGAAATGGAATATAACAAATTAAAGAGAGACTGGGTAGGACACGTAGCGGCAGCATCACATAATTCAAAAGCTAAATGCGTAGCCATATTAGTTAACAAAAATGTACCAATCAAAATAGAGGAGGAAATAATAGATCCAGCAGGGAGGTATGTAATGATAAAGTGTCAGATATATCTGGAATTTACTCAATATATATCCACCTAATGAAGAGGATCAAAAGTTTATGCAAGAAATTTTTTTGAAGATATGCAAGGGAATATATTGATAGGCGGGGATTTTAACCTTAATTTGGATCCAACGTTGGATAAAACTGGACAAAAGACTAGCAAAAAGAATAAAGTGGCCAAATTTATGGTTAAATCAATGCAGGAAATGAAACTTATGGATATATGGAGGAGGCAACACCCAAGAGAGAAGGAATACTCATATTATTTGAGTAGGCATAAAACATTCTCGAGGATTGATATGTTTTTGTTGTCAGCCCATATTCAAGGGAGAGTTAGTAAAACTGAATATAAAGCTAGACTACTATCAGATCATTCACCCCTGTTACTAGCAATAGAACTGGAAGACATCCCACCAAGAACATATAGATGGAGGTTAACCTCCAAGCTACTTAAAAGGCAGGAATTTAGAGAGTTTATTGAACGCAAAATTAAAATGTACTTTGAAATAAATACAGAATCAGTGAAAGACAAATTTATATTATGGGACGCAATGAAAGCCTTCATTAGAGGACAGATAATAAGTTATGTAACTAAGATGAAAAAGGACTACAATCGGGAAATGGAACCGTTGGAAAGGGAGATAGTAAGTACAGAAAAGGAACTAGTAAAAAGGGATGATATAACGAAAAGAAGAGAATTGGCGGACAAAAAAATAAAATACGAAACATTACAAATGTATAAGGTGGAGAAGAACATAATGAAAATAAAGCAAAAGTATTATGAACTAGGAGAAAAAACACACAAAATATTAGCCTGGCAACTTAAAACAGAACAAGCAAAAAGAATTGTATTGGCATCAAGGAAAAAGGACAAACAAATTACATATAATCCAATGGAGATTAATGAGAACTTTTAAGGAATTTTATGAACAATTTTACCAAACTGAGAATGAGGGGAAAGATGATAAAATAGAAGCGTTTTTAGCTAAAATTGAACTGCCGAAATTGCAAGAAGAACAAAACAAATTGATAAAACCATTTGAAATAGAGAAAGTACAGGATATATTAAAAAAGCTGCCAAACAATAAAACGCCTGGAGAGGTGGATTCCCAATAGATTTCTATAAAACATTTAAAAGAGTTATTAATTCCTCCCCTCCTGAAAGTAATGAACCAGATAGAAGAAACACAGAACTTGCCAGATTCATGCAAGACAGCAATAATTACAGTAATACCAAAGACGGGGAAGGATCCATTAACACCAGCATCATATAGACCAATATCTCTACTTAATTCAGATTATTAGATCATATCAAAATTATCAGCAAACAGATTGTGTACCAAAAATAGTAAAACAAGATCAAACTGGATTTATTAAGAAAAGACGAACAGCAGATAATGTCTGTAAATTTATTAATCTAATTCATGCAGTTCAAGGAAATAAGAAACCAACAGTGGCTGTTGCTTTAGACACAAAAAAATCCTTTGACAGGGTAGAATGGAATTATTTATTCAAATTATTACAGAGCTTTAATCTATCAGAAAAATATATTAATTGGATTAAAGCATTATATAATGGACCATTGGCAAAGGTCAATGGATATGTATCGAACCAATTTAAATTAAGTAGGTCAACTAGGCAGGGATGTCCATTATCTCCCTCACTGTTCGCTTTAGCAATAGAACCATTGGCAGAACTGATAAAAACAGAAAATAAAATAAAAGGGATAAAAATATAAACCAGCTTATTTGCAGATGACATCATAGTATACTTAACAGAACCAGAAATATCAATAAAAGAATTACATGAGAAATTGAAGGAATATGGAGAAATATCAGGGTACAAGTTCAACGCAAATAAAAGTGAAGTGATGCCAATGAGTAATGGGGATTATACAGAATTATACAGATAACCTTTCCTTTGGAGAATGGGAAAGAAAAGGAATTAAAAGAATAGAAAATTGTTTTTTGGGAAATAATTTATTAACATTTGAACAGTTGAAGTACAAATATGGAATAACTCATGGTACAATGTTTGCATACCATCAACTGAAAGCCTACTTAAAGGATAAATTGGGAAACAGACTGAGATTACCAGAAGGAAGCAGCTTTGAATATGTGATTACAGACACAATGATAATTAAAAGATTTATAACGAACATGTACATCAAGCTGCAAGAGAAGGAAAATGATAAAATAAGCTATAAACCCAAACAAAAGTGGGAAAAAGATTTCAACATAAAGATAAAAAATGAAACATGGGGAAAATTATGTTCTGGAACTATGAAGAATATTATAAACACAAGGTTACCATGCGCAATACAGTATAATTGGTTACACAGGTTATACTATCACGCCCCAAAAGTTAAAAAAATGGGATCCAACATTATCAAATAGATGTTTTTGCTGTCAGAAGGAAATGGGAACAACAGTACATGCAATTTGGGCATGTGAGAAAGTGAAAATGTTTTGGGAAGATCTAAACCAGGTATTAAATAAATCACAAAAAACAACATATCAAAAAATCCAGAGATCTTTCTTCTAAGTAATATAAGTAGTAAGGAATTAGGCCTCAAACTGGATGAAGCGCAAAAAAAGATTTATTATGATCGTCTTAGCAGTAGCAAAAAAATGTATAATGTCAACTTAGAAATCAGAAGAGAGCCTGAGAGTACAGCAATGGTACATGGAAATGAATAAATGTATTCCATTGGAAAAAATAACATACAATTTAAAAAATAAAGTCACAATATTTGAACAAATTTGGGAACCGTACATGGAACATAACAGAGAGGGCTTGCCTCGGACCTCCACCCCCTAAAATTAATAGACAAAATGACTTGATCCAGTGTGTAAAAGGAGATGACACATTTTTCTTGTTTATTTTCATTGTGTGATGACATTGTTTAATGGGTTTGGAGGGGGTGGGAAGGGGGAGGGAAGGTAGGGGGGGAAAAAAGGGGAGAAAATGCCACTGTGTATATTTAAGAGGGAAATATTTGTGTGTATTTTGATTGATATGGTTCACAGTGTGAAAAATAAAAAATTATTTTTAAAAAAGAAATTGCCAAAAGCTCAGATCCATATTGCTACACAATTTCAGAAAATGGACAATTTGAATTCTCCGACAAAATTGTGTTTTCAAAATTTATTGATTGATATTTACTTTAAGCTAACAGCGTTACACAACGCAGTCAAGACTATAAAAGGTGATGACTGTATGAAATGACACAATGCGAATTGAATGCAAACTGACTGGATGTTATATCGTCAGGTTTTGAGTATTCCAATGACTTTCTCAGTTTTGCTAGAACTGATTAAATGAGGACCATTCACAATTTTTGCATAACAAAATATCTTGAAGCAAGGTGGGATCCAATTCCTTCAAAACTGCCTTGAATCGAGCAACCTAATTAAACAATATTTGAATACACATCCATTCAATAATAAATGGGAGCTGGAATGGGCCACCCAGCCCTCCAAGGGTAATCCACAGTTCAAAAGATTCTGACACTCTACCTCAGTTACATTTTCCAACACCTTTTCCATAATCTGTGGTTCTCTTATCAAAGTCAACATTTGTATCACTATGACAGATGATGCTCTAGACCAGTGGTTTTCAAACTTGTCTTTACCACCTTAAGTAATCGCTTTGCCATAGGTGCTCTGTTGGGATTGATTAAGGTGGGATGTGAGTGGGAAGGGAAGGATGAGAATCACTGCTCTAGACCCATTTGTTACTGAAATATTTTGTTTGAGAAAAATTTCCTTTGGAGTTCTGAAACCGTGGGGAGGTGCTTCAAGGGTCGTCTTATTTGGTGAGCAGTTTTCTGAGTTGAATTTAAGGTCTCATCTTTGTATCTGGTGTATAAGACAACTCCTGATTTTTGAGCATTTTGCGGGTCATCTTATACGCCAAAATACATGGTAAATTTAAAAAAAACTTTCCTCCCTTCACTTTGTGGAGATGTAGCTTCACAATTTCAAAGAATATCATATCTTTACAGGCACATTCCTACAGTGTACTTGGCCTTAACACATGTTGGATAAGAAATACTCCGTTTCTAACAATGTCTAACAACTTGTTGAAATTCAAAAGATATTAAATACTTATTTTATCTGTCAAATGGCAAAATAAAATATTTTCTGAAGTACTTAAATGCATAATCGCCACCTGGCAGCTTTCGACCAAGACATGGAATTAGAGGGCCCTATTGCCCACCACATTTGTTCCTTGAGCAAGGTGGCGGGGATGACTGATGTGTAACACAATCCCATTCAAGTGAACAGGGTCACCAGTTGGGATCAATTTGTTTTGGCTTCAGTTTTTGTAAGGTGTTTAACTTCTAGGAATTTGAGACTTTGCTTCTTTTAAAATGATTCATAGAATCGTCTGAATCCAGTTGAACTGCTTTTCAAGATCTCAACCCTAAAAATAAAAAAGAAATTATGCATTGGAAGTAAAATAGAAATACTTAGTTGATCAGAAAGTATCCATAGAAAGAGAAACGGGGTAAATGTTTCACTTCTGAGACCATCAGATGTGGAAAAGAGGGAAAGCACATTTGTTTCCAGTAGATGAGAAAGGGATGGGTTGAATAAAGGGAACACCTCTGATCATCTTTGACCATGATCGCCTTGCCTTTGAACTGGATTTGGCCATGAGAGCCAAACCCACGGTTGTGTTCAGATATTAATACTCTCACTACTTGAAAGCCAATAAGTGAGACAAAAGCCCTCCCAGAATTAGTCCTCTCATCCCAATGACAGGGCCAAGGATCACAAAATGATGAGATCAATTTTATTTGACACTACATCAGGGATTGAATGGAGCAATATCATACTGTAAATTTGCTGAGCTTAATGGGATATACATACTTAGAAAATCTCCTCTAATGCTTTAGGAAGTGCATGTTTCACATTTGCCTGTTGTGTAGTAATGACTGATTGCTGTATAGTAATAACAAAAAAATTGACTTTCATAATTTGCAAATTTTTAACTAATAATACAGACTGAGTAAAAATGCTCACTGACTGAAATTACACCTTTAAAACTGGGAAAATTTAAGGTTAAGTTGAGGGGGTTCTTGTTTTGTTATTGAGCCTCTTGGCTCATCCCTCCCCGAGAACACTTCATTCCAGACACATGACTTCCCAAATTCCGCTAACTCGAGCATTGCAGCCATTTATTCTGTTCATCCATTGCCTTGCAAAATCTGCTACAGAAAAATAAAAACCTGACATCCAGTACCAGTGTGGATTGGTAGGTGCCGGAGAAGTGAATTTTATGTTTATGGTTGCTTGAGATTGAGTGTTGTGTGGATTGGTGAAATGACCACTGGGGTGGGGGGAGGTCAATTTTAAACATTTTTTCTTCCTATTTACTTTCCAGACTTTTTTTTGGCCGGTGGCTTGAAGCTAACCGTTGCTTGAATTCTGGATAATAGTGATTTTACTGTAGTAACAATGCCCTGGGATTCTTGTCTTAATGAAATAGATTGACAAAGCTTGCAGGCACCATGGACTTCCACCTACCTTGGACCTCACAGGTCCCAGCAAGAATTAAATCTGGATAAATATTTATAAGTATATGGTCCAGCAACAACACATTTCTCTACATTACATTGCAGAAAAACAAGTCAAAACATCAATACATGCCACTCAAGTACTACCAGAATCATGTGAATTACTGTGGAGATTATGACCGGAATCTATGGTATAATGAGTGCAAGTTAAACCAGTAGCAGCCCCAACATTAATGAACAATTTACCAATTCTGGAGCCTTACAGGTATTTATGGCATACATGACTGCTGTGCAAGCATCCAATCCATTAGAGAAGTTTTGTGTAAAAGTAGCAGTTTGAAATATTCCACCCTGTCTCTTGCAGATAACAACAGAAACTTTTAAAATGTGATGAGAGTTTTTGTTTCAAGCAATTAATTCCTGACTTCCATCGCTCATTGGGTGGAACAATGTTGGGCTATTCTAATATAGACAATTCCCTTCTCTTTAATTACCTTGGCTAACTGTCCAGTCATTTCTCAGGAGGCACTTGTCTAAATGTTGCATTCATTATGGGAGGAAATGTTTGTATATGTCCACATGTCATCACTTTGACCCTCAAGGAATTCCAAAAAGGGTTCTTTTCTTTAACCCCTTTAGCCCAAATCATTATTAGTCACTGGTCTGCAAATTTTTTCCTTGTATTTTCAGCCCAAGGAATGAAATGGAACAGTTGCTGGAGTTAGATTGGAAATATAACATCTGCAACATTGCACCTCAACTTCCTCGGTGGGTAAAAGACGTTGCCCTAATGCATTGAGGCACATCCTGAGTTCTGACGAAAAGCCTTTGACCAGAACCGTGAACTCCGTTCCTCTTCCCGCAGGTGAGACCTGACCAGCTGAGTATTTCTAGATTTTTTTAATACATTTGCAGCATCTTCATGTTTTTTTTAAATTAATTGCTGAAATGTAGATCTGAATGTGCTAGACTTAGCCCAGGCATCCAAGAGAACAAAAGGGGAATTAACTTGGTTTGTTGCACTGGATTGCTAGGCAGTGAACATGTATAATGATTACAAAATGGATTAGATTTCGTTTTGCTAACTCCCCCGTCCGCTGTGTTAACTTGTGAAGCTCAAACATCTGATTAAAGGATTGTACAAGTGATTCTTCAACTCTGTTAAACTAGAAAATTGCGCAGCACCTACTTCAGACCAACCTACCTTTGTTGACATTTCAAATTTAAACAGCCTTGGCAGCCCTCGAGCCTGTGCCACCCAATTACACCCAATTGACCTACAACCCAGTACGGTTTGAATGGTGGGAAGAAACCCATGCAGATGCAGAGAGAACGTACAAACTCCTTACAGACATCACTGGATTCGAATCCCGGTTGCTGGAGCTGCTGTGCCACCTGCAGAATAACAATTTACTGAGCTAGGTTTTACTGTATCAAGCAATCATTCACTTACATTGATATTAATAATGGACTGGAGTGTTCTGACACATAGAACAGTATAGCCCATGATGTCTAAATTAAACTAAAACTCAACTGTTTGCACATGATACACATCCTTCTTTTCCCTGAATATTGTAAACAGAATACTTATAGGGTTTGCAGTTGTCACCAACAAATGAAATAGAACACAGAATATTACAGCACAGAACAGGCCCTTTGCCCTCAACGTTGTGCTGATCTATATATATTCCTACCTAAAAAAAAACCCCAAACTAAACCCTTTCTACCTCATAACCTATTTTTCCGTCCCTGTCTAAGAGTCTCGGGGCAGTGGGGACCGTCGGGGCAGCGAGAACTGTCGGGCCACCGGGAGCAATGATAAACAAGAGTTGCTTAAATTGGTCCACAAGTAAACACATATTTCAGAGCTCCAAAACACAGTACCAGCCCTGGACATGGGTCAGTGAAGGAGTTTGTCCAGGGCAGTGGTTCTCAACCTTTTTCTTTCCACTCACATACCACTTTGAGTATTCCCTAGGCCATCGGTGCTCTGTGATTAGTAAGGGATTGCTTAAGGTGGGGTGTGAGTGGGAAAGGAAGGTTGAGAATCACTGCTCTAGACCCAATTGTTACTGAAATATTTTGCTTTAGAAAAATGGTTATTGGCCCATTTTCTTTGGAGTTCTGAAATCGTGCACAGAACGAGTCAATTAGGTACGATTAAAACAGGGGTTTTCAAGCTTTTTCTTTCCAACCACATATGGTTGAGAACCACTGGTCTATGGAAAATGAACCGTAACCATTTTGGGTTGAAATCCTTTTTCAGAAAAGGGCTTCAATCCAAACACTGTTGATTTTCCATGGATGGCTGCCTGATTGGAGTCCCTCTATTGTCTTGTTTGCTCAAGGGATGTAGCATGAATAAAAGCTCTCACGACTGGAGGGAGAACAAATGCTTTTATTAGCTTATAAGTATGGGGAGGGTCTCATGTTGGTCTTAGGAAAGATTCTGGGTTTAGGCAGGAAACCAGGGGACGGAGCCAGCCAAAGTACTACCAGTGAATCCCAGTTCACTGCAAGGTGCTACCACCTGCAATTCTTGTGTTTCACAGTTTGCTCATATTATTTCACCCTTTCTGTGGTGCAGATGTTCATAATTAACCCCCTTCCAAAAAAAAATCAATATATTTTGGGGTGTGGTGGGGGATGAAAAACATGATCTCGGCATAACTGTTATCCAGTGATTTGCACTTTAGAGGTTTAAGTTGAGCAATAAAGACCCAATGGATATAGTTAAGAGTTGTGCAACGAGATATTGCTTCTTTTTTCTCCCAAGACAGTTTTACCAGTCAGCAGCCGATGGCTTGTCTTTCAGCTAGAGATCCCTTTTATTTAAAAACAAGAAAAATGTACACATAGTTAGGTGTCATAAAATCTCTCCAAACCCTTGATCCCATTTGCCGAAAGGGTAACTCCTTTGTAAATGGTCAGCTTGAGCAGTTCCTTTGGTCGTTCTCACTGCCTGTGGGAAGAAGCTGTTCCTCAGCCTGGTGGTGCTGGCTCTGATCCTCCTGGATCTCTTCCCCGACGGGAGCAACTGAAAGAAACTGTGTGCGGGGTGGAAGGGGTCCTCAATGATTTTGCGGACCTTCTTCACACAACGATCCTAATTGATCACATCAGTGGGGGGGGGGGGGGGGGGTGGAGGGAAACTCTAGTGATCCTCTCTCCCACTCTTATGGTCCTGTGGATTGACCTCTGATCCATTTCTCTCCAGCAACCGTAGCACACTGTGATACAGCCAGCCAAGACATTCTCAATAAAGCTCCTGTAGAAGGTTGACATAATGCCAGTAGCCTTGCCTGCTTTAGTCTTCTCAGAAAGTGCAGTTGCTGTTGTGCCTCCCTGACAAGTGAGGAGATGTGTATACACAATTGGTCAATAGTTAAGTGAACTGCAAGGAACTTGGTGCTCTCCTCTCTCTCCACTATAGTTATTCGTGTGTAGTGGAGGGTGGTCATTCCTGGTCCTCCTGAAGTCCACTATCATCTCCTTAATCTTGTCGATGTGGAGACGTAGGTTGTTACGAGATTTTCCACCTTTTCTCTGCAGTGCGACCCATCATTGTCGCTGATGAGGCCAATTACTGTTGTGTCATCTGCAAACTGAATGGCATGATTGGAGCTGGATCGAGTGATGCAGTCGTGGGACAGTAACGTGAACAGGAATGAACTGAACACACAGCCCTGGGATGCCCTAAATAGTTTATCCCTTATCCTTAGAATGTAAATAGTGACCCCTTGTTCTGGACTTCCCAAGATCAAGAACAATCTTCCTGCATCTAACCTGTCTAGTCTTTTTAAAAAATATTACATTTAGACATACAGCATGGTAACAGGCCACTTCAGTCCACGAATCCATACTACCAAATTTACATCCAATTAATGTCCAACCACCGGTGTGTTTTGAACGGTGAGAGGAAACCGACCCCCCCCCCCCCCCCGGGGGAAACTCATGCAGACATGGGGAGAATGTATAAATTCCTTACAGACAGCACAGGATTCTAACCCTGCTCCCAATTGCTGGCGCTCTAAAGGCACTGCACTAACCACTGCACCACCCCACATTAGAATTTTATATGTCTCAATGGGATCTCTGCTCATTTTCATGGGATCTCTGCTCATTTTCATAAATTCAACTGAATATAACTAGTCTAATGTCCTGCCATCCCAGGAAGCAATCTGATGAACGCCCCCCTCAACTATTGAGATTAGGTGTACACAATAATCAAGGTATGGCCTTCCCCAGGACCCTGCACCACTGCAGTAAGACCTCCCTGCTTCTACATTCAAGACCTCTCACAATAAAAGGCCGTTTACTCTCTTCGCAGAAGAGATCGGGTCAGCTGAGATTGAGATGGAAGGAAATTTAAATTGAGTGTATAAAATTGAGATAAAAGTAAAAGCACGAAGCTGGAGAAACTCAGCGGGACAAACGGTGTCCTTTATAGAGCAAAGAACCATCGTTTAGGGCTTGAGTCCTTCAGGAAGGCATCCATATCTTGAAGAAGGGCTTAAGCTCCAAACACCTTTGCCACGTAAAGGCCCGCTGAGTTTCTCCAGCATCGTGGTTTGACTTCAGTCACGGCGAGTGCAGACTGTTACTTACTTGAGAGCCAAGGCAGGGAATCCGGGAAGATTTAATTGCTCAGAGTAGAGCCAAGAATTGGAGGGTCGCGGGAAAAAGAATCTCCGGGTTGTCTGTGAGGTCTGGCACGACAATCTGGACGAGAAGGTGAGAAATGAGGGGGGAAATGTTTCAGCCAAAGACTTGGAAGTGTTTGAAAAGGTTTTCCAGCAGGAAACCTCAACCAAGAATTCCTTGGAATGGCACACTATATTCCCATGATAATACCATACAGTCCATGAACCCTCTCTCTCTCCCTCTCCCTGTACGTCGTTTGCAACATTTAACTCAACCTACCCCCCCAAAAAAGACAACTTTCTGCACAAATTCAAAATCAGAGCTAATCCCTCTCTCAAACGGGCATCTTTTTTTTAGTGAAGCCAGTATTTTCTTTAATGTTCACAACACTGAAGAAGCCAATTCCGGCTGTTGGAACCCGCTGGCACTAACCGGGTGGGAATCAGATCAAACGGTTCCGCGGTGAGATATGAAAACGCTGTTTCATAGCTCCTTCAGCCTGGCACCGCTTTCCTTCGAGTGCGAACACTCTCTAAGCAGCACTTCCTAGCTAAAGCCCCACCTGGAGCAGGAATCCCTGGATGATTTCTCTTCTTCCATCCGCATTCCAGCACCCAAGAGCCCTGAGCCCAAAGGTGAAGCCCCCAGACCCCGTGCAGAACATTAAACCGGGTGCTGAATACGCTGGGAAGCAGTTGTATAACAAAGAACTGTCATGTCTTTTATAGCTGCTTCTGTGGGGGGGTGGGGTGGGGGGGGGGGGGGGGAGCCACTTAACTCCAGTGACCGGATCAATATGCACGATTAATTTGAAAAGCATCCACACAAATCAACTCCTCCACAGATAGATAACGCTGTGATCCAGCGTAGTTGCCCGCAGAGGTTTCACTCTTGCAAGCCTCGGGTAATATCTTATTGCAATCAACTTATTTTTTTAAAACAAAAGAACTTCAGCCTTAAAATGTGTGGCTTTGTTCGCTTTTTAGGGGCTACTCACGGTTGGTTGAGGTGGGCAGGTTCCGCAGTGGCTGAGAGATACAGCGGGGTTCTCATCCAATGCAACCGACATTGGATACAATCCGGGGCCCTCTGAAACTGCCGGGAGGGCGGGGTTCGGCTGTCAACAAAGGAGGAGGAGGCCCTTGGCTGGTGATGGACTGCAGGCTAGACCAACCGCCGAGGCGGACGAAATGATGGGTAGAGGGCGGTGCCCAATGAGGTTGGAGCGGGCGGGCGTTTGGCGGCATGGAGGGAAAACACGCCCAATTGGCAAGTTTGCCAGCGTTGCAGATGCGGGAGTCTTGAACCGACTGAGAATGGCTTTGGGGGGTGGGGGCCACAGGTCAGGCAGCATCCTTGGGGTCCAAGTTTCGAGTGGGGAAGGGCGTTGTCTGACCTGCTGAGTCCCGCCAGCCACTCTTTTGTTTGCCAAGTTCAAACCTTGGCTGAATTAATCTCGCCCTCGCACTTCCTTCATTGCTGTGACCTCAAAAGAAACCTGCTCATCTGCTGAGAAACCTGTAGGAAGAGAAATGGGAAATGTCCCCATTTGCTGTTCTTGGCACCGCTGGGCTCAGCCCCGCACGCACAGGTTCGAGCCTGTCCTCTGTGATGGTTTGACTGCCCCCAGAGTGAAACACGATGGAAACATCGGTTCTCTCAAAACCCTTCCGATGCATGAATCTATCCAAATGTCTGTTAAATGTTGTACCCGCCCCTGGATGCTGCTTTCAGCTTCCTGCCACCCTGTGTGAATCTTTCCCCTCAAACCTGGGGGCTCCGGATTCCTCCCACATCTTAGACATGCAGTCGCCATCAATTGCTCCCAGTTGAAAGGTGAATGGTAGAATCTGCGGGCAGTTGATGGAGATAAGGAAAGAATGAAACTAATGTTGGTATGGACCACAATGGGCTGGAGGACCTGTTTCCATCCTATCTTTCTCTCCCATCTCTTCCTCTCTCTCACACACATCTCTTCCTCTCCTGCTCACTCCCTCTCTCTCTCATGCTCATTCTTGCTCTCCCCCATCTCTCTCTCTCTGTCTCTCTCTCTCTGTTTCTGATGGTATATCCATGCCAGTTTAATCCCACCTTCCAGAATTAAATCCAGAGCTCTGCAGGCCATGGGAATTCAAATGCACATGCACTTTCTCTAAGATTGGACAGAGCAAGTATAGAGTTTCCTGGAAGAGATCTCCAACCCTCTTCCACCACCCCCCCCCCCCCCCATCTAACCTGCCTTCACATTGTTTACATCTTCCACCGCCTTCAATGGGATCCCACCACTGGACACATCTTCTTGTCCTATCCTCTTTCACGCTCCAAATGGACCATTACCTTCACAACTCCTGCTTTTTCATCTTCACTAACAACTATCGCTTTTATTGGCATTTACCAATATTCCTGCAACAGGATGTGGAATTATAGAGGATGGCCACTGGGAGGTTCTTGCTGTTGCAAAGGACAGAGCAGAGATGCTCAACGAGGTGATTTCCAATCTGCGTTCAGTCTCCCTAATGTAGAGGAGGCCACCCCGGGAGCCCCAGACCCCTACAAATTTTCAGGTGAAGTGTTCCCTCACTTGAAAGAACTGTTTGGGGCACTGAATGGTGATGGAGGGGGAATGTAGATGCAGGTGTCACATTTGGTGGGGTCACAAGGACATGCTAGGGGTGGGGGAGAGGTTAGTAGGAAGGGAAGAATGGATAAGGGAGTGATGAAGAGACTAATCCAGAGAAGAGAGGGGAAGATGTATCTGGTGGTGGATCTATCTGTGGGGTGACAGAGAATAATATGATGGATGTGGAAGCTGGTGGGTGGGTGGGGGATGATGAGGGTAACCCTATCTCTGTTATGTCGGGCGACGGGACGGGATGAGTATAGGGAAAGGAGGAGATGTGGGTGAGATGGATACCAGAGGAGGAAAAGCCAAGTTTACTGAAGAAGGACATCTCTGATGTTCTGGAATAGAAAGCCTCGTCTGGGCACTAGGTGCAGTGGAGGCGGAGGAATTAAGAGAAAGGTATATGAAAATAGGTAGGATAAAGTAATCTGAACAAGGATTGGAGTAGTGAGACGATGAAGAAACAAATTTTCATTCAGAGCTGGGACCTTAGAACTCCTGGAATTCACTGTTTGAAGAGGTAGTGAAGGAAGGTACAAATCCTCATGAAATCTAAACAGTTTTTGCACGTACACTTCAATTCCCATGATCTGCAGATCCCTGGATTTAATCCTAGAAGATGGGATTAAGCTAGGTGGTCTCCACTACATCGAAGAGACTGGGTGCAGACTGGAAAATCACTTTGTTGAGCACCTTAGTGGGGAGGGTTTTGCCTGTGATGCCCTGGGCTGTGTTCTACCTTTTGCAGGGCTTCATGCTCTGGGGTATTGGTGCCATACCAGCATCGAGTCCACGCTACTGAAGATCCAGCTGCGCTGGGTGGGTCACGTCTCCAGAATGGAGGACCATCGCCTTCCCAAGATCGTGTTATATGGCTAGCTCTCCACTGGCCACCGTGACAGAGGTGCACCAAAGAAAAGGTACAAGGACTGCCTAAAGAAATCTCTTGGTGCCTGCCACGTTGACCACCGCCAGTGGGCTGATCTCGCCTCAAACCGTGCATCTTGGCGCCTCACAGTTTGGCGGGCAGCAACCTCCTTTGAAGAAGACCGCAGAGCCCACCTCACTGACAAAAGGCAAAGGAGGAAAAACCCAACACCCAACCCCAACCAACCAATTTTCCCCTGCAGCCGCTGCAACCGTGTCTGCCTGTCCTGCATCGGACTTGTCAGCCACAAACGAGCCTGCAGCTGACATGGACTTTTTAACCCCTCCATAAATCTTCGTCCGCGAAGCCAAGCCAAAGAAGAAGAGACCATGATGCAGCCGGTCAGCACACTTCCCCCCCACCCCCACCCCCATGTGCCTGTAGAAATTTCTATTTTCATATTTTATAAATTTCTGAATTATCTACTTAAGCCTGGCAGGTGGGGGCTGTACTGTAGAGCCACACAGTAAATTATTAAAATGTTGTTATAAAAACAGCTGTGTTCTCATGGGACACTGAAGCTTCAGAAGAATAGTGGGCAAGCACCTATATGATCCATCCTTTGCTTGCATTCCTGCCTCAGGGCCAAAGGGTGCAGTGTGCAAGACCCATACCTGGATTTATTCTCCTAGAATTTAATTGAACTTTTTAGTGAATGTCTTTACTAAAAAACCAAGCATCAAAGCTGACAAAGATTGATGAGCTTCGAGCATAAATGACACATGTTCTTAAAACCAAGCTTAAATGTCTGCAGCCTCTGGCAAGTTTGAACAGAGAACTTTCACAATACAAAAGCTTGGGAGAATAAGTTTCCTGCATTTATTTCCCTTTCACTCCGCACATGGCATCTTTCAGCTGCTGCTCCCGTCGGAGAATAGATCCAGGAGGATCAGAGCCAGCACCACCAGGATGAGGAACACCTTCTTCCCACGGGCAGTGAGAAAGCTGAACGACCAGAGGAATACACAATATACACAATATTTGTATGTATAAATACGTGTCCTGCGTATGTTTTGTTTCTCTGTATGTGTGTATGTCTTGTTGAGTGTCTGAATGTTTTGTTGGGTTGTACTTGTACAATTGGATGACAATAAGCTTGACTTGACTTGAGAAGTACAGACATATCTTTGCTCCTGGAATATTGTTCTGGTTAGGGGAGTCCAGGGAGGTTCAAGAGTCAGATGTGTTGGGGAAAAAAAGCTGTTCTTAAACCTAGAGGACTGGACCAGGCATTTGTACCTCTTACCTGAAAGTGGCAGTGAGAAGAGAGCATGGCCAGTGTGATGGGGATCCTTTATAACATTGGCTTCTTTCTTGAGGCAGCGCGCGTCCAATGAATGGGGCAGTGACCAGGATGGGCACTCACATTTCCAGACCAGGCTGTGATGCAGCCGATCAGTGTCCTTTTCCCAGAATATTGACAAACAGTTCCAAACTAAAATATTGGCTCTCTGTGGACCTCCAGCCACACTTTATTCACTACAGCAGGATAGGGAAAGATGGAAAGTTGAGTAGAGCATTGACTGCCTGCTTATTGTTCATACCTTGACGAAGGGCTCAGGCCTGAAACGTTGCTTATGTTACTCACACCGCTGTGTGACCTGCTGAGTTCCTCCAGCTTTTTATTTAGTTGTTTGTTTTGACCTATTTCTGTTCAGTTACAGCAAGTAATACCGTTGATGCATATGTACATTACATGAGAATAAACTCATTATTATTAGGTGCCGCAAGTTCGCACAGAGCCAGCTCCCCAGGTTCGAATCCAGCACTGACTCTCAGGAGTTTGTCCGTTCTGTCTGCGTGCGTTTCCTCTCACTCTTCAAAAGGGTAGGCCAATTGAGTGTAACTAGGTGGTGGCATGGGCCTGAAATGGCCTGCGACCGTGCTGTACGTCTGCATTTTAAACATTTATAAAGAGAAGGAACATTTACTCCGTGCATCAAGTCCAGCTTAAATGGCAGAAGGCGCAGACCTCTTCCCAAACCAGCCATCTGGCTTCTCCATCCCCATTTACTGAAAGGTCTGCCATTTCTATATTGGCCTCACCAGGAAAACTCAGTTCTCCTCCTTGCAAGTGGGAGCTCTGACCTCCAGGCACTTGGTGGCGCTGGCGGCCGTCTCGCCCGGCATCGCGCTCAGCTGTACGTTTGACCTCCGGAGGCTAAGGGGCGCAATTGGAGGTGAGAAGTCCGCTCCGTCAATGGGACGATTATGACGTTGGGGAGAGTGTCGAATCAAGTGAAAGGCTAGTAGCATTTCAACCAATGGGGTAAAGCGGGAGGCGGGACCGTGTGATGAAGGAAGGGTGGCACGTGGCGCCCGCAGAGCGGACGGAGCGAGGTGAGCTGATGGCGCTTTCGGGGCGCACGGCCGGAGTCTTCGGCCCCTCTGACTGACAGGCACCCCCTGAGCACTAGGCCGGCCTCCTCCCACTTACCCCGGGGCCCGACGCAGGCCGCCGATGCTGGGGAAGGTCGGAGGGAGCCGGTACATAGGCCGGCACGGTTCGGAGTCTGGATGGATGAGGGGGTAAAGAAGGAGGGGGGAATGGGGGAGAGGAGGAGGGGGGGATGGGGGGGAAGAGGAGGAGGGGGGGGAAATGGGGGGAAGAGGAGGGGGGGAAGAGGAGGAGGGGGGGATGGGGGGGAAGAGGAGGGGGGGAATGGGGGGAGGAGGGGGGGGAATGGGGGGAGGAGGGGGGGGAATGGGGGGAGGAGGGGGGGGAATGGGGGGGGAATGGGGGGAGGAGGGGGGGAATGGGGGGAGGAGGGGGGGGGAATGGGGGGAGGAGGAGGGGGGAATGGGGAAGGAGAAGGGGTAATGGGGGAGAAGGGGGAGGGGGAGAGATGGAGGGGTGGGTATGTAAGGGGATGGGGAGAAGAAAAGGGTTAGGTGGAGATGTAGAGAGGAGGGTAGGGGAAAGGTAAGGGGGAGTAGAGGGAGTGGGAAAGAGGGGGGGAGGGGAAGAATGGGGTAACAATTACCACCATTTGGTATGTTTCATCTACTCATCTCAATATTTTTGAAGTACAATGAGGGTCTGTACCTCCTCATTCATTCACTCAGTTTCAAATTTCATCCACCACCTGAGCCTTTCTAATTTTTTTTACTCTTGGCATAAAGCTTTGACCTCTAGATACTCCTATATTTTTTATACTGTATTTATCATCTCTTTCCATGTGTTACTTTAATCCAGCCATTCTCAACTTTTTTTTTTCCACTATGGTCCCCCTTCAACTCAGCTCAAAGTTTATAGAATCCCTTTCCCTGTGTAGCAGGCAAGTTTTGGTTTCTTCTGTACTTCTACCAACCACATGAAAAAGAGAAAAAAATTATGTTGTGGGAAGTGAAAACAAGGCTTTTGCTTATATGTACTGTGCCCCCAGGGGGGGCTATAAGACCCCCATTAAGAATGGCTGATTTAAAGTATACTATTGTAGTGTTACCACGTACTTGTGTAGCTGGAGCAAGTAAGAATTTTAGTGCATATGTACATTGTACTTTTTGTGTACGACAAACTCATTATCATATCTATGCCCTCATAATTTTGTTTTCCTTTATCAGGTTCCCCCCCCCCCCCACCCTCCCCAGCCTTTTCTGTCCAGGAGAAACCATCTCTTAACCTTTCCAGTCCCTCCTCGTAACTCGAGCAAACCATCTTTGATTCCCAGTCAATGTCCTGGCAAAACACTTCAGTTCCCTCCCTCTCCAGTGTAATAATTTTAACTTTTGATTGTCTACAGTTTTTGCTTGAGGTATAATTGACTTTTTATTGCTAGTATTAATTCAGGGGCAGTTATCAGTTATTTTTCTGCTCTGGAAGAGGTAGCGGTGGGATTTTTTTCATGTTTGGTGTAACTTTGTCTCAAGAATTTTTTTCAACTGAACCAGAGCTGCCATATTCTTGGAACCCTCAACAGGTATAGTAGATGGATTTGACAGTAAAAATTGTTAACCTTTACTGTTAAGCATATGAATCCAGAAAAACAAGAAGAACAAATTAATTGAAAATTCCAAATTGTGGATAGATTTGTTGGCCATATTTGAGATCAAGATCTCTCTAGGTGATTAACTTCCTATTTTGTGCTGGGAATTGGCATTTTATGGTTGTCTTTCCCCTTTAATTACATGACCTTTGTTCTTCCATCTAGGTTCAAAAGTTTCCATTGAGTTTGGGCTGTAAATGAAAGATGCCAGGGGAGGCTGGCACAGTGGGTGGCCTGGCTAGCACTGTTTCTGAAGGCTTGGCTTACAGACAATTGCTCCATGGGATCTCTGGTACAGCCCGTTCTCTCAGGCAGCGCTCCGACTGCTGGACTGTCAGGCGCAAGAAGAAATTGAGCAAGAGGTACCAGCGCTTTTTGGAAAGGAAGGCGTTCCTGGAAAGAAAGGGCCTGCTGAGGAGGTGTCGTGTCAAAGAGATGGAGGGCCCAGGAGACCATCCTGTGTGCTTGGGTGGCAGCAGCAATGTTCAGCAGGAAGTCACCGAAGAGCCAAGTGTTTCCGGCATGAATGGTAATTGCACCATTTTTCCCACTGCCTTGCAAACCCTGCCCAGAACTGAATCCACCAAACCCACACTCCCTGCATCCAGCAAGAGAGATCACCTGGCAATCCCACACCCTCCCGAGAGTCCTGGCAGCTGGCTGAGTGCTCCGATTTTTCGCAGGAGGCAGTTGGGAGGCTTCAGCAGTAGTGCCACCAAGTGCGTGGCGATCGACTGCGAGATGGTGGGCACAGGCCCTCGTGGATGCCTCGGTGAGGTGGCCAGATGCAGCATCGTAAACTACCATGGAGTTGTCATCTATGATAAGTACGTGAAACCGTCGGGTCCCATCACTGACTACCGGACAAGATGGAGCGGCATCCGCAAGCACCACATGACAGGTGCAATCGAGTTTGATGTTGCACAGAGGGAGGTGAGTTGCACAGAGAATGGCCTTCTATATACTGGGGTACTGTGTGTCATCCAGGACTTCTTCCTTGAGAAAACAAATGTGCAGGCTTGGAGTCGATGTGGAGAAAGTTCACTTGGTTAATTCTAGAAATGACTGGAAAGAATGTGCTGCCAGCAATGTTAATGGAGGCATGTACAATTCGATCTTTTGAGAGATGATTAGTTAGGTATATGGAACTGAGAAAAATGGAGGGTTTTAGGCAGTTGTAGATTATTGGGCCAGCACAACACTGAGCTGAAGGGTCTGTACTGTGCTGTTAATTTCTGTTTCGGCACTGAGACCCTCATCAAAAGTGCTGAAAATTGGGCGCCTGTAAAATGTGGTGTGGGGGGGGAGGCGGAACAGTGCAAGAAGTAATCGGTGAATACAGGTAAGAGGGTAGAAGAGTGAGAAGCTGAGAAGTGGTAGGGGGAGAAGGCAGAGCTGTTCCAGATGAGGGGCCATAGGTTTAGGATAGTTGATCTATCTACTTTTTCCAACTTGATCAGCAGACGAAGCTTACCTGCTGCTATGCTGAAGCCTGCAACAAGAGTTTGTGGAAGTTGGTTCTTTGCCAACAAACTGCTATTGAAAATTAAATTAACCAACCTACATGAAATGATTAGAACCATAGATTACAGCACAAAAAACAGGCCCTTGGGCCTTGATAGTCTGTGCAAAACTATAATTCTGCCTCATCCCACTGACCTGCATCCAGTCTATAAGTCCTCCATACCCCTCCATCCTGCACTCACCACTTCAGATGGCAGCTTGTTCCACACCCCCACCACTCTCTGTATGAAGAAGTCCCTGCTAATGTTCCTCCTCAACCTTTTCCCCTTTCATCTTGAACCTATGTGCTCTGGTTTGTATCTCACCTAACCTCAAGGATTATCAGGATTATTGATGCAGGAACAGCAGAGGTTAAGGAGTGTGATGTTAAATGGGAAGATAAATCTGAGAGTGAATATTGACTGCAGTGGTAATATTTTTAATTTCTGTGTTCTCTCAGATTATGAAGATTCTAAAGGGCAAAGTTGTCGTTGGCCACGCATTGCACAATGACTTTAAAGTTCTGAAGTATTTTCATCCGAGATCACTAAGGAGAGATACAAGTAAGATGCCACTCTTGAAGAAGGTGGCTGGATTTCCAGTAAGAGGGTCTGTGTCTCTGAAGAGCCTTGCAAAGCAGCTTCTGAACAAATCCATACAGGTGAGCGGCAACAGGTTTTTCCCTTGTTACAAGGCTTAAAGTTCATGCTGCAGGACTGCATCCTGGCCTGCTGGGGGCAGCAGAACTGAAATGAAAACACAGGAGATGCTGGAGGAACTCTGCGGGTCTCACGGTGTCCATAGGAGGTAAAGGTATATTACCAAGGCTTGAGGTTATATAGTTTTGGGCTTGAACCCTTCTTCAAGGTTTAAGTAAAAAGCAGGCAGGCACCTGAATTAAAAGGCTAGGAAGGAAAAAAAGAAAGGACCAGAGGAGGAGTGCAACCCAACAGATAAAATGTCTTAATTGGATATGACCAGGATGTTAGGGGAGAGGAAAGGTGAGAATTGATGAGGGGCAGGGGGGGTGATCACAGCAGAACTTAAGTACCGGTCCCTATCCAGGCTTCTTGATGATGAGTTGAGATTCACTCAGTCCGCCTCAAGCAAAACTCTCCCTTTCCTCAATCTTTCTGTCTCCATTTTGGGAGACAGACTCTTGACAGATATCTTCTACAAACCCACAAACTCACACAGCTACCTTGACTACACCTCTTCACACCCTGTACTCAAAATCAATTCTTACCTTTCCTCGTCGTATTCAATTAACACTTTGTGTTTGTAAGGCAGGGCTTCCCAAACTCTTTAGCTCACAGAACCCTTTTGGGGAGTACTTGGAAATTGCGGAACCCCAATTACAGTTTAAAAGTCCTAGTGTATACACATGCATTGTAAGAAAGCAAATGAACTCAGTCACAATTAACTACCACCTGGGCCCTAGGCTGTGCTTTAGTAAGGCCCCCTGACTTTGCCCCGCACAGGCCCAGGCTACACTCCGGTGCCCCTCGATCCCCACCACATGCTTGGCTATCATTGCCTCCCTCACTCCCTGATGCAGCCTGGGCTTCCCCCGCACTCCCTACCGTGTTTGAGAAACGCTGCTGTAAGGATTTCATTCTTTCCTCTCAATTTTTCTGTCTCCATCGATCTGTTACCAGGACGAGGATTTCCACGTCAAATCATCAGAGATGGCCTCCTCCTCCAAACAACGTAGCTTTCCCTTTATCATCGTCCACTTAGCCCTTGCCCGCATATCTTCCATTACCCACACATCTGCCCTGGCCCACAGCATCAAGGACAGGATTCACTTGAACTCACTTCCCACCCCACCAGCATCTATGTCCAACACATCCTCCTCTGTGATTACACCATTGGACCAATCATCCCCTTGGTACCTACCCCTGTGACCACTTACACCCACACTTCCTCACCACTATTTGGGGCCACATTTGAAGCAACATTTCATTTGTGAATCTGTAGGTTCATCCAGTGCTCTTGTTGTGTTCTGTACATGGGAGACACTGGGAGATTGAACCTCAGCTTAGTCTGTCGCGATATCGTGGATCTCCCAGTGGCCACCCCTTCCAATTCCCTTGCTGACATGTCTGTCCATGGGTTTGAGCACTGCCGGACTGAGACCACCTGCAAATTAGAGGAACAGCATTTCATCTTCCGTCTGGGCTCCCTTAACAACTACTTTCTCAGTATCCATTAAAACCGTGACCCCCCCCTCCACCCCAATATGTGCCCCTGCCTCCTTTCCTCTCGTTCTGTCTCCCTCTCTCTTCCTCTTTCACACTCAAAATCAATTCTTACCTTTCCTCGTCATATTCAATTAACACTTTGTGTTTGTTGGTCTAGATTCCTCCCCTCCCAGTCTTCCACCTTTCTCTGTCTTATTGAGGCTCTTTTTGCTTGTAACTTGAAAAAGGACCCAGGCCATAAACATCAGTAATATATCTTTACTTCCTATGGATGCTGGGAGACCGGCTGAGTTCCTCCAGCGTTTGCTGTGTTTTTTTGATGATGATTGGTATATAGCTGGGCTGCCTTTGCCATCCTATTGAGGGGATACCCCATCCATTAGAAAATTCTTCCATACCCATGCCTTTTAGTTTGCCTAGGAATAAGAGAACACATTTTAAGGCACATTATTGCAGAATTATATATTGGACTGCTTTTAATTTCTGGGGTGTGCACGCTTTGTTTCATTGTTAATTGAATTTTTAAATTTAAAATATTTATTATTTAAATTTACCGATACAACACTAATAGGCTCTTCCGGCCCATGAGCCTGTACCGCCCAGATACACCAATCAAGCTACAAGCCTAGAATGATTTTGGAGGGTGGGAGGAAACCAGAGCACTTATTTTAGTTATAAAGTTCTACAGCATGAAAGCACACTCTTTAGTTTGATATTTATCATGTGAAAGCAGCAGAGATTGTTTTAATGTGGCATCGTGTTCAGTGCAGATATTGTGGGCCTCTGTTGTACTGATTTATATTTAGTGCATTGTCCATGCTGACTGTCGAATACCCATTTGTATTAATCCCATTTACCAGCACTTGGTTCCTGTTGCCTTTACCAAGGTGGTTGAAGTGCTTGACTAAATGATTGAAAAATGTGTGTCTGCCTCCACCTCAGTCTTAGATCATTCGACTCTCCAACAATCCTTGGGTGAAAAAAATCCTGCATTTCTTCAAAACCTACTCTTTGGCTCATCCCATGGTTATTTACCCCTCTGGTGTGGGGTTGTTTATTATTGTCCCTCCGTGCCCCTCATAATTTTGTATCCTTTCATTCTTCTCTGCCCTCGGGAGAACTGGGCCAGTCTTTCCTGTTTTTCCTTGTAATTAAGACACTACATCCCAGGTAATATCTTGCTCAATATCGTCTCTACCTGCTCCAGAGCTTTAGCATCCTTTGGTGTGGTGAATAAAATGGACCACAATGTTACAGATGTGGCCTCACTAATAATATATAAAGCTAACCAAGGTCCCTGCTCTTGCATTCTAATTTATGCTAGCTTCTTGTATGCTGCCTTTACCACAGTTTCCAATTGTACTGCTATTTTCAACAAACTTTGGATATATACAAAAATCTCTGTTCCTATAAATCCCCTGGGGCGCTACCATTCATTCATTGGGTATGATCCATACTTATTTAACCTCACAATCTGCACTTATCAGGATCTGCAATACACAAAAGTACTGGAGAAACTCAACAGGTTGCGCAGCATCTATAGGAAGTAAAGAGTAGCTAACATTTTGATCCTGATCCCTTTGTCAAAACATCAACAAAAAGCAGGCAGGTACCTGAATAGCAAGATGCAGGAGAGGAGGGGGGGGAGGATTGGAGGCAAACGAGTAAGAGATCATGGATGGGTCGAAGAGAAAAAAAAGTTGAAGGGATGGAGGGGTGGAAGAGGGTAGACTTTTGAATGGAAAATGAAGGGAGGGGGTGGGGAGCTGGAGAAAAGGAGACGGGATAAGGAAAGAGACGGACTTAGAAGGGTTTAAACTAAACTAGAGAAGTTTATGTTTATGCTTTCTGGTTGGAGAGTGTCCAGAAGGAGTACAAGGTGGCGTTCCTCCAATTTGCTCAGTTTGGTAGTGCAATCTGCCATTGATCAACCTTATTCTGATGAAGAGGCTATCCTCGTTATCCACAGTCACATTAACCTGCTACTCCATTGAGAGTGTTGTTAGTTGAAGGTTGTTTAAGGTTATGCATCATTACCAAGTGAACAGTGCCTCAAATTAAAGCCTTCACCATTTGAAAGAACACTATCAGTGTGTACATCAACTCTGCATGAGATTATACAATTCGAAGGTGGGCTCAGATCTGGTTGGCTCATTTGTGACAGTGCATTCAATGTTAGCCAGGCGAGGAGAGTACCAGAGGCTGCATTGTAACCATCCTATCACAATCATTCAGGTAAACAGCCCAATAAACCATTAAGATTAAGGCTATTTCCTTCTTCATGCAGGAAGCTGTTTCCAGATTTCAACAGAAACTTGGCTGAGATGCAGCTTGCACAAAACAATTGTAATCTTCATCACCTATGCAGGATTTGGCCTGACAACAGGTGGATGCTGAATTGGCTGAGTTTCACTTGCTGATCAAGCCTATACAAAACTAGTTTAACAGCTAGCCCTGGTACAGCTGAGTCTATAATCTCTGGCAATTAAAATGCCAGTTGACGTGTAAATATCGGTTATTGAGCAAGCCCAGTTTGAACAATTTTGATATATCAGAATCCCAGCCACAATCCAGGGATAAACTTGGGGCCAAGTTAGATATCAACTTATGCCAAGTTGATTGGTCTTCTCCAAAGTAGCAATTATGCATTTTAGTTGACCCAAATACTTTTCTCCAGTTTCCATTAGACCCCCAATCTTTCCCTATTGCTTGCCTTTTCCTTCTGTCTCCCTTCAGTGCCAAAAATACCCTGCCTCTCCCAATTGATTCTCACCTGTCTTCCTTATTATATCCAATTAACACCTTTTGTCTGTTGGTTTGTACTTCTCTCGCAGCCTTTTAATTCAGGCGCTGCCCTGCTTTTTGTACCTACAGAAGGATTCTGGGCCAAAACTTTGTTCTATCTTTACCTCCTGTGGATGCTGCAGGACCTGTTGAGTTCCTCCAGCATTTGATTTTTCGTTAGAATCACAGCGTCTGCAGACTTTTGTGTTTCTCTCCCAAGTGTTTTATAACCATGAAGTACAGTTACTCTTGTAATGTTGCAAATATGGCATCCAGCAAGATCATACAGTGTTAACAACAATCACTCATTGAAGGATAAATGTTGACCTAAACACTTGGATGTCCCTCGTGCTTCCTGAAGTATTGCCCTAATGTCTTTACTTGAGAGTAAGAGGGATTTAGGCTAATTATCACCTCAAACAGCCCTCAGTAGCTGCATTGTTACTGATGTCCCTACAGATAGGGATCTAATATTCAGTCAATCCCATACAGGAACATTCCTGCTCCCAACATTAGGGCTGGCTTGCAACCATGGAACTCCAACCCCTGTCCTCTTCAGAGTGAATAATTTGGTCAGGGTTGTTGCAATGGTCAGGGAAGTTACCCACCTTCCCTCCTGATTTGCTCTTGTTTTCTCTTGTGACAGGTTGGCTGGGATGGCCACTGTTCTGTTGAAGATGCCTACACCTCGATGCAATTGTACCGACTAGTGGAGGCTCGGTGGGAGCAGAAACTGCACAAAAAGTTGTTGACAAAACACGATCACACAACATCTGATGCAAGCTCTGAAATCAGTCACTACATGGATGACCAGTATTGGCCTGCTGAACTACAGGAAGAATTGTATAGTGTGGGAACAGGCCCTTCAATCCAAGGTGCCAACATTGACCAAATTACCCTACCCACACTTGTCCCGACTGCCTGTGTTTGGCCCACATCACTCTAAGCCCATTATATCCATGTCTTTTCAACTTGTTCTGAAATATTGCAATAGTACATGCCTCAACTACCTCCTTTGGCAGCCCATTCCATACCACCCTCTGTGGGATGGGGGAGTTACTCCTCCAATTCCTGTTAAATTTCTCTCCCCTTGTTTTAAACCTATGTCCTCTGGTTACCGATCACTAGTAAAAGACTTTATGCTTTCACCGGAGCTACTTCTCTCACGATTTTGTATATCTCAAAGAACACCCCTCATCCTCCTGTGCTCCAAGGAATCGAGCCCTATCCTGCTCAGCCTGTAGCTCAGGACTCCTGAGTCCTGAGAATATTCTCATAAATCTCTGCACCGTCTCCAGCTTGACAACGTCTTACCTATGGCACAGTGATCAAAACTGAACAGAATACTCCAAATGGGACTTCACCAATGCCATACACAACTTCACCATAACCTCCCAACTTCAGTACTCCATAATGACTGGGGACAGGTTTCTTCAGGATGAAGAATCCCCACCAGTGACTGGGATTAATGCTACTGGTGAACTTGTCTGTGGAAGGAGAAGACTTCTCTGATTCACCTGTTCTCAGGCTTTTGCTTAATCTCTCCCTGGTGGAACTGGTGTGTCAGGATTCAGGCTGCAGTAGGTTAGGGCTGTGACCCACTGAACGCAGGTTTGAATAGGGTGTTTTCTGAGACTGCACCTTGCTACACTTGGCTTGCAACTGAAGAATCCAGAACCAGTTGTGAGGAATGTTTGCAACACTGGGTTCTTCCTGAGTGAAAATTCAACCAAGCTCCAGTAGACCAGAACCAAGGGGAGAAAATGATTGTGGGCTAGTTTTTGTGTTGTACGTTGACCTGGAGGCTGTGAGACAAATAGCCTGGGCGTAGAGGAGCACAGGTTTCTCTCTGAATCCTCCCTGTTCTTTGGTTTTAATGTTTATCTTCCCTGTTTTAGCAACCATCTTTCACCTGCCAGTGGTGGCTCTCCTACCGTTCGACTGATGCCAGTAGTTTTCACTTTCAAAATTCTGACTATCTCACCTGAACTGAGAGAGTATCAAGTTGGGACCTCGTTCCAACCTGCTATCTAGTTCTGCATCACTGAGCTCAGTGCTCATACTGGTACGCTGTCTGGAATGGTTTTAAAGCTTGAGGTGGACTTCTAGTCTTTTATTTCTCCTGGTACATGTAACTTTGCCACCAGAATGGTACAGCATGAATATTCCAACAAAAACATGTCAGCAGGTCAAGCGACAATGGCAGGAGACAAAAAATTTCCGATTGGATCCCTTCAGAAGAATCCCTATTTGGTCTGCGAGGGCAGGGGTGTTAAAATGAGGCAAAATATTATAATTCTCATCCCCTTTTGGTGTCATGCAGTAACAAAAGCAAAAAGATTGTGGCATTTATTACACTGACTACTTACTGAAAGCAGACCTACCCAAAAGGCGAGTGAGATCAACAGGCAGCTGGAAGGCTATGGTAGGAAATAAATGGGAAAAGTTGCTACTTACTGGCTTGCTTGTTAACCGCAACAGTGACTATTTTTGCTTGATTCACAACCTGGGTTCAGTGCTGGTTCTCTCGGTGGAGTTTGTTCATTTTCCTCGTTGTGTGGATGTCCTCTTGCAGGTGTGCTGGTCAACTAACTAGTGTAGGTGAATGGCAAAGTTTGAAGAGAGCAGAATATGGGGAGACTAAAAATTGTCATTAGGTTTGGTGTGGGCGAAGGGTCTGTTTCTATGTTGGATGCCTTGTGACTGCCCCGTGACATCATCTGTGGGACAAAGGTTTGTGGTATCATTTCCCCTATTGATGATGTCACGAGGGAGGAGCTCTATTCAAAAATGTCTGCTTCAAGTTCGTCTCCAAGCCACAAGTAACAGCATAATTTGGTGAAAGCAGTAAGTTTACTGGACCATTCTGCTCTCTAAATGTTGATTTGTTTTAAGAGTAGATTAAGAACTATTCTGTAAATGTTGATTTGTTTTAAGAGTAGATTAAGAACTATTCTGTGACCAATGGTTTGGAGATGGAGAGAACATTCTGTTGGGATACCAAAGCCAACCGTTCCACTAACATCAGCCCCAAGAAAGAGCAGTCTGTTATTGCCCACTGCAATTCCCTCAGTTGTCTTTTAGGTGCTCCGTCCTCGACAATAACTTACATTAGTGGATTCTGTGTTCTTGCCTTGATGTACCTTTCATGTACCAAAGGTTGCCAGATGGGCTGTCTGCATTGCAATTTCACTTACGACAGTAAAATTTCTTATCATTGCTTTGTCTTTCAAATAAGATAATAATCTGGGGTCAAAATAACACAAGCTTCAATGTTGATTTTCAAATGCAGTCTCCACAATATCATGGCTCTACCATTTACTTTTCAACCTTTTATATGTGGGAGAAGAGATGCTACCTTCCTGTGCTGTGGAATCCTGTTGGTCATTTAGTTTGGGAATTCGCTGTAGGTGTGCAAGTTCTTCATCACCATTCTGTTTATTTTTTAAGTTTTTGAGTCAAAATGATATTGCTGTAAGCTTTCTTGCCCCAGTTCTTCAACTTTATTGCAGGCTTGCAAAGCCAATAGAAATGGTTTAGAGCAAAGTGCCGCAATTGTGGATTTCAGCAAACTCTGAGTTCATTGCTCTATCCAGCTTGGGTTAGATAAAGTGGTTGTATGGCCTTGCAAATTTTAATACTTGCAAACCTGCCCTCAGATCATGCACTGTTGGCGGAGCACTGTTGGCGGAGCACTGTTGGCGGAGCACTGTTGGCGGAGCACTGTTGGCGGAGCACTGTTGGCGGAGCACTGTTGGCGGAGCACTGTTGGCGGAGCACTGTTGGCGGAGCACTGTTGGCGGAGCACTGTTGGCGGAGCACTGTTGGCGGAGCACTGTTGGCGGAGCACTGTTGGCGGAGCACTGTTGGCGGAGCACTGTTGGCGGAGCACTGTTGGCGGAGCACTGTTGGCGGAGCACTGTTGGCGGAGCACTGTTGGCGGAGCACTGTTGGCGGAGCACTGTTGGCGGAGCACTGTTGGCGGAGCACTGTTGGCGGAGCACTGTTGGCGGAGCACTGTTGGCGGAGCACTGTTGGCGGAGCACTGTTGGCGGAGCACTGTTGGCGGAGCACTGTTGGCGGAGCACTGTTGGCGGAGCACTGTTGGCGGAGCACTGTTGGCGGAGCACTGTTGGCGGAGCACTGTTGGCGGAGCACTGTTGGCGGAGCACTGTTGGCGGAGCACTGTTGGCGGAGCACTGTTGGCGGAGCACTGTTGGCGGAGCACTGTTGGCGGAGCACTGTTGGCGGAGCACTGTTGGCGGAGCACTGTTGGCGGAGCACTGTTGGCGGAGCACTGTTGGCGGAGCACTGTTGGCGGAGCACTGTTGGCGGAGCACTGTTGGCGGAGCACTGTTGGCGGAGCACTGTTGGCGGAGCACTGTTGGCGGAGCACTGTTGGCGGAGCACTGTTGGCGGAGCACTGTTGGCGGAGCACTGTTGGCGGAGCACTGTTGGCGGAGCACTGTTGGCGGAGCACTGTTGGCGGAGCACTGTTGGCGGAGCACTGTTGGCGGAGCACTGTTGGCGGAGCACTGTTGGCGGAGCACTGTTGGCGGAGCACTGTTGGCGGAGCACTGTTGGCGGAGCACTGTTGGCGGAGCACTGTTGGCGGAGCACTGTTGGCGGAGCACTGTTGGCGGAGCACTGTTGGCGGAGCACTGTTGGCGGAGCACTGTTGGCGGAGCACTGTTGGCGGAGCACTGTTGGCGGAGCACTGTTGGCGGAGCACTGTTGGCGGAGCACCGTTGGCGGAGCACCGTTGGCGGAGCACCGTTGGCGGAGCACCGTTGGCGGAGCACCATTGTGCAGATTCACCTGTCATCGTGAACTAACCTGGAAAGTTTCAAGTTTCAAACCAACACTGCCCATTGCAAACTGGTGGTGGCCATGAGGAATACTGGCTGTGGCTGCCTTTGGCTGTTTCTCCTCCTCCTCCTTTTGTCACCTCTCCTGGATGCACCCATGTCTGAAGGCGGGTTAACAAGGGGTGATTTTATTTTTTCAGCTTGAATGGTCTCTTGACAATTTGTATCCTCACATCCACCACTGCCTTCAGGAGGGGAAGTGATCAGTACGCCTGAATTTAATTGCTTTCCCCAAAATTAAAATTAAATAGATACCAATGAAGGTGATCACATCTAATATTCAACCCGATAGTCTTGAGCTTTAAGGAAAGAATTCCTGGCCAGTTCTATTACTGTCAACTATTTTTAAATCACTCTCCCATTTATTTAAAAGTTATGTAATTGGCTTTCAAGTTTTCTTGGATAAGTGATCTCTAACAATAAATTTTATTGAAATTATTTGTTGTTATCTTTTCTAAGCCTAGGGGCTTTGTTACCTTGCTGTGTATATCCTTTGGAACTTTGGACTGCAGACAATTCAGTTTTCCACAACTGATGCATTAACAAAGAAAGCTCGCCAGCCTATACTGTTAGACATTTGAGGAGATTTAGTAAATCACCAAAGACTCTTAACAGGTCTGCTGCAGAGAGCATTCTGACTTGGTTACATCACTAGTATGGAGGTGCCAATGCACAGGGAAAAAAATGACAGTTGTGAACTCAGCTAGCGCCATCATGGGCATCATTCTTAATTCTTTTGAGGATATCTACAAGAGGCAGTAAAAAAACAGCCTCTATCTTCAAGGACCCTCACCACCCAGGCCATGCCCTTTTCACACTTCTACTATCAGGAAGGATAGTTTGGAGTACTGTGAGTAGTTCTGGGCTCCCTCATTTCGGAAAGGATGTGCTGACATTGGAGAGGGTTCAGAGGAGGTTCACCAGGATGATTCTGAGAATGAAAGGGTGCATTTACCAGTTCTTGGCCTGTACTCATTGGAATCTAGGAGATGGGTCGGGGTGGGGGGGGTTGGGGGGGGGGGGGTGGAATCTCATTGAAACATTTTAAATGTTGAAAGGCTTGGACAGAGTAGATGCAGAAAGTTTGTTTCCTGTGGTGGGAGGGTCTTGGACAAGAGGGTACAACTTGAAGGGTGTCCATTTAGAACAGAGATGCAGTGGTAGATCTATGGAATTTGCTACCGTAGGCAGTTGTGGAAGCTAAATCATTGGATGTATTTAAGGAGCGATTGATAGGTTTCTTGATTAGCCAGGGCATCAAAGGTTATGAGGAGAGAATGGGGCTGAGTGGGGAACTGGATCAGCTCATGATTAAATGGTGGGGCAGACTCAGTGGCTGAGTAGTCTTGTTCCTGTGAAGCCATGCGTTGAGAGCCATCCACTTCAAATAAATTGTGTTAACTGTCACTAAATTTGCCACTGTGGCAGCTGCGGCTATGTCTTTGTCCGCAGGAGCACGCTCTGGACTCCAGCATGGTGCCCATACAAAGTGATGCATCAGAATGGAACCACGTGCGTCCATAAGAAGACCTTCACTATTGTCTGCTTTAAGCTGGCACATCTAGACTGCAGGCCTGACTGAGAGCTCCAGGTGTGGGGCAAGACCACAGCCTGGCAGCTGACGTCATAAAGGTCCTGGGAGTCGCAAGTGTCATCGGGTTCCAAGGGATTTAAGCACTCACGAGTTCTATTCAAGTCAGTTGGTTCAACTCACTTTCGAATCTGTGTGGTTCTTTCACTCACTGCGGGCCTAGTGTGTGACTACACAATAAATTTGAGGAACTGTCTGATAGGATGGGTTAAACTGGGTTTTCATCAGAAAGACACTGAATCAAGGTAGCCTTGGATCATCTTGACACACTGTTGAAACACTGGCTCCTGAGGGAGGACTGTATGCTTTAGTCTCGCCAGAAGCTACCTGATCATGCAGCTGAAATATGCAACAACCAAAAACCTTTCCAGCTGAGTGAGTTTTTTTGATTTGATATTTCAGATCAATTCACTTAAAGGATCAAGGGAGAAAATTTGATTGTTCTTGCTTCACAGCTGACGTTCACCTTTGCTGGTTATCCCTTGGTGCCCCCATCGGTTGATGTGACCTGTATATTGTCTTAATTTTTAAAAATTGCTGCTCTTACTACATTGGACAACAAATTTTTCCAGAAGATTTGCTTCCTGAAAAAAAAATTGGGGATTATGATAGACAACCTAAAGTTGAACACAAAGATAATTTCAGATTTGCTGTTTCATGTTGGTTGGAGAAACATTAAATGAACTTTTATTGAATTTAGTATTTTTAATCACATGGTGACGCTGGCACATTGCATTCAACTGCCTTAAAAATGTTTTGCTGCTAATTTTCATCTGATGCCTCTCGTGAAGCTGTCCAACAATAGTCGTCCAGCATTGATGGATTCCAGTTGCCCTGATGCCACTTTTCCACGGTCACAACGACCTGGTGAAACCTGTCACCGTGTTCATCACTGACCGCACCCAGATCAGCAGGGAAGACGTCAGAGTGCGAATGCAGAGAATGAATTTTCAATGACATGAAATGTTCATGGTTTTGTCAGGTTGGAGCATATTGTCAATCAGTTGGATGTAGTTTGGTAGCTCTGTAGTTGGCAAGAAAATTCTCAACAATGTCTTTAAAAGCCTTCCATCCTATTTTCTCTGGCCTCGCCAGCAGATCTTTGAAACTGCACTAAGTCCATACCCAGCCATGCTTGAACTAACCAAAACAGCGGACTTTGTGGGAAATGTACGAGTAGATTTAAAATATGGCAGGAAATCGCAAAAGTAGGTTGTATATTTTTTTAAAAAAGTACATGAAGATGCACCCAAGTGTTTAGGAAGCGAAATCTCTTTTGTCCAGTGCTACCACAGTAAATTATTTTTCTCTCTACACCATTAATCATTTTCAAAATTAACGGAACAGCAAGAAGATGTTTGAAGAAGGTGGAAATATCATGGGAGGGAATTACCGACCTCTGGTTGACACAAGCAAGCCCCTCAATTCTGTCAAAACCTCCTGCTGCCTCGAGAAATCAGTCACCATATTTCTTTATCCCACCCTTCAATTGGGCAAAAGATCCATGAGGTTGAAATCAAGATCCCCCAGTTTCAAGGGCAGTTTTATTTCCTGAGATTATCAGTCTCTTAAAATTGTTCCTCTCATGGGCAAAAGTTGATGCATTATTTTAAGTAATTTTCTCCATACCCTGCACTTTGAAACTCTCTACCTTGCTGCTCTTAGCCTACTGTATCTCTACATCCTATACTTGGTATTGCACTATCTGCTCAGTTTAAGTACAAGTTGACATTCCTGGTTAAGCACACCAAACAAGCTTTATTACTGAATCTTGGTGATGGGACAACAATTCAGCTTGAATTCAGCTAGCCGTAGGGTGGTAATTAAATTCTGGGATGAATAAGAGGATGGTGGATTTATGGACTGGAGGAATTGAGAGTTATGGGGAAAAATTTGAAAATGAGTATGAAAGTTTGGGGAAAAAAAAATCAAAGCATTGATTAACCAGTAGCCAGTGTTGGTCATCAAACACTATGTTGATGGGGGAATGGGACTTGGTACAAGTGAGGATCAATGATATATTGCAGAGGCTCACCGGAGGCTTAATCAAACCAGCTCAGGAGGTTCCGAGCGATGTCACGATGTGATGACATCATTTGGAACGCTCGGGGTTTTTAAATGCGTGACTTGAGTTACAAATACATGAATATTGTTCAGTGAACATAGTAATTTTAGAATAAGGATGCCCAACTCAGGGGGCTGTTCTGATTAAATTTTGATTAGCCCACAAAATGGCATTAACTTGCTTTGCTCCATCGTTCAGCCTGTGAAGTTTTCTTACAATTGGCACATTCCTGTTGGAAATCCATTGACGGCTGGGGGTTCTTTCTAATCCAGGAAGTTAGTTAATCATTGTAAATGTCTGTTTTATCTAGTGGGAACAATTACTCAATTCAGTAAAGGATGTCCCTTGCTTGCATTTGTCCAGTGATGATAAATATTTGCTCTCCCAAGTTGTTACAGCCCCACTCGTGAGCAACCAAATTCAGAACAGCAGGAACTGGGAGACTAGAATGGAAACTGAAAACCTTTACAAAAAAGGAAACTGAAAATACTTCAATCACAGTGAAATGAAAGTTACAAAAGTAGATGGAAGATTTGTGGTTACTTGTGAGTTGTAGGGAAATGGGGGGTGGATGTTGACGATATTTGGTCTCCGGAGTGGTTACGAAGTCAGCGCAGCGCTATTCCAGCACCAGCTATCCAGGTTCGAATCCCACGCTCTTCCAGGAGTTGGTACGTTCTCATTGTCTGCGTGGGTTTCCTCCAGGGGCACTGGCTTACTCCCACCCTTAAAGGTACAGGAGTGTTCATTTTAATTGGCCTGTAAGCCAGAGGGCTTGTTACTGTCTGAAAAGAAAAAAGGAATTGCATATGAACCAGAGCGGGTAAGGACAAGAGAGTTCCTGCCTTGAAGGGTTTAAGAGTCATAGCCCTTTGGCCCAACTTGTCCCTGCTGACCAAGGTAGGCCTAGTCCCTTTCATTCAGCCCATATCCCTCAACCTTTCCTATCCTCGTACCTCTGAATGCCTTCTGAATGTACAATTTTCCCACTTCTACTCCTTCCTCTGTCATCTTGATACCCACCACCCTCTGTAAGAAGGCCCCCCTCCCCTTAATCATGCCCTCTAGTTTTTGATTCCTCTACCCTGGGAAAAGGTTATGATTACCTTGAGCCACATCTGTATTAATTCCTCATTTGTAATTGTCCAATAGTTTCCTGATGATCAACAGTTTCCAGAATTATCTGATTATTTGAATTTAATTTCTCAACCACTATGCTGGAGTTTTTGCTTGTACCTCTCAATCAATGGCCAAGACCTCTGACTCTTTGTCCAACAACTTAACCACCTGGAGGACTGTAATTAGGAGAATCATTATCTGAAATTGTTGACCTCTGATGGTGGGGCTAGCGGTAATATCTCCAATTTATGAGATTATGTTCCACAAGCTTATGATAAGATTCATTAGCCCAGAGCAGAAGAATGAAAACAATGTGTCGGGACTGGAAGCTATAGTTGTACCTGTGGACTAGATGGATCTGTTTGGTAAAATGGTTGGCATGGTTAGTGTTGCAGTTAGCGCAATGCCATTATAGTGCCAGCGACAGGGGTTAGAATCCGGCACTGTCAGTAAGGAGTTTGTATGTTCTCCCCTTGTTTGCGTGGGTTTCCTCTGGGTTCTCCCATTTCTTCCTACCCCTCAAAACACATGTGAGTTGTAGGTCAATCGGTACAAGTTATCTTCAAAGAGGGTGTGGCATAGCTAGCAGAGGGGCCTCGTTATCACTGCAATGAATGACCCCAGTTCCATCCTGAACTGTCTATGTGTAGCTTTGCATCATTTCCCCAGTGACCACATGGGTTCATTTACTCCCAAAATTGAAAGACTTGCTAGTTAATGGGCCACTGCCAATTCCCCCTCGTCTGCAGGTGAGTGTAACTGGGAGCTTAATGTTCAGCGAGTCAAAAGACTGGACTATGTATGGTTCTAAGAATTCAAATTTATTCATCATCCAGTTGTAACTGTAACCTGACAAAACAACATTCTCCAGTCCACGATGCAAACACACTGTTATAATGGCCCAACTTACGATATTTCAAAGTTATGATGGTTCACTGGCATTATATTTTATGATTAAAAATTGCTTTTTTCAGTATGGAATAAAAGGTATACAACATTTAATTATAAAATAGGCTTTGTTTTAGATAAATTTTTCCAGTTATAGGCTATGGTAAGTGGTCTGGCACATTTAATGTCGGTTCGGCTATGATGTTCGGTAGGTGCGGTATTCTTTATCGACTTACAATTTTCCGCTTATGATGGGTTTATTGGAACATAACCCTATTGTGCGTCGAGGAGCACCTACATAAACAGTGAAATCCCTGTTGTCTGAAATTCAAGCATCTATGGCGGCTCGCCCACGCAACAGGCGAAATGGCTCACAGAGTTGCGGGCAAGTCCACGGCAGATCTGACTCTGAGAGCTCTGGGTGCGGGGCAAGCCCACAGCCTAGTGGCTGATGCCATAAAGGTTCCCGGGAGTCGCAAGCATCATTGAGAGATTTAAGTGCATGTAAGAGTTCTGTTAAAGCCAGTTGGTTCAACTCACTTTCGACTCTGCGTGGTTCTTTCACTCGCTGCGTGACCAGTACAACTACACAACCGGCAAAAAGAAACTGCAGAAAATAAATAAGTAAATAATACAAACGTTTCAGATTGGTGACCCCTAGCGGTCAGTTTGACAACGATGCAGCATACAATCTCAAGCAACCAAAAATTCACTTATCCGGCATCTGCCAATCCCCTAGGTGCTGGATACTGGGGGGGGGGGGGTTTACTGTATACACACAGAACCGATACGCATGTATTAAAAATAAATACTATTAATAAATAGTAGAGTTATGGAGCATTGTTTTAGTATTTCAACAGTCTCATTGCCCGAGGGGAAAAGCTGTTCCTCAGCTTGATGGATCTGGCTCCAATACTTTTGTATCTCTTTCCTGCCGCGAGTCGCTGGAAGATGCTGTGTGTAGGGAGGTAGGGGGCCTCACAGATTTTGTGAGCCCTCTTTAAACAACATTCAGTTTGATGGGTGGGGCAGGAAAGACCCCAGTGATCCTCTCTGCCACTTTTATTGATCCGATACTTTACAGCAACTGTACCACCCTGATAGAACCAAGAAGTGAAGTTTAGCTGCTTAGTGACTGAACCTTCAACACTATTTTCACTGCTCAATCAGCTGACTGAAATTTGACCAAAGGGAATTTTAGCTGAAGCTGATGCATTAGAATAATACTCAAAGTGACTTTAATCGCCAGTCTCAGTAGTAATGTGTAAAACCAACAGGATTAAACCTTGCTTAATTATTAAATCCTAACAGGCTACAAGAATAAAGAAAAAATAGACTGAAATGTTTTATTGAAGTAAAACAACCTTAATTTCTTCAGAGATTGTGATGTACCTCATGATAGTCAATATCCATGCCAATTGCAACCAAATGTTTGGCTTAGATTTCTCTAAACTTTTTCCATCCACTCTCTTTTCCAAATGTCTTCTAACATTGTCAGGGGGAGCAGCTGTCCCTGAACGTGGTGGTGCGAGTCTTGTGGCACCGATACCTCTTCCCTGATGGCAGCAGCGAGAACAGAGCGTGCACTGGGTGATGATCACTGCTGCTCTCTAATGGTGGCGTTCCCTATAGATGTTCTCAGTGGTGGGGAGGGTTTTGCCTGTGCTGTTCTGGACTGTGTCCACTACCCTTTGGAGGGCTTTACACTCAGGGATATTGGAGTTCTCATACTAAACCGTAATGCAGCCGGTCAGCACACTCTCTACCACACCTCTGTAGAAATTTGCTAGGGGTTCTGATGACATACCAAACATCTGCAAACTCCTGAGGAAGTTGAGGCGCTGATTTGCTTTCTTCACAATACCATTGGTGTGTTGGGTCCAGGAAAGATCCTCCAAGAAAGTGACACCCAAGAACTTAAATTTGCTCACCCTCTCCACCTATGATTTCCCCCAGTGATCACTGGATCGTACACCTCTGGGTTTCCTTTCGTGAAGTCAACAATCAGCTCCTTAGTTTTGGTGACATTGGGTGCAAGGTTGTTTTCAATCTCCATCCCGTATATTGACTCATCCCCTTCCTTTACACAACTCACTACCGTGGTAGCATCGGCAAATTTGTAGATGGTGTTATTGTCGTACCGAGTTACACAAATCGTAGGTGTAAAGTGAGTAGAGCAGGGGGTGAAGAACACCCTGATGTAGGCATCTTTGCTGTCCTGGTGTTCCAGGGACTCTCCTTCCCTGAGAATAAAACTTACTAGCACCTTATCCATACCCCTCGTTATTCCATAAGCCTCATCCCTCAGCCTCCTTCGCTCCAAGGAACACTTGTTCCAGCCCATCTAATCTCCCTTTATGATAGGCCCTCCAGTCTGGGTCACAATCTTACCCACATCTTCTCAAGCTTAATCACATCCTTCCTATAGAGCATGATGACCAGAACAGCATAGTGTCCAACTGAAACAAGAATGTTTTTCAAAAATCGTCTTTATTCACAATAAATTATTTTCAAGAAAGAAAACCATTCAAAGTCTTCTCCCACCCATAGAGTCAATCAAATCTATACCTTCCCATCAATGTTCATTATTCTCCATATAACCCATTACCACCCCTGTGGCACCTTTTCACTTCTCCCCCTCTATTGTTTGAGGGACTTGGTCTCAGCCCCTCAAGGCTCGGTAGTGGGAGGTCTCTAGTCTGCGGTTCTTCCCCACAGCGCCCTTGTGTTGGCTGCACTGTGCCTCAGTGGATCCCTCAGCATGTACTCCTGCAGCCTGGGATGTGCCAGCCGGAAACATTCCCTCACCGGCATCTCTGTGTGCTGAAAGACCAACGGGCAGACCAAAGAGCATCTTTCACTGAGTTGATGGTCTCCCAGCTGTTTTGGATGCCTGACTCTGTGGGCGTTCCCAGGAACAGCCCAGAGGCCAGAGAGTCCTCTGTCACGCTGCTGCTGGGGATGAACCTCCTTAGTGAATCTGCATTCGGCAAAGAGGACTGTCTCCATTCCACTGCAGTCATCTTGAGAACAACGTGCTTACTGTAACAAGGTGTCCTTACTCAATGGCTTGGCTGTTGAAGGCCTTCTTCATTCCATTTAAGAGTGTCACCTTTACTTTTTCAATAGTATAAAGTGTGAGAAATTGGAGGGACTGTTGAGGTTATTAAATCATACTTTAGTATAAACAGGAAGTTGATGCTGTTCCTCTAGTTAAACCATGCCCAGAGAAGGTTTCTTCATTCAGATGGTAATGAATCTTTGGAATTCTGCTCCCAAGAAGCTTGCGAAGGTTCATTCTCAGATTAGATTCAAAACAAATTTTTGGATATAAAACAAACAGACAGATATGGGGTTCGTCTGGAAAATGTCACTGAAGTTAAAAAAAAAAGGGTTAATAATCTCTTGATTTATTCCTTATGTTTGCAATATACTGTGAACAGTTGTGGACACTGTATATTGGGAGAATACATTAGTCCCGGAGAGCAGCAGGGATAGATTAAATGATATCAAATTATTCCAGTGATTAGACGTCCTGGAATGTGGAAGGATATAAGCGGTCAGATGAAAAACTAATAAGAAGGGAAACGATTTACATTGGTTAGAGATCCAAAGATTAAAGATCAAGTCTAAAAGTCAAAACCAGGCCAGTCAAGGGCGAATATATCAACTTGTTCCCATTTTCCTCCAGGAGTGAAGTTAAGCAGCTAAAAACGAACTGCTGGAGTAACTGCAGATCAGACACATTCATGGAGGGAAAATCCTGCTGCAGGACGTCCATTTCTCTCAATGGATGCTGGCTGACTGACCTGCTGAGTTTCTTTTGATCCACGAGCCCAATTACACCCAATTACAGGCCCCAGTACGTTTTGAGGAATAAGAGGAAACTGGAGCCCCTGGGGAAAATCTACAAGGATGCGGGAAGAACGTGCATACTCCTTTCAGAGAGTGTAGGATTCAAATCCGGGTCACTGGCGCTGTTACGGCGTGTGCTGGGGTAGTAGAAGTAAAAACGCAGGAACTCAGCCAGCCTTGCAGCGCTTAGCAATATACGACCAATGTTCCAGGCCTGAGCCGTTCCTGAAAGTACGAACAAAAAGCAGACAGGCGTCTGAATGAAAGGGGCAAGTATGGGAAGGGGAGGGGTTTGAACCAACCCACAGACAAAAGGTGTTAATTGGATGTGATAAGAGAAAGGTGAGAATGAATTTGGCCCTGTGAAAAGTGACAGAGAGAAAAGGGAAGAGAGATCAAGATAGCACACAGAACTGAGAGAATGAGAGGAAAGGAGGCAGGGGGTGAAGGTTTTAACGAAAAGCGGAGGTCTCTGTGTGTATCTCTCTCTCTCTCTCTCTCTCTCTCTCTCTCTTTCTCTTTCCCCTTTTCCTTCATGGAGCCAAAATCTCATCTTTCCTTATATCCTTTTGTCTGTCAGTCTGGAGTGATCCCCCTCCCATTCTCCCCCTTTCTCTCCAGTCTTTATTCAGGCGCCTGACTGCTTTTTGCTTCTACCCTGAGGAAGGGCTCAGGCCTGAAACATCGGTAATATATCTTTACTTCCTACGGATGTCACAAGACTGGCTGAGTTCCTCCAGCATTTACTGGGTGTTGCTAATTAGATGTGGGGCCAGGCAAGAAGGAACAAGGTGAGTGACGTTGGCTTGGGTGTGCGCAGCTCTGCGGGGAGTGGCTGAACAGAAGAGAGTGCTCTCAGCTGCTGGGAAATAAAAATATTTTCACAGAATGCACTCACGTGATTGTGCTGTGGGAAGTGAAAACAGCAATAGGCAAATAAGAGAGTGTAACCATGGCTACTATTTGATGTGGGCGTAGCTTGAATTTGACGTTGATCTGTTGGCATTTTATCTCAACCCAGAGCAGAAAGTGAAACATAGGGCTCAAGGCCACTGAAGTCAGTTTTGTTTTCTCACTGCAGGGAGGTATTCAGCAAAGGGAACGAGAAGTGTGAAAGAGGAAGTTGCTGTTGCGCTGTGCTCGACTCGCTGGCAGTTTGCAGGGACCACTTGTTGCCTTACACTCGCTGAATGATGATAGATCCTTCCAAGTACGTGGCCATGGACTGCGAGATGGTGGGACTGGGCTGCCGCGGCCAGGAGAGTGGACTGGCACGGTGCAGCATTGTAGACTACAATGGAAAAGTGATCTATGACAAATTTATCAAGCCGGATGGGAAAATAACTGATTACAGGACGAACGTGAGTGGGATTCGTCCCTTCAACATGGTGACAGCATTGCCTTATCACATTGCCAGGGAGGAGGTGAGTTTCTCCTTTTAAAGTAATACAGCAGTATCTTTATGAATCTGCTACACACCACCCTAACCAGTAACTACCCTAACCAGTACACCACACTAACCAGTAACTACCCTAACCAGTACACCACCCTAACAGTAACTACCCTAACCAGTACACCACCCTAACAGTAACTACCCGAACCAGTAAACCACACTAACCAGTAACTACCCTAACCAGTAACTAACCTAACCAGTACACCACTCTAACCAGTAACTACCGTAACCAGTACACTGCCCTAACCAGTAGCTACCCAAACCAGTACACCACCCTAACCAGTAACTACCCGAACCAGTACACCACCCTATCTAATATACCACCCTATCTAATACACCACCCTAACAGTAACTACCCAAACCAGTACATCACCCTAACCAGTAACTACCCGAACCAGTACACCACCCTAGCCAGTAACTACCCTAACCAGTACACCACACTATCTAGTACACCACCCTAACCAGAACACCACCCTATCAAGTACACCACCCTAGCCAGTAACTACCCTCACCAGTACACCACCCTCTCTAGTACACCACCCTAGCCAGTAACTACCCTAACCAGTACACCACCCTATCTAGTACACCACCCTATCTAGTACACCACCCTATCTAGTACACCACCCTAGCCAGTAACTACCCTAACCAGTACACCACCCTATCTAGTACACCACCCTATCTAGTACACCATCCTAGCCAGTAACTACCCTAACCAGTACACCACCCTATCTAGTACACCACCTTAACCAGTACACTATTCTAACCAGTAACTACCCTAACCAGTGCACCGCCCTAACCAGTACATCACCCTAACCAGTAACTACCCTAACCAGTGCACCACTCTAACCAGTACACCACCCTAACTAGTACATCATCCTAACTAGTACACCATCCTAACCAGTAACTACTCTAACTTGTTCACCACCCTAACAAGTACATCACCCTAATAAGTACACCACCCTACCCAGTACACCACCCTAACTTGTTTCCCACCCTAACCAGTACACCATACTAACTAGTACACCACCCTAACCATTACACCACACTAACTAGTTCACCGCCCTAACTAGTTCACCTCCCTAACCAGTAACTATCCCAACTAGTACACAATCCTAACTAGTTCTTCACCCTAACTCATTCACCAACCTAACTAGTGCACCACCGAACCAGTACACAACCCTAACCAAAACACCACCCTAACCAGCTCATCACCCTAACTAGTACACAACACTAACCAGTACACCACCTTAACCAGTACTCAGACTAACCAGCTCACCACCCTAACCAGTACACTACTCTAACCAGAACACTAGAACACTATCCAAAGCAGTACACTATCCAGTGCTCTAACCTAACTGGAGTATTACCCTGACTAGAAAATCGAGCTCCAGTTTCCATCAGCACCCCCGCCCCCACCACTCCGCCACATCTTTCCATGTATGCAATTGTGTGTGTATGTGTCTATGCATGAATGTATGTGTATATGTGTGTTTGTGTGTGTGTGTCTGTGTGTGTGTGTGTCTGTGTGTTTGTGTGTGTATATGTGTATGTAATTGTGTTTGTGTCTGTGTGTGTGTGTGCATGAGTGTGTGTATAGGTGTGCATGTATGTGTGTGTATACATGTGTATGTGTGAGTATGTGTGTATATGTGTCCATGTGTGTGTTTATGTGTGTGTATGTATGTATGTGTGAGTGTGTATGTATATGTGTGTGTATGTATGTCTGTGTGTGTATATGTGTGCATGTATTTGTGTGTGAATGTGTGTATGTATGTGTGAATATGTATGTGTGATTATGTGTGTTTATGTGAGTGTGTGCATGTGTGTGTATGTGTGATTGTGTGAATATAGATATGTGTGTATGTCTATGTATGTATGTGTACATATGTGTATGTGTGTGTGAGTGTGTGTAGGTGTGTGTCTATGTGTCCACATGTGTGTGTGTGTCTGTGTGTGTGTATGAGTGTGTGTATAGGTGTGTGTCTATGTGCGTGTATGTGTGAGTATGTGTTTGTGAGGGTGTGTGTATGTATGTGTGAATATATGTGTGTGTGTGTTTATGTGAGCGTTTGTATGTGTGAGTGTGTGTGTGAGTGTGTGTATATGAGTGAGTGTTTGTGAGTGTGTATGTGTGTGTGAGTGTGTGTATGTCTCTCTCTCTCTCTCTCTCTCTCTCTCTCCTTTCCCTGTGTTTCCACAGAGCCCCAAACAAGTCCTCATCTCTCCCTCCCCCAGTCAAACCTCACCTTTCCTCTCTCCTGCGTCCCATCTATATCCAATTAACAACTTGCGTCTGTTGGTCTGTACTCCTCCCTCTTGCCCATTCCTCCCTTCTCAACTTGGGGAAACCCACGCATACATGGGGAGAATGTACAATCAATCTCACCAGATTGGAACCAGGGCCCATGGTGCTTGTAACAGCATTGAGCTGACTGCTAAGCTAACCCTGCTTATGTATGAACTAAAATAGAATATTAATCTGTCATTTTATATGATCTTTTTTCTTGCACTAATTTACTTTATACTTCTTAACTAGTATTTCTTATGTATCTGAATATCTTTATGTCTAGTGCAAGATGAATTTTACCACATTATATTTGTGTGTATGACAAACTCTCTCTCATCTCTCATCCATCTGATCTATTAAACCTACCTTAAATAACCAGGACCCACAATACAGAGACCTACAGCAGGGCCACTTTATGGATGTGAATACATCCTGCCCTTCATGCCTTCGGGAAGTTCAAAACCTCTTTAATTTTATTTTTAAATTTAGACATACAGCACAGTAACAGGCCCTTTCGGCCCACGAGCTCGTGCTGCCCAACTTACAGCCAATTAAACCACTCCCGTGGTACTTTTTTGATCAGTGGGAGTAAACCGGAGCCCCAGGGAAAACCTATTGGTCATCCAGATTTTGGGGGTCGTCTTCTACAAAGAGTATCTCTTAAAACCTACATTAGACGGAAATTCATGGGTCATTTTATACACGAGTAGTCCGATACTCCGGCTTTTAGGGTATTGGGAATTTTAAATTTAAATCTAAATTTAGACATGCACAGTAACAGGCCTTTCAGCCCACAAACCTGTGCTGCCCCAATTGCCCAATTACACCTAAAACACTTGCGCGCGCGCACACACACACACACACACACACACACACAGAGGCACGAGCACACACCACACACACACAAAGACACACGCACACACACACAGGCACGAGCACACACCACACACACACACACACACACACACAGGCGCAAGCATGCACCACACACATGCACAAAATCACATACATGAAAAGATGGGGGTGAGTGGGGACTAATGGAAACCAGAGGTCGATTTTCTGGTCAGGGTAATATTGAAGGTTGGGCGGAAACCAGAGCACCCATGGAAAACTCACGCAGACATACAGATGGTGGTGGATTTGAACCCGTGTTGCTGGTACTGTAATAGAGTTGTGCCAACCACTACACTAAACGTGCCGTGGATAAACAGAGTCAATTTGGTGACCATTAGACTGAGAAGTTAGCTGGTGGTCCCCTGGCCAACATCATCCAACACTAACAATCGATTGTTTTCTTCCCATGGGATTTTGGTTGTTATGCCATCCAGCCTGGCAGCAGTAGATTTAACATTGAGAGCATTGTGGGAGATCCCAAGGAGAACTGCAATAGGATATTCTACTAACAGCACCTCTGCCAATTCCATTCAGATTTTGAAGATTTTAGAAGGAAAGATCATTGTGGGTCATGACCCAAGGTCAGATTTCCGCGTCCTGCAAGCTGACATTACCGACTATTCCATCCGGGACACCTCCTCCTGCAAGCTACTGATTACAAAAGCAATGCTGAAAACTGACAGGCGTGCCTCCCTAAAAATTCTCTGCCAGCATTTGCTGGGGAAAAGAATACAGGTAAATGTGAGAAGATGTGCAATGCCACGTGAATGTTTCCAGAGGAATGTCTCAAATATTTTCCAAGATTCAATATTCTTTAATTGTCGTGTAATAAAGCAGAAAATGTAATATTACGCAAAATGTCCTTTAGTCTGCTGCAAGGCAAAGAGTCACCATTAGTATGGCCCAGTGCCTCTCAATGTAAGAGAAAGAGAATTAAACAAGAGTCCCTTCGGAGACGTTGAGTGTCCGTGGATTCACCTCCTGCAGATACATAGACCCCTGTTTGATCCGTTGGAAACCTGAGTTCCAGATCCAAATCAGAATTTATTGTCGTGTAGATGTCCTCGATGGAGTGAAGCCTGGTGCTTGTGATGTCGCAGGCTGAGTTCACAACCCTCTGGAGTTTATCTTGTCCTGAGAGTTGGGTCCGGCAGTTTGCCCTCTAACTACAACTCCACTGCTTTCAAATCAAGTCCACACACCGCTGGCCAACCAAATTCATTCACTGCTAGAATCATAAAATTATTCCCACATTCCTGTTTTCCCATTTTCCAAATTTGTTGCCCCCCAGACAACAAATCACTAGCTTGAGGAAGTTCAAGGAAAGGCAAGAGCATGATGGTATCTTGGCCATCGGCGAAAGGTTGGTGGAGCTGATGCCCTCACAAACCAGCCCCCCACATTTATCCTGGCCTTATCTTGGCCGTGGAGTTGGGAATTAGAGGCACATTCAGTAGAGTGGAAACAGACCCTTCAGTCCATCTTGTTTATGCTGACCAACCATTTGGTGTATATCCCTCTAAACCAGCCATTCTCAACCTTTTCTTTTGGCTTAGGACTCAGCTCAAATTTTGAGAAGCCGCCATATTCACCACATGTGCTGTTGAATAGGACGATCCAAAACTTTTTTTAAAAATCACCTTAAAGTGGGGCGTCCTCTACGAGGGGTCTAAAATTCTTCCCTCGACGACAAAGTCTCAGTTCAGCCGCCATCTTCCTGCCAGCTCCGACGCCATCTCGCGCATGCCCCGTTAGTGAATTGCAAAGTTTCAGAGCTCCTCCGCCCCAGTCTGACTACTGTCCGCTCTGTACAGGCTTTAAACAGCCTGTTGCAGGAGCCAACCAACAGTGGTTTATTTTAAAATATCCAAATAAAATTTAAACTTTAAATTATCATTTGTTATTAAAATATTGTGCTTTTAACAGCATCCACTGGTCAGCGGTAAGTGCCAGATTTGGGGTGGGTCATCTTATACAAAGGGTATCGCTCAAAACCAACATTTTAGGTGGAAATTCTGGGGTCGTCCTATACAGAGTCATCCAGTACAATGGCATATTCGGTAGATGGTTTCCTCCATACTTTTCTCCTACTGACTACATAAAAAAACCTAAAAATGATTTCACTCTGTGCCCTCCCCCCCCTCCCCCCCCTCCCCCCCCCCCCATTAAATGTACTGTGCAAACTAATCCTATTTATATACCTGTCCAAATGTCTTCATCCGAATGTTGCAATGTCTCCACTTCGACCTACCCACCACCCTTCTCTGTGAAGGAGCTTCCCCTCCAGGCTCCTCTCACCATGAAGCTTTGTCCTTCAGCTTTAAGATCCTCCTATCCAGCCACTTTCAATGCAGAGTGAAGCTACATCCATATAATTCCTCAATTGTAGGTGGGGTATAAAACCCTCCATGCTGTCCTCTTAGGCAGGGCAAGGGCAGAGTAAAGCCATTGGGTCATGCAGCTTGTAAGCAGGACCTTTGAGTGGGAACAGAATATCAAGCTTATGCAGTAAAATCTCTGGTATCCGGAATCTATGGGGTTGTTGATGCTGGATATTTGAATTTTCTGGTTGCCTGAGACACACTTTTACAATGCCTAAGGAATACACCTGCATTAAGATCAACTTTATTCAAACAGCTGCTGTGGACGGGACACGACCGGGGCATTCCACTGGCTCCCATCTTCACCAAGGGGCTCTGTGGAGAATATTTACTCTTACAATTATAAATTTATTTACGTTTTAATTTATTAATTTAGTTCCTCGAAATTTTTTCTGCTGGTTGGTTGAATTCCAGATACTGGAAATTTTACTGTATTCACAAGAGTTTAGAAGAATGAGAAGGGTTACCATAGAAACCCACAAGGCTCAACTTGAGTTGGGCAAATTAGAAGCAGGAAAGTTCCCAATGGCTGAGAAAAGTCTGCAGACGCTGTGATTGTAGTTAAAAACACTGAAATACTAGAAAAACTCAGTTTTGCAGTGTCCATAGGAGGTAAAGATATATTACCGATGTTTCGGGCCTGAGACCTTCTTCAAGGCACGAGTATAAAGCAGGTAGATGTCTGCATTAAAAGGCTGGGGAGAAGGAAAGAGAGCGGGGAAGGAGAACAGACCAACAGATAAAAGGAATTAGACATGGATAAAACAGGAGAGGAAACGTGAAAATTGATTGGGGGAGAGATGACTGTGAATGCAGATTGAAGGAAAGGAGAGAGAAAGGAGAAATAGAGATGGATAAGGCCCACCCAATCCCATTCTCAATGGTTTTCACCAATGGTGGAGGGGTCATGAACAAGGGGACCACTGTCTAAGGATTGAGCACAAAGGACCAAAATGAGAAATTCCTTCACCAGAGGGAAAATACTGTATATATCTATCTAGGGGCTGAAGAGATCTTACAGAGAACGGGGAACTGAATCTGAATGAATGTTATTGATCAGTAGAGCAGGCTCGAACCTTGATGTATTTTTTTTGTGCAGCACCCCTGCTAATACAATGTGTTCCCCTGTCATGTTCCTGATGGTTCTCACTTCTCTCTGACAGGACGGTTTCAAGGGACACTCCTCTGTGGAAGATGCAAGTGCAGCAATGGAACTTTTCAAACTCGTGGACACCATGTGGGAGCGTTACATCAATGAGGGGCAAAGGGTGGAGATAGTTAACCGATTTGAAAGATACAGCAGATATTAATGAATAAAACAACCTAACAGATGAGGAAACTCCTCTGATTTTCATATGCCACTTGAACATGGAATCATATCTGCTGATAGACCAGGATCACAAACTGCCTTCCATTATTTTATTCTCTGAGCTCAATTGTTCTAGAATTTAACTTCCTTAGATCTTACTCCTTGAAACCAATGGTCGTCCTCTGTGTGGCGCCTGGACCATGGGGCAGGCAAGGTCAACAATGCTTCATTCTGCCTTACTCAGAAGAGTAGGGCCCACTCTTGGTTGTTTATCCTTCTTGCTTCACTCTTTTTAGCTCAGGGACTTGAGGCAATCCATTAGCACCTAATATTACACCGGGTGACTGAAGAGCCTACCTGGACCCCAGTGGTGGAGAGACTTATGACCCTGTTAAATACTGTATATGGTGGGCTATTGCGCAACTATGCACCTATGTACCTTAAATCATTGTTATAGTTTTAAAGCACCTTTTCATCGGACAATACCTCACGTTTGATCATTTTCTTTAAGACTTGTTTGTTGTGTCTGTGTGTGTGCACGTGTTTCGGTGTGTACGCGCGCACCGAGGGATGCATGTGTTTAGGTGCATAGGAGTGTGTCTGTGTGTGCATACCATATCAGGTTTATTGTCATCTGACTGTACAAGTACAACCCAACGAAACAGCGTTCTCGGGTTCTCAGTGCACAACATACAGACACACATCTAGACATAACACATATACAAACAAACAATACATATGCAGGATTAGTATTTTGACTATACAAATAAATAAATATTGTTTCATCAATATGAGAGACTCGGGTGGTTAGTTCCTTTGGTCGCTCAACATTCTCGCTGCCTGTGGGAAGAAGCTGTTCCTCAGTCTGGTGGTGCTGGCTCTGATCCTCCTGCATCTCTTTCCCGATGCGAACAGCTGGAAGATGCTGTGTGCAGGGTGGAAGGTGTCCTCCATGATTTTTGTGCATCCTCTTCAGACAACAATCCTGGTAGATCATGTCGGTGGGGTGAGGGGAGGGAGACTCAGTGATCGTCTCTGCTGCTCTAATGGTCCTGCAGGGCTGTGGTTGTGCATGGGTGTGTGTGAGAGTGTGTAGATGTGTGTATACGTATGTGTGTGAGTGTGTATATGTATGTGTATGCATGTGTTCATATCTTTGTATTTATAGTGGTACACCACTGGCCTACTGCAGGGGGCAACATTTGTACCTGCAGGAGTGTAAGGGGGACAGGACAACACCTGGCCGACTGTCAATCAGCCGGCCTGAAGGGATCAAGCCCCACCCAGTTGGGTGTCAATCACCCTCTGGGATATAAGCCTGCGCTGGTCTCCTGAAGCTCACTCAGAGTCACTGCAGCTACAGCCAGCCTGTGGATTAAAGCCTGTAGTAAATCTTTACTTTGTGCATGTCTGATTCTGGCAAACAGCGCACCACAGTATGTGTGAGTATGTATATGTGTATGTCTGAGTGTGTGTATATGAGTGTGTGTATATATATCTATATATATATAGATATGAGTGTGAGTGTGTATATATGAATGTGTACATGTATGCGTGAGTGAGTGTATGTGTATATGAGTGTGTGAGTATGAGTGTATATGAGTATATATGAGTGTGTATATAGATGAGTGTGTGTATATGAGTGTAAGTATGTGTGAGTGAGTATGTGTATATGAGTGAGTATGAGTGTATCAGAGTGTGTGTATATATGAGTGTATGTATGTATATGAGTATGTGTGTGTATAAGTGTGTGTATATATGAATGTGTGTATTTATATGAGTGTGTATATAGTGTTTGTGTGTATATATGAGTGTTTGTATGTGTGAGTGAGTGTGTGTATATGTATATATGAGTGTATGTGTGTGTATATGAGTGTGTATATAATTGATTCTGTATATGAGTGTGTGTATATGAGAAGGTGTATATGAATGCGTGTATATATATATATCTATATACATGAGTGTGTGTATATTTGAGTGTGTATATATGAGTGTATGTGTGTATATGAGTATGTGTGTGTATATAAGAGTTTGTATGTATGTGTGAGTGAGTGTGTATATGTGTGCATATGAGTGTGTATGTGTGTATATGAGTGTGTGTGTTTAAGAGAGTGTGTGTATATGAGTGTGTGTGTATATATGAATGTGTGTATATGAGTGTGTGTATATATCAGTGTTTGTATGTATGTGTGAGTGAGTGTGTGTATGGGTTTGTACATGAGTGTGTATGTGTGTATATGTGTGTGATTGTGTGTACATGAGTATGTGTGTATAGGAATGTGTGTATATATTACTGTGTGTATATATGAGTGTGTATGTATATGTATGAATGTTTATGTGCATATATGAATGTATATATGTATGTGTGAGTGAGTGTGTGTATCCATGTATATGAGTGTGTATGTTTGTAAATGAGAGAGTATGTGTGTATATGAGTGTGTGTATATAGAGTGTGTGTATAAATATGAATGTTTGTATATATGAGTGTGTGTATATAGAGTGTGTGTATATATATGAGTGTTTGTATATATGAGTGAGTGTGTGTATGTGTGTGTATATGAGTGTGTATGAGTGAATATGAGTGTGTGTGTATATATGAGTGAATGTGTGTGCATATATGAGTGTATGTGTCTGTATATGTGTATATATGAGTGTATATATGTTTGTAAATGAGTGAGTATGTATGTATAGGAGTGTATGTATATAAGAGAGTGTGTATAAGAGTGTGTGTGTATATGAATGTGTGTGTATATGAGTGTTTGTATGTATGTGTGAGTGAGTGTGTGTATTTGTGTGTATATGAGTGTGTATGTGTGTATATGAGTGTGTGTCTATATGCGTGTTTGGGGGTATATATGAGTGTACTTGTGTATTTATGAGTGTTATGTATGTATGACTGTGTGTATATGAGTGAGTATGTGCATATATAGTGTGTGTATATAAGTGTGTGTATTAGAGTTTGTGTGTATGTATATATGAGTGTGTTTGTATGAGTGTGTGTGTATATGACTATGTATATGAATACGTGCATGTATATGAGTGTATGTGTGTGTATATGAGTGTGTATGTGCATATATATGAGTGTGTATGTGTATAAGAGATTGTATGTACATATGAGTGTTTGTATTTATGTGTGAGTGAGTGTGCGTATGTGTGTATATATGAGTGTGTATCTGTGTATATGAGTGTGTGTGTATAAGTGTGTTGGTGTATATATGAGGGTGTGTGCATATGAGTACGTATATGAAAGCGTGTGTGTATATTGAGTGTGTGTATGAGTGTGTATATAATTGCTTTTGTATATGAGTGAGTGTGTATATGAGTGTGTGTGCATATATGAGTGTGTGTGTATGAGAGTTTGAGTGTATATGAATGTGTGTGTATATGAGTGTATGTGTGCACATATATGAGTGTATGTGTGTGTATGTGCGTATATATGAGTGTGTATGTGTGTATATGAGTATGTGTGTGTATAAGAGTGTGTGTGCATATGAGTGTGTGTATATGTGTGTGTATATGAGTGTGTGTGTATATATATATATGAACGTGTGTTCATATATATGAATGTGTGTGCATAGGATAGTGTGTGTATATATGAGTGTTTGTGTGTATATATGATTGTTTGTGTGTATGTGTGAGTGAGTGTGTGTATGTGTGTATATGAGTGTGTGTGTATAAGAGAGTGTGTGTATATATGACTGTGTGTATATCAGCATGTGTGTATATATGAGAGTGTGTGTATATATGATTGTTTCTATATATGAGTGAGTATATATATATATATGAATGATTGTGTGTATATATGAGTGTTTGCATGTATATGTGAGTGAGTGTGAGTGTGTGTATGTATATATGAGTGTATGTGTGCACATATATGAGTGTGTGTGTTTATGAGTGTGTGTATATATGAGTGTGTGTCTGTACGCATGTTTGTGTGTATATATGAGTGTATTTGTGTATTTATGAGTGTTATGTATTTGTGAGTGAGTGTGTATATATGTGTGTATGTGTGTATATGAATGTGTGTATATGTGAGTGTGTGTGTATATAAGTGTGTGTATGTATGAGTGTATGTGTGTGCATATATGAGTGTATGTGTGTATATGAGTGTGTATGTGTATATAAGTGTGTATTCGTGTATATGTGTATGTGTGTGTATAAGCGAGTGTATGTATATATGATTGTGTGTGTATATATAAGTGTGTGTGTATATAAAGTGATTGTGTATATATATGAATGTTTGTATGTATGTGTGAGTGAGTGTGTCTATCTATGTATTTGAGTGTGTATGTTTGTAAATGAGTGAGTATGTATGTATAGGAGTGTGTGTATATAAGAGAGTGTGTGTATAAGTGTGTGTGTGTGTGTATGTGTGTGTGTATATGAGTGTGTGTATATGTGTGTGTATATGAATGTGTGTGTATATATATATATGTGAATGTGTGTGTATATGAGTGTTTGTATGTATATGTGAGTGAGTGTGTGTATGTGTGTATATGAGTGTGTGTATATATGTGTGCGTGTCTATATGCGTGTTTGTGTGTATATATGAGTGTATTTGTGTATTTATGAGTGTTATGTATGTATGAGTTTGTGTATATATGTCTGTATATGAGTGTGTATGTGTGTATATAGTTTGTGTGTGTCTATAAGTGTGTGTATTAGAGTTTGTGTGTATGTATATATGAGTGTGTTTGTATGAGTGTGTGTGTATATATGATTGTGTGTGCATATGAGTATGTATATGAATGTGTGTGTGTATATATGAGTGTGTGTGTATGAGTGTGTGCATATAATTGCTTGTGTATATAAGTGTGTGTGTGTATATGAGTGTGTGTGTATATATGAATGTTTGTATTATGTGTGAGTGAGTGTGTGTATATGTGTGTATATGAGTGTGTATGTGTGTATATGAGTGTGTGTGCATAGGATAGTGTGTGTATATATGAGTGTTTGTGTGTATATATGATTGTTTGTGTGTATGTGTGAGTGAGTGTGTGTATGTGTGTATATGAGTGTATGTGTGTGCATATATGAGTGTATGTGTGTATATGAGTGTGTATGTGCATATATATGAGTGTGTATGTGTATAAGAGATTGTGTGTACATATGAGTGTTTGTATTTATGTGTGAGTGAGTGTGTGTATGTGTGTATATATGAGTGTGTGTGTGTGTATGTGTGTGTGTGTATGAGTGTGTGTGTATATATATGAGGGTGTGTGCATATGAGTGTGTATATGAATGCGTGTGTGAATAATGAGTGTGTGTATGAGTGTGCGTATGAGTGTGTGTATATAATTGCTTGTGTATATGAGTGAATGTGTATATGAGTGTGTGTGTGTATGAGAGTTTGTGTGTATATGAATGTGTGTGTATATAGGGGTATATATATATATGAGTGTTTGTGTGTATATATGAATGTTTGTGTGTATATGAGCATTTGTGTGTATATATGAGTGTGTGTGCATATGAGTGTGTATATAAATGCGTGTGTGTGTATATAATCGTGTATGTATGAGTCTGTGTGTATATATGAATGTGTGTGTATGAGTGTGTGTTTATATATGAGTGTTTGTGTGTATATATGAGGGTTTGTATGAATATATGAGTGAGTGTCTGTACATGTGTATGTGTGTATATGAGTGTGTGTATGTATATATGAGTGTATGTGTGCACATATATGAGGGTATGTGCGTGTATATGAATGTGTATGTGTGTATATATGAGTGTGTATGTGTGTATATGAGTGTGTGTGTATAAGAGTGTGTGTGTGTGTGTATATATGAGGGTGTGTACATATGAGAGTGTATATGAATGTGTGTGTGTATATAAGAGTGTGTGTATGAGTGTGTGTATATAATTGTTTGTGTATATGAGTGAGTGTGTATATGAGTGTGTGTCTATATATGAGTGTGTGTGTGTATGTATGAGAGTGTGTATATATGAGTGTGTGTGTATATATGATTGTTTGTATGTATGTGTGAGTGAGTGTCTGTATGTGTGTGTATATGAGTGTGTATGCATGCATATGTGTGTTTGTGTGTATATATGAGTGTTTGTATTTATGTGTAAGTGAGTGTGCGTATGTGTGTATATATGAGTGTTTGTATGAATGTACGAGTAAGTGTGTGTATGTGTTTGTATATGACTGTTTATGTGTGTATATGAGTGTGTATGTGTGTATAAGAGTGTGTGTTTATATATGAGTGTGTGTGTGTGTATATATGAGTCTCTGTGTGTATATATGATTGTTTGTGTGTATGTGTGAGTGAGTGTGCGTATGTGTGTGTTTATGAGTGTGTATGTTTATAAATGAGTGAGTATGTGTGTATATGAGAGTGTGTGTGTATATAGAGTATTTGTGGGTATATATGAGTGTTTGTATGTATGTATGAGTGAGTGTGTGTGTATATATATGAGGGTGTGTGCATATGAGTGTGTATATGAACGCGTGTGTGTATAATGATTGTGTGTATGAGTGTGCGTATGAGTGCGTGTATATAATTTCTTGTGTATATGAGTGAGTGTGTATATGAGTGTGTGTATATATGAGTGTGTGTCTGTGTATGAGTGTGTGCATATAATTGCTTGTGTATATAAGTGTGTGTGTGTATATGAGTGTGTGTGTATATATGAATGTTTGTATTATGTGTGAGTGAGTGTGTGTATATGTGTGTATATGAGTGTGTATGTGTGCATATGAGTGTGTGTGCATAAGATAGTGTGTGTGTATGTATGATTGTTTGTATGTATGTGTGAGTGAGTGTCTGTATGTGTGTGTATATGAGTGTGTATGCATGCATATGAGTGTTTGTGTGTATATATGAGTGTTTGTATTTATGTGTAAGTGAGTGTGCGTATGTGTGTATATATGAGTGTTTGTTTGAATGTACGAGTAAGTGTGTGTATGTGTTTGTATATGACTGTTTATGTGTGTATATGAGTGTGTATGTGTGTATAAGAGTGTGTGTTTATATATGAGTGTGTGTGTGTATATATGAGTGTCTGTGTGTATGTGTGAGTGAGTGTGTATGTAGGTCTGTGTATATGAGTGTGTATGTGTCTATATGAGTGTGTGTATATATGAATGTGAATGTGTGCATATATGAGTGTATTTGTGTGTATATGAATGTGTGTGTGTATATAAGAGTGTGTGTGCATATGAGTTGGTGTGTGTATAAGTGAGTGTGTTTATAGATGAATGTGTGTATATGAGTTAGTGTGTATATATGAGTGTATATGTGTATTTATTAGAGTGTTATGTATGTGTGAATATGTGTGTATGTGTGAGTGAGTGTGTATAAGAGAGTGTGTGTATATATGAGTGTGTGTATGTGTGTGTATATGAGTGTGTATGTGTGTATATATGCATGTGTATGTGTGTATATGAGTATGTGTGTGTATAAGAGAGTGTGGTATATATGAGTGCATGTGTCTATATGAGTGTGTGTGTATATGAGTGTATGTGTGTATTTATGTGTGAGTGTAATGTATGTGTGAGTGAGTTTGTGTATGTGTGTATATATGAATACATTTATGTATATGAGTATGAGTGTATATGGTTGTGGGTATACGAGTGTGTGTTTATATATGATTGTGTGTGCATATGAGTGTGCATATGAATGCGTGTGTGTATATATGAGTGAATGTGTGTATATGAGAGTGTGTGTGTATATATAAATGAGTGTTTGTGTGTATATATCACTGAGTGTATGTGTGTATATGAGAGTGTGGGTATATACATATGAGTGGTTGTGTGTATATATGATTGTATGTATGTGTGAGGGTGTGTATGTGTGTGTGTATGTGTGTATATGAGTGTGTATGTGTGTATATGAATGTGTGCATATATGAGTGTTTGTGCATATGAGAGTTTGTGTGTATAAATGAGTGTTTGTATGTAGGTGTAAGTGTTTGTGTGTATGTGTGTATATATGAGTGTGTATGTGTGTATATGAATGTGTGTGTAAATGAGTGTGTGTATATATGAGTGTGTGTGTGTATATGTGAGTGTTTGTGTGTAGATATAAGTGTTTGTATGTATGTGTGAGTGTGTGTGTGTATATATGAGTGTGTGTGTATATGTGAGTGTTTGTGTGTAGATATGTGTTTGTATGTATGTGTGAGTGTGTGTGTGTATGTGTGTGTATATGAGTGTGTATGTGTGTATATGAATGTGTGTGTAAATGAGTGTGTGTATATATGAGTGTGTGTGTGTATATGTGAGTGTTAGTGTGTATATAAGAATGTGTGTGTATATATAAATGAGTGTTTGTGTGTATATATCACTGTGTATGTGTGTATATGAGAGTGTGTGTATATACATATGAGTGGTTGTGTGTATATATGATTGTATGTATGTGTGAGTGTGTGTATGTGTGTGTATATGAGTGTGTATGTGTGTATATGAGTTTGTAGGCGTGAAAATGAATGTGTGTGTAAATGAGTGTGTGTATATATAAGTGTGTGTGTGTATTTGTGAGTGTTTGTGTGTAGATATAAGTGTTTGTGTGTATGTGTGTATATATGAGTGTGTATGTGTGTATATGAATGTGTGTAAATAAGTGTGTGTATATATGAGTGTGTGTGTATATGTGAGTGTTTGTGTGTAGATATAAGTGTTTGTATGTATGTGTGAGTGTGTGTGTGTATGTGTGTGTATATGAGTGTGTGTGTATATGAGCGTGTGTGCATATGAGTGTGTATATGAGTGCATATGTGTATATAAGAGTGTGTATATAATTGATTCTGTATATGAGTGTGTGTGTATATGAGAAGGTATATGAATGTGTGTGTGTATATATATATATATATCTATATACATGAGTGTGTGTGCATGAGTGTGTGTATATTTGAGTGTGTGTATATAAGAGTGTGTGTATATGAGTGTGTGTGTATATAAGAGTTTGTATGTATGTGTGAGTGAGTGTGTATATGTGTGCATATGAGTGTGTATGTGTGTATGAGTGTGCGTGTTTAAGAGAGTGTGTGTATATGAGTGTGTGTGTATATATGAATGTGTGTATATGAGTGTGTGTATATATCAGTGTTTGTATGTATGTGTGAGTGAGTGTGTGTATGTGTTTGTACATGAGCATGTATGTGTGTATATGTGTGTGATTGTGTGTACATGAGTATATGTGTATAGGATTGTGTGTATATATTACTGTGTGTATATATGAGTGTGTATGTATATGTATGAATGTTTATGTGCATATATGAATGTTTACATGTATGTGTGAGTGAGTGTGTGTATCAATGTATATGAGTGTGTATGTTTGTAAATGAGAGAGTATGTGTGTATATGAGTGTGTGTATATAGAGTGTGTGTATAAATATGAATGTTTGTATATATGAGTGTGTGTATATAGAGTGTGTGTGTATATATATGAGTGTTTGTATATATGAGTGAGTGTGTGTATGTGTGTGTATATGAGTGTGTATGAGTGTATATGAGTGTGAGTGTATATATGAGTGAATGTGTGTGCATATATGAGTGTATGTGTCTGTATATGTGTGTATGTGTGTATATATGAGTGTATATATGTTTGTAAATGAGTGAGTATGTATGTATAGGAGTGTATGTATATAAGAGAGTGTGTATAAGAGTGTGTGTGTATATGAATGTGTGTGTATATCAGTGTTTGTATGTATGTGTTAGTGAGTGTGTGTATTTGTGTGTATATGAGTGTGTATGTGTGTATATGAGTGTGTGTCTATATGTGTGTTTGTGTGTATATATGAGTGTACTTGTGTATTTATGAGTGTTATGTGTGTTTGACTGTGTGTATATGAGTGAGTATGTGCGTATATAGTGTGTGTATATAAGTGTGTGTATTAGAGTTTGTGTGTATGTATATATGAGTGTGTTTGTATGAGTGTGTGTGTATATGTTTGTGTGTGCATATGACTATGTATATGAATATGTGCATGTATATGAGTGCATGTGTGTGTATATGAGTGTGTATGTGCATATATATGAGTGTGTATGTGTATAAGAGATTGTATGTACATATGAGTGTTTGTATTTATGTGTGAGTGAGTGTGCGTATGTGTGTATATATGAGCGTGTATGTTTGTAAATGAGTATGTGTGTATATGAGAGTGTGTGTGTATATAGAGTGTTTGTGGGTATATATGTGTGTTTGTATGTATATATGAGTGAGTGTGCGTATGTGTGTATATATGAGTGTGTATCTGTGTATATGAGTGTGTGTGCATAAGTGTGTTGGTGTATATATGAGGGTGTGTGCATATGAGTACGTATATGAAAGCGTGTGTGTATATTGAGTGTGTGTATGAGTGTGCATATGAGTGTGTGTATATAATTGCTTGTGTATATGAGTGTGTGTGCATATATGAGTGTGTGTGTAAGAGTTTGTGTGTATATGAATGTGTGTGTACATGAGTGTATGTGTGCACATATATGAGTGAATGTGTGTGTATGTGCGTATATATGAGTGTGTATGTGTGTATATGAGTATGTGTGTGTATAAGAGTGTGTGTGCATATGAGTGTGTGTGTATATGAGTGTGTGTGTGTATATATATATATATATATATATATATATGAACGTGTGTATATATGAGTGTCTGTGCATATATGAGTGTATGTAAATGAGTGAGTATGTATGTATAGGAGTGTGTGTATATAAGGGAGTGTGTGTATAAGTGTATGTGTGTATATGAGTGTGTGTATGTATATATGAGTGTATGTGTGCACATATATGAGGGTATGTGCATGTATATGAATGTGTATGTGTGTATATATGGGTGTATATGTGTGTATATGAGTGTGTGTGTATAAGAGTGTGTGTGTGTATATATATGAGGGTGTGTACATATGAGAGTGTATATGAATGCGTGTGTGTATATAAGTGAGTGTGTGTATATAATTGTTTGTGAATATGAGTGAGTGTGTATATGAGTGTGTGTGTATATATATGAGTATGTGTGTGTATGAGAGTGTGTGTATATGATTGTGTGTGTATATGAGTGTGTGTGTATATATATGATTGTTTGTATGTATGTGTGAGTGAGTTGATGTATGTGTGTGTATATGAGTGTGTATGCATGTATATGAGTGTGCGTATGTATATATGAGTGTATGTGTGCACATATCTGAGTGTATGTGTGTATATATGAATGTGTGTGCATATATGAGTGTGTGTATATAGTGTTTGTGTGTATATATGAGTGTATGTATTTATGTGTAAGTGAGTGTGTGTATGTGTGTATATATGAGTATTTGTATGAATGTATGAGTAAGTGTGTGTATGTGTTTGTATATGACTGTGTGTATATAATTGTGTGTGTATATGAGTCTGTGTGTATATGTGTCTGTGTGTATATATGAGTGTATGAGTATGAGTGTGTGTTTATATATGAGTGTTTGTATGTATATGTGAGTGAGTGTGAGTGTGTGTATGTATATATGAGTGTATGTGTGCACATATATGTGTGTATGTGTGTGTATATGAGTGTGTATGTGCATATATATGAGTGTGTATGTGTGTATATGAGTATGTGTGTGTATAAGAGGTTGTGTGTATATATGAATGTTTGTATGTATGTGTGAGTGAGTGCGTGTATGTGTGTGTATATGAGTGTGTATGTGTGTATATGAGTGTGTGTGTATAAGAGTGTGTGTATATATGACTGTGTGTATATCAGCATGTGTGTATATATGAGAGTGTGTGTATATATGATTGTTTCTATATATGAGTGAGTGTATATATATATATATGAATGATTGTGTGTATATATGAGTGTTTGCATGTATATGTGAGTGAGTGTGAGTGTATGTATGTATATATGAGTGTATGTGTGCATATATATGAGTGTGTATGTGTGTATATGAGTGTGTGTCTATATGAGTGTGTGTATATAATAGTGTGTGTCTGTACGCATGTTTGTGTGTATATATGAGTGTATTTGTGTATTTATGAGTGTTATGTATTTGTGAGTGAGTGTGTATATATGTGTGTATGTGTGTATATGAATGTGTGTATATATGAGTGTGTGTATATAAGTGTGTGTATGTATGATTGTATGTGTGTGCATATATGAGTGTATGTGTGTATATGAGTGTGTATGTGTATATAAGTGTGTATTCGTGTATATGAGTATGTGTGTGTATAAGCGAGTGTTTGTATATATGATTGTGTGTATATATAAGTGTGTGTATATAAAGTGATTGTGTATATATATATATGAATGTTTGTATGTATGTGTGAGTGAGTGTGTCTATCTATGTATTTGAGTTTGTATGTTTGTAAATGAGTGAGTATGTATGTATAAGAGTGTGTGTATATAAGAGAGTGTGTGTATAAGAGTGTGTGTATATGTGTGTGTGTATATGAGTGTGTGTATATGTGTGTGTATATGAATGTGTGTGTATATATATATATGTGAATGTGTGTGTATATGAGTGTTTGTATGTATGTGTGAGTGAGTGTGTGTATGTGTGTACATGAGTGTGTGTATATATGAGTGCATGTCTATATGCATGTTTGTGTGTATATATGAGTGTATTTGTGTATTTATGAGTGTTATGTATGTATGAGTTTGTGTATATATGTCTGTATATGAGTGTGTATGTGTGTATATAGTGTGTGTATGTCTATAAGTGTGTGTATTAGTGTTTGTGTGTATGTATATATGAGTGTGTTTGTATAAGTGTGTGTGTATATATGATTGTGTGTGCATATGAGTATGTATATGAATGTGTGCGTGTATATATGAGTGTGTGTGTATATATGAGTGTGTGTGTATGAGTGTGTGCATATAATTGCTTGTGTATATAAGTTTTGTGTGTGTATATGAGTGTGTGTATATATGAATGTTTGTATTATGTGTGAGTGAGTGTGTGTATATGTGTGTATATGAGTGTGTATGTGTGTATATGAGTGTGTGTGCATAGGATAGTGTGTGCATATATGAGTGTTTGTGTGTATATATGATTGTTTGTGTGTATGAGTGTGTATGTGTGTATATGAGTGTATGTGTGTGCATATATGAGTGTATGTGTGTATATGAGTGTGTATGTGTATATATTTGAGTTTGTATGTGTATAAGAGGTTGTGTGTACATATGAGTGTTTGTATTTATGTGTAAGTGAGTGTGCGTATGTGTGTATATGAGTGTGTGTGTATAAGAGTGTTTGTGTGTGTGTGTATATATATATATATATGAGGGTGTGTACATATGAGAGTGTATATGAATGCATGTGTGTATATAAGAGTGTGTGTGAGTGTGTGTATATAATTGTTTGTGTATATGAGTGAGTGTTTGTATGTATATATGAGCGTTTGTGTGTACATATGATTGTTTGTTTGTATGTATGTGTGAGTGAGTGTCTGTATGTGTGTGTATATGAGTGTGTATGTGTGTATATGAGTGTTTGTGCATAAGAGAGTGTGTGTATATATGAGTGTCTGAGTGTATATATGATTGTTTGTGTGTATGTGTGAGTGAGTGTTTGTATGTGTGTGTATATGAGTGTGTATGTGTGTATATGAGTGTTTGTGCATAAGAGAGTGTGTGTATATATGAGTGTCTGAGTGTATATATGATTGTTTGTGTGTATGTGTGAGTGAGTGTGTGTATGTGTGTGTATATGAGTGTGTATGTTTGTAAATGAGTGAGTATGTGTGTATATGAGAGTGTGTGTGTATATAGAGTGTTTGTGGGTATATATGTGTGTTTGTATGTATGTATGAGTTAGTTTGTGTATGTGTGTGCATGAGTGTTTATGTGTGTATATGAGTGTGTATGTGCATATATATGAGTGTGTATGTTTATAAGAGATTGTGTGTACATATGAGTGTTTGTATTTATGTGTGAGTGAATGTGCGTATGTGTGTATATATGAGTGTGTGTGTGTGTATGAGTGTGTGTGAGTGTGTGTGTATATATATGAGGGTGTGTGCATATGAGTGTGTATATGAATGTGTGTATGTATAATGAGTGTGTGTATGAGTGTGCGTATGAGTGTGTGTATATAATTGCTTGTGTATATGAGTGAGTGTGTATATGAGTGTGTGTGTGTATGAGAGTTTGTGTGTATATGAATGTGTGTGTATATATGGGTATATATATGAGTGTTTGTGTGTATATATGAGTGTGTGTGCATATGAGTGTGTATATAAATGCGTCTGTGTGTATATAATCGTGTATGTATGAGTCTGTGTGTATATATGAATGTGTGTGTATGAGTGTGTGTTTATATATGAGTGTTTGTGTGTATATATGTGGGTTTGTATGAATATATGAGTGAGTGAGTGTCTGTACATGTGTATGTGTGTATATGAGTGTGTGTATGTATATATGAGTGTATGTGTGCACATATATGAGGGTATGTGCATGTATATGAATGTGTATGTGTGTATATATGAGTGTGTATGTGTGTATATGAGTGTGTGTGTATGTGTGTATATGAGTGTGTGTGTATAAGAGTGTTTGTGTGTGTGTATATATATATATATGAGGGTGTGTACATATGAGAGTCTATATGAATGCATGTGTGTATATAAGAGTGTGTGTGAGTGTGTGTATATAATTTTTTGTGTATATGAGTGAGTGTTTGTATGTATATATGAGTGTTTGTGTGTACATATGATTGTTTGTTTGTATGTATGTGTGAGTGAGTGTGTGTATGTGTGTGTATATGAGTGTGTATGTTTGAAAATGAGTGAGTATGTGTGTATATGAGAGTGTGTGTGTATATAGAGTGTTTGTGGGTATATATGTGTGTTTGTATGTATGTATGAGTTAGTTTGTGTATGTGTGTGCATGAGTGTTTATGTGTGTATATGAGTATATGTGTGTGTATATGAGTGTGTATGTGCATATATATGAGTGTGTATGTGTATAAGAGATTGTGTGTACATATGAGTGTTTGTATTTATGTGTGAGTGAATGTGCGTATGTGTGTATATATGAGTGTGTGTGTGTGTATGAGTGTGTGTGTGTGAGTGTGTGTGTATATATATGAGGGTGTGTGCATATGAGTGTGTATATGAATGTGTGTATGTATAATGAGTGTGTGTATGAGTGTGTGTATGAGTGTGTGTATATAATTGCTTGTGTATATGAGTGAGTGTGTATATGAGAGTGTGTGTGTATGAGAGTTTGTGTGTATATGAATGTGTGTGTATATATGGGTATATATATGAGTGTTTGTGTGTATATATGAGTGTGTGTGCATATGAGTGTGTATATAAATGCGCGTGTGTGTATATAATCGTGTATGTATGAGTCTGTGTGTATATATGAATGTGTGTGTATGAGTCTGTGTTTATATATGAGTGTTTGTGTGTATATATGTGGGTTTGTATGAATATATGAGTGAGTGAGTGTCTGTACATGTGTATGTGTGTATATGAGTGTGTGTATGTATATATGAGTGTATGTGTGCACATATATGAGGGTATGTGCATGTATATGAATGTGTATGTGTGTATATATGAGTGTGTATGTGTGTATATGAGTGTGTGTGTATGTGTGTATATGAGTGTGTGTGTGTATATATATGAGGGTGTGTACATATGAGAGTGTATATGAATGTGTGTGTGTGTATATAAGAGTGTGTGTATGAGTGTGTGTATATAATTGTGTGTGTATATGAGTCTGTGTGTATATGTGTCTGTGTGTATATATGAGTGTATGAGTATGAGTGTGTGTTTATATATGAGTGTTTGTATGTATATGTGAGTGAGTGTGAGTGTGTGTATGTATATATGAGTGTATGTGTGCACATATATGTGTGTATGTGTGTGTATATGAGTGTGTATGTGCATATATATGAGTGTGTATGTGTGTATATGAGTATGTGTGTGTATAAGAGGTTGTGTGTATATATGAGATTGTGTGTATATATGCGTTTGTGTGTATATATGAGTGTGTGTGCATATGAGTATGTATATAAATGCGTGTGTGTATATAATCGTGTGTGTATATGAGTCTGTGTGTATATATAAATGTGTGTGTATGAGTGTGTGTTTATATATGTGTGTTTGTGTGTATATATGAGTGAGTGTCTTTATGTGTGTATGTGTGCATATGAGTGTGTGTATGTATATGAGTGTGTGTATGTATATATGAGTGTATTTGTGCACATATATGAGTGTATGTGCATGTATATGAATCTGTATGTGTGTATTTATGGGTGTATATGTGTGTATATGATTGTGTGTGTATAAGAGTGTGTGTGTGTATATATATTAGGGTGTGTACATATGAGAGTGTATATGAATGCGTGTGTGTATATAAGAGAGTGTGTGTATATAATTGTTTGTGAATATGAGTGAGTGTGTATATGAGTGTGTGTGTATATATATGAGTATGTGTGTGTATGAGAGTGTGTGTATATGATTGTGTGTGTATATATGGGTGTGTGTGTATGATTGTGTGTATATATGAGTGTGTGTGTATATATATGATTGTTTGTATGTATGTGTGAGTGAGTTGATGTATGTGTGTGTATATGAGTGTGTATGCATGTATATGAGTGTGTGTATGTATATATGAGTGTATGTGTGGACATATCTGAGTGTATGTGTGTATATATGAATGTGTGTGCATATATGAGTGTGTGTATATAGTGTTTGTGTGTATATATGAGTGTTTGCATTTATGTGTAAGTGAGTGTGTGTATGTGTGTATATATGAGAGTTTGTATGAATGTATGAATAAGTGTGTGTATGTGTTTGTATATGACTGTGTATGTGTGCATATGAGTGTGTATGTGTGTATAAGAGTGTGTGTTTATATATGAGTGTGTGTGTATATGAGTGTGTGTGTATATTTGAGTGTTTGTGTGAATATATGAGTGTTTGTGTGTATAAATGAGAGTTTGTATGTATGTGTGAGTGTGTGTGTATGTGTATGTGTGTGTATATGAGTGTATATGTGTGCATATGAGTGTGTATGTGTGTTTTTGAGTGTGTGTGTTTCCATGAGTGTTAGTGTCTGTGCATATATGAATGTGTGTAAATGAGTGAGTATGTATGTATAGGAGTGTGTGTATATAAGGGAGTGTGTGTATAAGAGTGTGTGTGTATGTGTGTATATATGAGTGTGTGTATTTATGTGTGAATGAGTGTGTGTATATGAGTGTGTGTATATATGAGTGTGTGTCTATATGCGTGTTTGTGTGTATATATGAGTGTATTTGTGTATTTATGAGTGTAATGTATTTGTGAGTGAGTGTGTATATATATGTGTGTATATGAGTGTGTATGTGTGTATATGAATGTGTGTATATATGAGCGTGTGTGTGTATATAAGTGTGTGTATGTATGAGTGTATGTGTGTGCATATATGAGTGTATGTGTGTATATGAGTGTGTATGTGTATATAAGTGTGTATATGTGTATATGAGTATGTGTGTGTATAAGCGAGTGTTTGTATATATGATTGTGTGTATATATAAGTGTGTGTGTATATAAAGTGTATATATATGAATGTTTGTATGTATGTGTGATTGAGTGTGTCTATCTATGTATTTGAGTGTGTATGTTTGTAAATGAGTGAGTATGTATGTATAGGAGTGTGTGTATATAAGAGAGTGTGTGTATAAGAGTGCGTGTGTATATGTGTGTGTGTATATGAGTGTGTGTGTATATATATATGTGAATGTGTGTGTATATGAGTGTTTGTATGTATGTGTGAGTGAATGTGTGTATGTGTGTATATGAGTGTGCGTATATATGAGTGTGTGTCTATATGCATGTTTGTGTGTATATATGAGTGTATTTGTGTATTTATGAGTGTTATGTATGTATGAGTGTGTGTATATATGTGTATATGAGTGTGTATGTGTGTATATAGTGTGTGTGTGTCTATAAGTGTGTGTATTAGAGTTTGTGTGTATGTATATATGAGTGTGTTTGTATGAGTGTGTGTGTGTATATATGATTGTGTGTGCATATGAGTATGTATATGAATGTGTGCGTGTATATATGAGTGTGTGTGTATGAGTGTGTGCATATAATTGCTTGTGTATATAAGTATGTGTGTTTATGAGTGTGTGTGTATATATGAATGTTTGTATTATGTGTGAGTGAGTGTGTGTATATGAGTGTGTATGTGTGTATATGAGTGTGTGTGCATAAGATAGTGTGTGTATATATGGGTGTTTGTGTATATATATGATTGTTTGTATGTATGCGTGAGTGAGTGTGTATATATGAGTGTATGTGTGTGTATATGAGTGTGTATGTGCATATATATGAGTGTGCATGTGTATAAGAGATTGTGTGTACATATGAGTGTTTGTATTTATGTGTGAGTGAGTGTGCGTATGTGTGTATATATGAGTGTGTATCTGTGTATATGAGTGTGTGTATAAGTGAGTGTGTGTATGAGTGTGTGTATGTGTGCATGAGTGTGTGTATATAATTGCTTGTGTATATGAGTGAGTGTGTATATGAGTGTGTGTGTATATGAATGTGTGTATGAGTGTGTGTTTATATATGAGTGTTTGTGTGTGTATATGAGTGTGTGTATGTATATATGAGTGTATATGTGTGTATATGAGTGTGTGTGTATAAGAGTGCATGTGTGTATATATATATGAGGGTGTGTACATATGAGAGTGTATATGAATGCATGTGTGTATATAAGAGTGTGTGTATGAGTGTGTGTATATAATTGTTTGTGCATATGAGTGAGTGTGTATATGAGTGTATGTATGAGAGTGTGTGTGTATATGAATGTGTGTGTATATATGGGTGTGTGTGGATATGAGTGTGTATATAAATGTGTGTGGGCATATATGAGTGTGTGTATATAATTGTGTGTGTATATGAGTCTGTGTGTGTATGAGTGTGTGTTTATATATGAGTGTTTGTGTGTATATATGAGTGTATGTGTATATAGTGTTTGTGTGTATATATGAATGTTTGTATGTATGTATAAGTGTGTGTATGTGTTTGTATACAACTGTGTATGTGTGTATATGAGTGTGTATGTTTGTATAAGAGTGCGTGTTTATATATGAGTGTGTGTGTATGAGTGTGTGTGTATATATGAGTGTTTGTATGTATGTGTGAGTGTGTGTGTATATGAGTGTATATGTGTGTATGAGTTTGTATATATGAGTGTGTGCATATATGAGTGTGTGTGTATATGACAGTGTGTGTACATATGATTGGAACAGGCTCCAATCATAAGGGAACAGGCTCTTCGCTCCACCATGTCTGTGCCAACCTTGATCAACTCCCTGCCTGTCCATGTGTGTCTAAATGCCCCTTAAACATTACAACCACATCTGCTCCCATCACCCTTACCATTTTGTACCAGCAGTGGATTCCAGGCACTCTCTGTGTAAATAAAATACTCAAGGGATTCCATGTTTAGAGTACATTCCAGTTTCCAATGGCCCTGTCCCATTTCAGTTTCTTAACCCTTTGGACTCTGGCCATTTTTAACCCATGATTGTATATTACACACTCCAGACCGGGTCCCTGGATAAACTACAGTACGAACTCCAGTATCAACCAGTTGATGTTTGGGTATAAAACCAGTCACGGAAAACAGACACGGAGTATATGCACTTGCTCGTCCCTGAAAGCAGGGACATGGAATCCAAAGGGTTAAATCTTACCTATGATTTCAATTAATACATTTCCTTTTTACAGAATGCTAAGAGGCCCTTTCGGTCCACCAGCCCAGGCTGGCCAATTTACACTTGATTGATCTACAAACCCTGGTACATTTTTTTGAATGGTGGGAGGAAACTGGAGCCCCTGGGGAAAATTCACAGAGAACGTACAAAATCCTTACAGACAGCAGGGATTCCAACTCCGGCCTCAATCGCAGGTGCTGTAACAGCGTTGTGATAACCACACTAACCCTGCCGCCCCGTCTCTCATCATTTCTGAACCTTATCATCCTTGTCTTTCTTCCTCCATAGAACATAATAGTCCTGAATTCTAACCAGCTGGTCTTTAATTGAATCCAGGGGTGAAACATGAAAGTCTGCTGACGCTATGATTGTAGTAAGACACACACAGAACGGCTGCAGGAAGTCGGTCAGTCTCACAACGCCTGCCGCAATAGTGTGGATCTCCCAGTGTCCACCCTTTTCAACTCCCCATCCCACGCTGACACATCTGTCCATGGTCTCATGCGCTGCCAGACTGAGACCACCTGCAAATTGGAGGAATAACACCTCATCTTCTGTCAGCACCCTCCAACCAGATGGCATTAATATCGACTTCTCCAGTTTCTGTTAAACATCCCCCCCCACTCTTCTTCCCCCTTTCGCCTTTCCCCCCAGTTCAGTCTCTCCCTCTCCTTCCCCTTTCACAGAACCAAAACCAATTCTCTCTCACCTTTCCTCTTATCTTATCCAATTAACATCGTTTGTTGGTCTGAACTCCTCCCCCTCCCAGTCTTTATTCTGACACCTTCCTGTTCTTTGCTTATACCTTGAAGAAGAGCTCAGGCGCAAAATGTCGGTAATATATCTCAACCTCCTCTGGATACTGCGAGACCAGCCGAGTTCCTCCAGCATTTCTCTGTGTCTTTAATTGAATCCCTCAAGTTAGCTGTGGACCTACCTGATTATTAATGCTCCCTCCCAATCCATTCTTCCCCAGATCCTGCCTAATAATATTATAGGTTGCCTTTCCCCAATGTTCTTTTCTTTAAGATCCATAACTATTTGTAAGCATGACGAGCTATGATCACTAGTCCCAAAATTCTCTGCCATGGAAACACCAATCACCTGGCATGGCTTTCCTCACAAAACAAGGTCAAGTTGGGCCCCCTTCCCTGATTGGAGCGTTTATATACTGTTTCAAGAAACCATCTTGGATCCACTCTACAAATTCTGTCCCACTGAAGCCTCTGATACATCCCAGTCAATATTGGTACATTAATCTGCCTGTGGAAGATGCCCCAGATGAGAGGTAGAATGGGGGGCGGGGGCTGATGGGAACGTGCAGTTGGATTATGGAAAAGGGAGCTTGATGGTGGGTTATCCGCTGAGCTGCTCCTTGTACAAGTCCACAAAACCAAGCCTGCTTTAATCATCAAACATCTTCAGAGAAGGATTCTAATCTGGGAACAGTGAACAACAAATTTTTATAAAAATGTTTGCTTCTTGAAAAGAAATTGGAGATTTTGATAGGGCAACTGAACACAAAGATAATTTCATATTTGCTGTATCACGTAGGAGTTGGATAAACATTAACTTTTATTGAATTTAGCCCTTAGTTCCATAATGACGTATGTTTGAAGTAGATATAAAAAAATGACATGATATCACACAAATTTTTTATATCTTAAAAATGGTGTGTAATAGGAAAGTTTAAAGGCGATCTGCAGTCTGAAAGCCCCATCAAGTGGACATTGCTAGTACTGCACCCAAGTCCAAAGGCTCGCCAGCAATATGAAGTTGCTTTAATTTTACTCCAGCAAGAGTGCAGAACTCTGGTCCTCCTCATTCTGCCTGACTGGCAATAAAAGATGTATTCTACATCTTTTAAACTAAAGGACAGCTTTTAAGGGCCCACTGCTCATCAACAGGGAAGACCGCAAGGGTGAGCTTAAAGTTGAACCTGAGTTCATGTTAAACAGTAAAATAAAACAGGAACATCAGATTCATCTAAGAAAGGGAATTCAGACTATGTGCCATGAAAAAAAAATCCTTGCAAAGGTAGAGTTCAGCAGAAAAGTCTGCAGATGCTGTGATTCTAGTACAATAGGACCTAAATGCTGGAGAAACTCAGCAGGTCATCTATGGTAACCAACATTTTGGGCCTGACCCATTCGTCAAGGTATGAGCAAAACTCAGGAAGGTGCCTGAATAATGATAGGGGGAGGAGAGGCGATGGGGAGGTGGAGCACAGGGCCATAGGCAAGAAGTGGCGTAGCAGGGAGGCACGGTTGGTGTAATGGTTAGCACAACGCCCTTATAGCGCTAGTGATCGGGAGCGGGGTTCAAATCCCATGCTGTCTGTAAGGAGTTTGTTCGTTCTCCCCGTGTCTGTGTGGGTTTTCTCTGGGGGCTTCAGTTTTCCCCCACTGTTGAAAACGTGCTGGGGGTGTAAACTGGGTGGCCCGGACTCATGGGCTGAAATGGCCTGTTACCATGCTGTATGACTCAATTTATAATTTAATATTAAAAAATTTATGAGGTTGGATATGGGTGGGAGGGCAGAAGAGGAAAAAGCTGAGAAAATAGAGTGAGGGGATAGCTCTGTGATTTGAGAGGAAAGGAGGTGGGCACCTGGAGGAAATTCACAGAAAGATGGGGGGAGAGAGAGATGGGAGGAGCCTGACAGAAACTGGAGAAGTCAATGTTACTATCTGGTTGGCAAATGCCCAGATGGAACATCAGGTGCTGTACCTCCAATTTGCGGGTAGACGGTTTGCCAGTGCATGATGCCAAGGACCAGACGTGTCAGCAAGGGAATGGGTGTGGAATTAAAATGGTTGGCCCCATGGTTGCAGCAAACTGAGTGAAAGTGCTCAATAAAACCATCTTTGAAGTGGAGTATCTTGTGTCTCCATCCTGCCATCGGGAAGCAACAAAGAATAGCAGTGAGGAAAGTCAGGGGGCAGAGCAATGAGTTTCCTGGACCAAGTGGCCCATTTCTCATTCTCGAAGCACGAGAAAGCCTGAATGAAGACAGGTCACAACGTAACTCATCATCCGGAGACTGCAACACATCTCTGCTCCAGTCTGCTGTTGTTAAAGCACAGAGTAATAATTGCCAATACTGCATTATTAATAAATTTTTGAGAAAAGCTGAGATACTGTGGATGGCATGCTGAGCACCACACTACTACAGTGCCAGGAAGGCAGGTTCAAATTCAGCGCTGTCTGTCAGGAGTTTGTACGTTCTTCCTGTGTCTGTGTTGGTTTTCTCCGGGTGACTCTGGTTCCCTCCCACCATCCAAAAAAAAAACAAAACAGGGTTCAGTTATTTGGCCATTGTGATAGAACAGATTCTATCACCAATGTGTATATGTACATATGTACAGATGGTCGTGTAGGATGACTGTGATTGACTGAGAGTGTAGCACCACCTACTGGCAGGTCTTAAAAGATTGCTCCTAGCCAGACCAGGTCATTCTGGACTGGTCGACCTACTTGTGATATGCTCCAGTCTTTTAGTTAATAAAAACCTTGGTTTGGATCAACAAGTCTTTGGTTCTTTCGATGTGCACTACAGCCACATTGGTGTATTTGGACGCCACGGGCCAAAAGGGTCTGTTACAATTCTGATTCTCTAAATTGTAAAAACATTGTAAGTGAGGACCATGAGATGCAGCAAAATAGACTTTAATCCCTTTCCAATTTTTAGTTGACTGGGAGTCACTTCCCCTCATTCATTTTCCCATTGAGGCCAAACATTGGGACAGTCTGCTGTAACACAGCACAGGCAACCGGCCGGGATGGAGCAGACAATGGGTGTCTGGTACTAGATTGCCTTCCTCTCAGTGAACAACTTCTTCAGGACAATCACCTGTCCAACGGTGACCAGGAAGAGGATGATGGTCTCACTCGCCGCCCAGTAACTAATGTGGGTGTTAATACTGCTGGCATGCAGCCAGTCGACGAGAGCATACAGACGTTGTTGTGACTGCAGGCTGGCCACCTTTTTCAGAGCACGATGGATGTTGTTGCAGGAAGATTCCAGCTAAAGAATTAAACAAAAAAAGCATCAGGATGTCTACTGAAATGGAAGCAGGCTCTTCAGCCATTCTTGTCCATGTAGTCTACCCCAAGCTTGTCCTATTTGCCTGTGATCCGCCCACATCACCTGTCCTATCCACGCACCTGTCCCCCCGCACCCACCACTTCCTCCTATGGCTCGTTCCATATATAACCACCTCCTTCTGTGCGAAGAAGGTGGGACTTAAACTCACCACCAGGCAAGGACAAATGCAAACACTAGGCAGCAAGTTGCAATGTTTCTGTGTACAACACTCGGTCGCTCCGTTACAGGAAGGATGCGAGGGCTTTGGAACGGGCAGAGAGAGGTTTATGAGGATGCTGCCTGCTTTAGAGGGTATGAGTTCTGGGGAGAGATTGGACAAACCCGGTTGCTTTCTCCAGAGCGTTGGAGGCTGAGGGGTGCCCTGATGCTGGTTTATAAAATCAGCATCTTCCCCATGGCAAAAGTCAAAGTATCATACGCCATAGGGCACACATTTAAATCGAGGGGGAGAAAGTTAAAAGGATTTTTTTTTTTTTTTTACACAGCAAGTGTTGAGTGTCTGGAATGTGGTGGTGAGCAGATCAAATCGTAGCATTTAACATGGATCAAAATAGACACGTGACTAGCAGAGCTGGGACTATTCTCTTTGGAGTGTCACAGGATGAGAGGAGACTTGCTCAAGGTCTAGAAGATTATGAGAGGCATAGATAGGGTGGACAGCCAGCACCTGTTTCCCAGGGCAGGATCAGCAAACACCAGAGGATGTGTGCACAAAGTTTAGGGGAGATATCAGGGGTAAGTTTTTTTACGCAGAGTGTTGTGGGTGCCTGGAATGCCTTGCATGAGATGGTGGTGGAGGCTGGGACATTAGGGAGATTTAAGAGACTCTTAGACAGGTACATGGATGGAGGAAATGTGGATTTACCCACCCAGAGTAGGGTGGGTTTAGTATATTTTTTTAGATATATGGTTTGGCACAACATTGAAGGCCGAAGGGCCTGTACTGTGCTGTAATGTACCATGCTGTATGTTCTAATATGAAGGATATGGAGGGACATCTGCCAAGGGTAATAGGAAGAGTTTTAGTTTGATTTGGAGATTGTAATTGGCACAGATGCAGGTGGTCGAAGGGCCTGTTTTATGTTTCAACACCATTCACTTCTACGGATCCCACTGGGTGAAATTTTCATGGCCAACTGACCTGGGTGAGGGGAGAAGTCTTGCCGGGGACAACTGGAGACATTTTGTCAACCTGTAGGTGGAAGAAGACCACTTTGTGGGTGAAGGAGGAGAACTGGTTGCCAAAGCAGAACTTGTAGTCCCCTGACAGCTCGGCTTTCTTGTGGAAGTCTTCTTTGTGTATCTTGTGCTTTCTGTATATCATTTGTCCTTTCGGATCTTCAATGAAGCAATCCACATCGTAGTGACCACCTCCAACTACCTGAAGAGAACAATGATGTTGAACTTCATCAATACATCCAACTAGGATCTGCTGGAAGGTGTAAGTAGCATCATTCTAAAGCAGATATTCAAACCTCATGCAGCAAAAGACTAAGTCCTTATCATACGACCAATACTTAATGTATCTCATCAGCATTCTTGGGGAGAGAGAATTCCAGAGATTCACCACCTTGTGGGAGAAGAAATCTCTGCATATCTCAGCTTTAAATGACCAACCCCTTATTTTGTAGCTATCCTCTTGTATATGATTCTCCCACTGGTGGAAGCACCTATAGGGAACACTGCTGTCGGAGAGCAGCAGCAGTCATCAAGGATCCACACCACCCAGCACATGCTCTGTTCTCATTGCTGCCATCAGGGAAGAGGTAAAGGTGCCACAAGACACATACCACCAGGTTCAGGAACAGCTGCTATCCCTCCAAACTCAGGGAGGGACTCATTTAAAGATGCTTGCATTTTATAGTTTTTATCCTCCCTGTATTGCACAGTCAGTTTGTTTACCTTTCTTTATTTGTTTACATGTGTATGTTGAACACAGTTTCTTTCACACCACCAATAAGTGGTCATTCTGCCTCATCCGCTGAAAAAAGAATCTCAGGGTTGTATGTGATGTCATGCATGTTCTCTGACAATAAATCTGAAATCTAAAGGAACGTCAACCTCTTTAGGGGCCTAATTTGATAGGATTTGACATTATTAGGCAGGATTTGACGTTATTAAGCAGGAATAGATTGGAAGCATCAATAATTGGGTAGGTCCAAAGCTAACATTAAAGACCAGTTTGTCAGAATTCAGGGCTGTTTGAGTAATGTCGCCCCTCATTCCTCCATCCAAGGAACACCAACTCACACTGTCTCTCGCAATAGGACAACACTCTCATTACAATTCTCCTCCCTTCCATCTCCTTTTAATTCAGAATCAGAATCAGAATTTATTGTCATGAACAAGTCACAAAATTCGGTGTTCCGTGGCAGCGTCACAGAGCAAACATTCATCCAGAATCTGATGGCAGTAGGGAAGAAGCTGTCCTTGTGCCGTTGAGTTCCTGGGCAGGGGGCCAATGGAAACCAGACTGTCTTCTGTTACTTTTACTGGATCGCTCCACAGAAATGCTTCGCGGTGCATTGCAAAGCAAGCAAGGCGAGGAGGGTGAGGCAACCCCTACCCTTCAATGCGGAACTGATGTCAGTCAGCTATTAAAGATGCCTCATCAACTGCTTTGACATTTTTACTCAACCTGAAGGTCAGTGGTTTGGTCGTAGGCCAACTGTGGTCTCAGGAGTCTAGAAGATTGGAGGAGAAGCTTCTCAACTCATACCCAGCGTACGTGCACGGTGAGGCCGCATCTGGAGAACTGGGCGCAGTTCTGGTCTCCTTACAGGAGGAGGAACGTACTGGCTTTGGAGGCGGTGCAGAGGGGGTTCACTAGGTTGATTCCAGAGATGAGGGGGTGGCCTATGAGGAGAGATTGGTGTCTTGAATTTAGAAGAATGAGAGGGGACCTTATATAAACATTATGAAAATAAAGTTATGAAAGGCACAGGTGAGATTGAAGTAGGCAAGTTGTTTCCATTGGTGGGGGAGACCAGAACTAGAGAACATAGCCTGAAGATTCAGGGCAGTAGATGAAGAGGAACCGCTGTTCCCAGCGGGTGGTGATCTATGGAATTTGCTGTCCATTGAATATATCTGAGACAAGATTGGACGGATTTTGACATAGTAGGGGAATTGAGGGATATGGGGAAAAGGCAGGTGGGTGGGGATGAGCCCATCATCAGATCAGCCCTGATCTTACTGAATGTGGAGCAGCATTGATGGGCCGAACGGCCTATTCCTGTTCAGGTTCTATTATTGTGACTGCTTTTAACAGACATGACATTTCCGAACTCTTGTCGACCTTAGGGCAGGCAGAGAGTCGCCACGTTGTCCATCTCCTGCAGCGCCCGGTGTTAAAGCCGGGCAGGACCGGCCAGTACTGGGAGGGGGAGACCCTCCCGATTCCAGCGCCGGGTTGTTTCAATGCAGCCTCCTTGAAAGTGGCGCTACACAAATGAACCCCCCCCCCCCCCCTACACACACACACACACACAGCTCAGCGGACCGGGCAGCAGCCATGGGGAGAGATGGTCTGGCTGGGGCTCCCAGCTGAACTGCCCACGGCTGCTGGCCGGAGCTGCCATCCCGATGGTCCCGGAGCTCCTGACGCCCCTGGTCCGACTCGGCCAAGTCTGGAGCTCACCTTGAACAGGAAGGTGTAGTCGGAGCCCTTCTCCATCTCTTCGAAGAAACACTGAACATCCTTGTCAGCCAGTTCGAAGACAAGGCGGACGAAGGCTTGGCACGACCAGCAGGGCAGCAGCAGAAGCAGCAAGGCACGCGGAGTGGCCATCGCGCCGGGAGGAACCTGCAGCAGGCGCCGCGGCCAGCGCTGGATTCCCCGGCTCAGCGGGCGGGGCGTGTCCCCAAACGTGGCGCCGAAGAGGACGGGCTCCTCCCACCAGGGCACCAGCACGCGTGGGAACCCCTCCGCTCTCCACCCATTCCCCCGGCCGGAGAATGCCACGGCTTCAGCTAACAACCGTTCGGCCCATCGCATGCCTGCTCGTTTACTTCCACCTCTTTCTCATTATTGTCGTCTGATTGCACCCTGATGAAATAGCTCCGGTCCTCGGGGGCAAAACAGGCAGACACACAACCAGGCATCACACACGCACACACATGCAGGGCAAGTTTTCATCTCTGCAAAGAAATATTGTTTCATCAGGTCAGTGTGAGCTGTTCCTTTGGTCGTTCAAGATTCTCCCTGCCCCTGGGAAGAAGCTGTTCCTCAGCCTGGTGGGGCTGGTTCTGATCCTCCTGGATCTCTTCCCCCACAGGAGCCGGCTGGAAGATGCTGTGTGTGGGGTGGAAGGGCTCCTGGATGATTTCGCTCACCCTCTTCGGGCAAAGATCCCGGTAGATCACATCGATGGGGGGGGAGGGAGACCCCTGTGATCCTCTCTGCCGCTCTTATGGTCCCGTGGCTTGACCTCTGATCCATTTCTGTGCAGCAACCGTACCACATAGTGATGCAGCCGGCCTGGACGCTCTCGATAGAGTCCTGGAGAAGCTGGCGGCCGGGAGCCTTGCCCGCCTCAGTCTTCTCAGGAAGTGCAGTTGCTTTTGTGCCTTCCTGACAAGCAAGGAGATGTAGGTTCACAATGGGTCCCAAGTTCAGTGAGCTCCAAGGTACTTTCCACTCTCTTTTATAGTACTGGTAAAAATGGGAGGCACTGGAAACATCACAAAACATTCAAAAAACACTCGACCATAAGAATTTATCCTGCTATTTTTTCTCAATACTATCAAAGTATTTTATGAGACTTCTGACTAGAATGAGGCATTGGATAGAACAGAGTACAGGCCCTTGGCCGACCGATGTAAACCTACTCAACAAACTAAGCCTTCACACCCAGGCTGGAACAACCAGATCATGCATTGGGGAAAACCAGACACCCTGGGTAAGTGGCAGGTTGGCCAGAGCATCTCAGAAACAACCCACCCAATGCCCCTGTCACCCTTGACCATATATTGAGCTCAATTGGGAGGGGGTGGAAATAAATCATCCTCAATTATAAAGATGCTGCTAAAATAAAATTAAAGCATCTTTTTCTTAAAAGCACAGAGGGTGGAACTCTTAAATAATTAAATATTTTGGATAACTGTTCAATTAATTCCCTTGTCTTGGAACATCTACCACCTCTCTGAGATTTCCAGAGCTTGTTGAGAATCGAAAGATGTTGAAGGCTTTTAGCCTGCGGGCCTTTATAAATTAATGCATAGAATACAGGAGTTGGGAAGTGATGTTGAGACTGTACAAGGCATTGGTGAGGCAACATTTAGAGTACTATGTGCAGTTCTGGTCACCGAATGATAGGAAGGGTATCAACAAGGTAGAGAGAGTGCAGAGAAGATTTACAAAAATGTTACCTGGGTTTCAGCATCTGGAATACAAGAGAAGATTGAGCAAATTAGGTCTCTATTCTTTGGAGCGTAGAAGGCTGAGAGAGGACTTGATGGAGGTATTTAAGATTATTAGGGGGATAGATAATGTATATAGGAGAGATTGAAACAAGAGGACATGAGTTAAGAGTTAAGGGGCAAAAGTTTAGAAGTAACATGAGGGGGGACTTCTTCACTCAGAGAGTGGTGACCGTGTGGAATGAGCTTCTGGGAGAAGTAGTGGTGGCAGGGTCCATTTTATCATTTAAGGAAAAATTGGATAGGTGTATGGATGGGAGGGGAATGGAGGGTGATGGGCAGGGTGTAGGTAGGTGGGACTAGAGGAGAGGACTTAGTTCGGTGCGGACTAGAAGGGCCAAAATAGCTTGTTTCTGTGCTGTAATTGTTATATGGTTCTATGTTGGCACATCACCCCAGACCCACTCAATGTTTTCAGTGTTAAAATATATTAGTTTCATTACACGGGGGAGGTGGGTGGATGAGAGAAAGGGTTGTGGAGGGGAAGTGTGTAATTAGAAGCTGAGAACTGTTCTGTCCTGTACAGCTACTGATGCAGGATTTGCAGGAACTTCTGTTTGAAGTGAGGATTTCAGTTTATGCTCATTAGCTTAGAACTAACCTATAAATCCACAGGAGCTGGTTTAATGCTTTATATGGAGGGAAAATGTAGATGTATGCTCTTCATGTGAATGGCAGATACACAGACTGGGGGTTGTGGGGGGGGGGGGGGAAGGGAGGGGAAGAGGTAGTATTGAAAATCTTTATTTTAAATTTAGACAAATAGACATATGGCTCACGAGCACATGCTGCCCACATACCCCAATTAACCTACAAAGTCTGTACATTTTGAAGGGCGGGAGGACCCAGAGGAAACTCACACAGATTTCTTACAGACAGCGTCGGATTCAAACTCCGGTCATTGGCGCTGTCACAGCGTTGCACTAACCACTATGCTAACTGTGTTTTATTGCTGACTTACAACATAGAGACTGTTACCTCTGTTTCAACTTGGAGGAAAAGAAAAAGATGCTCGATTGAGGCACTTTGGCTTGAAATGTCACCCATTTCTCTCTCATTAATGCTGCCTGACCTATTGAGTTCCTTCAGGAGGTAGTTCCATTTAAGTACATTCAGCTTACATCCCTCTAAATCCCCGTCTAAATATCTTTTGAATGTTGCAGTTGTTCCAGCTTCTATCACTTCGCCTTACGTACCCACCATCTTCTGTGTGACGACAATGCCTCTCAGATCTATTTAACGCTTTCCCCTCTCACCTTAAACTATGCCTTCAATGGCTAGAGGCAACAAGACCTTTGCTTCAATGTACTCCTACAGCTAGGAGTGAAAACAGCATTTACTTACAGACAACTTGTACTGCAAAAGCAGCAAGTTTCAGGCATAGCACTGGATACCTGTCTCTGAGACCATCCATGGGAGCATCCCATAGACCAGAGAGTCCTCTGTTACGCAGCTGTTCCATTTGAACCTTGTGAAGAAGGAACCTCGCCTCTTTTCCCCTTTGGGATGCTGCCTTAATAACAGTACTCTCATCTCACCACTGGGAGCCAAAGTTTTGCTCCAAGGTTGCAAGGCATCCTGGAGTGAACTGGTTCTAGCACAACCTAAACTGACTCCCCATGAGCCGTTTAGTGGTAACTAAGGTGCCATTTACAGCACTGTTGAAAACAGCTTTCATCATGCTTATGTGTGAAAATGGTCGATTATGTCGGTATAAATGAGCCAGATTGGATTTTTTTTGAGCAGTACACATCTGAGCAATTTGGAGCATTGTCAGAGAGCTGCCATTGTAACTGTACTGTTAGAGTTTGACTAGAAGCATAGCAAGTTCTGGAATCCTGATCTTTGTCTGAGTACCAAGATTGAGAGATTTTGATATACCAAAGGGCAGATGATAGGTGATGGACCAGCCACTATCTCATTGAAAAGCAGGACATTATCAATTTGCTAACTGCCCCCTTGCAATACTTATCTCTATTTTGACTCCTTATGGCATACAGAATGGCTGCACAGGTTTTGCTTTATCTGAAACCAATTAAAGACAAATTATTGTGTCCGCAATTTCGATCACCGGCTTTGAAGTTTGGAGGTAAACTTTTATCCTCTGCTGGATCCCGGGACCCTTTCCCATTGTCCTGTCTTACAAACATAAAATAATGTGTAAGGTTGGGCTTGAAACACTTTTTTAAAAAGCCAAGGGACTCCATCTTCTCTGGTCGGTCACTGTGTAATTCGGATGTTAATCGTTAATCTCCCTGATGCATCTCCAAGGCTTGAATGCCATCATGTTACAATCATAGATTTGAGATTTCATATTTATTGTCAGAGTACATACATGGCATCACATGCAACCCTGAGATCCTTTTTACTGCACGTGAGGCAGAATTGCCGCCTATTGGTAGTGTAAAAAACTGTACTCAATGTACACATGTAAACAAATAAAGAAATGTGAGCAAACTGTGCAAGACAGAAAGAAAAAAAATCAATGGTTGTGTGTGGAGGAAATGTGGCTTCCCTCCCTGTCTGGAATGTGTGTATTACAGGTAGCCATGTGTTCTCCCCTGTCTGGAACTTATTCGGAAGTCACATCACCTGTCAGTCAAGGTTGGACTCCAGCCACTAATTTGTGCACACCTTGCCATTGGCTAATTCAAATCACTCAGCATCACTATTGGCTAGACACACAAACTACCACTCATAATGATAGCCCCAGACACTGCTTCATGCCACGGTTGCTACTGTGGACGTAACTTGGAAGGGTTGCGGGTAAGGTGTACATTGCACTGAAGCTGAGCCATAGTATCACTATCGTTTATACTGCTATAGATCAATGCTTGCAGTAGAGCCACATCTCCTGACGATCAGAGGTCTGGGAAGGGTGTTACCCCTTCCCATGTGTGAATGTTGGCATTATAAATTGTGTACTGTGTAGCATTTTCCCACACTCCATAAATTGCACGTGCATGTTTTATTCCTGTAATGTTTTTCATACACTCCTATAAATTGTTGGATGATAATAAAAGTTACGTGATTGCAAACCCTTGTGTCCAGACTCATCTTGCTGTGAACCCATTGAATCTGATACCTTTCTCAACACAACAAAAGTGCAAAAGTAAGAGCCCCTGATTGAGTTTGTCGTTGAGGAGTCTGATGGTGGAGGGGTAGCAGCTGTTCCTGAACCTGGAGGTGTGAGTCTTGTGGCATCTACACCTCATTCCTGATGGCAGCAGTGAGAAAAGAATTTCTGAGCATGGAATTTCTGAACTTCAAAAGCCAAACTGTGTATAGTGTAAGGTAAAACATCATGAGATGGGAATGTGTAGGGAGTTACCCTGTACAGGGCAGTAACAAGAAGGGGAGGTGTCCTTGTACTCCTGTTAGGTAAAACATCATGAGATGGGAATGTACAGGGCTGTAACAAGATGTAAATGCATCCTTGTACTTACAAGATAAGAGAGACATTGATGGATTGAGAGGCAGGAAGCTAGCAGGGAAAGGATAGCAACAGTTTTAGTCATTGGACAAGTAATGATATGATGATGTTCTAAGCACATATCCAAGGGTATAAAAAATCACCATTTTGCTGATAACGGCAGAATGCATTCTCCGACTAACTTTGTTAGTCGCAAGTGTTACAATCCGGTAATAAAGAACAAAGAACCCTGATTTCGACTCAGTCTGGTGTTTGTCTCACTCATTCATGAACAAAGCAGACCTAACAATTGCAAGATCCCAAAATGACAAGAGTCCCTCTGGTATCATGGATCATTATATCTCCTCCAGAGAGGCCACTCATATTTACTGTCATAGACAAATCAGGCATTGATGAAGGACTCAAGCTCAAAACATTGGTTTGTGTATCTTTATCTTTGCTATTTGAAGGTCACTGTTTGACCAGTTGAGTTTCTTCAGCATCATGTTTTTATTTCAACCATGGAGTCTGCAGACTTTAGTGTTTTACAAAGGGACTGTGGAGAAAGGCAGGGGTGGATACCAACTTGGTGGGGGACGAGGTGGTATGAGAAGGTGGAAATAGTGGAACAGGATGGGGTGAGGAGCTTACCCAATGTCACAAAATTCAATGTTCATGCTATTGGGTTTTAAGCTACCGGTGGGGTGGGGGGGGGTTGGGGGAGGAAATATGATAGGCTGTTCTAGGTTACATTGGACCTCACTCTGACAATGGATGATCTATATGGGAATGGTGAGAGGAATTAGAACGGCTGGCAACTTGGAGTTCCTTTTGGGACCTGAGGTCAGAGCGCAGGTACTTGGCAAAGTGACGTGAGGTAGGGGTTGACAATATGGATCAAAAGTAGTCTGGTTCTCTCTAAAAGTCAACATTAACTGAACCAGACCATAGAATTATGGAACAAGAAGAATCATGAAATGATTAGTGTAACCAGTTAGCACAACACCTTTAAGGCCCCTGCGGCCCAGGTTCGAATCCAGCGCTGTCTGTAAGGAATTTGTAGTCTCCCCATGGCTGTGTGGGATTCCACTGGGAGCTCCGGATTCCTCCCACGTTCCAAAGACGTATGGGGTTAGTAGGTTAATTGGTCACATGTATCGGGTGGCCAGAAGGGCCTATTACCATGCTGTATCTCAAAACTTAAGTAACAAAAAAAGTAAATAAATTAAGATTGTGGAAAATAAAAGCTCTTGTTGTCAGTGATAATGTTGGCATGGTTTTCTTTCTAAGGAAGGAGAATGTCGGCATGAATTCATCTTCTTTGATTGGCAAAAGATAACGAGTGGCATACAACAGATCAAGCTTTAACAGTTCATAGAGGTGATGGGTGAAGGCACAAAAGGATGGTTGCCAGATTAGCTAATAACACCAAGGGCAGTCTTCCACCTACTCTGTCTAGACCTCCTGCTGAATCAGGTAAAGTGGCAACATGTAAAAGACCTTCCCATCCTGGACACACTCCCTTTTCTCCCCTTCTGTCAGACAGATGATATTTGAGCTGGAAAGCAGGAACTTCCTGATTCAAGGGCAGTTTCTTCTCTGCTGTTATTAAACTCTTGAATGGGACCCCTTCCCCCCACCCCATTGGTAAAAGAGGATGCCCTGCATTATGTCACATGGCTTTTCTCTCTCTCTCGCCTGCACTTTGTCCTTACTGGCACATATCTTGTAATTGGCTCTCCAGTGTAGTCTGGCTCATGACCTCGAGTGGAGCTTGGGCTGGGTGAAGTAACTGACTAGTTTCTAACTCGCTTGATCATATGTTTATTTCCAACATACCACACAAGATGGACCATTCAGCCCACCGAGTCGGCTCCTCCATTTGAATCATGGCAAAACTGAGCTCAAAGTCACATACCTTCATCCTTGCAGACTTGTTTATCTCAGTCGTCATGTTATCAAGCCCTCCATGATTTTAGACCCTAGTATCAGGTCACCTCTAAGCATTCATTGATGTAAAGTAAATAGATCAATCAGCCCAAGTCTATCTGCAGATTCGATGTTCCCGATATTAATGTTTGGTTGCCAGCCAGCACATTATTTTCCTTTATATCTTTTTGTCCTTGACTACATTATCAGAATCAGCGAGGGTAGTTCTTGGGTCAAACAATAGGGAGAAACAAAGCCAGAAAATAACTGAATGGGTAGAGCGATGGAGGCTTCCTGAACAAGAGAGAGGGAGAGTTTGGTTCCAATTATACATGGCAATCCCTGAGCAGACTGAGAGATCCAACCCCATGAAGTTGCAGGGGGCTCTACCCAACCGAGTGCTGTTACATTGGAAGCGGAAAGCTATTGAACATCTCCTGAGCCTTTTAAAGGACTCAGACTGGCACATATCTTCTGGCTACCCATCCCATAGGAAGATGATGGTTCCTTTCAGTCAGTTTGTGGGGTTGAAACCCCACTCCTCAGAAAGGAGCAACATGTGCAGAAAGGATTTAGGTGAGTAGGGGGTTGCACAGTTTCAGACCCACCCTCTTGACATTTCCTCTTGGATCCAGCGACAGGGTGAGGTCCAAGACAGCAGGGGGAAGTTGGTGGTTTATCTGCAAATAAAGTTTTTTCTTCTTAGTAAGTTTCCTTGAGATTAAAACCATAGAGTTGAGGAGCCATATAGCATTGAACGTCCACTCTTTGCCTGCATTTGGCCCATATTCTTCTCAACTCTTCCTGTCCATATCTGTTCAAATGTGTTTTGAACATCCAAATTGTGCCCACTCCTCTGGCCGCTCATTCTGGATATGGACCACCCTCTGAATGAAAACTTGACTCTCAAGTCCCTCTTAAATCTATCTCCTTAAACCTGTGGCCTCTGGTTCCAGGTTCATCACACCTAGAGAAAGCACTGTGAGCTTTATCCATCCTCACAATATTACATACCCTATAATCCCTGTTATCAGTCTATCCAACCTCTCTTGATGCTCAAGGCCTCAAGTCCAGGTTCTGTTCTGGGTCATTGGGCTCTGAAGTTGAGGCTGATGTGGACGCTGGAGCTTTGTGCAGGATGGACTACTTGATGTGGCAGGTGGGTGAGTTCTCCTGGAGTTGGTGCTCCCCTCTCAACATTGATGCTGGGCTTCCCCACTGACGAGGGTCTCAATGGCATGCCATCTGCATTTTGAACAGTCGTGGGCCAGGTGTTCGTGTGAGTTGTTGGGGATGATACAGCTTGTGATTATTCTTGAAGGGTTTCCTCTGTATTCTTGGGACTTGTATGATGTGGCAGAGCTCAGAGAGAGTGTCTCATTTGGGAATCTGTTGTTTAATTTTAGTTATTTTAAAAAAAAATTTAGACACACAGCATGGTAACAGGCCCTTTCAGCTCACAAGCCCATGTCGCCCAATTACACCCAAATGACCTACAATCCCTGTATAATTTTTGAATCGTAGGAGGAAACCGAAGCCGCCGGGGAAAATCCCCGGCAGAACGTACCAACTCCTTACAGACAGCGTGGGATTCAGACCCTGGTTCCGATTGTTGGCGCTGTAATGGCATTGTGCTAACTGCTACACTAACCGTGTGGCCTATTTGTGCATTGAGGTCTCATTGCTGGGCATTATGGGCTGGGAAAGAATGCTAGCATTGGTTCACTAATCCTGCCGATGGATTTGGAAAGTTTTACGGGGACAGTGTTAGTAGTATCTCTCTTTGTGCTTTGAGCTGCCAATTGTAGCCCATGATTCAGAATCATGTAGAAGTGCTTTAATACCCATTGCTGCTTTAACTTCATTCTTTTACATACTACACGGTGGTATTATAAATTGTCCAGAGGACTCGGTGAGTTTAAAAAGAGCAGAAAATATACAAGCCTCAGGTCTCCAGCTCCTACCAGTGTGCCTTGCCTGCACTCTGCACTCTCCTTGGCTCACATTCCCATGCAGACGCCGGACCATCAGGATTTCCAAATAATTAGATCCCATCTTATCAAAATTTTGATGTGAATCTGCCTGTATTAAATGTAAAGGGCAAGGCCTTTCAATGTGATGGAAAACATTTGCAGCTGTGATATAAATGAATATTTACACAACTGGTCATTTGAATTAATAATGGTCAGATGTGTGTGTAATGTAAGGGATTAATACCAGATAAAACAGAAAAGACACTTATGTAGAAATTATTCAAAAGAGCAACTTAGATGAAGAGGTTCTTATTGCAAAGCTGTATAAATAAATAAGATTATTTGGTTTGAAAGAATATCATAATTATGTAAATCAGGAAACTGGATTACTTTCAATTTTTAATGCTTGGTTTAGTATAATACAGAATCATGAAATTTTAATCCAGGTTCAGAATTAAAATGCCTGCTTGTTCTTTCATTAGGTGGATTGGTAGAATGAGAGCTTTCGGTTAAAGGACAGACTTGATAAGGAATAAAACGATTTAGGTATTAAGAGCAATCAGATGTTGTAGGCCATGCTACAAGGATGCATGCAAGCTCATTGATCAAGGCATTTGAAATTGATCCTCAGCGAAGAAACATAGTTGTAGATGATTGAAACACGTTAGATTATTATCATCAGTGGAGCATTAAAGACCATGACAGGAAGTGACCTCAGCAACTTAAAGGTGAAGATCTCATATAATGACTATTGCTTCCTAATTGTCTAATTAGGACACATAAACCTGCCAAGCAGTACTGTGAACCTTGCACAACTCAGATGGGACGATTTAGTCCATGAGACACTAGGAGGCACTAAAAGGTTTATACCTCGATGAAGGGCTCAAGCCCGAAAGGTCGGTCATCTTTACCTTTGCTATATAAAGGACACTGTTGGACCTGCTGAGTTTCTCCAGCATCGTGTCTTTACTTCAATCAGGGAGTCTGCAAACTTTCGTGTTTACACAAGACATTAATGTCTAGTATTCACAGTCTTCGGCATGGTGAAGGAATCTCATTTCACCCATTGGGTCTGCTGAACGCAAGACTATCCGTCCATCCCATCCATGGCTGTTTCTTTCTCTCTCTCCCTCCCTCTCCTTTGTTCCCTCTGTGCTGCGGGACTTTGATGTGCCCACCTTGATGATTGCACTGCAGAAAATGCTCCATTATCTCTAAGCCGCTTGGGGGAATGACCTATCGTGGCTTCACTCTATAAAAATGGGGTGTCCATTCCACCCCCCCCCCGCAGCCGTGGGAATGCTCCCTGTCCAGTTCCTTTAGCAAGTGGTTTATTTTTGCTTAGAAGAAAATCTTTTTCTCTGTGAAGCTAGTATGTAAAAGAGCTGTTCTGACCACAAGATTGATGACCCATCTGGAATCTTCCCCACTGTGCTCTGACGTGGAATTAATGGAGGAGGTTATGACATTGGTTGCACATACCATAAGTTAATGGGAGATCTGTGTTGCTCTGTTGAGATACCCTTGATAAAGCAGACGATAACGCTTCAAATAAAATAGGTGTGTGCTTTTAGCCATAGAAACACTGTAAATGGATCCAGTAAAGCAATGGAACAATGTCAGAAATGTACAAATGAACAGTTGGATGTTTTTAATAAAAGCACACAGAAATGCTGGAGGATCTCAGCTGGTCTCCCAGCGTCCTTTAGAGGTAAAGATATATTACTTCAAGCACAAGCAAAGAACAGGAAGGCGTAAGAATAAAGAATAATTGCTGCAATTACCACAATCTCTCTAACAGTCAAAACCGTGTAAAAGTCAATTCCCCCCATTTTTGGCCCCAGAATCTACTATTTTCCATATATTGCATGCAGAAGTACACCTGTCTGTTTCCAGCCCTCATATTCCACCCTTCTGTCTCCCACCCTGCTGTTTCCATCCATTTTTGACCTTGGCCACCTGCAGGATGGCAGGCCTTCGTGGCTACTTGCCTCCACCACTGTCTTGTGCCACATGGATTCCAGCTCTGGTTTCAGGCCTCCCAGTTTGGCCCCCACCAGATGTCAGGTACCTGAGTTGCATTGACTCCTGCTCTCTTTGCTTCTTCCCCCCACCCCCCCACCCCTCCCCCTCCCCCCACCAGTCTTCAGACTCTATTCTAACACCTTCTACCCTGAGGAAGGGCTCAGGCCCGAAACATCAGTAATATATCTTCACCTCCTGTGGGCGATGCGAGACCGGCTGAGTTCCTTCAGCATTTACTGTGTGTTTTAACCACAATCACAGCGTCTGCAGACTTTCGTGTTTTGCTTGGTTAGATGTTTTTGATTACAATTTCATGCAGATACCAGATCAGAGATCCAGAGGAGGGCAGAGACATCTAGAAGCTGGGAAAGAACATAGAACATTCCAGAGCAGCACAGGCTCTTCAGCCCACCATGTTGGATGTTGTACCGACCTGTAAACCTACTCCACAACAATCTAACCCTCCCCAACACACAGCCACACCCCTCTATTTTTCTCTGCATCCATGTGCCTGCCTGTCTTTTAAATGTCCGACTTGTACCAACCATCGCCACCACCAGAGTGCATAATTGATCTGAGGGTAGCAGCCATACAAGTCGATTCTTCACTCACTCTCCTCTGTTACAAGCCATGATTTTTGTAATTATGTAACAACATTTACTTTCCCACTAACACGATGAATTCAAGACGAGTTGTGAAGATTGTAACAAATAGAGAATATGCCAGTAAAGGGAATCACAAGGTTGCAATTTTAGAACAGTTCTCTGATTAATTTAACTCAAACTATGAAAGAACAGAAAGTATACATTCCTTATAAATACTGAACATATTTCCAATGTATCCAAAAGACACAATTACTGCAATTTACCATAACTTCTCTAATAGTTGAAACCATGTAAAAGTCAATTCCCCCACTTTTGGCCCCAAAATCTAGTATTTTCCATGTATCGCGTGCAAAAGTTCCACGCCTCTGTTTCCACCCCTCATATTCTACCCTTCTGTCTCCACACCACTGTTTTCACCCATTTTTGGTCTTGCGCATCCGAGCTCCCAATGACCCAAGTGCAGACTCTCACCTTGGCCGGCTGCCCATCTGAGCTCCTGATGCCCTAATCGTGGACCCTCGTCTTGGCCATCTATCCATCTGAGCTCCTGACCGCAGACTCTCACCTCGGCTGGCCACCCATCCAAGGTCCCAACGCCTCGACCACAGACTCTCGCCTAGGCCCAGGCCTCCCACTCATCCAAGCTTCCGACGCCCCAAATGTGGACTTACCACCCAGTCCCAGCTGCCCGCCTGCCCATCTGAGCTCATGACACCTCGAATGAGGCAGATACTTACCGCATCAAAAGCCGTGTGTGCAATAGTCGACCCCCTAAATTTTACCCTAAAAATTTGTCCACAAAATTTGACTATTGCATGCATATAACCAGGTTAAAGTATCTTTATACATTACCTGACCAATTAACATACAGTGTATTACATCCACCATTCGTCCAAGTTATTTGCCAGTCCACAATTCTGCTAAGCACCAAACAGCTTTCTGAGCCTCCCCTCCCCTATCAAAGTGATTTACTGGGAGGGCAAGCAAAATCATTGAGGACCCCTACCACCCCGCACACAGCATCTTTCATTTGCTCCCATCAGGAAAGAGATAGACAATAGACAATAGGTGCTGGAGTCGACCAATTGGCCCGGAGCCAGCACCGCCATTTATCGGATCATTTCTCTTTCAATAACTAATTCCAGTCTTATCCCCATAACCCTTAACTCCCCTGCCCACAAGAGCCTTATCTAATTCTCCCTTAAATCTATCCAGTGAATCTCCTAGAGGAGTATCAGAGCCAGAACCACCAGGCTGAGGAACAGCTTCTTCCCACGGGCAGTGAGAATGTTGAATGACTGATGAACTGCTCACACTAACCCTGTGACCCTACCTTTTATTTAACAGTGATATTTATTTATTTTAATATTTGTATATGGGTAGTGTGTGTATACATTGTTTGTATGTGTGCTATGTCCATAAGTATGTTTGCAGGGTGTTGCTTAAGGACTGGAGAACACTGTTTTGTTGGGTTGTGCTTATACAATCGAATGATAAATAAACTTGAAATTTGCACCAGTGCTCTTAAGAGACTAACTCGGACTTTTAAATTAAGTAATTCATGGTTCATTCTGAGAGGAGAATCACAGTGGACTTCAGCTGATTCCAGAGTTAAATCAAGTCCCCAGTGCGAAGAAAACTGCCTCACTCTACTGCAAATTCCACACTCCGCATTGTCTGTGACTCGTGCTACTTCCAAGCTCACAGTGCCTCTTCCAAGGAGATTTATACTCATTTGCCATTTCACTTGGTTCTTGTGGAGGTCTGGGATGCTGGTGATGCCCAGCAGATGACTTCCCCACGTCCAAGTGTGGTGTCAGTATCCCAAAAACACCAAGCTGTACATTGCCCAGGAAGATTTTGTTTTGTCTTTCGGAAGGACACAAACCTTCAGCAGTGTACCATTTTTCCATTTGAAACAGATGTGGCATGGGCAATATAAATACAATAGCCATTGAAAGAAAATTGGGGTGTACGCTTCATTTATTAACCAAACTTAGTTTCACTTGAACCAGTGATGGTAAGCTACATTAAAGAACTACTGAATCCCTGCTGTTGTGTAAATTCCTGCAGTATTTCCCACAGCAACTGGGGTGAGGCTTTGCAATTTTATCCCAAGTTCCACCCAGAACAGTATTCTGAAATAGTTATCACATCCCATGATAAGTTCTTTGGTCCACATCTTTAAGGTGCAATTTTTCAAAATGAAAGGCACAGTCATACAAGGAGCTGCAACATTTGGTAAACAACTTACAACATGCGGCAAAAATTCAATTGTGAAAATTACACTTAAAACAAAAGGTTTAACATTATTATTTTATAAGGAACAGATTGAAAAAAAAATGTGCTTCTGGGCAAAGAAATAATGTTACATATATTTGTGCATTTGAGGTTAAATTTTCACAGCTGAAAGTTCCAATGGTCACTTGACGCTTTATCAGAGTTCAGGACCCATCTTAGAGACCAGTGTTAATTTTGTACCCTGGTTCAAATGGGTGTAAAAAGTTTTCATTGCAGGGTGTTGAAGGAGGGACAATGGGATTGCTTCACAAGCCTGGTAAAGTTCCATCTCTCAACAAAAATTACAAAAGGATGGACTAAACACTCTTTGCATTGGTGTCTGTGGGAGCTTGGTCTGCGCAATTGGACAATTAATGTTTTCGTCACAACAGCACACTTTTAAAAAAATGTAACCCCCACTGGATGCCCTGAGTTTGTGTGGAACATGCAATGGAAATACAAGGCGTTCTGAAGTAAAACACAGAAGTCTGCAGACACCGTGGTTGAAGTGAAAACACGATGCTGGAGAAACACAGCAGGTCAAACATCATCCTTTATATAGCAAAGGTAAAGATGCAGAACCAACGTTACATCAAGGAATGAAGGGTTCAACCTGAAATGTTGGTTCTGTATCACTTTCTTTGCTATATAAAGGACACTGTTTGACCTGCTGAGTTTCTCCAGCATTGTGTTTTTACAGTGAGTTCTGCTCTTATCCAGTTTCTCTCATTAAACTGCTTTGTGTGATAGCAAGCCCCAACTGCGTAAAGATGCTTTCCTCACATCTCATATTTATAGCCCCGAGTTTTGGAAGCAGGAAATTAAATTGTTGAGAAATCACAGAGCCAACCTCTCCCCTGATCAATTCTCCCCTTTCCTCACTCCTGCCCATGTCTAATTAACTCCTTTTGTTAGCTCGTCTGTGCTCCCCCACCTGCCTTCTCTTTTAATTCAGGTGCCAGCCTGCTTTTCACTCACACCTTGAAGAAGGGTTCAAGCCCGAAATGTCAGTAATATATCGTTACTTCTGATGTTCACTACAAGACGGGCTGAGCTCCTCCAGCTTTTCTGTGTTTTTATGAAAATCACAGCATCTGCAGACTTTCGTGTTTCACTCAGTATATTTACAAGCATTTCTATGTAACAAGATTCTTCAAATGAACGTTAAAAATAATTTGCTTATTTTAATTCGTTAAATAGAATGCATAGCAGTGTGTCCCTTTTAATGCTAAAAGATTAAAGAGAAATGATACAAATGAAAGAAAATGAAATACTTAATAATTTGTTCGAAGTTTGGACCATTACATTTAATATTTCTGGGAGTGGAACGCTCAAGGATGCAACTTTGAAGTGATTTGTGGCAGCAGAAATGTGTACCAGTGCCAGCTCTGTGTCAGACCTTCCATCCCATGAACACACTGCACAATCACTGAAGCTCTGGCCCTGTGCTGACATCTCCATGGACGAAAGCTTCATATCAAGAAAAGTCGCGGTCATGAATGCAACTTGTTTTTCTTTAAAGTTCTATGTTTTCTCAGATTGGATTGGGGTGCATGGGAGAGGGGTTTAGAAGGCTGGTGGGTTGAGGAGACATGTGCCTGGAGTTGATTTGATCGACGCCTTCAGTCAGTTTTGGGACCGCTGCTGTGGTGTCAGAACACCATTCATTCACCTCATTTGTAGTGATCATCAAGAACCCCGTTGTATTCCCCCCATATTCCCTGATTCCACAACTCCATGCATCAGAAGCAACTGACAGTGGCTAACTAAGCATGCGAGAGGAGAGTGCAGCCGTTGTAGAACTTCCAGCCTCTAATGGGCAACATCAGAGATCAGGATTCTGGTGCTATGGCGCACCAGCTCTGTCAGCTACACCACTGTGCGACTCGTGGTTCAGATTTCGTGCAATGGCTCCCAGCCCTGGTTAAGCAATTGAGCACGTAGACCAGCTATTAATGGGTACTACCCTGTGGGCCAAAAGCACATTGAACGTGGGGGGGGGGGGCATGGGCTGAAATCATTAAAAAATTATATTTTTTTATGAAGTCGGTAGGAGAGAAGTATGGAAGAAACTAACTAAACTTGAAGGATTCGCAGGAAATGAGCCCATAAACTTTGGGCAGAGTCCAGCGGAGCCCGGAGCCACAAATAGGTTGAGAGTGGCTGATGTAGACAAGTCTGTAGCTCCAGTTCTGGAGGGGGACACTGTGGACAAACTGAGATAGAGGTGGAAGAGGGGAAGGGATCCACTCACACCCCTCCTCAACCAGCATCAACACCGGACAGGATATTCATTCACCCAACTTGACGTTGTGGGTAAAACAGGCGTGTGTGAGCAGATAAGGCAATAATCCGATACAGGCATTCACAGTTGGTGAGTAAACCCCAGCCTTCCTCCCTGACTGCAAACACTGATCTTCCCCAGAGCAGCTGGAAACATTTTACCCAGTCAGTTTCAAATCACCAAGTTAATCTGTGGGACACAGGCCCTTCACCCCATCAAATTCACTCTGACCATTGAGCACCCATTTACACAAGCAGAGTTTTATAACATAGAATTAGACCTTTATGGACCAATTTGTCCATGCTGACAAATTAGACGACCTAAGTTTGTCCCATTTTCCTGCATTTTGCCCACATAGTCCTCAACTTACAACCGTGTTCTATTCTGACTGACCTGGAAATGGACGTGTCAGAAATTCACTGTATTCGTTTTATCGTTCATCAGATTCAACATGGCAGACACCAAGGCCAACTCTCACAAGAAGTTGGCTACCCCTTCCATAGGTGCTATTTTCCAAAGATAGGCCCCTACTTTCACTCCAAGTGTATTTATACTGTATTTTTTTTGTCGTTATGTACGGATGGTTGTAACTCAGGGACTACCTGTATCTGTCATTAAATGTCATAACTGAACCCACTTCATCTTTCATCTTCGACCATGCACCCACCACGCTCTGTGTGGAGAAAGTTGTCCCTCGGGTCTCTGTTAAATCTTTCTCTTGTCACCTTAAACATCTGCCCTTGAGGTTTAGACTCCCCTCAGAAAAAGACTGCCTCTTGCACTCCAGAGAAAACCAGCTGATCCAATCTAGTCCCAATAGTATCACCATGAATGAACCTCTTCAGCTAATCTCTTTTATCCCTCTCATTTCTCCAATCAGTAATACCCCTCCTCCCCCATCAACCCTTCAGCTTCACGGCCACGGGCAGCATTTTACTGTGGCTGTCCATAGCTAATGGATTCAAGATAGGGTTTTAAAGAGAGCTTTTGGAATGTTGGCCTTCATAAACCATTGAGTACAGGAGTTGTATAAGACATTGGTGAGGCCAAATTTGGAGTATCGTCTGCAGTTTTGGTCACCTAACTTCAGGAAAGATATCAATAAGATTGAAAGAGTGCAGAGAAGATCTACTAGGATGTTGACAGGACTTCAGGAACTGAGTTACAGTTTAAACAGGTTAAGACCTTTTTCCCTGGAGGATAGAAGATTGAGGGGAGATTTAATATACAAAATTATGAGGGGGTATAGATAAATGCAGGTAGGCTTTTTTCCTCCGAGGTTAGGTGAGATATAAACCAGAGGACGGGGGCTAAGGTTTATGGGGAACATTAGGGGGACCTTCGTCACCCAAAGAGTGGTGGGAGAGTGGAACGAGCTGTCAGGTGAAGTGGTGAATGCAGGCTCATTTTTCACATTTAAGAAAAATTTGGACAGGTACCTCGATGGGGTGCATGGAGGGCGATGGACTGGGTGCTGGTCAGTGGGACTAGGCAAGAATGATAGTTCAGCACAGACTAGAAGGACCAAGGGGGCTTGCTTTCTGCGCTGTAATATTCTGCGACCTAATGCACTATTAATATTGAGATGACCACGTCAGGGTTGCTTTCTTTAGACTACAGTGGGAAGATTTAATTTAACTCTACAAAATTAGAAGCCCAGATTGGATGCATTGGAATGAATTATTTCCTTTGACAGATTGATGGCTAATTCAAGACATAGACTAACATTCATTTTAGAAAAGTTAAAGGGAAAATTTTTCAACCCATAACTGGTGGAGATAGGGAACACATTGCCTGAAGTGGTCGGGATGACAGAAATCTCTCCAGGTTTAAGAAGTATGAGAAGGTTTAATAAACTAGAGCTGGGAGATGGGGATAGTCTCAATATCTCTGTTGCTTTGATGGTCTCCTTGATCATCTTGGGGGATCTCACCAACCAAATACGTGCTCCCAAATTGTGGACCAATTGTTTCTGGGTTAAGATATGTAACAATCACAACACTGTTGGTGTAGCGGTTAGCACAACACCTTTACAGCACCAGCGCTCAGGACTAGCGTTCAAATCCCGCGCTGTCTGTAAGGAGTTTGTGAGTTCTCTCCGTGTCTGTATGAGTTTTCCCTGTGGACTTCCTGTTTCCTCCCACCGTTCGAAACGTAGCAGGGTGTTGGTTAATTGGGTGCAAATTGGACAGTGTGGACTCGTGGGCCGAAATGGCCTGTTACCAAGCTGTATGCACGTATGTCTAAATGAGAAAGCATGTGGGCTGTTAACTCTGCTCTGCCATTCAATGTGACCTGCTCCAGGCTTGTCTGCTCTTTTATGTTGGTTCCACCAAGGTCACAATTCCTGTTGCAAAAGAAGACATATTCCTCACCCTTGTTGTCCTCGTCTTGTACTTTTCTTTTCTCTGTTACCATTTAATCGCCCTACAATCTTTAAACCATTCTCTACACCCCTCAGTGTTACCGTTTTTGAAGCCGAACGCACTTTACTGGAGGAACTCTGTGGGTCAGGCAGCACGAGTGGGAGAACGGGAATGGTCAGCTCCTGCTCGAAAGGTCGACCATTTTCTCCCACCGCTGCAACTCGATCTGCGTCACCCCTCTGGCATATTGTGCCTGGCTTCAGATTCCAGAGCCTGCAGCTTCCTGTGAGCATCAATTTTATTCAACATAGACAGGAGGAGGAGTAGACCATCCAGCTCGTCAAGCCTGCTCCGACATCCTATGTGACTGTGGCTGATTTGACGATAGGCTTAAGAGGTTAACACAACATAAGAGGTTAAGACAACATAGATAGGAGGAGGAGTAGACCATCCAGCTTGTCAAGCCTGCCCCATCATCCTATGTGACTGTGGCTGATCTGACAATCAGCTTAAGAGGTTAAGACAACACAAGAGGTTAAGACAACATAAACAGGAGGAGGAGTAGACCATCCAGCTTGTCAAGCCTGCTCCGTCATTCTTTGTGACTGTGGCTGATCCGACGATAGACTTAAGAGGTTAAGACAATTATCTAAAACTACTTAGCTCAGCTGTTTCCAAACATCTAGGTTGTCAACAGCCACATCATCCTGTATTAAGTGAGTAGAGGAATCACTGAACAGATTTCTAAGCTATTTTCTGTATTTCTAACAGGGGGAAAATAGGTACTCCAAAAACCACAAATATCCATCAATAAATTTATTACATTTCTCACTATTAATCAATGGTGTTATTATTATTCCAGTTAAACAGCCGTCTTGGTGGTATCCTATCATTTCTTCAAGACAGCACCATGCTCTTGATAAAAAGCAAATTTGATGTACATTAAGGAGGTATGGTTAGTGCAATGGTTAGCACAGCACTATTTCAGTGCCAGCGACCTGGGTTCCAACCCGCTGCTGCCTATAAGAGGTTTGACCATCTACCCTGTGCCTGCTTGGGTTTCCTCCAGGTGCTCCGGTTCCCTCCCACGTTCTGGGGAATAGTAGGCCGATTGGCCACGTGAGTGACTAATTGGGCAGCTGTGGGCTGGAAGGGCCTGTTGTCGTGCTGTGTCTCTAAAATTAAAATTAAACAGATTAATAATTGAGGATACAGTAAACCTTCGGTATCCGACACCCATGGTTAATGCCGGATAAGTGAATCTGCCAGTTGCTTTTGCGCGATTGGCAAACTAACTGCTAGGGGGTGCCAATTTTAAACTTTCATATTTTTTACCTATTAATTTTCGGCGATTTTTTTGACAGTTGCTTGAATTCCAGATAATGCGGATTTTACTGAATATAAACAATGGAAAATTGTAGAATGGAAAAGTAAATGTGTTATTTTTTCACACTCTGACATTCCATTTTTAAGGCACATGGGAAGCAAGAATCTACCTTGGTTCAAAATAAAAGATGTCAGCGAATAAACCTGTTAAAGTATTGTGTCTTCTTTGAAGTGTTTCTAACATTCTTCTTTTTGTTTGCGTTGATAAAATGACTAAATTCTTATTTCTTTCAGCGCTGAACTCCAGAATTCAGAAATGCACAATTGAATCTCCTTGTCCAACCGGATGCAACATTGAACTTCCTTATGAGGCAGGTTAGCAGAACTAGGGCTTTTCTCTATAGAGCGAAGAAGAATGAGAGATGACTTGATAGAGGTCCTCAAAAATCACGAGAGGCATTGATAAGGTAATGGTCAGCGTCCTTTTCCCAGGGCGGGAATAGAGGACAAAGTGAAAGGAGGTAAGTTTAGGGGAGGCATTAGGTGCAAGTTTTTTTTAAACAGAGAGTTGTGGGTGCTTGGGGAGGTAGTGGAGAACAATCGGGGCATTTAAGAGACTCTTAGACAGGCACATGGATGAAAGAAAAATACAGGTTTACAAGGTAGAAAAAATTTAGGTTTTTTTTCTGGTACATATGGGTCAACACAACATTGTGGGCCAAAGGGCCTGTACTGTGGTTTAATGTTCTATGTTCTTTCCCTAAATGTTTTTTAATTCTACATTTATTCATATAGAGGCATACCAATGAAGTCTGAAAAAATATATTGTTGACTTTTGAATCTCACCTACTCTGTTCTAGAAGACTATCCCAGATTGTTTCGTTTTTACCTTGTACCAAATCCCTGCATCATTTTCAATAAACTCTCAGGCACTGCCTGTTACCTACAGTACAGTTTGAAGATGATAACACATTCACAGTTTGAATATTGACTTACAACCTTCAGCAAGGAAATGCTAATTTGCTGAAGTCAATGTATTTTATCGTACCGTCAGAACATACAAATAGAAAAACAATTCAGAGAGAGAAAAAAAATAGGATACTTTTAAGCAGGTGACAGGAGACTTTCTCAGGTCACCTCACTCAAAGAAAGTGAGATCCTGATCCATTTTATATTAAATTTCCTTCATGTGAGAAGCAAGACAGATACTTACAATCGAGCCAACAGGGGAATTCTCCTCCATCATCTTCAAGGAGTTCTGAACAAAAAGTGCGCTTCTATAATCTAGAATGAAATAATCAGTTCTGGACAAGAACAGGCCACATGAAGGAGAGCAACAGTAGGACCAAGCAGAGGGACCTTTACAACAAGATGAAACGTTGGGAGCACCTAGACATTTTGGAGGGTAGCTCTTGAGGTTAAGTGTCAATATAATGAATAGGGTGCAGAATAACTTCTTATCAGTTCATGTTAAGATTCTCAGCCACATGTTTAAATTGCCCAGTGGTCTCGCTGCCTCCTATTTTCATGATCTCTTCAAGCCCGACAACCTTCCGAGATCTCTACCTACCTCCAATGACAATCTCCTGTGATGAAAATCAGCCAAGTGCTCCTTTATTGGAAGCTGACGTCCTGAGTTTTGAAATTCCCTCCCTTTTTTTCTCGGCCTCCTTCCTCATTTATCTCTCCCCTAAGTGACTCCTTTAAATCTAGGCCTGCAGCCGCAGGCAAGGATAAAATTAAGATGTCAGTCTTTTAGAACTGGGTCAATTTTGTCAAGTTTACAGCCAGGCAGTGATAGTTGTAAAAATATGCCGAAATGCCGGAGAAACTCAGGCCAGTCTTTCAGTATTCAAAAAAAATAAAGATACATTGCCAATGTTTCAGGCCAGAAACGTCGGCAAATTTTCTTTGCTTTTTTTTTGGACACTGAAAAGACCATCAGAGTTCCTCCAGCAAGTGGGTGGGCCTTTACTACCATCACAGCATCTGCAGACTTTTGTGTTTCAGATAATGATAGTTATCTGGTTCTACTTGGAGTTTGGGTAATCATAGGAACTTAAGCACCTAATGGAACAAGATCATCCATTGATTAAACCACAACAATTAATGTCTTGTCCTCAAACTCTCATCCCCTGGTCTCGGTGACTATACCCTAATCATATCTGTTCTAGAAAGGCACAATGTTATCTGCTACCCAGAGAGGACAGCATTTACCTCCTTTAGTGGAGAAGTTTCCAAAAGCACAAACATTGATACTGAACCCTCTCCAAACCAGTTTTACAACACAATTAAATAAAAAATATAATAGTGCAATCTAAATTTCCACGGCATATTAAAGATTACCATACACCCATTAAAGGCACAGCATATCATTTGAGGATTCTATCCCTTCCTAGCAGAACATGTCCTTCATCTCTTCACTTGTCACAGTATTTAACTGGAGGGATTTATCCAGGTGCTTTTCTCCTTCAGTAATCGTGGCCTCTTCTTTAGCTGGGCCAAGGTGAGGCACGTCGTCCTAATCGAGCTTTAATTTCTCGGTGGAGTACTGATTCCTCACTTCAGGCATCTTTGGTTTCCAGTACAAGCCCAGAGAGAACAGTGCAATGATGAGGAGGGTAAGCAGGAGGCCGAAGCTGGCCCCACCGATGGTGTCCATGAATGAGGGCGGTAGTGCGTGAAGTTTCAGCCAGGCCTGGCGCAGTGTCATGTCCATGAGGATGGCTTTCATCTGGAAGTGAGTACCAATGATAGCGCAGATATGAAACAGTTGATGACTGTGGCCTGTAAGAACCAGATTTAGAAAGGATGTCACAAGGCATGCAAACTTAGCTCAGTGTTACTGAAGTTATATCCATGAAAATGGACATGAATGTATTGTCATACATGTCAGTACAATTCACACGAGCACAGAAATTCTTGCTGTGACACCAGCACTTTTGTTTAAAAGCCCCAAATACAATTAAATTACCCCAGTATGGAAAGAGATAGTAAATATAAAAGATAGATAATAAATATAGTAAAACCCCTCTTATCCAGAATTTTAGTAACTGGAAGCCTCAAGCAAATGGGTGGGTGTGGGGTGGGGGGGGGGAAATCACTGAAAACAAATGGGCAAAAAAAAATCAAAGTTTAAAACTGGTGCATCTCGCTGTTAGTTCACCAATCATGCAACATGTAATCTCAAGCAACCAGGAAATTCACTTATTTGGCATCTACCAAACCCCATAGGTTATGGATTCCAGGGGTTTTTACTGTATCCACAGTTACAATTAGTGTAGGAAAAAAAGGTTTCAATAGTGCAGACAGGTCTTTTTGCCATGTTGGAGTAGTTTAGGGTTAGGGTAGTGAGGAGAGGTTCAAAAGCCTGATGATTATCTGTTCTTGAACCTAACGGTGCTGGTCTTCAGGATTCTGTCCCTTCTGCCTGAAGGTATCAGTGAGAAGAGGTGGTGACCAGGGTGAAGGGGTCTTTTAGGATGTTGGCTGCCTTCTTGAGAGAGCATGTCTTCAAAGGATATACAAAATGGTTTATGTTTAAAATTTCCTATGTATTCAGCCCATAAACTGGTTAACCTGACAAATTATATGCAGGCTGATTATAGGAAGTAACAGTTGATAGAAAGAGCTATGACCCCACAATTAAAGATAAGATCCAAATGTACAAGTTGACACATAACAGCACATTTAGCATGGCGATTAGCACACAACACTATTACGGCACCAACGACCCGGGTTTGAATTCGGCACTGTCTGCAAGGAGCTTGTACGTTCTCCCCATGTCTGTGGGGTTTTCTCCAGCAGGGCTCCAGTTTCCCCTCACCCTTCAAAATGTACCAGAGTTGCAGGTTAATTGGGGTATTTGGGTGGCACAGGCTCGTGGGCCCGAAGGGCCTGTTGCCGTGCTGTATGTCTAAAAAAACCCAAGGTGCTAACGAAAGGAGGCAGCTTCCTAAACATCTCAGTGAGAATGGCGTTCCAGATGTGAAATTACCAAAGAATGAAAAATCTGCATCAACTTTGGGTAGGAGTTCTGAGTGATTGATTCTCCCGAAGTCCCCAACATCACAAAGCCACTTTGATTTATTCCTTAAGCTGTAGTTGAGAGCAACAAAGGTTATTGATGGCACTTCATTTCAAGCCAGTGGACATCATCAATGGGAACTCCAGCTGTGGCTTGATGCAAGGAGAAATCTAACAATCACCTCATGCATCAGCCATTGGATAGTCTTCACACACCATGGCTGACCTCTGAGGGAGTTCAATGCAACACTGTTACAGCCCCAGCGACCGGGACTGGGGTTCGAATCCCACACTGTCTGTAAGGAGTTTGTATGTTCTCCACAGTGGCTTCGGTTTCCTCCCACGAGTCAAAAAGTTCTAGGAGGAGGGGTCAATTGGCTGTAAATTGGACAGCACAGGCTTGTGTAGGCCAAAAGGGCCTCTTTCTGTGCTGTCGATCTAAATTTAAAAAAAAATTCAGAACATGTCTGGTGAGGGCCATCAATTCCTAAATAATAAATTTCTAGTATACCCTCTCTGTTTAGTGCTTCATGCTATGTGTGATAGTACAGATCTATCACCAATGTATATAGTTACAGTATCTAGACTGTGCTTACAGCGATTGGCTGAGAGCTAAGGCATGCCTACTGTCTGGGCCTTAAAGGGTTGTGTCCCTAGCCAGGTCGGATCATTCCGGACTGGTCGGCCACTTGTGAAGAGCTCCTGTCTTTTGCTTATAAAAGCCTTGGTTTGGATCAACAAGTCTTTGATTCTTTCGACGAGCTCTACACTATGCAACCATTAATAGCCCAGGAGATTAGGGTTTATATTGTCAGCATGCAAATAGAAAACTCAAACTTTGATCCAAAACTGTGTTCTGTTCCTATCCTATTCTCCACCGTGGGCAGAAGAAAATTTGACTCTGTTGTTTTATGTCTGACACCATGAAGGTGCCCGCATCCTCACCAATGTAGTCAAACCTCCCTGGAGCAAGGCGCTCAGGTAAGTGAGTGGCGAAGAGGAATCCGGTTAGGAATGCGAGAGCCACGTGTCTGTAGTGGATAGGAATGGTCTCGTTGTGGGCACATCCATCTCCGGTACAAAGGAACAGCTGAGCAGAGAGAAGGAAGACAGAAATAGAACCAGCTTGAAAGCAAAACCTCAGGACATGCTTATAATTATACAAAACTGAGTGAACACTTCCAAAGAGCAATTAGCCTTGACTATAGCGTGCAAGTTACATTGTTATCTATCTACTTAATGTAAAGGAATTAATTAGGAAAACATATAGAACATAGCTGATACAATAGGGTAATTACAAGATTCTTTGATAGACACATGGATGTAAGAAAAGTGGAGGGTTATGGATAATTAGGGAGGAAATGGTTTGAATGATGTGGATACAGCACATCATGGGCCGAGGGCCTGGACTGTGCAGTTCTCTTCTACGTTCTATGTGTTTGAGTTGCCATCAGGAAAGAGGTGTTGGTGCCACAGGACTCGCACCACTAGGTTCAGGAACAGCTGCTCCCCCCATCCACAACAATCTCAGTCAGGAACTCATTTAAGGACTCTTACTTTGCACTTTATTTATTATTGAATATTTATTTTCTGTAATGCCCAGTTTGTTTGCACTGCATTCTAGTTTACATTTCTCTCTTCTGAAAACGTATCTTTTCTTGGGTACAGTTTTTTTACACTACCGATAAGAAATATCTTAGGGCTGTATGATATCATGTATGTACACTGAGAATAAATCTAAACTTTGAACATGTCCTTTAGTAGGCAACATTTTTCCTGTCTCCCCCATTAATGCCTCTCATGTTTTGATAAACTTCTAACAGGCCACCCTTCAACCTACAATGCTCTGGAAAAAACAATGCAATAATTAAACAGAGCAGGTCCCATGAACTAGGGTAACTGTGAAACCAAATGTCCATGTCGTTCATTCCTGGATTTCCCCGGGTGCTCCAGTTTCATTCCATCCTCCAAAGACCTATGGGGTTGGTAAATTAATTGGGGGTAATTGGGCAACACGGGTTTCAATGGCTTGAAGGGGCCTTTACCATGTTGTATCATTGTTGGGCCAGTGGAGAGAAAATTCTGTCTATCTAATTCAATCTGCATCTGATTCCTGTCTCACAGATTGACTATTAACTGGACTTTAACAGGCCTTGTCAACATTGAGTTGAGACTGTAATGTTTCAAGAAAGCAGCTCACCACTACTTGACCTCGGAGGGTGTCTCTGTGGAGTTTGATTGATTCCCCCCCCCACCCCGTGACCGTGTTGGCTTCCCTCTGTGGTTCCCCCCCCCCACTCCCCACCTCACATTCCAAAGTTGGATGTTGTGTTAATTTGTTGCTGTAAATGATCTCTCATGCAGGCAGATGGCAAGATGGAGTAGCTAGGTTACAGGGAAATAAGTAGGGAATGAGATTACTGGAATTGGTCTAAGTCAACATAGTCTTGATGGGCCAAATGATCTCTTCTATGACATAATGATTCTCAAGAGTAAATGAAGTTGACAATAAGTGGTGTCCATAAGATATAGCAGAAGTAGGCCATTTGATCCATCGAGTCCACTCCCCCATTCCAGCATGAGTCAATTCAGTCCCACTCCCTTTGTCTTCTCCCAATAACCCTGACTATTCAGACACCTGTCAATCGCTCCCGTGGTAGAAAATTCCAAAGGTTCACAACTCTCTGGCTAAAGAAATTCCTCCGTCTCTCTGTTTTAATTGGGTGCCCTTCAATCCTGTCCTTGTCAATGTCTCTCCCTCTGCAAAAAAAATAAATCAAACCCCTCCCTGTGCCTTGTAGCAAGTGCACGAACTTGATTCCCACATCTCGAGTTATCAGTTAAATTTACGGAACTGATCAAGGTGTGTCAACAGTCTCTGAGTTCGGAGTGTTCTCTGAAATAAAGACAGATGAGCAGAAAACTTCCCTTTAACGTTGGTAATACTATACAATGGTAGACGTACCCTGTAAAACAGTGGAATGTTGTCAAAAAAATACGGATAAGCAAACGCTATAATCCGGAGGGCTTTGCTCATGTTCGGGTGTTCTTGCTCTGGAAATCTGAAACAAGAACAATCGTTAGAGGAAGTCACACAAAGACAAGTAGCTCCTTCTATAACATGAATGAAGTCAGCCTGGGGAAGAGTCCCACTGCTATCAGACATGACGTGGCTACTGGACTTCCTAGTTACTATACGTTTATTATTACTACCATCTCTTCCTTTCCACCCTCTCTGAAAGCAGGGTTCCACTACACGTGGTGAACTCCCTCAAGGATTTACTGGGCTGAAACTGAGGAATAGCCATTCAGTTCCATTTTGGTTGTTTGTTTAAATGCAATCAGAAGTGGGAACTCTGGCTATCCCTTCTTTCCATTGCTCAGGTTCTTGGTGGATGAGGAGATCTAATCAGCTACCAACCCTATGACTGTGCTTGCTGGGCTGAAGTGCAACGAGTCACATTGGGGAAGCTTTTCCTCTCGGTGTTTGGCCTTCCTCAAAGTGACTCAACAATCCCCATGCTCCATCACACCACAGATTGGCGGCATTAACTCAACAGATGACTGGCTTGAGCTAGGTTGACTGGTTGCTGTTGTCCCACCATCTCTCAAGCCCCAACCAACACCCAATGCCAAGTGGACAAAGAACTGCATGCCATTACTGATGGGGCAAGGATTGTGGGACACAAGATTTTGGACAGGAAATAAAAATGAACTTTCTTCTGCAGTTGGTTGGAACTGGTTGCCTGTGAGGGTTGTGGAAGCAGAGAGAATCAATGATTTTAAAAGGAAATTGGAATCAGGCAGTTGGAGAAATAAAGTTGTCTATGGGTATAGAGAAGGAAGAGAGCTGTGTTGAGAGATGGCATGCACTGAATGGGCTGAATGGCCTTACTCAATGCCACACAATGGTTCTATTGATCCCTTTCTAATGGTCCCTCTCACTCCCCTTCTCTCAAGTGATCAACCCCATCCCACTCTTTTCCTCCTGCCCTGCCCTCACACAGAGAAACCAATAACTTGCTCTGACTATCTGAAGCTCCACCCATCTGTGCCCAGAGCTTCCCTCCTCCCATCACAACCCCAGAGCACCCACTACCCAATAATTGTTCAGCCCGCCTGCTCCCAGTGCCTTTCTGAGTAAGTTCACAGCTGGAGAGCGCTGACCTCCTATGTGCTCAAGAAACTCTTTGAATGATGATGGGGTTTGTGGAGTGAGGAGGTCGGTGGAATTTCTATAAGACATGGTGGAGCTCTGAAGGAAAATGATTGAGATCTGCAGGAGCAGAGAGTGAAACAGCCATCATTGCATACTAGTTCGGTAAAGATAACATGCATTGCTTCAATAGAGTTCCTATGCAAATTTAATGCAATTTTAGTCTGTTGAACAGAACTTTAAAATGTACATTAAAGTCCATTAAACATCCACACAAATACAGCCACCACCACTATTCTCACCAGAGTTTAGCTTGGCTGCCACGTACCTCTCTGCGATGCTGTGGTTAAAATGGATGAAAGGTATTCCAAGCCTGTGCAGAGGACACCAGAGGACAGAGGAAGGGAAGGAAATGGTAGGTTTTGTGTTAGTGACAAAGGAAGCGGGAAAAGCAACATGTTACACACCCCGTGTGGAAAACAACACCCCCCGCAGAGACAGCATCGGCACCCGCGTGGAGGAACGTTAGGCTTTAGTTAGTTGCACGCGATGTCAATAAGCAGGCACCCATCCTTGCCACCTATCTGAAGCCCCACCTGAGCCCTTGCGATGGAGGGGGATGCTCGGATGCAGGAGGGCTGCCCTGTTGGATTTGTGGTCTTTTGGTTGTGCCGACAAGTGACATGGCCACTATTCCAAAGAAGAGCTGGGATACACTCTTATGGCACCCCCAGGCAATATTTACCCCTCAGCAACACAGATTACCTGGTTGTCACCTCTCTACCACCTGGGTGGATCTTACTGAGCAGAAATTGGAGGTGGTGTTTTCTAGATTGTGACAGACAGCCCACTCTAAATGTACCTAACTTGTTCAAAAGTGCCTTGGGATGTTATGCACAGTTCAATACAGTAAAATCCCCAGTATCTGGCACCAATGGGGATTGGTAAATGCTGAATAAGTGTATTTGCTGGTTGCATGTTGTGTGATCGGCAAACTAACTGCAAGGGAGTGACAATTTTAAACTGTCACGCTTTTTATCTATTTATTTTCTGCAATTTCTTTGGCCGTTGCTTCAATTCCAGACATAGATCTATACATAGATTGTACAATGTAAATCATGTTTAAACCATGACTCTATTGCTCCCCCCCCCCCCCCACCATGCAGTGTAGAGATAACATGAACACCACTTCTGGCAGGCCAGCTGATGTCGTGTACATCCCAGAGTAAATCCCATCCTGACAGAGAGTGATACTCTCTCTTGGTTCTAACACATTGGGTGCATTTAAACAGGTCAGTGATATTACAGTGGGAATAAAAACCTCACTCTGATTCACTGCACCTTTCAATTTGCTGAAGGCCATTCAAAGCAAAAACCCTGCAGAATATGACATCCTTTAAATGATAGTTCAGGATGAATTTAGAAAATATAGAATATAGAACGGGGTGCAGCCAGATGGTTTGGTCATGTAGCTGTATTGAATGGCAATTAATGTTTTGCCATGTTAATTGCTGGCGCACTAGTGCCTTTTGCTTTGAAGTTCATTTTAGGCACATCATAGACCAGTTTTGGGGACCAAATATTACAGGTCAAATTTTGGTGGTTGATTATGGGCATCTGGAGCTCCAGTGAGCAGGAGGATCTGTGTTCTGAGTGTCAAGAGCTCTGCTGGGCGGGCGGTCAGGGCGAGGATCCACGGTCGGGACGCTGGGAGCTTGGATGGGCGGATGATCAAAAATAGGGGGTTGACTTTTACACGGAGTATAAGGAAAATATGTGTTTTTTGGGACAAAGAAAGGGGGAGGATCAACTTTTACACAGGGTCGACTATCACATGAGTAAATACGATAGCTCAAAACCATTTTGGATGCATCCCATGTACTGAAAGTCCAGCAGTGCCACATCCAACCAGCAGGTGTCGCAGTTTCCTGCAATTGCTTTGAAGTGGGCAGTGAGAATGTGTCGTAAAAAATACCTAGAAATACAAGAGGAACCCGGCTGGTCCTGCAGTGTTCATAGGAGGTAAATAATATATCACCGATGTTTCAGGCCTGAGCCCCTCTTCAAGGTATAAGCAAAAAACAGGCAGGCATCTGAATAAAGACTGGGGAGAGAAAGGGGAAAGAATGGGAGGGGGAGGGGTCCAGACCAACAGACAAAAGGTGCTAATCGGATGATCAGGAAAAGTGAGAGATGATTTTGGAAAATGAAGAGAGAGAGAACTAGAGGAAAGGAGGTAGGATGAAGAAGGGGGAGGGTGTCCAGATGGAAGATGAGGTGTTGTTCCTCCAATATGTGGGTGGTCTCACTCTGGCAGTGCTTGAGACCACCGACAGACCTGTTGCCAAGGGAATGGGATGGGAAATTGAAATGGGCGGCCACTGGGAAGTCCCCACTACTGTGGCAGACAGAGCTGAGGTGCTCAACAAAGCGATCTCACAGTCTGCGCCCAGTCTCTCCAACGCGGAGGAGATGTAACTTTCTGCTGTAGGGTAAGGTTGAGTCAAACTGGAGACGTATGTGAGGGGATAGATACACAACGATTAGAGGAAACTGATGAATGTGGGTTGGGTAAATTGGGCTGAGAGGAAGATCATTTGCAGTGAAGAATGGGGTATAGAGAAAGGCTGAGGGCATGAGATTGAGGCAATTGATCTACCAGGAAATGGTACAGTTTTGATGGGCTGAATAACCTTTTCTATGATTTTATAAATGTGCCAAGAGTGCAATAACACACTGGTGTTTAGCTTAAAGTGTAATAACTCAGCACTAAATGATTACAGCGTATATATAAATTGTGTTAAAAATGAGAAACTGCAAACTCTCAATTACCGTTCCCTTGCCAACAACATTCTCGATGGAAGCTCCGATTGTTAAACCGTGGCATCTAAAAACGCCTATAAATGTTAACAGTTGCAGATCTCCAGGCACCAGCCACTGGGGCATCAAACAAACAACCAGTGGCACATCGCAAACTATTCGGCCACACCTTACGGAACTGCACGTCCTTTCTGTTGGATAATAGGGCAAGTGCTAATATTCCTCCCTCGACAGAAAGAAAATCTCTCTTAACTCATCTCACATATCCACAAAACGAAAGGACAACAATCCTCTTAGCACATTGCTGGTTTACAGGAACCTACTGGGATAAACATGGTTGTTCTGGGCATCATATCAGTGATTTGAAAAAAGTGGACATTGTGGATACAGGATTACTAGATTCAGTATTAAAGCAAATGTTATGACCTTGTGAATACAAGCAGAAAGTGCTAGAAAAACTCAACAGATCTGGCAACATCTGTGGAAAGGGAAACAAGAGTTTCAGGCTGTAAACCCACTGACTTAACATGGCCAAATAAGATGGCTTGAAACCAATTTTAATTGAATTAAATTCAATGAAAAATGAGAATTCGCTTCACAAAATGAGGGGTGTGGAAGACGTGACATCAGAAGGAGGAACATCGTCTGCAAGGCTGAGAAAAAGATCCCCAATGATGCCACTGGGATTGGACAGGGGTTATAAGGAGAGACTGGATTGGCTAGGGTTTTTACCCCTGGAGTATCAGAGGCTGAGGGATGACCTTACAGATGTCAGGAGGGGTAGAGGTAAGATGAAGGGTCAAAGTCTTTCCCCAGGGCAGGGAGTCAAAAACCAGCAGGTAGAGGTGAAAAAGGAAAAGTTTCAAAGGGAAGTGAGGGACCGAAAGTACAGTAAAACCCCTGGTGTCTGGCACCCGTGGGCATTGGTAGATGCCGGATGAGTAAATATTCCTGTTGCATAATTGGTGAACTAACGGTGAGGAGTGCCAATTTTAAACCTGTATTTTTACCAATTTATTTTCCTCAATATTTTTGCCGGTTGCTTGAGGCTGCCGGTTGCCTGAATTCCAGATAACAGGGGTTTTACTGTGTATGGAATGAGCTGCTGGGGACATTTAAAAGTCAATTGGACAGGTGCATGGATGGGAAAGGTTTAGAGGGATATGGGCCAAATGCAGGGAAATGGGGCTTGCTCAGATAGGCAACTAGTTTGGCAAGGATAGTTTGCGCTGCATGGTTTTATTACTTGATCACTATCTTAAAATCAACCATGGTTTTACGCATGGATTAAGGGTGTTGGATTCGGCTTTAGGACATTTTGGCACCTATATTTTAGCACCAAAATGTTGGCCCTCACAGTTTGGCGCTGGACAGTTTGACACCCACAATTTGGCAGCGGACATCTTTGCACACCCGCCCCACTCACCGTCTGCTGGTCAACTGTCCTGCCGTTCTGCCTGAAGCCCCGTCGTTGCAGCACTGCCTGAACCCCTGGCATTGTAGAAACTCTCTGCCCCCAGGAAACTGCTTCTCCAGCAAACAAGGGATTTTCATAGCTTATAGTGATATATTTAAATTATAAAAAACAATCAAAAACAAGGGCTTTGGGTAAATTCTAATGATATATTTATTATATTTATTGTAATTTTAATACATATAATGGAATATATAATTAATTGAATTTAAAATTATTTAAAAACTTTAAAACACTCGTTAAAAACAATCCAGTTGTCGCAAAATAGATTATTTGTTCTGCACGTCTGGCACAACTCACTGCACCCACTGTGACTAGAACCACTACCGCTGTTCTTTCTCTCTGCAGTGTCACTCACACAGCTTTTGACAAGAAATTGCTATAGAACTATGGCAAGGAAACCCTCCCCCCCATTAACCAAACAGAGTCACAACCCTCAGTACAAGTGATAGGGTGCAGATAGGTGTTATTAACAAGAAACTTGCATACACTCTATGTGGGAATGTTCAAAATTAAGATCCTTTTGGACAGAACTGGGTTTATTTTTGGAAAGAGTTACTAAAGTTAAGTTTCCTCAAGATCCAAATTTTTTTTTACTTGTAAATATTTTTGACACGGAATTCAAATTTAAATTAAATAAATATCAAAAAGAATTTATTAAATAGCCCTAGCGGTAGCTAGAAAATGTGTGGCAGTAACTTGGAAATCAGATGTGTATTTGGGTAGATGGCCAGACTGAAATAGGTCGTTGTAAACCACTTGAAAAGATTACATATAATTTACGAAACAAATTTGAAAATTTTAAAAAAATTTTGGGATCATGTTTAATTGTAGGAATTATTGTAATCGACCAACCTGAACTTTCTGACTTCTAAAATCAAGAAATGTAAGATTTTTAGATTTTGATAGTTTTAGTACGTTTTATAAATATTATCCAAATGTTTTCTTTCTATTTTATTGGGTTGTTGGAGGAGGGGGAAGATGGGAGGGGGAATTCTTTTAAAATCATTATGTATTAATTTTTCATTATTTTTGAATAAGAAATTTGTAATTTTTTAATACATACGTGAAATTAAATAAAAAAAATTTTAAAACTTGCATACACATACATAGAATTAATTTCCTGCAATATATTATTGATGACAACTACCGTTAGATCTGCTTTCGCCATTGTCACCAGGGGAACGGTTTCTTGGGGGGAGGTTTAACACCAGGGGTTCAGGCAATGTTGCAACGCTGGGTAGGGTTACCAGGCCAGTGCCAAACTGTGGGCACCAAAATGGCCAAAAGGCTGCAAAAGTCTTCTTTTTCCCGCCAAAATGTCCAGTGCCAAAATGCAAGTGCCAAAAGGTTTGGCGCCAGACTGTGAGTGCCAAAATGTCCGGTTCTAGCTGAATTCATAGAACATTACAACACAGTACAGGCCCTCTGGCCCACCACGTTGTGACGACCTGCAGGTTCAGATTAAGAATAGGAAATTTATATTAAAGGTAAAGACACTGCCTTGTTTTTAAACAAAAAGAACAGTGTTGTGGACTCAATGCATTAAGAGAATGCCTAGACACAGGACGGTAAAATTTCCCCAAGAGTTCACCTGTTGTAATTAAAGATGCTTGGTATAAATCTCTGAGAAATCAGCCATTTCAGGATAATGAGGAGAATCCCTGGAGGAAACCTTACCACACTACGGCGGGCTTGTACATTAAGCAGTTCGAAGAGACAGATGTTAAATGAGAAAAAAGCATTAATGATGGACAGTGACCTTAGTGTCACATTTGCCTGAAAGTTCAGTTAATCTCCAGATTTTGGCCTCATCACGCCAGACTGAGACAAAGGTCAAAGTGTAACAAGGGTCCAAGTGATGCAAGGGTCACATTATCAAAATACAAGCATTACAATGTAATTACAGCCATTGAGGAATGAACATATCATGGAAAAACCACGGTCAAAGTGTAACCAGGGTTAAAGACTAGCTACAGGGAACCAACATAATTAAGAGCAACCTTCTTGGAGTCAAAATATAATAAGGAATTGGGGTCATTAAGATTACCTTTAATTACGGTCTGAGTGCATTTGAGTTAAGGTATAATTAGGGATCAAATCATTAGGGCCACAGTATAAGTAGATATACTATATTTAGGGGTCACTGTACATATACAATCAATAGATTTAGTGCAGGATTAAGGGTGTTGGATTCAGATGATCAGTAGGAAATAGGGAGTGGAGGTAAAGGCACTGTTATGTTTAAAAAAGAGAATAATGGCACAGACTCCATGGATTACGAGGATGACTTCTCATTTCCTGGAGGTAGAATTTCCATGAGGGTTTCCTGGATTTCCTGTTATAATTGAAGAAGATGATTGGTCTAAGTCTCTGAGAAATGAGCAGTTCCTGGGTAACAGGGAAAATTCCTGGAGAAAATCCTACCAGACGAAGACTGGGGCAGTTAGAAGAGACAGATATTAAATGGGAAAATTAGGGCCAAAAGATTCAGAGTATAATCGGACCAAAGAGGAGTTAGAGATCAGAGGTTCAAGCATCTGACCACATTTTGCACATACTTTGATAAAGGGCTCAAGCCCGAAACATTTTTTATGTATCTTTATTTTTTAATTTTAAATTTAGACATACAGCGTGGTAACAGGCCCTTTTGGCCCATGATCATGTGCCGCCCAATTACACCTAATTAGCGTACAACTCCGGCACGTTTCAAATGGTTGGAGGAAACTGGAGCTCCTGGGAAAAACCCACGCAGACACGGGATGAACGTACAAACTCCTTACAGACAGCGTGCGATTCGCTCCTTGGTCCCGATCACTGGCGCTGTAACAGCGTTGCACTAACCGCTAGGCCCCACAGTTTAGCTTTGCTATATAAAGTTTGACCTGCTGAGTTTCTCTAGCATTACTTCAATCACGGTGTCTGCAGACTTTTGTATTTTATTCTGAGAGATCAGAGGTATTAGGATCGCTGTATAAATAATTCGGAATTCAATTATGGTCCAAGTATAATGCATAAACATGCTGGAGAAACTCTGCAGGCCACGTAGCATCCATAGGAAGTAAAAGATAACCAACGTTTCTGCCCTCCATCAGAGACAAAGCATAGGATCATGTCAGTGTTGCAGCATTTTATCAGCTGTTGTCTCAGAATTCTAAAAATCTTTGACAATTTGTTAAACTGCAGTTAGTGTAGCAGTTGGCACAACACTGTTCCTCTGCCAGCAACTTGGGTTCAAATCCAATGCTGTCTGTATGGTATTTGCATCTCCTTGTGACCATGTGGTTTTCCAATGGATGCTCCAGTCACTTCCCACATTGCAAAGACTTAATGGGGTTGGAGGGTTAATTGGTCACATGGGTGTATTTGGGTGGTCCCAGCTCGTGGGCCAGAAGGGCCTGTAACCAAGTTGTATCTCTAAACGTAAAACAAAATGACTCACTTCACTACATATTAGGGAGTGAGAGGAATCCCATCCAACAGGTGGTCACTGAAATGCTCCCTGCTGCCTCAGTATGAGAAGAAGACATGTATCGTGACACTGGTCATGTGACTTACCGGGAGTAACATGATAGAGCAGTGCAGACAATGGTGTTGAAGACAGCGATTGGCACAAACCACTTGTGGAAGTTGCTGTTGATCCAACTATCTGGCATGATGTAGGCTGCATAGACCGTCGCTGATCCTGAAGGGGCAGGAGGATGATGCAAAGCACATCGGCATTTGATCGGCACGCAACCTCCTCAAAGTTCCCCTGTTGCTTCTTGCTAACATGCTGTATGTACTGGTGTAAAAGTCAATACAGTGTAAAAGTCGATCCCCTATTTTTGGCACTGGCTGTCTTCCCATCGGGGCTCCCGACACGTCCACCACGGACTTTTGCCTTGGCCCCAGCCGCCCGCCCTTTGGAGCTCCTCACCCCTCAAAAGATGCAAATACTTACCGTGATCAAAACTAATAGTTGACCCCATGTTTAATGTTAAAATTGGTCTACAAAACTCGACTTTGACATGAGTATATATGGTAAGCAGTGGTGTGTGTGAAAGTGTTTCTACCTCTCAGTGATAGTATTAGAACATCGCTGACAAGACAGCCACTGTGGCTTGTACCTGTGTGGCTGCAGCTCCAAGGAATTTTGGTCCATGTGGTATATGACAGTAAACTCATATACTCGTGCTCGACTCCAGCAGTAGGTGGTGAACCTCTGTTGTCCCTGGGGGAAGGGTCTCAGATGTTAAGGAAGGAGCTCCAGAGTTTGACCAGATGATGGAGGGTGATTTTTGGGTGTGACGGTGGGGGGAGGGGATGTGGGGGAGGGGTAGTCCCACAAGTGAACAGGGTTCCCACACGCCTGTTGCCATCACTCACTGAGGCAGCAGAGAGTGTGGACTTGGCAGGGTACTGTCCAGGCAGACTCTACAAGCTTCTACTGTGGAATTACTGCACCTTGTGGCCACAGTGAGCTGGCGCTGGGGGAATTAATATAAACCTGCTGGCAAGGTCCCGGTGGGGCACTGAGTGGACATTCAACACCAGGTACTGATCGGTCAGTTGTACCTTCAGCTGCAGTCAAAGTAATAGGTTGTACCTAGACTGTAGAGGCTGAGAGCTCCGTAGTCGAAAAAGAAGCAGATGTGTCTTGCTCTGGAAGACATGGAGCTGAAGGTGTGAGCGCAGCTCGAAGTAAAAGGATAAATACATGCTGAGATCATGTAGACCAGGAGTGGCCATGTGTAAGCTTCATTCCAAAAGTCCAGTGTGTAGGACAGGGCCAACAAACTCCAGACAAAATACCTACAGGGCAGAATAAGGCAACATGTCAGGAGTAAAACACAAAACACAATGAGTGAAGTAAAAACACATTGCTGGGGAAACTCAGCCGGACAGGGCAGGGCACTGTACCGTCATGTACTGTTAAATCACGGCCACTCATAAATTGGAGGAGCAACACCTACTATACCATCTGGGCACTGTCCAATGGGATGGCATTAACATCGACTTCTCCAGTTTCTGTCAACCCACTCCCCTTCTCCCATTCTTCCCCATCCCTCTGTCTTCACTCCAATAGCTCTCCACCTCCTTCCCTCTCCGATTACAGAGCCACTCCCCCTCCCCTCATTTGCTGGTGTGTCCTCCCTCCCTTACCCACTCTAGTTCCTCTTCATTTACCCATGGCTTAGATCGTTTTTGGATTAGACCACCCATGGAGCAATACTGGTGGAGACACACGAGGTCCTGGGAATACAGTACATCAATGGATTTTCTAAGTGTATTTGTCTCACATTACACCTAGAACTTGCATTTCTCTACGCCAATGCTAATGTTTGGAAACCCTGATAGCTTGGGCTTTAGGCCAACTCAGTGCTGTTCACCACACTCCCCTGAGCTGCCAATATCCTTAATTCTTACCTTCTCTCCGTTGAATCTGTTTTTTTTCTCTCATATTTTTTTAAAACAAACTACCTGTTTGGCTGCACCAAGTAAGAATTTCAGTGCATTTGTACAATGTGTATGACAATAAACTCATTAAGGGAATATATTTCAAAAATATTGATCATGCTGTGTTACATCCAATTAATCTTAATTAAATAGTTTAATGCCACCTTATGCAATAGAGTCTTTTTACACGTTTATTTTATTTACAAGGATGAAACACAGAGGATTCTTTTTTGCACCTTCCCAACAGAGTCTGGCCATGGCCTGCACCCACACTAAGATATCCTGCAATCAGTGCAGCTCATTTGTTAATTGACTCCAAGCGGCCATAAAGTTCAGCTCGAGTGCCTGTGATTGCCATGGGGATAATTAGTAGGACATTTATCACCTCCATTTGCCTGTATTGCAGCAACCAGTAACTCATCAGGAAACTCTCAGGCTCCCTCTTCATATTGCACCAAGGAGATTTCTTCATTATAAATCATAAAAATGATTGAAAGAATATTGTTGTCAGGGGAATTGGTGGTGCAAAGGGAATCTTCAGGGCCAGCCATACTACCTGCTGCAGGGTGATTTATTCTTGTACATTGGTTGGTTCGATGATAAAATGCAGAAAGAGGCTCGAGGCGAAACACAAAATTCTGCAGCTGCTCTGATCGTAATAAAAAAAACCCTCAGAAATGCTGGGGGCTCATAGTGCCCATTGTAGGTGAAGATGTATTATCAACATTCCAGGCTTGAGTTCTTCTTCTTGAAAAGGAGCCCGGCACCTGAATTAAAAGGCTGCGGGGGAGAGCGGGGGGGGGGGGGGGGGGGGGAGAGAGAAAGAAAAGCATGGGGGAGGAGTGCAGACCAGCAGGTGAAAGGTGTTAATTGGATGTGAAAGGAGGACAGGAGAGAGGAAGCTGAGAATTGATGGGGCAGGGGGTGGGATGGTTCCATGAATGCAGAGCTGGGGGAAAGGAGGCAGAGGGAAAAGGGGGCAAAGCTAGAGGAAAGGAGACATAGGGAGAGATTGGAGGGGGTGTAATGGAAGATTTAAACCGTGTTTTTTCACTTTTGCAGCCTTTGCTTCTACAAGGCTGAGAACCTGCTTGTGTTTAGAATCAGCAGACATAAGCTAAATTCCACCGAGGGGCCAGAGATGCAGTTATCTGACGAAAGGACAGCTGTGTACCAAGAACATTTAATCTTCCTGCTTGCTTTGGTCACAGACTGTCAGAGGCCGAACCTTGATGCAAAATAAACCATTGAATTCAAAGTGATAAGCTGAAAATTATGTTATGCGATAGAAGCCTAGCATGCTAGCTTGCTCGCTTATCTTTCTTGCTGTGCTGGAGTAGGTGCTTTGGTCAGCAGGTTTTGGGTAATATAAGCCACGGTCCCGCTGCTGAAGTTGGAGACTCTCCGAGAGGTGGCAACATCTCTCAGCAAGAAGAAGAACTTATAGAGTCCAGCCAACGTCCCGGTCGGGGGAGATGGAAAAGCTGCTACCGGCTCCCCGACAACCAACTACAAATGTGCGGTCGTTGCCTCGCTTCGGCAGGTGGGACCAGTCCAGGCATTGATAAGTATAATTGGGAAGGGCTGGCATATTGTAGTTTGAAATCAGCTTTTGCATTTGTAATAAACATCTGTTCTTGGTGTGTGTGTCTATTTTCTTTCGGTAGCTCAAACACTGTGACCAATCTAAAACAAACAAAATGAGAGGTACAAGTTTACCCAGGACGGCGGTGGGGGGGGCTAATGGAAACTGGAGAGGTCGATGTTAATGCCATCTGGTTGGAATCTGGTTGGAAGGTGCCAAGATGGAAGATGAGGCGTGGATCGTCCAATTTGTGGGTGGCCTCAGTCTGGTAGTGCATGAGACCATGGACAATGCCCGCAGTTTGCTTCCCACTGGTGGATCTTTCTGCACAGGGAGCGTCACACCAACACTGATCTTGACCTCACCCATGAGAACTTGCATTTACATATCCTGGCCCACCGAAGAAAAGAATCTCAGGGTTGTATGTGATGTCATGTGTGTTTCTGACAATAAATCTGAACATCCAAATAATCCGCTGTCCTGATGTTTCAAAATCCCGACATCTCAGTTTCTGGCTCACTAGGTGTTGTATTCCTCACTCCCTTTCAACACACCAGGGCCTATCCACTGATGGTCCCAACCACTTTAACTCCCATTCATACCTGTCTGTCCCCAGCCACATTATTGCCAAGATGAAGCTAAGCGTAAATTTGAAGAACGACACGTAATAATCTGCCTGGGTAGTCTGAAACCCAACAGTATGAATATTACCTTTTCTAATCTGAGGTAGCTCCTATCCTCATCCACTCCCACTCCCCATCTGTCCTTTAACTGCTCATCTTCTCTCAACCCACCACCCCTTGCCATAGTCTTTTCCAAAGTAGATGACCTCCATGTTGTACTCCAACTGCCAGACCCTTGCCCACTCACTTAACCTATCTATATCTCCCCACAGATCCTCTTTGTCTTTCACGCAATGTGCGTTTCTGCTTCTAACTCAGGATCAGAACTAGGAATCCTGATGGAAATGTCCCATTCCCTGTTCCTGGACTCCATCTGCCTGATTATCTCAGCATTTACGATTCTGCTAACTTGCTGTGCATCTATTGTTGTAAGTCCTATATTATCACACAGACTACCTATCAGAAGGTACTCCCCCCCCCCCCCACCGGCTAACCAATACTTTGGAACAACCTGAAAAGGATGATAGGGATGTTATATGAATGCACATCATTATTTGCATACTTTCCTAAGTCTGATATCAAATAGGGCCGCTTCTGTGAATTCTTCACGACAGATTGTGCAGAGACAATGCCCTTGCCTTCGATTTTGCTTTCATCTCTGCAAGCAACACTTTGTCTCCACAATTGAAATGAATCACATTGAATTGGGTTGGAAATCAGCCAGAAAACAATTACCAGAAAAATTCCAAGGTGAAACAACACACAAGTTCACCCTGGCCTACCAGCAATGAGATGGCTGTACTAATTGCCACGATAAAACCTATTATCCCTAAGCAGGTTGTCAACAGTTTTAAATAAATCCACAGAGGCATTTTTAGCTGCTCCAAATGTAAATAGGGTTCATATTGAGATGAGGTATGGTGAGAACACTCAGAGGGCAGCTGGTTTGGGAAATAAGAAAAGTGTGTACACTGGTTCACTGTTAATACAGTACTTGTTCTGATTCCGTTACAATGTCTGAGTTCTAGTTTAATTCAAGAGATTCAGTTAGGCTGAGTACGATGGTGAGGGAGCAGTACTGAGGGGGTGTCAACTGGGGGGCAGTACTGAGGGAGGGTTAAACTGGGAGGGGATGTGTTGAGGGAGGGTCACATTCTGGGTGCGGCAGGAGGATAAATGATATAAATGGGTGGCACGGTTGCCGTACTGGTCAGCACAATGTCTTTACAGCGCCAGTGATCGGGACCAGGATTTGAATCCCACGCTGTCTGTAAGGAGTTTGTACATTCTCCCCGTGTCTGCATGGGTTTTCCCCGGGAGGCTCGTTTCCTCCCACTGTTCAAAAGATACCAGGGGTGTAGGTTAATGGGGTGTAAATTGGGTGGCACAGAATTGTGGGCTGAAATGGCCTGTTCACGTGCTGTATGTCTAAATTTGAATTTAAATGGCAGAAATGGGATGTGAATCAAAAGGAGGTTTTGTGTGCGTGGTGTGGGAGTACTCAGGCAGACTTCTTGTTCAGAAGAAACCTGCTGCTTGTGAGTAAAACTCTGTGGACTCCAACTACACAGTTTGAGCAATTAGCTGGCAGCTTGCCAGGATGGATTTACTCCACTGGAGAACTACTTCTTTTGCCTGATTTACTAATTAAAGGTTTGACACCGCTGATTCATCACTCATTAAATCGGTGGTTAGTTGTTGATGACTTTTCGGCGACATCTCGAAGGCCTCGGCCTCACCTTCGAGGAGTTCAGGAGGCTTTGGCAGATCGCCAGGGGGCCAGTTTGCGAAGCATCCGGGGATTTCTGTTTATCGACCAGATAAGGGACTCACTTCTCGGACTCGCGTTTCGACGTGGGGAGTACAGAATGGTCAGCTCTGAGGAGGATTGAGTTAGCATGACTTTCCCTCTCCGGTTGCAAACTTCTGTGTTATACAGTGCTCCACTTTGTTTGTTTGTCGTAAATGTGCTGGACTCATCTTTTCCAAAAGACTTGGGCCCCACAGGAGTCGTGCTGGGCCAGCGACTTCAACGACCCCTGTAGCCAGGAATTCCTTTGCACCACTGGAAGACGAGAATGCGATCATAATACTTGTCCCCAACTATTACCGTTGGAAAATGCACAAAGTCAAAGGTGGGGAGCGATGGCCCCTGGGCTTCCAAATTGTAACTTTTGTTTTGAGTGAATAGGCCGAATTGTAAAGTAACGTAGTGCTTTAAATGTTTGGATTAAGAATAATAAAGGGAAAAAAAGGGCAAAACAAAGGAGCAATTCTGATGGAGTGCTGCACCATTTAGGGAAAAGTGCTTGAAATCACTTTCTTTTTCTTTGGCTTGGCTTCGCGGACGAAGATTTATGGAGGGGGTAAAAAGTCCACGTTAGCTGCAGGCTCGTTTGTGGCTGACAAGTCCGATGCGGGACAGGCAGACACGGTTGCAGCGGTTGCAGGGGAAAATTGGTTGGTTGGGGTTGGGTGTTGGGTTTTTCCTCCTTTGCCTTTTGTCAGTGAGGTGGGCTCTGCGGTCTTCTTCAAAGGAGGTTGCTGCCCGCCAAACTGTGAGGCGCCAAGATGCACGGTTTGAGGCGTTATCAGCCCACTGGCGGTGGTCAATGTGGCAGGCACCAAGAGATTTCTTTAGGCAGTCCTTGTACCTTTTCTTTGGTGCACCTCTGTCACGGTGGCCAGTGGAGAGCTCGCCATATAACACGATCTTGGGAAGGCGATGGTCCTCCATTCTGGAGACGTGACCCATCCAGCGCTACCTATGTGATTAACACTGATTAAATAAGTCAAAGCCCCCTGTGCTCTCTGGCACTGAAGTAATAGATCCTATGGTGGAGGATCTACATGGTTCACCAGATTCTACGGGCGATTGTCACCTGCTGTTGCTAAGGGCCCGTTATTCTCATGTTGGGCCCTCTGGTTCTACACCACCACACTGAGCACAATTCATTGAAAAACTGGAGATGTTCGAAATCCAAAGTAAAAACGAAAAATATTCCGCTGCTGAACTGTCCCTTCTGGAGCATCTTCGACCTGAAACACTTCCAGTTTTATTTAATAATTGAAAAGCATTAAAAGACGTCAAGATGTCTGAGGATGTGAAATTGCCCTTTTAACAAGATGACAACTGTCACTGTCTTTGCAACTATGGCAAACCATGTAACAAAACCTTGTCTCATTATTTCGTTATAAATAATCTGACCCTCTGCCAGATAGAATGTTCCAGTTTGCCCCTGCTGACAATTGTTCCAATGCTCCTTTCAGTACTGCCACACCATTTAAACAAAATTAAAACACAGAAAATAAAATGAACGAACGTTTCAGCTGTATTTACTTCCAGCCACTTCTGATGACTTGTTAAAATCCCCCCACAAACTTACATTACTCTCAATATAAAGAGTGACCTCCCAAACAAGGCAAGGGGGTGGGATTACTCTCTGCTCTATTCCAATCCTTTTAACTTCTGAGACTATATATTTTTTCCACATTTTATTCAATCTGCCATGTTCTTGCCCGTTCATTTAATCTATCTATATCCCCTTCCAAAGCTCCCTGCCCACTCTGCCATCTAGCTTTGTATGAAGGCTTGCCCTCGGCTGATGTATGCCACCTTCAAAGGAGAATGTCGTTGCCTGTAGGAAATATCTTGTGGCGGAGAGAAAGAGACATTCTCTGCAAAACGTAAGAATTTCTCTGTGATTACAGACAGGTGGACAACTTGTTGTTACCCAGAATTTAGTGGAGTGGTAAATCAATAGTTTTAACAGTACTCTATGCCTTTACTATCTCCTACTCACACCATGCTTCTAAAGTCGAGAATTCTGCCGTCCAGCAACTCTCCGGAAACATTGTGTGAAGACATCGTGGTCACTGAAAAGAAGATCCAACCTTTTATTTTCTCCAGGAGCTCTATCAAGAGCATCCTGGCTGGCTGCATCACAGTGCAGCATAGTTGCTGCAGAGAAATGGATCAGAGGTTAATCCACAGGTCCATAAGAGTGGCAGACAGGATCACTGGGGTTTCCCTCCCCCACCTCTCATCAACGTGATCTACCTGGATCATTGTCTGAAGAGGGCGAGCAAAATCATCGAGGAGCCCTTCCACCCTGCACGCAGCATCGTTCAGCTGCTCCCATCGGGAAAGAGATCCAGGAGGATCAGAGCCACGCAGCACCAGACCAAAGGAACTGCTCACACTGACCCTTCAAGACTCTCACATTCACGAAGCAACATTTGTTTATTTGTATGTATGACTACTTGTCCTGCGTATGTATTGTTTGTCTGGTTGTGTGAATGTGTGTTTTACACTGAGGACCGAGGATCATCGCCTTCCCAAGATCGTGTTATATGGCGAGCTCTCCACTGGCCACCGTGACAGAGGTGCACCAAAGAAAAGGTACAAGGACTGCCTAAAGAAATCTCTTGGTGCCTGCCACATTGACCACTGCCAGTGGGCTGATATCGCCTCAAACCGTGCATCTTGGCGCCTCAGTTCGGCAGGCAGCAACCTCCTTTGAAGAAGACCGCAGAGCCCACCTCACTGACAAAAGACAAAGGAGGAAAAACCCAACCAACAAATTTTCCCCTGCAACCACTGCAACCGTGTCTGCCTGTCCCGCATCGGACTTGTCAGCCACAAACGAGCCTGCAGCTGACGTGGACATTTACCCCCTCCATAAATCTTCGTCCGCGAAGCCAAGCCAAAGAACTTGTACAATCAGATGACAATAAACTTGTCTGTTGTGTGGTTCTTATTATGCCAGTTTGATTTACTGGCAGAAATATTGTGAGCGATTTACAGAATGTGGATGACAATACCCAGGCTCGTACCTTAAACTGCACAATTGTGCTATAATTTGTGCTCTTTTACACAGTTGTATGAATGTTAGGGATAACCTGTTAGTCTGAGGGCAGAACAATCCTTCTCACAATACTAGATATCTTAAAACCACAAGACATAGGAGCAGAAATAGACTACTCAGCCCATCAAATCTGCCACACTATTCAATCGTGAGCTGAACCATTCTACCCCTCATTGCCCGGCCTTCTCCCCATAACCTTTGATGCCCTGAACCTATCAATCTCTGCCTTAAATACACTAAAGTCTTTGTCACAAATAAGGACTTTATCTATTAAAGATGGCTTGAACAAGTTCAGACATGCTATATAATTCCCTTTGCAACTATTAAAGCAGATTAAGTTATCACTCAACTTTAGCTGTATTCTGTAAAGCTGGATGCCAATCATGACTAAACCAAATCACATACACCGGAGGTTTATAAAGTACACAGTTTGACCTGCTGAGTTTCTTCAGCGTTGTGTTTTACTCCATGTGAAAACTCTTGCTTTCTCAGTTTTCCGTAATTTCAGGAACAATCTGATCTTACCAGGTAGGCAGAAAGTGGGTCCAAATGTTCACAGTCTCATTTGTCAGCTGGAAGAGGCTGAATAAACAATCCTTGGCAGTGCACCTTGGTTGCCGATAGCCAAAGATAATGCTGTGTTCATGGAATACCTGGTGGGCATTGAAAAAGCACAAGGTTACAAGGCCAGAAAATGTGGTGGCAGAATGGTTACTTCTGTCATTGGGTGGCACAGTGAGCATAGCGGCTAGCATAACGCTATTCCAGTGCCGGTGACCTGGGTTCGAATCTGGCGCCGTCTGTTTCTATATTCTCCTCGTGACCTGTGTGGGGTTTCCCCTGGGTGCTCTGGTTTCCTCCCATCCTCCAAAAACATTTGGGATTGGTAGGTTAATTGGGCTGCACAAGCTTCAATGGCTGGAATTCACTTCTACCATGTTGTAAATAAACTCTTATTAATGATTATTATTATTTATTATTATTATGGGTGTAAAATCCCCATTATCCAGAATTCAAGCAACTGGCTAAAAATAAATAGGTAAAAAATACAAAATACAGAAAGTATTTACAGAAAGTAAAAAAATACAAAAGTTTAAAATTGGTGCCCCCGAGCGCTTAGTACACGCAATATGCCATCTCAAGCAACCAGTAACTTCACTTATCCAACATCTACCAATCCCCATAGGTGCCGGATAACAGGGGTTTTGCTGTGCTATGATTTGGTTTTGACAGTGTGGGGAGAAGAAGCTCATGTTCCTGATTCAATGCCATCCAGACATACCAAACAACAAATATTATAATCGTGCATAGGATGGGGAGTTTGTGACCTGGTTGAACCTTCTAAAAATATTAATAGAGAAAGTGTTTGCATATAATTATAATATGATCAAGGTGTGATATATCACAGCTCCATAACTTCAGTATAATTTTCCCCTCTGGCTACCTTTTTTTAAACTTTCGATGTGGTGTCGAATTGCATGCTCTGTATTTGAAATGGATATGAGATCTGGAAAGATTGGTAAAAGTGGAAAAAATGGAAAGAAACAAGAAACTCTGCCTTATCCAGAGACAAACCCGACTATTGAGGACATCTCCAACGTTCTCAAACAAATCAAAGCATTTATTGAAGCAGGATCTAAACGTCTAGATCGTAGATTCTCAAGGTGGGGCCTACGCCCCACTGGTGGGGAGTTGAAATATTTTGGTGGGGATTGGGGCTTAAGAATATTTTAGTGAGGCGTAGGAAAATTTCAGGAAATAATTAAAAAGTTGGTTTGAAAAAATAAATTTGTTACATTGGTGTGAAAGATGTGACTTGGCAACACTGTCAGTTCAACACAATCGTGACAACTTCCAAGTAAAATCACTTTGCCCTTTTTATTTTCATAACATATTTTTGCTCTTCTGTTGTTTCTCTGTTTTTCTTATTTTAACTGTTGTTATCCTTAGCTAACGTTATAATTATATTTTTTCTGACTGGTCTTAATATCATCCATTCCAAATTATCTCATTGGCGAAGAGGATTTCAAATGATCTCAACAATCATGTCTCTGTCCAGACCCTTTTACTTTTTCAGTTCAGTAGTGAGTGAGACCTGTATCTCTATGTATCTTTGTGCACGAGGTATTGATGGGGGGACGGGGAGGGGGGGGGGGACTGCTCCAGGTGCCAAACTAGGGGTATGGCAAAATCAGAAAAAAAATAGGGTCCCCAGAAAGTAAAGCACGAGGTTAGTGCAGTTTTGAAGAGAAAATGTCACAAATAGCGCCAGTGTTTTTATTTTCATATTTATTTTGGGGTCAGTGTTCTTCCTTTGACATAATAAAATATTGATTAATCTGTTTCAGGGAGCTTGCACTGTTGTATATTCAAAATGAGCAGACCAAGCAAGTAAAATGTTCGTCAATATTCAGTGGAGTTCTTGAAGTTTGGGTTTATACCTGCTGTAGGGAAGATTTAGCTGGTTGATTAGGTTTAAAAACGTAGGTCAGAACCACATACTTATAGAAAAGTATCAAATAATGAAAGGCATGGATAAGAATGAGGAAGGTAAGTTGTTTCTATTGGTGGGGGAGATCAGAACCAGGGGACATAGCATCAAGATCTAGGTGAGTAGATTTAGGACAACCCAGAGGGTTGTAAATCTATGGAATTCACTGCCCATTGAAGCAGGGGAGGCAACCTCAGTAAATATATTTAAGACAAGGTTGGATAGAGTTTTACATAGTAGAGGAATTAAGGGATAGGGGGAAAAGGCAGGTAAGTGGAGATGAGCCGATCATGATCTAATTGAATGGCGGAGCAGACTTGATGGGCCCTTATGGCCAACTCCTGCTCCTATTTCTTACGTTCTTGTGTTCTGATGTGGAAAGATATCACCACTTCCTTTTCCTTACTGTGTCTAAATCCTGGAACTCCCTACCTAACACCGATGTGGGAGCACCTTCATCAGAAGGAGTGCCTTGATTTAAGAAGCTGGCGCATCATTGCTTCCTCAAGCACATTTAGGGGCGGACAACAAGGTCGAGCCTTTCCAATGCTGACCACATCAAGCGAAATCAATAAACAAAAGGATGAGGAATGAAAATTAATTTAAAACTAACTTTACCTCCATCCTAATTCGGAGTCCCCAGTTTAATTCTTTTAGTTTCTCTTTATCCCGGACTGGAGAGATCCCGACAGTGTTGTTTCTTTTCAGCTACACCTCACTCCATATTTTCTAAACCAATATGTGGAGCTTAAACGAACTTGTCAGCTTTAGCGCCATTAATTAAGTATCACTTTTACAAGGATAAAATATAACGGAGCATTTGTACGACACATCGGCATAGAACTGAACACAATAAACAAAATAACCCCCCGGCAGTGAAACTGGTGTTATTTTTAGATCAGTAACCATGGAGACAAAATGAAAATAAATGAAAAATAGGTGACATAAATTCAGTGATGGGAAATGGAGTCTTTTACTGAGGCGATTCAGCCCATTTTGCCTGCACTGGTTCTTTGTTGGGGCAATCCAGTTAGTTCCACTGCCCACCATCCTGCCAATGTGCCCAAGTATTTCCCCGATTTCTTTTTAACAACATATGAAATAGGAGCAGGAGTCGGCCTTCCGGCCCTTTGCGTCTGCTCCGCCATTCAATGATGGGCTCGTCTCCACCCACCTGCCTTTTCACTATATCCCTTAATTTCCCTACTGTGTAGAAATCTATCCAACCTGGTCTTAAATATATTTACTGCAATAGCCTCCACTGCTTCAATGGGCAGCAAATTCCATAGATTCCCCACCCTCTGGGAAAATCAGTTCCTCTGTATCTCCGTCCTAAATCTACTCCCCTGGATCTTGAGGTTATGTCCCCTAGTTCTAGTCTCCCCCACCAATGAAAACAATGTGCCAACCTCTTTCTTAATTTTATGTTTCTACAGATTCCCCTCATTCTTCTAAATTCCAGCGAGTACAGCCCCAGACGACTCAATCCCTGCTCATAGGCTAATGCCCTCATCTCTGGAATTAACAGATTGAATTTTCTCCAACTGCACGTACAGGCAGGAGGTCCCAGATCAGTAGAACTCACTGCCTGTGATAGTTTCCTCATCTGCTCTGAATGTTTTTCCAATGACCTTTATAAACCTTATCAGAGTTTCAAGCTGGTCTATTAACTATTCCCCCATAAATAAATGTTGCTAAAACAAAACAATCCCTTCTTCCCCTGTCCTTCTATTGTTATTCCACTCACTCTTGAGTGAGAGGACCTGAGGGTTCCGTTTGTGCTAACCTTAACGACTTCTAAAGTATCAGTCATTCAACACAAAAATAAAGAGATGAAGTGGAAAGGATTGGGTGTGTGGTGATGTCCATCAGGGTGACAGTGGGAGAGAGACAACTCTCTTCCAAACTGCTGGGACAAGAAGCTGCGCATCAAAACGACGACTGTCCGGCTGGAAAATAACTTCTTCCTGCAGGCTGTGAGGTTGACAAACAGTATCGTGTAACCTTGTGTCTCTCATAAGGAAACATGTAAATTATTCCGAAGTATTGATATACAGTGAAAGTCTGAAAATGTGGATGCCAGAAATCCAGACCACCTGAGAATCCAGACACCTCGAAAACTCGCGACTCTTGCGTGCGTGCCCATGGGGCATGTTTACACGCCACAGATGAACCGCGGTAACAAGGGAACACATGGAAGTTACAGAAATTAAGAAAAACAATCTTTTTTTTGTACTTTGCATTTTACATGGAAGAATGTTTTCTTACTAAACTATCAAAATTCACCTGTTTATGCCCCTTTAATTTGAATTTTAAAGGTATCGCCTGAGAATCCAGAAAATCTGAGCTGAGCAGTCCTGATTTTAGGATTTTTACTGAATATATCTTTTGTATATATTATCTCTTCCTGTATACATGTGACAATAATGCACTGTGTGTGTACATCTGTGCACTGTGGTTCGTAGAACCACATCAGGTTGTAAATGTACGGTCAGATGATAATGAAGTTGACCTTGAACTTGAGATGGCCAGTGTTCTGCTGATCCTAGTTGAGTGAGAAGGGTGGGGGGAATTTCACCACATCGGTCATGAGGTCAGAAGTGAGGAACTTTGGTGACAGTAGCAGACTGTTCGATTCCAATTGCAAGGCCTCAGCAGACAGAGTAGCCTATGTCTGCAGGTAGCAGGACCTGGGCAACACTGAGGTGTAGCCTGATAAGTGGCAAGTAAATTTAACACCTCTAAAATGCCAAGCAATGGCCATCTCCAATGAGAGAGAAACTAATTACCTACCAAGGCATTACAACCATTAAGATTCTCACCGTCAATGGCTACAAGAGTAGATCGGTGCTGGGTTTGCTGTGCTACATGACTCGCCTTCTGACGCTGCAAGATCTTTCCATCTACAAGGAATATAATTAACTCATCCTAGTCTCATCTGCCAATGGACACCACTTCCCTGCTTCTACCTTATCCATTCCTTTCAGAATTTTTACACGATTCTCCCTCATCCTGCTAAACTCCGATGATTATTGTTTCAGGCGACTCAGTCTCCCCTCATAAGTCAACCCGTTAATTTCTAAAATCAATCTTTTGAACCTCTTCTGCACTGCCTCCAAAGCAACTTTCTCAAAGAAATACTCACACAGTTCTCCAGAAGCGTCCTCACTAGTGTCCTGTGTGGTTACAGCAGAACCTCCCTGCTCTTAAATTCAATCTTACTGGCAATGAAGTCCAACACCTCCTGTGCCTTCTTGATAACCCTGCTCCACATGCAAACTAACTACAGTTGTGCGCCGCCTAATGCCCGTTCGGGCAACGTCCGACCGCTCATAGGTCCATGGTCCCATAAGGTTATAATAAGAGTTCAGAAAACCTGATCAGAGAATGGGATGTAGTGGTCGTAACTGGACGTAGCGAAAGCAACAGCTTCCCACATGAACACGTGTATCTCCGGTCTCTTGTATATAAAGCAATTGTGCTGCCGGGTGTATAATGGTACCGTACAGATATTACCTCTAATACCTTAGTTTTGATAGTCATAATAAATGCCTGTGTTACTGGGTTATGTATGTACTGTTCTGTACTTTCTATTGTTATTTTAATGTGAACTTTTCCTACTTACAAATAAAAAGTTTACCGTATAACAGTGTATGGTTCGATTCGTAGGTAGCAGGCATCCAAACTCATATATTGCGCGACTCTTGTGTGTTGTAGCTTTGCTAAGTATATAATATGGTGTTTGCACAACGTCCACATCTCATAACGTCCTATTTCATAGAACATATCGTGGGCGTTAAGCGACACGTTATTTGCAGTTCTTACACAAGCACGCTCAGGTCTCTCTGCATAACGTTACTATTTTGCCACCTGAATTTCCAGCGATATTTAAATATTTTCCATGCTGAAATATTAAAAGAGGTCAAGTCAGAAGTTGCCCAGTGGAAGTTTAGGTAGGTGTGTAGTGGAGCTATGGCAGCACTACAACTCCCAGAAGGCATCGAACCGGCTATGTGACATCAGTGCGTGATGACGTCAGTGCGTGTCAGGTGTCTGATTCCGGTTTTTAAAAGGTTGCACGCATTCTGACCGGTAAATCCATTTGATTCACTCCAGAAACACCTTGTGTGGTTATTTCATGGTGTCCACTGTGATTCCAGTGGCCACATGTGGATATTTTAGGTTAGGCCTCGGTGATCTGGCCCCTTCCCTCCAACACTTGGCATGGGTGGCACACGTTCACCTCTCTCCGGCATTTGACCTACATGCTTTGCCTTGACATGTTTGCTCTGAATGCACGAGGGAAACAAGATAAAAGACTAGATAAATCGTTACAGTTGGAGTTAATGCAAAAACAATGTGATGTTACAACATGCGCATTTCTCCAATTGCCTTTTTGCATTTGCTTCCTCCGGCGACTCAGGCAGGGTCTCCCAGAAACTCCTAGAGTAAAGCAGGCTACTCTTATCTACATGCCTAGCATCAGGGAGTTCTACAGCACAGATGCAAGGCCTCAACCCGTCACATCTACACTGACTTTTTTGTCCATCTACACTAATCTGAGTTGCCTGCATTTGGTCCATATATTTATAGGTTTTGCCTGCTTAAGTGTCTCCTAGGTGTGTCTTAAATAAAATAATTCAATTTGATTCCACCATGTCCTCTGGCAGCTTGCTCTACAACAGCCCTTATTATCCTCTATAAAATTCTTTCCTCTCCCTACAATGGGAGAAAGTTTTGACGATCTTCCCTAATCCAGGCCTCTCATAATCTTATCTACTTCAGTCAGGTCACCACTGTTCCTGGGGAAAACAACCCAGTCTGCCCAATCTCTCACCATAATTCTGCCCTGCACTTCTGCATCCATGGCCTCATGCACTGTCAAACCAAGATCACCCATAAATTCGAGAAGCAACACCTAATTTTCCATCTGGGCTCTGTCCAACCGGATGGCCTCTCCAGTTTCGGCTAACCCACTCCCCGTTTTCTCACTCTTCCCCATCCCTCTGCCTCCTTTCCTCCAGCTCTCCACCCCCTTCCCTCTCCATCCCCCCTCTCCTTGTTTGCTGGTGTGCACTCCCTACCTATACACCTCTTACCTCCTCCCCCTCACCATTTTGTTCAGGTGCCTGCCTACATCTTGCAACACCTTGATGAAGGGCTCAGGCCTGAAACATTGTTTATGTATCTGTACCTTTGCTATATACTGTTTGACCTGCTGGATTTCTCCAGCATTGAGCTTTTACTAAAGTTCTCCAGGCCCAGGTAACATTCTGATGATTCTCCTCAGCTCTCTCCAGAACGACCACATCTTATGAAATGGCAACCACAGCGACACACAAGTAACCTAGAGCAAACACTTGTGAGGAGTGTGGATTCTTCAGAATTCTATACATGTACACAAATGCCCTTTAAGGCTGAACAGAAATTTGAAAGCTGATCATATTCTTGTCTAAGTTTTACCTCCTCTTCTCCATTACAACCATCAGTTGTAAGTCATCTTCATCATTCCTGCTCCAACTATCGGGAATCTCCCTGTACCAGCGTCCATTATTCTCTGACGATTGTGGCCAACTTATCTGTCTCATCCATGAATATACAGTCAAACTCCTGATATCTAGCACCTATTGGTAGATGCTGGATAAGTGAATTTTCCGGTTGCTTGAGATTGTGTGTTGCATGGATTGGCGAACTAACAGCAAGGCGCGCCAATTTTAAACTTTTGTATTTTTAAAATCTATTTATTTTCTGCGATTCTTTTTGCCGGCTGCTTGAATTCCGAGATTTTACTGTACTACCAAGCTCACACTCCATAACCATCTGAAGGTGAAGATTCACGTCATTCCAGAGAGGAAATAGTCCTCGTCTCAAAAGTACAGCTGTGAATTCTGAAACTGTGCTTGCTTGTTCTGGTGTTACAAGGGGAAACATCCTCACAGCTTCAAACCCAGTCGAGGCCCCTCGGAATTTTATACTTTCAATTAAGATCCTTTCTTCCAAACGTTACCTTTCCTAATAAGAAAGCCCCATCATTCCAGCAGACAACCCACTGAACCACTGGTGAATTATCACCAACAGAAGGGTATCCCTTCTTCAATACGAAGTCCAAAACCATATGCTCTTCATTTCAGTCCCCTTCTCATTGCTACCTTTGGGCACAAGGTACAGAAGCTGGAGCCCAGCACCTCTCATGTTCAAAAACAATTTTGTATCCAACAGTTATCAGGCTCGTGAACTTCCTCGTACTGCGCTAATCCTAACCAGTAACTACTCCAGGATCTAGAAAATATCTGTTTGCTCTATTGAAGTCTCACTTTCTCTTGCCCTATTTTTATCTATAGTAATCCTGTTATCAGGAATTCAAGTAACTGGCAAGAAAATATGGATGCTTAAAACTGGTTTGCCAATCACACAACATGCAATCTCAAGCAACCGAAAAATACACTTATCCGGCATCTACCGATCACCATAGGTGCCGGATACCAAGGGTTTTACTGTATCTGCTCTTTTCTATTTATGATCTCTTTGTCTATCTTAGTATGCCATTTTATTTCACATACCTGTTTGGCTGCGGCAAGTAAGAATTTTGGTACAACGTTCATTGTACTTATGTGTATGACAATAAATTTTCATTACCATGATGAAAATGACAGATCACATTATTTCGAGGTGATATTGTTTTGCTTAAAGCGTCGTCCACACAGGTGCTCTACTTTCTTTTTACCCTTCATTTAAAGTCTCTGAGGAATGAAGTTTGCATCATTTATTCCAACAGCATACTGTAACTGCAATAAACAACAGCACACCTCACACTAACTCTCTTGAGATTCCAAAATTATTTCTCATTTTGTTTCTCTGGAAATTGGCTGGAGTTTCCATTAAGATAAAGCAATAACCCCCCCTCCTCCCCCCCAAAAAAAAGAACTAGCTCAGGTGAGTACTGGGAGGCAGGGTGGAAGAAGATCCTCGAATCAGAACCCTGTTTCTGTTATTGATCAACCCATCCGTGAAGTCAACTAATGTCACAGAGAGGGGGAGACTTCAAACAAAGCAAAAATGTTTCTGTTTCCCCACTTTAGCAAATAGAATCAGAGACATTTATGGCAAGAGGAGACCATGTGGACTGTCTTGTGCCAGAAATGAATATTAGTTTACTCCTACCCAGCACTTGGTCTCCTCCATTTCCCGCTCATCTGCCCTGGTCCCCTCAGTTCCCAGACATAACAAACACAGGATTCCCCTTCTCCTCACCTACCACCCCACCAGTCTCCATATCCAACACATTATCCTCCATCAATAATTTCTGCCATCTACAACATGATCCTACCACTAGTCACATCTTCCCCTCTCCTGCCCCCTCTGCCTTCCATAGAGACCAGTCCTCCTGTGACTCCCTTGTCCACTCATCCCTTCCCACCGATCGCGCCCCCCCCCCCGGCATCTTACCTTGTGACCGCAGGGAAAACCGCACCTGCACCCACACCTCCCACCTTATCCATTTGGGATCCAAAGCAGTCCTTCCAAGTGAAGCAACACTTCACTTCTGTAACTGCGGGAGCTATCTATTGCATCCAGTGCTCCCTTTGTGGCCTTCTCTACATCAGAGAGACAGGGCGTAGACTGCGAGATCACTTCTCTGAGCATCAGAGACAGGGAGCTCCCTGTGGCCAAACACTTCAAATAAGCACCCCCTCCCATGCTCATATGTCTGTCCAAGGCCTTGTACTATCCCATCAAGACCACCCGTAAAATAGAGGAACAACTTTTGATTTTCCGTCTGGGTGCTCTCAAAACCAGATGGCATTAACACTGACTTCTCCGGTTTCTGCTAGCCCACTCCACGTTCTCCCTCTCTTCCCCATCCCTCTGTCTTCTTTCCTCCAGCTCTCCATCCCCTTCCCTCTCCATTTACAAGACCATCTTCCCTCCCCCTATTTGCTGGTGTTCCCTCCCTCCCTTATTCACCTTCTGCCTGTGAGACCGTGCTCTTCCTCCTCCCCCCCCTTCCAACCATTTTGTTTGGGTGTCTGGCTACACTTTTTCAAACATTGATGAAGGGCTCAAGCCTGAAACCTTGGTTCTGTATCTTTATCTTTGCAATATAAAGTTTGTTTGACCCGCTGAGTTTTTCCAGCGTATTGTCATTACTTCAACCACGGAGTCTGCAGATTTTCGTGTTTCTCTTGGTCTATGGTCCTTCCAGTTAAGCTCTCAACTTCGATGTGGCTTCTGCCTCAACCACCGTGAAATAAAAATCCTCACAATTTGTTGAATGTAATAACTTTTTCTCCACTTATCTTCCTGCTAATTAAATCAAACCTGAACTCTTGTTACTGGCATGATTTAAAACTGAAAATCAAAAAGAGTGCAGGAGTGCAAGTCTGAAATAAAAACAGAACATGCTGGAACTACTTTCCCGGCCAGGGAGTACCTGTGGGAAGAGAGAAGGAGTAACATTTCAGGTGGAAGGCTTGTTGGCTCTCATTTCTCCTTCCACAGATGCAGTCAGACCAGCTGAGTCAGAGAGAGAGAGAGAGACATACTATACACAAAGAAGTTCTTCAAGCCCACAATGTCCATGTATTTTTTTTAAGACATCCACCACAGTAACAAGCCACGAGTCCATGCCGCCCAGTTTACACCAAATTAATCTAAACACACCCCCCACCCCCCCTCGGTACATTTTGAATGGTGGGAGGAAACCCACGTGGACACGGGGAGAACGTACGAACTCCTTACAGACAGCGTGGGATTCGAACCATAGACCCGATCGCTGGTGCTGTAACAGCACCAGCTTTGCATTAACCCACCTCTACACCAACCGGCCACCCTACCCATCAATGTCTGTAATAATACCATTTACCAGCATTTTATCAGTGAAGCATTTTTCTGGACAGAGAACTTCAATTGGAATCACCTACTTTGGGCACTTGGTTGATGCTGAGGAGACGAGGTAATTTTAAGCTCAGCATTCCCACGGTTATTTTGGTCGTTTGGCCATGTGCTGTCTTCTCCTCAGACAGACTGAGCGCCTGCTGGATTCCAAGGACCTTCTGTGCTCTCCCTCCTTGCCTCAGCAGTCAGGCCTTCACCTTCTCACCCACTTGGTCTCGCTCTCTTGACCGTGACTGCAGCACATCAGCTCTAAGGGAGAAAGCACACAAATCTCATCGTCAAGGCAACACAGATACAGGCCGCTATCAGAGACTATTCAACTTTTGACCAAAAAGCCACTCCTATACTAATTCAATGTGGCTTTATGCCTTCCTGTTTGCATCTCAGTATCTTCACAAAACATGCTTTGTCATGGTGAGAATGGTATGAGTGGCAATGCAACAAATGTAAATTAATACTTAGCCTGTTTCCTGATAATAAAATGAGAGTCAGATAAAGACTGCATCTTGCAATCCATAACTAACGTGTATTAAGTTACAAATGCTTTTCAAATAGAAACCTCGAAGGTACACAATGGTGGTTTAGTTCTTGGCAAAGAAGCTGATTCCAACAATGTCTTTAATTCCTTGCTTTCACAATGGTCTCGAGCAGCCATTCTCCACCTTTCTTTCGGTTATGGCTCCCTTTATGGGCTCCCTTCCCTTCTCTCCCACCGACAACATAAAAAAATTATAATTTCAGTCCATGGGCCCCCCCCCCCCCACCCCCACGATAGATGCTGTGCCCCATGGGGTGGGGATGGGGCCTATGCCCCCATTGAGATGGCTGATTTGAAAGCAATTCCGATGAAGTACTCAACCACATAGATTAGCCAGTCCCGATCTCCCAGTCTGTACTGAGCTGGCAGGATTTAGGGATTCAATTTAAATTTTTTAATCAAATTTAAATTTAGACATTCAACACGATAACAGGCCTTTCTGACCCACAAGACTGTGCTGCCCAGTTACACCCGAATGACCTAAAACCCCAGTACATTTTTGAACGGTGGGAGAAAGCCCATGAAGAGAATGTACAAACTCCTTACAGACAGCCCATGAAGAGAATGTACAAACTCCTTACAGACAGCACCGGTTAGCGCAATGCGTTTACAACACCAGCGATCGGGACCTGGTCTCGAATCCCAAGCTGTCTGTAAGGAGTTTTTTTTATCTTCTCCCCGTGTCTGCGCGTGTCTCCTCCAGGTGGCTCAGGATTAAATTATACCCTTGAAAGCAACTCAAATTACCAGAGAGAAGGAGCAACGGCAATCTGAAATTCTATCTAAAATTAATCTGGTCCCACCACCATGACTTTGATCCATACTTACTTCTAGTTTCTGCTTTCCACGACATTAATGCAAACTATGGAAAATAAATCACATGAACTATGTACTATTCATTAATCCATTACTATGTAACAATTTACACACAAAAGTAACAATCCATTATGTATTTACTAGACAAGGCCGCAGTAATGAAGAGAGGGGAGCAGGTGACGAGAGATGGTAAGAATAGAGGATAGGGAGGATGGGTAAGAGTTAATGGTGGTGGAATAACATGGAGGATGTGGTCTGACGCATGAGTAGATAAAGGAATGAGAACTAATGGTGGCAAACCGAAGATTGGTATGCTGCTAAAGTAAGGGACATGATTGATTGAACAAGCAAGGTTAGAATTTAACATAAAAGGAGGATTCATGCTGTGATCAGCGTGCAGTCAAGTGACTTTATTTTTGATTGCCCCAGGTTTTGTTTGCAAATAAAGGCTTGAAACTTTTCTGAAGAATTCTCCGCATTGTTTGGTTCATTTTTGGACATCAATAAACCACAACAAAACCCACCCAGACAAGGTCTGGAAACAATAAATCAGCTTGAAACAAAGCATGCCCCAGACTTCTTTTTTTAATTCCCTTGGTGGAGTTACAGCCTTGATCTCCTGATGATCTTCGGACACCTCCCTCACTCCCCACCAAGCTGCAGGCTGATGGCGGCTTGTGGTCAAACGATCCACGCAGGCTGCTGGAGACTGGTTCACAGGAATCAAGTATCACACTGTGCTGCGGGCAAAGGAGGGGCACTGTCGGCTTCCTGATCGTGTCGAGGGTTTGGATCTGGAACTCAGGATGCCAATAGATAGAACAGGGGTCTGTGAGTCTGAAGAGGCTGCACGAATGCTGGAGGTGATCCACGGACACGCCGTATCTCTGAATGGATTCTCTTTTGCTTCTCTTACTGTAAGGGATGCCAGGCATTACTCATCATTATGGCAGACAAAAGAATATTTTGTGCAATAAAAGACTCTTGAATCATATGGGAAAGGTTTTCCATTCAGCATCCATGTAAACAAGATGGTTTTTGTGGATTATGGGAATTATGTGAGGACGCCAAGTTGCCAACTCACTCAGACTGTGAACAAAATTTTACCCTGAGGAGAAAATGAAGCAAACAACATAGAACGTTACAGCATGACACAAGCCCTTCAGCCCACAATGTTGTGCCGACCTAAGGAAACCTACTCCATGACAGTCCAATTTTTCCCCAGCTGAAACTCATGGGATTTCTTACGTCAGTCTGTTAACATGGTAACATGCAAGAAAACAAGCAAGTATAATTTGCTACTGCTTCACGGAAGATATCAAGTAATTAAAAGCAAGAGATGGAGACTCAAAAATACTGCAGATGCTGTAATCTAAAGACAAAAGCAATCTGCAGGAGGAACAGCAAATCAGTGGAAGGGGAAAGCGGTCAACGTTTTGTGTTGGAACCCTTCATCAAGACTAGATTTAGTCTAGGGTCCAGTCGATGCAGGGTTCCAACTTGTAACGTTGACTGTTCTTTTTCTCCAACAGACTGAGTTTCTCCAGCAGATTGTTCCACACCAGACAAATATTTCACATTCCCAACGATGCTGCATGGCCTGCTGAGTTTCTCCAGCACTTTTGTGCACTGCACTATACCCCTGCACCTACAGATACTCTTGTTTAACTCGTGAGGATGGCGCAACAGTGACTGTACTTCCTGAGATGACTGAAGGGGCCACCATCATGGCTCTTTTGAGAGCATCCTGGCCAGGTGCATCACAGTGTGGTGTGGTTGCTGCAGAGAAATAAGATCAAAGGTCAATCCATGGGACCAGAATTGCAGCAGAGAGGATCACTGGAATTCCCCGTGCCCCCGCCCCCACCACCCCCTCCATTGATGTGATCTTCCAGGATCGTTGCCTAAAGAGGATGTGCAAAATCATGGACCCCTTCCACCCCACACAGAGCATCTTTCAGCTGCTCCCGCTGGGGAAGAGATCCAGGAAGATCAGAGCCAGCACCACCAGGCTGAGGAACAGCTTCTTCTCACGGGCAGGGAGATGCTGAATGACCAAAGGAACGGCTCACACTAACCATCCGAGACTCTCATACTCATGAAACAATATTTATTTACACATCTGAACATTTCTCCTGCATGTGTATTGCTTGTCTGCATGAGTGTTATGTCTGTTTGTGTGTCTGCATGTTTTGCACCATGGACTGAGAATGCTGTTTCATTGGGTTGCACTTGTACTATCAGATGACAATAAAATTGACTTGAAATTAGACAATACCAATATCCCAACCCAGGCCAACATTCCCAGCACTGAGGACAGCAGTGTACTCCATTGGCTCTGTCATAGAAAGAGATTACTTGGCAGATAGAGGAATGGGCTTCAGGCTGCTCTCCAAAGTTCACACCTGGAAAAAAACAAACATCCTTGTTGGCTCCAAATGGAGAAAGAGCAATTGGGATACCACAGAGAACCTTGAACTGGGACCACATTGAATCCCAGCATAAATGGCAGAAAGAGTCTTACAAAACTATCCACCCACCCAAATATCTTAGCAGGCTCTCACCGGCTTCTTGCTAGTCTCTGGGTACCATCAATTACCTTCTAACCCACAGACACAGAGACTAGTCTCCTTGACCCTACAGGATCACTTCAAAAAATTTAAATTTAGAGATGAACAAATGCCAAAATTAAGAAATTAAAACATGATTGAGAGTGGGTCATGACAATTGCAAAACGTACAGCCCCTCTAAAAGGCAGCATCTGGGAAACAGAATGTCTCAGGAACATTAACCCCCAATGCAATTTTTTACATTGTTTTCCTCTAATTTTCTGTTTCTCTCATTCTCTTACCAGAAGTTAATCTGGGAATGGCTCACAGAGTCCACAGCTTCCACTGTGCCAATATATGGAATGGTGGCTTGTTTTAGCACACTTTCACTTGGCTAATTGTCTACTGGAGTGTCTTATCTGGTGGGAGACTCCTTGTCCTAGCAAATCATTCTTCTTTGTCTCCCATTTAACAATCCAAAGCAACATGTAATCTGTGGTTATTTTGCAAAACAGGATAAACAAAGCACATACGTGAGCCCCCCCCCCCACCCCACCCCACCCGCCACCATGGCCTTCCAATGTTGCCTGGTGCTCGGGCTGAGGGCAGGTAGTTAGACCCATCAGAAGTATTTCATTGCTCAGTCACACTGCCTGTGAAACGGTTCAGTCCCAATGGCAGGCAATATCTTCCAGATGCACAAAGAATTGCATGGGATGATAAACGCCATTGCTTCTCGATTAAAGGGCAATCTGTGGGAAAACTAGCAATGGCTTAGGAAGTGAACCCCTTGTTTGTACTGAAGCTGTGGACCTTTGCTTGGTTCAAAGGGTCTTCTACTCCTTATTCTCTTTCTGGACCACTATAATGATGGCCAATCTGTTTCAGTTATTTTGGATAATGATCTAGAACCGTCCTGGCTGCAAACTTGGCTAGCTAGCCGATGAATTGTCTATTGCTTTTCCTTTACAAATGGGTGAGCCAGGCCATTATTGGTTGAAGAATCAAAAGGGAAGATGGTGGGGATCTGGGGAGGAAATCAGTTGCTGGTTGACAGGGAAATAAAAGGCAGGTGGGAACAAACGGTTCACGGAAAATTTCCAATCCCATCCTATATCTGAGGATTGTGAATTAGTTAATTACACATAGAGAATACAAATCAACTGTTTCAATTGCTAAAATGCACCTACTTGATTGTTGTCAAAGGCCTCGTGGGTTGAAATCTGCCATTCATTCTGGTATCAAGATTCAAGATTCCTTTCTTGTCACGTAATAGTACAGAACATGTAATATTACACTAAATTGCCTTCTGCCTTCAGTAAGGCAGACAAAGTAGTCACTATTAGTAAAAACACACGTGCTGGAGAAAATCAACAGTATACTTTATATAGCAAAGATAAAAATACATACAGTAACTAATGTTTCAGGCTTGAGCCCTTCATCAAGGTAGAAGCAAAATATAGGCAAGCACCTGAACCCAATTATGCTAACATTTAGTTGATGAGAATCATGTCATCATGAGAATAACACTGAGTTCTGACTGTAAAATTAATCACGTTCTGGTAAAGTGATCCTTTCAGACTCGATCTCCCTTTCCCCAGCTATAAATCCCACCGTGCTTTGGAATGTTTCTTTAGAGAATCTTGGCTTCAAACATTTTTTCAAATGAGCCACATTCCTTTGCATAGAATATCATTGTTCAAACCAAAATTACAGGTTATATGAGCTGGGTTGGGTTTGGTTTAGATAAGAACCTGCTCAGTGCAATTATAAACTTGTAAAAGAAAAACACTGCATTATATTACCATAGTTCTTTTCATGCCTCTAGGAGATTCCAAAGTGTGGAAAAGCCAGTGAAGAACTTTTGGAATAATGTTGCAATCCAAGGAATGCAGTGGAGTAAAATAATGCAGATGCTGGAAACCTGAAATAAAAACAGAAAATGCTGCAAACCAACACCCCACCAGCTTCAATAGAGAGAGAAATGTTTTAGTCATTTAGATTCATGAACTTTGACCAGCAAAAATGCAAAGACTATTAAATCCTTGCAGAAGATTCAAATTGTTAGTAGTTTACAGTTCTGGAACATTAATGCTGAACTGAAAGGAAAAGCACAAAAGTCTGCAGACCCCGTGGTTGAGATAAATACACAACAATGTGGTTCAGGCCCAAGAGGTTGGTTGTGTACCTTTATCTTTGCTATTTAAAGTACACAGTTTGTCCTACTGAGTTTCTCCAGCATTGCATTTTTACTTAATTCTGAACTCTGTCTCTCTCTTTGCCTGTTTCTTTGAGAGATGACTTGACAGAGGTTTATAAAATGATGAGAAGCCTAGACAGGCTATAGTCTCTCTCCCGTGGTGGAAATGTCAAATACCAGAGGGTATATGAGGAGGAAAATTGAAAGGAGATAGGCAAGTTTTTTGGTGCTTGGAATGCACAGCAAGGGGAGGTGGTGAAAGTAAATGTGATACAATGTTCAAGGGGTATTGGGAGAGGCCCATCGGAATAGAAGGAGATGGAGCGTGTTCGAGCACACACATGGTCAGAGGTCTGTTCCTGTGGTGGACTGTCTTATTCCATCTTCTTTTGCAGTGGTTAACTTGATATGACACGATCACATGAGCAGTGATGTCATAAATTTCCAAATGTTTTCATGATATTGTCTGGCCTGTAACCATTGCACAGGTACCTGTAGAAAGAATCCTAAAATTCAACCAGAGAAGGCAAGGAAGAATTGTGGGAACAAAGTGTGCGTGCGTGCGTGTGTGTATTATATATATATATATATATAAAAGGGACCTGGGTGCAAGGTAGCCATGGTATCAACTCTGCACACCTGAGCCTGCAGTGGTCAGGTGATGGGTCAATGGTCAGAGACAGAGAATCGATATCTAGGGAGGGGCAGTGAGAAGTGACCAAGCTATAAAAGACTGGGCACCTGGATTTGGGCTCTCCACAGGTGAGATCATGACTGACACTGTGGACTTCAGTTTAATAGGGCTCAAGCACACTCCCAAGATTTATTTCATTTTTTCTTAAATTTAATTCTAGTGATACAGCGCAGTAGGACGCTGCCCCAGCCCAACTAATCTCACAGCCTTGTACGTTTTGGAGGGTGGGAAGAAACTGGAGCACCCAGAGGAAACCCACACAGAGATGGGGATAGCATACAAACTCCTCACAGACAATGCCGGATTCGAACCCCAGACATTGTAATATCTTCACACTAACTGCAACGCTAACTGAGCCACTCAGCCATAGAATGTGCTATGTGCAGCACTGTGTGTGCAAGGCTTACTTCTATCGGATCTGTGAACAGTCCTGCTTAACTTTGGCTCAACGGCATCTAGGAAATTTCTACGAAGGGAACTTTGCCGTCTCTGACTGGCACTTCTGACAATGACGTTCTATGGATCTAGCTGAAACTGAGTTTTATTTGTGTTATTCATCTCTGTGCAAAGTGGAAAAATGATCAAACGTCACTACCAAGCCGCTTCTTTTCAAATTTTCGTTTTCTATTTGACAGTTCCACCCTGCTTCTGTCTACAACTTGTTTAAATATTTCCCTGATTTTGCAATGTAATATTCCACACATTATTGCTTGATGGGAAGGAGTAGAATAGTTTGTAAAGGTCAGATGAGCAATTTCTAGCTATGCAGAATTTCTGTTAATATTAGTTACAAATTAATCTTAGTGGGTAAATAATATTCCCGTCGTTCAACAATAAACCTGCAGTTAACTTTTAAAATACCTTAATGTATCTTGTAAAGGAATTTGATAAACTTTTTGGAAACCGTATTGAGTCAACAGTTTGTATCCAAATATCAGATTTAATGTTGCGAGTTTTATCAAACAGAATCTGTCAAGATTAACTTGAGGTTATGTGAGGATATCTTCAGTAAAGAAGATGCACCACAACTTTCTTCTCAAGGCAAATCAAGATGGGAAGAACACTTTGTAAATATCCCATTATAAAGATTAAAAATTAAAGTCAAAGGACTTGCACGGGCTGGGGGTGATTTGCATTCAGGGGACCCGCATGGGCTGTGGGCTGCTGGAGACTGACTCATGGGAACCAGGTATCCAAAACCCAGATTTGAGAGGGTGCTGAGGGAAAGAAGGGCCTCGGGTGCTGAAGGCTTCCTGATCATGTCAGAGGTTTGGATCTGGAGCTCAGGAGGCAGAGGATGCGAGTGAGAGGGAGGCAAATTCACGCCGATTCTAATGCGATTCATTGTCTACCTTACGCTGACTAAAGGAGGTTTTGTGTAATATTACATTTTCTGTTCTTTGACACAACAATAAATGAATCTTGTATAGTGCACAAGAAAGTTTCGAAATGGACATGCTCAGACGCTGTGGGGGTAATTTTCGACTCACTTTCTTATTTTATAATTTCACTTCAATGTAAATGAATTGTCCAACTCGTATCTTCTCCACGTTCTTTTTCACATTTTTTTCTCTCCCTTCATTTTTTTTCCCCCTTTAATGTTAACCATATCTAGCATCTGGCATCGCAGTCAGGGAGGGATACTGAGCTTTTTCTTTTTGTCTTATCTCTCCTTTTTTGGTATTTTCCTTTTTTCTCTTTTTTTAATTTCCTTTTTTTTATTATTTTGTTTATTTTTTAAAATATTATTTGGACTGAATTATGGATCTGTTTTACAATTTACATTTGCTTTTGATATACTGATTGTTTTATTAATTATGTGTAATTAACCATATCATTTTATGGAATTAACATTATAAGCTCTTGATTAAAATTTTAATAAAAATATTTTAATAGAAATGAGAATGCAGAACACTGAAACCACGACCACAGAGGCAGAGTAATAAAGTCAGGGGAAATGTCAGAGCGAGAGAATGGAAATTGAAGTTATAATTATTGATTGGTTTAAAGTATTCTGTAGAACATGTTCTCTGTCATCAATTTGTCTCTGTCACGCAGAGGGACCACAGACCATTACAATTCAAATTGTTTTTTTTTGATTTCCAACAGAACATGAGTGTCTTCATATTAAAATGCTTTACATTCTGACCTTTCTCAGATTTCTGCAGGATATATTTGTCCTGTCTCATTCCACTCTAATTCACTTTTGAGTTCTCAGCATTATGCCTCTTCTATCCCGAAAGTTGCCGTTTTCTATGCAGTTATATCGAAAAGGCCCACAATAACAATACCAGGCAATGCTAATGGCAAAACCGGACGGCCCAGTTAGTGTAGCGGTTAGCGCAATGCTTTTCCAGCGCCAGCAACTGAGGTTCAAATCTGGTGCTGTTTGTATGGAGTTCATACGTTCTCCACGTGTCTGCGCACTTTATTTCTGGGCGCTTTGGTTTCCTCCCACCCTTCGAAATGTATAAGGTTGGTGGTTAGGGTTAATTGGCACAGTTGGCATAGAGGTTAGCACAACACCTTTACAGCGCCAGCGATTGGAACAGGGGTTCGAATCCCACACTGTCTGTAAGGAGTTTGTACATTCTCCCTGGGTCTGTGCGTTTTCCCTGGGGGCACTGGTTTCCTCCCACCCTTCAAAATGTACCAGGGGCTGTAGGTGATTTGGGTGTAAGTTGGATAGTATGGACTCGTGGGCCGAAATGGCCCGCTACTGTGCTGTATGTATAAATTTAAATTTTAAAAAAACTGTGCCTGCCTTGTGACAGTCTAAAGGCAATTTCATGTCATGTTGCATTATTGTTTGACTGCGTGACAATAATTAGTCTTTGGCCATTGACCATTTCTGAGAATGAGCATCTAGGAGGGAGGAATTCAATTACACTTTTAAATTTTAAATTTAGACATACAGCAGGGCTTTTCATCCCAAGAATCCATGCCACCCAATTACACCACAACCCCGCTACGTTCTGGATGGTGGGAGGAAATGAAGCCCCCCGGTAAAACAGACACAGGGAGAATGTACAAACCCCTAATAGACAGTGCGGGATTCGTTCCCCGCCCCCAGGCCCGATCGCTGGCACTGTAACAACATTGTGCTACACTAACATTTACACTTTCTTGTACCAATGATTGCCTCCGTTCAATTGCAGTCTAAGGACAAACTTTGACTTTTTGCTGAACTTTTTGGATTTTGAGTGGAATCTCATTGGGTTGCTTTAATGCAGGACTGAAGGAGAATTGCACAGTCAGAAGCACCATCTCTTGCAAAACAAAACCCACGCGGTCTTTTGTTTAAGTATTCTGCATGGGATTTTCCCGAGTGAATACTGGGTTCAGAAATTGCAGTAAACGTGATCATTTCAGTGCAGTGTGATTGATGCATCTTCTGCGAAGGACATTTCAGGGAGATATCATGGTAGAAGGAATGTTCTTCTCATTCTTTAAACCAATCAAAGGAATTAGTGCTCGGAGACAGGGAGCTGAATTATCCATCACAGTGACTACAGGCTGAAACATTGTGTGGGGTTCCACCCTTGCTTCTAAACCAGAGGTTTGAGCGAAGAGTGGGTGAAATTCCACTCCAAGAGCCTGAGCACAGAATTTGGACAGATACATGGATGTGAACCAAATGCAGAGTTGATGTAAAAAGATGGTTTCCCATGGTGGGGGAGTCTAGGACAAGGGGGCACAACCTCAGGACTGAAGGGTGTCCTCTTAGAAAAAAGACTTATTTAGCCAGAGGGTGGTGATTCAGTGGAATTTGTCACCACAGGCGGTCACGAAGGCCAGGATAAAGGGTGAATTGAGGCAGAGATTGAGGGGTTCCTGATTAGGCAGGGCATCAAAGGTTATGGGGAGAAGGCCGGGGAGTGGGGCTGAGTAGAAAAACATGATTCAATGGCAGGGCAGACTCAATGGGCTCCTATGTCTTATGGTCTTAAACAGGACTCACCCAAAATGGCAACTTGGTCAACATGGATGAGTGCGGCCGCCAGACCTGTTCCCTGCTCCGTGACTCTGACAATCTTGCTCTTCTCTTTTGTGTTTAGCTTCCTTTGTTCTTCACCCCTCAGTTATCTTCTTCTTTGGCTTGGCTTCGCGGACGAAGATTTATGGAGGGGGTAAAAAGTCCACGTCAGCCGCAGGCTCGTTTGTGGCTGACAAGTCCGATGCGGGACAGGCAGACACGGTTGCAGGGGAAAATTGGTGGGTTGGGGTTGGGTGTTGGGTTTTTCCTCCTTTGCCTTTTGTCAGTGAGGTAGGCTCTGCGGTCTTCTTCAAAGGAGGTTGCTGCCCGCCAAACTGTGAGGCGCCAAGATGCACGGTTTGAGGTGATATCAGCCCACTGGCGGTGGTCAATGTGGCAGGCACCAAGAGATTTCTTTAGGCAGTCCTTGTACCTTTTCTTTGGTGCACCTCTGTCACGGTGGCCAGTGGAGAGCTCGCCATATAACACGATCTTGGGAAGGCGATGGTCCTCCATTCTGGAGACGTGACCCACCCAGCGCAGCTGGATCTTCAGCAGCGTGGACTCGATGCTGTCGACCTCTGCCATCTCGAGTACTTCGACGTTAGGGATGAAAGCGCTCCAATGGATGTTGAGGATGGAGCGGAGACAACGCTGGTGGAAGCGTTCTAGTTATAACATCAAATAAAACCACCCTAAACTTTTTTTCTTCTACAAATTTAAACACTTCTATCACATCTTGGTTGCTCTTTGAGGGAGGATAAATGTTCCTCTTGTGATTTCATTTACTACCTTTGGCTAGAGTTCCTGCATTGCTGATATTAATGGTTTTATTTCAAACTGAGTCCCAAGGTGAGTAACCTTCAGGCAATCTAACCAACGCAACTCAATTTGTACACCCACATTACAATTACAATCCACTGTACCTGCTTTAGCCGCTTCTTAAATAACTCCAAGCATTTTGCTTCCATTAATAACATTGAAATGGCACCGCAGATGTTATAAAGATTCTAAATGCCAACAGCAATGCAATCAAACAGAAGTTGACCATAAAGCCAAAAGGAGATTTTTCTTTTGTCATACAGTTGACTAGAAGTTTGTTCGAAAAGGCAAGTCTTAAAGGGGGAAGAAGAGGCGGAAGAGGGGCTGAACAAGGGAACTCCTGAGCAGATGAAGGTGCAGTGGCCAATGATAAATCAAGGGGAATGAGCGATGTGAAAGGGTGGCCTTTCCTGAAAAGATGGACAGAGGACAACTCTTGTCATGATGGATATTTTTTCGGTTTCACCTGACCATCAACTATGTGTGCTACCACACAACCCCCCCCCCCCCTCCAGAACTGGTGCTAATGTCTGTTTTGTTCAAAGTTTGCACAGTCCTCAGCCAGAGGGTGGTGACTCTGTGGAATTTGTCACCACAGGCAGCCACGAAGGCCAGGATATAGGGTGAATTGAGGCAGAGATTGAGGGGTTCCTGATTAGCCAGGGCATCAAAGGTTATGGGGAGAAGGCCAGCTGGAGTGAAACCGCCTTGCTTAAGTCCAGGTGTGCCAGTTTCAAACAGTCAATGCTGAAAAGTTCTTCCTTACCTCCAATGTAGAAAAAAAAATTTTTTTTCCTTGCAAATTTGTGCAAAGGGAAATGTGAATTATAGATCGATACATTGGAAAATCCACAAGGTTGAGTGCTTTTCGCTACTGAGTGAACTGATGGCATTAAGAAGAATGATTGTCGACCCTCTTGCTTCTGAGCTAGTGAAATGGAAAACCTCAGCCATGGTTTATGCTTCAGACTGTTGGTCAGTGTCTACTTAATTTTTCAAGATCTCATTTCCTTTCCTGTGAGCTGTGGGAGACAGTGAAACGGACTTCCTGCAGCCCAATTTTCGGATAGTTTTCTGAGTGTGAAACCATCTCTCCCTATCTAAGAGGATTAACAAGACTCCTGACATGTATCTAGCTAAAGACACAAAAGATCATTTCATTTATTTCTTGAGATCCCAATGATATTTCTCATTATTTTCCATATTCCCTGACGCCACAGAAGGGGAAAGATAGATCATCTATTTGCCTCCACAGATGTTGGTTCAAAGTTCAAAGTTCAGATTTATTGTCAGAGTAAATACATAGCATTACATACATATATTATGGAGGGTTGTGGCTGTCACATGACACCACTTCCCCATTGCCTGGTCAGAAGATACACCACCTACCAATCAAGGTTTGGCTCTGCCCCTACCTATCAGTGGCCTTCTCACAGGCCCAGGACCCAGCCCCAGACATAACCAAAATCAAACCCTCCCCCTGTGTCCTGGGGCCAACCCTTCGACTCCCTTGACACCCTAACAAAATTTGCATTCCTGGCTCCCAGACGGCTCGAGCTGCTGGAAAGGAGGGAGGCAATATTGGAAAGTGGCGGGATGAAGGGCATTAGCTGTGTGGGCATTTAGGGGCTGTCGGTATACGGTGTTGGGCAGAACAATTCGGGGTCACCCTCTCATTGGATCTATGTAAAACCACTGTTGCTATTGGCCCTATCTGGCAGCAGGTGAAGCCACGGGGTTGGCCAACAGGGCCGCTGGGTCACATTCACTGAGGCACAGGAGCTGGTCACATATGGCAGATTGATTATGTCGGACTGCACCACAGCAAAATAAGAAACAATATGTCCTGACGATGGTGGACACGTACTCCAGTGTCCTGGTGGCGGAGCCCTGTGAGAGGGCTGAGCAGAACAGCACCATCAAAGGATTGCAGTGCCCTTCCTCCATCTATCAAGTTCCATGGGAGCTACAACCCGATCAGGACTCACACTTCACTGGAGCTAAAGCTCAGAGCTGGGTTGCTGAGGCGGAGATCTCATGGCTGTTCCACATACCCTACCACCCACAGGCATCATGGCTAATGAACGACCTGCTTAAGGAGAAAATACATACATTAATGCCCTCCCACACACCAATGGGGTGGTTGAGCATGCTGCAATAGGCCGTGGACTACGTTGAATAAACACCCCACTGGCCAAGGGGAGGGGGGTGTCCCCACTGTCCTGCCATCTGGCACATTCCCCATCTCCCGACTTGGAAGACACTGAACCCCTCCCCCGAGACCAAGGAGCTGGGGAAAGTGTGAGAATAGCAGCCACAAGGATCCCCCCAGAAGGGAGAAGTTGTTGCGAGCGGTCTCGGAGACACCCGTTGGTTCGTGATTCCAGGTAACACTAACCAGTCTTTTCTGCATATCTGACAACTAACCCAACGAGAATGAATCTGTTCCTCAGCCCACCCAATGGCAATAGTCCAATCATCACTACCTAAGACGATCGGCATCGGGACATCAGCCAACACCTTCCTCAGGGTCACTTATGAATTTGCCAGCACCACAAATAGATCAGACCCCAGCTCATGCCAGTGAAAGCTCTTCCACTAACACCCATCTTGCTGGATGATTTTTAAAATGAACTGTCCACATAGACTGTGGCTCTTGGCATATCTGTTTGGGGGGTCTGAGCGGCAGTCCCCCACCACTCCCCTCACCTCTTTATAGCATCTCTTCCAGCAACCCCTGATGGAGTGGCTGTTCAGGAACTGGTATTTCCCTCCCTACAATGTGGCCTCCACCCAAGTCCCGACTCTCAGGCAAGGGCATATCTAGGGCATGGTATGTGCCCTGGACTCCACTTGAAGGGGGCGCTACTGAGCAGTTTCTGCCCCCAGAGGTCTCCTTCACCGTCCCGTGCCCCAAGGTCCCCGTACCTCCCCCGATGACTAGAAGTGGCGCATTGAAGGAGGCACACAATTGGTCTAGACTGAGCCAGAATTCCCCCCTCCCCTCCTTGGCTGGCGTCATCCCCCCCCCCCCGACATACAAAGGACACACACCTTTTTCTTTTCTGCTACATCCACCCTCCCTCATCCTCTCATTTGCTCCCAACTTATTAAAAGGCCGAAGCCAAATACATCCCTCAAGGTCGCTGCACAGGTTGATAGGATAGCTCAGAAGGCCTATGTGACACTGGGATTCATTAATAGGGGGATGAATTCAGGAGTAAAGAGGTCATTACAACTCTACAAATCTTAAGTAAGATCACACTGAGAGCATTGTGTTCAGTTCTGGTCACATCTTTAAATGAAGGATGTGGAAGCTATGGAGAGGGTGCAGAGGAGATTTACCAGGATGTTGTCTGGATTAGAAAGCAAGTCTTATGAGGCAAGGTGAGCAGAGCTGGGACTTTTCTCTTTGGAGCATAAAATTATGAGAGGAGACTTGCTCGAGGTCTAGAAGATTATGAGAGGCATAGAGAGGGAGGACAGTTCGCACCTGTTCCCCAGGGCAGGATCACCAAACACCAGAGGACATTTGTACAAAGTGAAGGGAGGGATGTTTAGGGGAAACATCAAGGGTAGGTTTTTTTTTAATAATTGCAGAGAGTTGTGGGTGCCTGGAATGCCTTGGCATGGTTGGTGGTGAAAGTTGAAACATTAGGGGCATTTAAGAGAAACAAACACATGGATGAAAGAAAAATAGAGGGTTATGGGGTAGGGAGGATTTAGTACTTTGTTTTAAGGAAGGAATATATGGGTCGGCACAACATCAAGGGCCCAAGGGCCTGTACTGTGCAGTACTGTTCTATGGCGGCCACCAAGGCCAGCTCTTGAGAGAATATCTATTGATAGGTAGTGCAAAAAAGCTGCACTCTAGAAAAGATACATATACAAAAGAAAGAAATGTAAACAAGGAGGAAATGCAAACAAAGTGTGTAATACAGAAAATAAATAATCAATGATAAAGAGTCCTTAAATGAGTCCCTGACTGGGTTTGTCGTTGAGGAGCCTGATGGTGGAGGGGTAGCAGCTGTTCCTGAACCTGGTGGTGCGAGTCTTGTGGCAACTCTACCTCTTTCCTGATGGTAGCGGTGAGAACAGAGCGTGTGCTGGGTGGTGTGGATCCTTGGTGATTGCTGCTGCTCTCTGATGGCAGTGTTCCCTGTAGATGTTCTTGATAGTGGAGAGCGCTTTGCCTGTGATGTCCTGGGCTGTGTTCACTACCTTTTGCAGGACTTTCCACTCAGAGGTATTGGTGCCCCCATACCAGGCCGTGGTGCAGCCAGTCAGCACGCTTTCCACCACTCATCTGCAGTGGTTTGCCGAGGTTTTCTATGTCATATCAAACTTCCGCAAACTCCTGAGAAAGTAGAGGCTCTGACATTCGTGCATTTAGTCCAGGAAGGATCCTCCAAGGTACTGACTCTCAGGAATTTAAATTTGCTCACTTTGATCCCCCAATGGTCACTGGATTGTACAATTCTTGTTTTCCCCTCCTAAAGTCAACAATCAGCACCTTGCTTTTGGTGACAGTGAACGTGAGGTTAGTCATCTCTGCATTGGCTCCAAAATGAAACTGTGAAAGGCCATGTCGGATTGTAAATTCTCTTTCAGCTTGAATTTGTCAGCAGCCCATTCAGCTGTGACCCATCTCCCTCCTGTACGCTGACTCATTGTCCCCTTTTATACAACCCTCTACTGTGGTATCATCAGGGAATGGGCAGATGGTATTGTTGTTGAACCTAGCCACACTGCTCGATCCGCCGAGTTCCTCCAACAGTTTGTTTTTGCTCCAGATACCAGCAACTGAGAACCTTACGTTTCCGTTATTTCCCTTGTTCAGATGGGTAGCTTGTTCTAGTAGTTTGATTATGATGTAATGCTTGGTGTAAACACTCAACCAGTTAGTTGCCACTCTCTTTGCTTTGTTCACATGACAAACAATCGTGTGGCGCCAACACCTCCTTGGTAGGTTGTGTTACCACAACAATCCACCTTTACCAGTATGATAATTGACTTAAAATAGAGCATTGCCATCTGAGACACCTGTTCAGTAACCTCTTTTTCTGCTGACAAATCCATGCTGAAAGAGAAGAGAGAATTTACAATCCAACTTGGCCTTTCACAGCTTCATTTTGGAGCCAATGCAGAGATTATGAATGCAACCTTTGTTGGGAAGCAGCAGATGAATTGCACCCAAAGAGATTTCACGAATAGAAATGGAGGACAGACACAATGATCTCTTTCAGTGATTGGTTGGGGGATATTGGTCATTACCTGGAATGGCCTCTCCTCTTTATCGAGTAGTTCTATTGGACACCCTTTGAACTGCACTGGACCATCAGCTGAGAACTTGCTCCTAATGATGAGCGATTGTTGGTTCTTGGACTATACAGAAGGATGAGGGGGGGGGGGAGCCTCATGGAGGCATTTCAAATGCTGCAAGGCCTAGATAGAGTAGATGTGGAAAGGATATTTCCCATGGTCAGGGAGTCTAGGGCAAGAGGGCACAACTTCACAATGAAAGGCATCAATTTGAAACAGAGATGCGAAGAAACTTCTTTAGTCTGAGTTGTGATTCTGTGGAACTTGCTACCACAGGCAACTGTGGAAGTGAGGTCATTGGGTGTATTTAAAGCACAGATTGATAGGTATTTGATTAGTCAGGGCATCGAGGGTAACAGGGAGAAAGCTGGGGAGTGGGGCTGAGTGGGAGGATGGATCAGCTGAAGATAGAACAGCGGAGCAGACTCGACGGGGCGATGGGCCAGCTTCTGCTCCTAGATCTTGTGATGTCCATGGAGCAGGATGGCTCTCGCATTCAACAGCATAAACGTGACTGCTCAACTATGAGTGACACCTGTCACAGTTCATTACCACCATTGAATACAATTGATCATCAAATGCCCTCTCGCCTTCTAACTACCAATACATCCCTGAAGGAATTTCAGATTGGAAAATAAAAGTTGACCCCAGCCTAAATAAATATTCTTTTGGATTAGTTTCTTGACGTGACTGAGCCCCCGTAAACTGCTGTCCACCTCCTTTGTGTTGCCTCTTATATTGACTGGAGAGGGATGAGACCGCCATCAGTTCCCAACTGATATCACACATTATCTGGAAAAGATCGCGTTGGAAGTGCTCATGATCTATGGAGGAAATGAAAACACGATGCTGGAGAAACTCAGCAGGTCCAACAGTGTATCTCATTAGCAAAGATAAAAATACAGAACCAATGTCTTGGGCTTTCATCCCTTTGCTCTATATACTGTTGGACCTGCTGAGTTTCTCCGGCATCGTGTTTTTACTTCATTTGCCTGCAGACTCTTGTGCTTTACCCGTGGAGGGTGAGTTACAGCTCCAATGTGTGTTTTGCCACGGGCAAATAGGCCACTCATTTCATTGTGCCAATCTCTTTCAGACCACCACCCCCCCCCCACCTCAATGTTTCTTCTGAAGTTTCATTCATATAGTGCCTTTAAAGGAGCAAAATGTCCCAAAGTTTCAATCTTCCTGCAGTGAAGACATAGAACATCACAGCATAGTACAGGCTCTTTGGCCCACGATGGTGTGCTGACCTATATAAACCTGCTCAACAAATGAAACCTACCTTCCCTACCTCACACCCATAACCCTCTATTTTTCTTGCATAGGTGGGCCTGACTCTTTTAAATGTCCCTATTGTACCAGCCTCCACCACCACCCCTGGCCATGCATTCCAGGTACCCACTATTTTCTATGTAAAAAATACACTTCCCTGGCTTCATCCTTGGAGAATTCATCACATGGAACCCTGCATTTTGTCCCAACAAGATTAAATCCAATGCTTCTTTTTTTAAAATTTAAACTCATCCCCATGTCCTCCAAATCCATTCCCTCTTGTATCGAACTGAATCCGAAATTTTCATTAAGATCATTCCTCCTGTTATGTCACCAAACAGGCTCCAAATAGTCCCAAAATCCACATGATCCTGCACAAGGACTCCCGTCCCTTTGCACCTCCAAATTTTGAATTTTCTCCCAATCTAAATAATAGTCGGCCCATCTATTTCTTGTACCAAGTGCGTGACCGTACACTCTCCAACATTGTATTTCATCTGTCACTGTGAGAGTACAGATCTATCACCAATGTATATAGTGTATATAGTTACAGTATCTAGACTGTGCTTACAGCGATTGGCTGAGAGCTAAGCCACGCCTATTGTCTGGGCCTTAAAGGGTTGTGTCCCTAGCCAGGTCGGATCATTCCGGACTGGTCGGCCACCTGTGAAGAGCTCCTGTTTTTTGCTAATAAAAGCCTTGGTTTGGATCAACAAGTCTTTGATTCTTTCGACGAGCTCTACAGTCATCTCCTTGCCCGTTCTCCTAATCTATCGAACTGAATCCGAAATTTTCTCTGTGGCCTTTCTGTATCCCCAGCCCTACCCGCCCTACCATATCTTTTGGTATTGGCTGCAAATTTAGCCTAAAAGCCATCTATTCCATAATCCAACTCATTTATAGACAGCGTAAAAACACAGACCCCTGCAGAACACCACTGGGAACCGGTAGCTAACCAGAATAGGATCCATTTATTCCCACTCTGTGTCCCGCCCATCAGCCAATGCTCTTTCCATGCTAGTATCCTTCCTGGGATTCCATGGGCTCTCATTTTGTTAAGCAGCCTCAGGTGTGGCACCTTGTTGAAGGCCTTTTGAAAGTCCAAATGGACAACATTCACTGCAACTCCCGTGTCTATCCTATGGTTGTGGGTTCAAGATGAAAACCAACAACTAATGCAAAATGTAAGCTGCCAATCATTGCTCTGGTGTGGGAGGGCAGCATGGATTTCCCATTTTGTTTCTCAAACTGCATCAAGATCAGGCCGATGGATCAATATCATATTGTTGGCTGTGGGATCCTGTTATGAGCCTGTGGCCTGTCACGTCTTCTGAGTTCACTGACGGCAAAGTGACGGGACACGCTGAGATAATGAAGGGGGCAGTAGAAGTACAAATAATTTGTTCTTTCAAGCCATGCGGGTGGGAGGTGAAGAAGGGACATCTAAATCCAGATTATTATTCTGACCAGGATTTTGCACAGAGTACAGAGCTTGTATTGTGGACGATGGGATGGACAGCCTGGTGGAGGGGAGGGAGGGAAAGGGAAAGGGGAGAAGGAGCAACAGCATGCACCGCCGCAACACCTCCAGTGCCATCACAGGTCGATGTGGGGGTTGCCACAAAATGGCTGCCCAGCCTTAAAGTGAGATGCACCACCAAGGATGGAGGGAGGGAGTGAGCGAAGGAGCGAAGACGCGGGAGGGCCGTTGGCACTGCCATCACCCAGCATCGTGAGAGAGTAGCGTTCTGCATATCTCAAGCGCAGGAAAAGATTTGGAATTCTAAATTGAAAGTACCTGTACTGTACAGTAGCCATCTCATGATCATCTCCACCTGTGTTAACTTTTAATTATAATCTTATGACCATATGTAATTACGTTTATTATTGCCTACAGGACTGTATTACTATGTTTAAGATGTTTTCATGTATTGGGAAGTGTCTTATATGCATATAAAGATATATACCATATTCTTAGATAAACATTTGACTAACTGACACTAAATAAGGACCGTATGTACCTGTTCCAACTTGCATACAAATGCGAATTAAAGACAGCCCTAGGTAACAGAACTTGTATTTAACCCAGGCCTGGCTGGCTGAATACTAAGATTAAGGTTAACAGAAGAAAATGTTTCACTGGAATAGTTAGCCACATGGAATAGATCCCAAGTCGGTGAACATCTGGAATGCTCTGTCCCAGAGAGTGGGGGAGACCAGTCTTGTTGAGCTGAGTGTGACCAAAGCTTTCCACTGACAAAGTTGGGAAGAGTAAGGGGAAAATAAAGCAGTGCTTGAAAGGTTATGTATAGTATAGTTTAACTCGCATAAAACGCAGGTTAACTGCTGTGGAAGCAAGAAGCCTGCAGACTTCTAGTGAAAACACGAGATGCTGGTGGAACTCAGCTGGCCCCGCAGCAACAGACAGAGGTAAAGATGCTTCAGGCCTAATGAGACACATGAACCCTGCTTAATTCAGGACAAAACTTGAGCCAATGAGGGAGGAGCAAAAGGCTGGGACAAAAGAGTCATCCACGAGAACAGGATGGAAAAATGTAAGGCTGCACTTTACACCTGCTTAACGGGTATAAAATAAATGCAACATCTGCAGATTTTGCCATGGGGTTGCCTGCCCCATCTGTGCAGAAATGGAGACGAGTTCTATGGCCATGTCCTTTTGAACGGGTTAAGGAAACAGCTAACATTGATTGAAAGAACCTGCTTCAAGGTAGAGGTGCTGCTTGTTCTTTCCACTGGCACTTTAACAGTCTCCACTTTATGGGTCTTACGTGCGGTTATGTTTTATTGAACAAATATTTTGATTGCACAAATTTCAGATTGGCACTGGCGTAGTTTTCTCCAGAGGTTAGAGCTGGCTCTCATGTGGCATGAATCAACTGGCTGCATCTCACCCCAAGTGTTAATGCTTGTCCCTGAAGAACAACCTTGAGTGATTTCAACGCTTAAACAACTTTATTTTTCGAGCTGCTTGAACCAACAACGTACTCAACTTCTGTCGTGGGCACCTCTGAGAAGGAAGTGTGTGGATTTGCGACCACAAGCTCCGACCCAGGGGCTCGTGACCTGTCAGTAGACAAAAGGGGCCAGTACATGCAGAAAAGGAGCATGTGGTTCAGATTTCACAGAAAGATACAGATACTAACGTAGTAAATGCAAACACACACCAGATCAAAATGGGCTGTTAAACCACCTCAGAGACTGATTGAAAGCTGCTGAGACTGGCCACGGAATGTAGACCGAGTATTGTGTTTGCTTTTTCATCCATTTTTTTAAAAAGGGGAAAGATGTGTTATTATGCATGTATAACAGAGATCTACATTGCCCAGGAGGCAACACGTGCATTTGGCTTGGGAACAAAAAGTGGACGACAACAGAAGTTGAGTCCGTTGGTTTGAGCAGCTTGAAAAATAAAGTTGTTTAAGCATTAAAACCAAGCAAGGTTGTTCTTCAAGGACCACGCTTTGTCGGGCTTGTCCTCTCTGGGGCTGTCTGCAGGCTCCACTATTGAGATTCTACACCAGGTGGGTGCAAAATGCAGTGTGAAGGGAGGAGAAGGTAAAATCTCCTGCTGTCCTGCTCACACCTTATCCTCCAACAATCAAGATTCAAGATTATATTTTTATTGTCATGTAATCAAAAAGAAAATGTGATATTACACGATATTTCCTTTAGCCGACTGCAAGATTTGCCATCAGCAGAAATTGTCCAGAGCCCCTTACAGCCAGAGAAAGACAAGCAAAAGAAAGTCACTGGAAACCCATGGCTTTACCTCCAGGCTCCCGCAGCCTCCGCAGCCCTAAGTCTACACCATCAGCAACCTGAGCTCCAGATGCCAATCTCTGACACAATCAAGAAGCTTCCAGCAACCTTGGCATCCTCTTACATCTTCGTTCCAATACCTGACACCCCTTCAGCTGGTCTTGAGCCAGTCTCCAGTGGTCCGCAGCCTGGCATGAGTCCCTTTACTGCAGACCCCAACAGCCTGCAGCCTGGGTGGGTTCCTTGCCTTGAGTCACCAACAGCCCGCCACCTGCGCATTCTTCAGTCTCAGAGCCTCCACTGGTCCGCTGCCATGGGCACCGTCCCAAGGGTCTCCCAAGCGGGTGGGTGTTTTCTGCTTTTCCAAAGTTTGCATGCCCTTGTGGTCACTGCCAATCATAGGCGCAGCTATCTTGGGCCTAGAACCTATGGTCTTGGGGTTTTAAAGTAAACCACTGTAGGCTCCATTAAGAGGCAGTTTAAAGCCTGTACAGAGCGGACAGCAGTCAGACTGGGTGGTTGGACCCCACAGAGACCGCTGATACTAACATAGATTAGAGAAACAGAAGAACAGCAGACACTGGGATATCGAGAAAGTTGGAGGGACTCAGTGGGTCAGAGAAAAGATCAGACAATATTCCAGATCCCAAACTGAAACATTGACTCTCATCGATTATTTCGTTGCCTTTTTGTTGCTTAAAGGAGCTTGTCATGTACAAATTGGCTGCTCTGCATACCATAATTAAGACTCTGTGACTCATTATACACCTATATGTAACAGCTCCGATGACCCAGGTTCAATCCTTACCTCCGCTGTTGCCAATGTGTTCTCCCTATGATCTCCCTATATTCTCCCTATGATCCAGAGCTCCCCTCCAAATTCATCTCACATCTCTAAGGTGCACATATTGGCTCATCTAAGTTATCCCTGGCGTGCGGTTACGTGGTGCAATGTGGGGCAATGTGGGAAGAGTAAAATAGGATCAATGAAAATGGTTGATTAACACGGCGTGAGATACAGCCAACTGATTCACGCCACATGAGAGCCAGCTCTAACCTCTGGAGAAAACTACGCCAGTGCTAATCTGAAATCTGTGCAATCAAAATATTTGTTCAATAAAACATAACCGCACGTAAGACCCATAAAGTTGGTGCTGACTCGATGGGCTAAATGGCCTGTTTCTGAACTCCCTGGCTCCCTGGAGCAGAGACCAGAAACACTGAAGATGCTGGAATTAGAGCAAAGTCTCGATAAAGGTTCTGACCTGAAACATCCACCATTTTTTTTCTCCTGTTGATGCTGCTCGACCTCCTGTTCCTCCTGCAGATTGACTTTGTTTTCCAACTTTCCTTTACTACATGAGTCAGTCAATATGTGTAATTATTGAAAGTGACTTTCTTTTGCTAATCAGTTAATCACAAAACCACAAATATTTACTCAAGTCATTGGTGCTTGGGGCAAGCTACATAACCCTCCCTTCATTTCTCAACTAAAGCAAATTGACTGTGTGTGTGTGTGTGTGTGTGTGTGTGTGTGTGTGTGTGTGTGTGTGTGTGTGTGTGTGTCTGTGTGTGTGTCTGTGTGTGTGTGTGTGTGTGTCTGTGTGTGTGTCTGTGTGTGTGTGTGTGTGTGTGTCTGTGTCTGTGTGTGTGTGTGTGTCTGTGTGTGTGTGTCTGTGTGTGTCTGTGTGTGTGTGTGTGTGTGTGTGTGCATGTGTCTGTGTCTGTGTGTGTGCATGCATGTGTGTCTGTGTCTCCATGTGCGCATGTTGGTCTGTGTGTCTGCATGTGTATATGTATGTGTGTGTGACTGACAAGGCAGCATTTTTCTTCCTTCTGGTTATTTGTTCACAAATGAAGTGTCATCAATTGCACCAGAAAGGGTGTGGAGTCACTAATAGGCTTACATTCCTGGTAACCTTAACACGCATCTCCCCAAAAATGTTTGGGCGTCTATTTAAAAGCCTCTTCGATTCTACCGCGGTATCTTCTTCCACCACCTGCTACTCCATCCCTCATGATTCAGCCTCTTTAATGAGATACCCAAAGGTAACTGCCCATTGCAGGAACAGGAGGAGGCCATTCGGCCTCTTCTGCCTTCACCCCTTCGCGGTTGACTTTGGCCCAATTAAAGAAGACCAACATTCCATAATCCATCTGTCAGGCTCAATTTGGATGTAAATGATCGACTTCACACCAACTTCCCCCTCTGCCATCAGACACGACCTTTCTTTTTCTTCTTTTGCACTAATTTATTTACATTTTAAAAATGTAATTTATTGCTATATTTGCACCTGGTGCTGCCACAAAACAATGAATGTTGTGACATGTTCATGATAATAAATACTGATTCTGAACATAGCCAAATTGATACCACATTTTGCATGTCAACGTCCCACCAGAAAGGCCAGGGTTTAAACCTGTCTGAGAGATCACTCCATAGGTGTATGTAGCATGCTGAGAGTGGAGAACCAGTGCAAGGAACCTGACGTCTGTCTATTCATTGTGCTGTATATATCTGTACACAACCTTCTACGCAACAGAATGCTGAACGGATCCATTTGTGCGTGTGCCCATCCCCTTCCATGCACCCTTCATGTCCAAACACATCTGCATCTTACACCATATAACCTTGTGTATTCTTTCAAGTAACTGCAGAGCTATCTTTCAAAATTATTGCCAATTATCATGGATGTATTAACACAAGTTGACTCAATCCGTAATCCGCAAAGGTCTCCTTTGTATTGTTAATGTAATTCAGTCAAAAGCCCCTTTTATGCTGAAACCCTGCATTATCGCCGACTTGCGTTTAAAAAGGCAAATTTACCTTTTATGGTGACAACCTATAACGTGGATCCCACGGTGCCTTTCTGCAGAGCTGAGTCGGGAACCGGCTTCCAGAGCTGAAGGAAGCGGGGCGTTTGGTGCAGTAGTGCCACCTGCCACCATGACCTTTGACATGGGCGTCGAGAAGGGAAAGCGGCCTGTACTCGAAAATGGCCACTGAAGAGCAGGTAAGAGCACTAGTGGAGATCTGTGCAAACCGTCTTAGGACTTAGGCGGATCTCCTGTGTAACGTAATCACCTCTAACCATATGGGTCTTTAAAATTCATGCTCCTGGGTCGCGGGCTGGCGGTATCATAATGACATCATCAGCTCTCCCCTTTGGAGCCACATTCAGCGGCAATCCTTTTATGGAGGAGGTTACTTTGCTCCCCCCAGGCGGATGAAAGATGGAGCATGTTCGACCAGTCAATCAGCCTTTGGCCCTTTTATGGAGGTAAGTGCAGTGATGTAAAGACTGAGAATATCTATCTTTACAATCACTTTTTTTCCCCACTATAAAAGGGCCTGAAGACTGACTTCAGTGTAGAAGAAAGCCACCACCATCCCAGTGGCAAAGAGGCGAAAATAACAGGCCTCAGTGGCCAGTGGCACTGACCTACACCATGATGAAATGGTTTGGTGAAGGAATGCATCAAAGTACATTTCCCAGAGACGTTAGACCAATTTCAATTCACATATGGAAGAAACTATTCCACAGGCAATGCTACAGCCTTGTCCCTTCACTCTTTTCTGACACACCTGGAGAACGACACCTCATACACCAGGCTGCTGTTCATTAATTTCAGCTCGGCGTTTAATATGATCTTTCCCCAGAAGCTGGTGGAGAAGCTGTCCTCGCTGGGATTCAACACCCCTCTTTCTAAATGGATTCTGGACTTCCTAATGGAAATACCACAGTCTGTCCGGGTTGATAACAGAACCCCGAGCCTGGGTCATGACCTGTCAGTAGACAAAAGGGGCCAGTACATGGGGAACCTCAGGGCTCTGTGTCGCCCAGCCCGCTCCTGTTCACACTACTGGCCCACAACTGCATCACCAGATCAAGCTCCAAAAGTGTCAGCGTTCGTTGGCCTCATCAGCAACAACAAAGAGGTGGAAAATCTCGTGAAATGGCAAGAGTAACAATCAGTCTCATGGACAAAATGAAGGAGATGATCTTGGACTTCAGGAGGATCAGAAACAACTACCCTCCACTACACATCAACAACTCTGTGGTAGAGAGAGTTGTCAGCACCAAGTTCCTTGGAATTCACTTAACTAGTGACCAATTGTGTACACAACATTTCCTCACTTGTCAGGAACTGGCCAGTACTTGGAGGGGAGGCCGCCCAGGAACACCAGGTGCTGTAGGTTTCTGTGAGGGGCGCTGGGCAAAGTGGCGACTCTCTGTCTGCCTTACAGTGGATAAAAGTTAAAGAATTTGATGTATGTTACATTCTAAATGTACTATCACGTGACAATAATGGAACCTTTACCTTGACCTGTTTCTCAGCCTGGCTCTGATACTCCTAATGGGAACAGCAACTGCATTTGAACTACCGGCCATCTACAGGAGCTCCATTGAGAGCATTATGGCTGGCTACATGACAATGTGCTACGGTTTCTGCAGAGAAATGAATCAGAACTCAATCCACAGGGCCTCAAGAGTGACAGAAAAGATCATTGGAATCTTCCTTCCCCACCACCATCCACCGGGATTATTGTATGAAGAGGGCATGCAAAACCATCGAGGACCACTTCCACCCAGCATCTTTCAGCTGTTCCCATCAGGAGAATCAGAGCCAGGCTGAGAAACAGGTCAAGGTAAAGGTTTCATTATTGTCATGAGATACTACATTTAGAATGTAACATACATGAAATTCTTTTAACTTTTAAACACCGTAAGGGAGACAGAGAGTCGCCACTTTGCCCAGCGCCCCTCACAGAAACCTACAGCACCTGGTGTTCCTGGGCGGTCTCCCCTCCAAGTACCGACCAGGCCTGAGCCTGCTTAGCTTCCGAGATCGGACAATCTCCGGCGTATTCAGGCTATTAGGTGCTGTGTGGCAATTTCTTCCCATGGGCAGTGAGAATGCTGACAACCAAGGAACTGCTCACACTGACCATCTGAGACTCTCACATGCACAAGTAATATTATTGATTTATTTGTAGGCAGGAATACTTGTCTAGTTTATGCATTTATGGTCTGCATGTGTGTTATGTCTGGTTGTGTGTCTGCATGTTTTGCACTGAGGACCGGAGAACAATGTTTTATCGGATTGTACTTGTGCAATCAGATGACAATGAACTTGACCGGAATATGTTACACAACTGGTTTAAATGCTGGAAGAAATGGTGTTGGCACACTTATTGATCTTCTATCAGTTTGAGAGAGAAGGGAAGCTAAAAGAAGTTGGGGAGCGAACATTGGCTTGGAGGTCCACCTTAAATACAAAATCCGGCTCAATTCACTGGATCTATTATTCAGGAGCTTTAAATTCCTTGAACTAACATTTAAATTTGTAGCAGATATTTAACAAAGTGCCCCAAACACCACAGAATGTAAAATAAAAAGCCGTCACTAAGCCATGCAGGGAGGTGGCAGGGGTGCTGTTGGAATGCACAAAGGTGTGGACTTTGATCAGCTGTAAAGGAGGAGAGGGTGAGGCAGAGAATTAGATCAGATCTCACCTAAAGCCATAAATCACCAATGGAAAATGAGGACTCAGAAGGTGAGATAGGTTGCACTATATTTTACTTTCTCGTTTCCAAAGATTTTGATAAGTTAGAAAAGGAGAGCAGATTTTATTCAAAGCTACGATTGGTCCAGACCAGTGGTTCTCAACTTTTTTCTTTCCACTCACAGACCACTTTAAGTAATCCCTATGCCATCGATGCTCTGTGATTAGTAAGGGATTGCTTAAAGTGGTCTGTGAATGGGAAGGGAAGGTTGAGAATCACTGCTCTAGACTCAATTGTTACTGAAATATTTTGCTTGAGAAAAATTGTCATTGGCCCATTTCCTTTGGAGATATGAAACCCTGCACATAACGAGTCAATGAGGGACGATTCAAACTTTTTCTTCCCACTCACATATCTCCTTAAGCAATCCCTTACTAATCACAGAGCACCTATGGCATAGGGATTGCTTAAAGTGGTAGGTGAATGGAAAGAAAACGTTTTAAAACCATTGGTCCAGACAAACAGATCCAGTTCCACCATTACTTTGTTAAATTAGCATTTCTTATCCGTGACTAAGATCATCACAATAAATCAGGGCTCCCACCAACTCAAAGTACAACACAGTGAAAGTGGCAGAAAGAAGTTGGACATAAGTGATTTTTAGACAGCAATGTTGGAAATATCTGTGAAAAATTCAATGTAAATTAACATAATGACTCACTTTGTGTTTGTATACACTGCACCCCTTGTGCGCGTTAGTCCCGGTGCTTTTACGTGGAGCAACGTGGCCTGAGTCATCAGTTGGACATCAAATTCAAGGGGTGAGTTTTGTGGTGTGATTTAGACTGTAGGCTTTCCCCAAAAGGTGGTGGGGGTCCTTCAGGATAAATCGTGCTGCAGGAATTGACTAAAAATTCCTGCACTTTCCTTTTTACTGCCCGTGAAACAGCAAATTTCGTTGATTGTGCCGTTATGTGCCTGCAGTGTACAAACCCTAATAGTCTCAGAGTCCAGGGTCTGAACAGCACAGAAACAGGCCCTTCAGCCCAGCTCTTCTTCGCCCACCAAGCTGCCAATCTGAGCTAGTAGCACTTGCCTGCATGTGTCCTATATCCTTCTAAACCTTACCTGTTTCAATTCATAATTGTACCCACTCTTCCCAACTTCTACGGCGCCTGGCAGTTTGGCTTCCTTTCCCATATCAGAAAGTTGTGTATTTACCTTCCACATTAGAGACCTGAGCACTAATAGCTCCAGTAGACAGCAGCAGTGCAGTACTTTATAAAAAGAATCAGAGTGAGCTTTACATCCTGTGCCTTGCAGGGGTATTCACGCAACGCCTTATTGTAGATTTCAAATTTATTGTCAGAGTACATACACAACATCACATACAACCCTGAGATTCTTTTTCCTCTGGGCAAGGCAGAATTGCCACTTATTGGTAGTGCGAGAAAATACCATACATAATGTGCACGTGTAAAAAAATAAAGAAATATCAACAAACTGACTGTGCCATACAGAGATTAAAAAATCTCCAAAGGTAAGAGTCCTTAAATGAGTCTCTGAGTTTGTTGTTGAGGGGTCTGACAGTGGAGGGGTAGCTGCTGTTCCTGAACTCCTGAAACATTCACTACTATGTGGCTCGACACCAGTTACAAGTTTGCCGGAGACCACCACTGCTATTGGCCAGATCTCAAACAATGACAAAATGGAGTTCAGGAAGGAGATAGAGAGCTCAGTGGCATGGTGACTGGACAACAATCTCTCCCTCAATGGCAATGAAACAAAGGAGCTGTCCTTGACTTCAGAAAGAGAGGGTGGACCCCTGCTTTAATCAATGGTGCTGGGGAGGAGATGGTTGAGAACCTTATGTTCTGAGGAGTAAATAGCATCAACTGTTTGTCTTGGTCCAACCTTACTGATGCCATGATGATGAAAGCATATCAATGGATTTGCATCCTTAAAAGCCTTAGGAAATTCAGCACATTCCCAGTGACGAGTGTGACAGATTATATTTTATATTGTATAAGTTTAAAGGAGATAAATTATGGGTTTTTTTTCATTTGGGTCACAAAAAGGTACAAACACTTCACAAAACAGATCTCATTTTAATTGCCAGAGATCTGCTCAAGCCAGACTCAGTGCTTTTGCAAAAACTTTGAAGGATGCCGATAAAGACTTCACAAGTAGGTGTTAAATGGATGTGCTGTGGAGTAATGGATTATTGTTCTGGAAAGCAACAGATGAACAGACTCAGAAGAATGGGTCTGGTGTTGCAGTCTGAGTGCAATTTACTGTTCTAAGAGGGTCATGTGATTTTTCTCTGAGAGAGAGAGAGAGAGAGAATTCATTTCTACAGTTCAGCAGCAGCAGCTGGAACTGGAACAGGACAAGCTGACAAGCTTGTGGGAATACCCCATTTTGAAGACTGGTTGTGAGTTCTTAGTTCAGGATGTTCAAAGCTCTTGTGTCTGTTTAAGAGGAGAGGACTGGCTGTACAATGTTTCACTTGAAATAAGGGAAACAAAAAGGAACTCTGTGGTGACCTGAAAGAAAGAGGTTATCATCTGGAAAACCCTGATGGGGCAAGTTTCTTTGGCAAGACATTGAATCAGCTGATCAGAAGGAATCAGTTTGTGTCCAATGAGCAACTCTGAAAACCGACAAGAACCTTCCTGAGTGGGAACCATTTACCTTTCAAGCAGCAAAGTCTGGTGAAATTCAATAGTGTTATATGCTGTGCACAGTATAAGAATTGCCTGATACCAATGAACTTGGAGGAGTGAGAAGTGAGGTTGTACTGTAAATCAAAGAACTTTTCTGAACTCGCACACACATTTCATACACGTGCGCTTAGAATTAGAAGGGGGTTAAGTTAGGTTAAGTGTTTGATCTTTTTTTCATGTTTAAAAATAATTAAAAGCAACTTTTGTTTAAATAATTATTTGTCTTGGTGAATTTCTATTGCTGCTGGGTTTTGGGGTCCCCTGGGCTCATCACACGTACCAATTTTTATAGATGCACCATGGCAGGTATTCTGTCTGAATGAATCACAGCTTGGAAATGGGAACTTGTAGCGGCAGCTACACTGCTAACTGAAGGATCGCACAACCAGAGGAGTTGAGTTCAGTGAGTAAAAACTGATTTTTTGCAGGCTGCCTGGCTGGTCTTATACTCACAACCTGAACCTGGCTGAGAACCACACTGGGCGGCCCCAACGTCACTGGGGGCCCTGACGTCACCGGGGCATCATGTGGGTCCCCAAGTGCAGGCTTCTGAGCCCGGTGCAGAGGTCGGGAGGAAACCCCCGATGGTGTTACTTTGGCCGGCTGTCCCGCCGCGTGCGTGACAAGCAGGTCTGGTTTGCCTGTCTAATGGCGTACTGCCACAAACTGCTCTTTTCAAGACCACAAGAAATTGTGGAGAGTTGTGAATGTAGCTCAGTCCCCTGCTATATTCTGTGTGCACTCATGACTGCACAGCCAAGTTCAGCTACAACACAATCTAGAAATTTACTGAGGATACCGTTGTTGTCAGCCAAGTAACTGGAAATGCTGAGTCAGCATACAGGACGGAGATCGAAAATCTGGTTGGGTGGTGCCAGAACATTGAGGACCTCACTGTGGATTTTAGGAAGGGGGTGGGGGTAAGGAACCAATCGTCTGTCTGCTTTGATGGGCGGAGGTGGATAGGGTTAGTACCTTCAGACTCCTGGGAGTCCACACATCAGAAGACCTCTCCAGGAGCCAGCACATCAAGGCCACCGTGAAGAAGGCACATCAAAGTAGAAGTTAGATACTTCTGCAGACTCACTGTAAAAAGTATATTGACTAGTTACATCACAGCCTGGTTTGGGAATTCGAGTGCCCAGGGCTGCAGGAGGTAGCAAACGTAGCCAAGTCCATCACAGGCTCCAACCTCCCATCCATTGAAGATATCTGTGCAAGGCGCTGCCTCAACAAGGCAGCCAACATCATGTAGGACCCCCACCACCCTGGCTATAACCTCTCCTCTCTGATACCTTCAGGAAGAAATTACAGACACTTGAATGCCAACACCTTTAGGTTCAAGAACAGTTTTTTTCCCCAACAGTTATCAGGGTCTTGAACCTTTCTGTACTACCCTGATAAACTACTTCAACACCTCAAAAAAGACATTTCTGCACCTATTGAAACACTAGCTATAGCTGTGAATGTTTACTATTTATCTTTTATATTTATGATCTCTTTCCATACTGGGGTAATAACATTGACTATTAGAACCATAAAACATTATAGCACAGAAACATAGCACTTCAACCCTTTTAGTCTGTCCCAAACTATTTTTCTGCCGAGTCCCACTGACCTGCACCCAGTCCATAGCCCTCCATACCTTTCCCATCCATGTATCTATCCAAGTTCTTCTTAAATGTTCAAATTGATCCCACATTCACCACTTTAGCTGGCAGCTCATTCCACACACCCCTGTGTGAAGAAGTTTCCCCCCACCCCTCATCTTCCCTCTAAACTTTTCCCCTTTCACCCTTAACCCATGTTCTTTGGTTTTTAATTTCACCTACCCTTGGTGGAAAAACACTGACTCTGTCCCTCCCCCTCATAATTTTAAACACCTCTATCAGATCTCCACTCATTCTTGGAATAAAGTCCTAACCTGTTTAACCTTTCCCTGTAACTCAGTTCATGAAGTCTGGGCAACATCCCTTTTTTGAAATCCTTTTTTGTTTGGCTGTTTCAAGAATTTCAGTACATAATACTCAAATCCATGACAATAACATTCTTATTATCAGCTACCACCAGATTCGAGGGCACCTTCTTTCTTGCCATTATCACAAACTTGAATGCAACTTCTACATGCAAAACATGATCTTTGATCTCACTGAACTATCTCATCTCTGCCCTTGCACTACCTCGTGTGCATTTTTCTCAGTAACTCAATATTCTGGACTACCTTATGAGTGGGTTGATTCATCTGGATGGCACACAAATCCAAGATTTTTACTGTATTTCAGAAGACAAGACAATAATAAATAATTATTTATTTTTAAAAATATTTTTATTGAGCTTAACATATAAATCCTACATAATAAATAAATAACATATCACAGATTAATATAAATGTAAATCAAAAAACCTCTCCATATTTGTTTATTTAACAATATTTGAAGCTCCATAAAAGCTGGGAAACTCTGGAGCTTAGAACAAAGATGGATTCATGCTTTGCAAATGAACTCAAGGAGGAAATTCAATACTAATTATGTACGTTACCCTCACCACCATCCAACCCCACCCTGAATATCCAGGCAACATGCAAACCAATCTTTCTAGAACAAGGCAGTGCACATTGCTGGAAATTGGGAGTGATTTCCAGGGAATTGCTCCATCACCACTGGAACCAGGTGTAGAAGGCCCCACAGTGTTTATTATTGCACTACTTGCTGCGCTAAGTACGAGTTGGCTTGCTTTGGATAGCACACATTGGTGATATGTAATTCCACCACTAGGTCACCAGGGGTCATCCCGGTGACCTTGTCTATAAAGCAGTCCAGAGCTACAATCTAGCCTTCCAGGTTCGTCCTGCAGAGAGATAAGACCTCTTAGTGTACATATTAGTTTATTAAAGCTGTCTTATACTCGCACTGATGGTGTGGTTATTGTCAGTACACACACAACAAAGCATTTCACTCTAACTCAGTACATGTGATTCAATTCATTTCAATGAGATCCCTGCACCTGTACAAAACACATGGACTGGCTACCTTGATGAAGGGCTCAAGCCCGAAATGTTGGTTATGTATCTTTACCTTTGTTACATAATGTACCCTGTTTGACCTGCTGAGGTTCTCCAGCATTGAGATTTTACACAAACCGGCTATTTGACTCTGCAGGACACACATTCTACCCCACCCCCATTCTGACCTGATCCAGATGAGGAATTGGTGATTTTCATCCACTTTAAGTGACTAATTTTGCAGAGAAGAATTGAAATCCCACCATGGCAGGTGGGGAATTTAAATATGAGCTATTAAGCATATCTAAACAGGCAGTATTAGTTGCATCTGTTTTGCTATTCGACTACTTCTAAGAAAACCCACCTCGATCACCAATGTGTTTTCCAGGGAGGAAATCACACATCCTCTTCCAGTGTGATTTGACTTTCACACCAGACATGGGCTGATGTGGTTGCCTTTCAAATAGCTCTGCAAGCCATTCAGTTCAGCAAACCAGGTGTGGAATTAATCCTGGTCCAGACAATGTTGCCCACATACTGAGTGTAGATAAATGTTTCAATGGCTAAACCTCTTTGGTTGTTAAAGAGGGTTCTGTCTTTTGCATAAAGGAACGTTTCAAAGAATCTGTCAGGGATTAAATTTTAACTATGTCCATTTAAATTGGATCAACGTGCTGTCTTTTGCCCATCAGGACTTCCATCCTCATCTTCTAACCCACCCTCTTCTGATTCATCCAGTGCCCACGCCAGTGTGGATAATGATGTCATCCCACTGCACATTGGCCAGGTTATCCGACCCACTTCAAATGCAGGACAGAACACAGGGAGAACTCGGTGGATCAAGCAGCATCTGTGGAGACAAAAAGGTGCACGTTGATGGTTCATCAGATCCTGAAGTGTCGGCCCTCACCATTGTCGCCACAGTCGCTGCTTGACCTGCTGAGTTCTTCCAGTGGTCAGGTTTTTGTTCCAGTTTCCACCATCTGTGTCTTTTTGGGTTCATGTCGGTCCAGTTTTGAGGAAGTCCCAACTGTTGGAGATATTTCAATTGAATATTTTTTTTAAAAACTACCTAATTTTCTAAGGTGCCATTCACAACTAATTCAGGATCTCCCATGGAAGTAAAACACGACATTGAGGCAGAAGTAAAAACACAATGCTGGAGAAATTCAGCAGGTCACACAGCGTCTATGGCGACTGGGTCAACACTTCAGGATTGGATGAAGGCCATCCACATGAAACATCGATGAACACTTTTTGTTTGACCTGCTGAGTTATGCCCACATTGTGCTTTTAAACTCAAGATATCCCTTTGTGCTTTATAGTATCTTTGAAATGCAGTTCATGCAAAATGGGAGCCAAATGGGAAATGAGTAGGTTCACACGGTCCAGCACAATGTTGTGGGCCAAAGAGCCTCGACTGGGCTGTAATGTTCAGTGTTCTAGAAACACTTTAGGGGCAGTAAACTCCCGCAAGTAGCAACATAATGTGACCAGATGTCTTTTATTTAAGAACAGATACTCCACGATTTAAAAGCATCCACATATACTCCACGTCACCACATTCACCCAAAGGTACCGAAGGGCTTTTCAGCCAGCCTTTCAAAATTTGGCCCAATACTTTCCAAGAATGAACCCCTGTCATAAATTGAGGATCAATGTGTGAAGTTGTACTGAGTAAACAGGGTCTCAGAGGTTTATCTGAGAGATCATCGTTGTAGTGTCCTGTTAGAATCTTCCCTTCAAACCTCAGGAGAGGGATTTAAACCAGTAAACATCCAACGTGTCTGTGCTGCGAGGGAAGGCACCCATTTTCATTGTCAGAATTTTTTTTTAGGGCATTTGGAAATAAAAGATCTTGGTTATTATCACACCAATTCCCCCATTTACCTGGACATAATAAGGGTCCTTCTGCATGAAGTGGGTTGGGGTGGCCTGCTTTGCCACCACTCGCACTCATTCAGAACTATCCGTGTTAGTCATCACAGCTCAAAATCACTGCTGTGTCAAGTAACCAGGAGAGGCACTCTGAAGACAAATGGTCAGCTGCAGAGGCTTGGTGGAAGTGATTCTGTGAAATATAATCCTTTACACTAATTGGTGTGGGAAGGTGGGTGCAGGAGGGTTGCCATTAGGTATTGTGCAGGGAGTCACTGGAGACTGAAGATGCTGCTAAAGGAACAGTTGTGAGAAGCTTCCAAGTAGTGTGAAAGGGCGTTACAAGCAGTGGGAAAGGGAGTGGAAAGGGTTAGGGACACAACCTCAGGGAACAAGGGCAGAGCTGAGCAAAAAATCTCCAGTGTATACTCCCAGAACTTCATTATAGAACCATACAGCTCAGAAAACAGGCCATTCAGCCCTTCTATTCTGTGCTGACCACTATTCTGCTAGTCCCACTGACCTGCTCCCATTCCATAACCCTCCAGACCTCTCCCAACCATGTATCTATCCAATCCATTCTTAAAACTCAACGAGCCTGCATTCACCACATCCGATGGCCGCTCATTCCAACTCCTACCACTCTCTGAATGAAGAACTTCCCCCAATGTTTCCCCTAAACCTTTCCTCTTTCAGCTGAAAACTACAACCTCTCTCTTCCCCAATCTGTGGAAAAAGCCTACTCTCATCCACTTTGTCTATACCTCTCATAATCTTGTAAAGATCGATTAAATCTCCCCTCATTCTTCTTCGCTCCAAGAAATAAAGTCCTAACCTGTTTACTCTTTTCCTGTAACTCAATTCCTGAAGACCTGGCAACATCCTAGTAAATCTTCTCTGCACCCTTTCAATCTTATTGATAACCTTCCAGTTGTTTGGTGACCAGAAATGCACACAATATTCCACATTTGGCCTCACCAACGTTTTAAACAACTTCAACGTAACATCCCAACTCCTCCACTCAATATTTTGATTTATAAAGCCCAAGATGCCAAAAGTTTTCTTTATGACCCTGTCCACCTACGATGACACCTTCAGGGAACAATGTATCTGTATTCCCAGCCCTCTTTGCTCCTCTGCTCTCCTGAGTGCACTGCCATTTACTGCGTACATCCTACCTTGGTCTGCACTTCCAAAATGCACTGATTTTGGTTCTCATGGAGCTCATTGTAAAACATTAATTTTGAGCTTGCTGACCCCTTTCTCTGCCCCCTTTAAGTTCAAATGAAACCCTGAACCATGGCAATAAAGATTTAAGCAAAGAGTTGTCATAATCTGGTAGGTAGCACTCTCACTTCGAGCTGGGGATTGGATTTTATCTTCTACTCCAGAAGTATCAGCTTACATCCTAGGCAAACGCACGGCAACATGACAGAGGAAGGTGTGGTCTTTCCAGTGAGGCACTAAATCGAGACCCTGTTAGGTAGATGTCAAAGGTACAACAGGGTCTTCAGAGAAGAGCAGGTGAGCTCACACTAGCCAGTACCAATCCCTTGAGAAACATTCTGAAAGGCAGAACATTTCATCCTCAACTTGCTGTTGGATGATGGAGTACTTTATGTTCCAATTGCACATTGCTGCTTCTACAACAATTATTCATGTTGTTGGAAAAACACCTCAATGCTCTTCAAAAGAGTGTTAGGAATCAGAAAGCTGGTACCAAACTTAATTTGATGAGATAACTAACAGTTTAGTCACAGGACTCGGTCTTGAATGAGAGAGATTGGGAAACCTTTCAGAGTTCAGGGCCTTGTTTGCTAAAGGTGGGACCTTCCCATCTGGGGAGAAACTCGAGAGATGTGCAGACATGGAATAAGGAGGGGGTGGAGTTGGGAAGGGGGACAGATTGGAAGGGGGAAGGATTGGAGGATTGGAAGGGGGACGGATTGGAGGGGGGGACGGATTGGAGGGGGGGACGGATTGGAGGGGGGGACGGATTGGAGGGGGGGACGGATTGGAGGGGGGGACGGATTGGAGGGGGGGACGGATTGGAGGGGGGGACGGATTGGAGGGGGGGACGGATTGGAGGGGGGGACGGATTGGAGGGGGGGACGGATTGGAGGGGGGGACGGATTGGAGGGGGGGACGGATTGGAGGGGGGGACGGATTGGAGGGGGGGACGGATTGGAGGGGGTGGATGAGGAGGTGGCTGGGTGTAGAACTGGAAGGCAAAATTGGATTTGGGGGTAGACTGGCGGAGTCTGCGGTGGATTTGGAAGACAGAGATTTTGAAGGATTATTGACCCTGAAGGTGCTCTGAGAGAGAAATGAAATAAAAACCAATGACAATTAAGCTTCAAAGTTGCCACAGCCCGTTTACAAAAGCTATGAAACAACGTGAGGATGTAAAATGTGCCACAGAATGCCAAGAAGCATAATCTCAATGGAGCAGTGTCACAAAACTCCGTAAACCCAAACAGTCAGCCACAGGCACTTTAACACAAACCTGGGTACAAAAAGTGGTTCCACTAACAAGCTCTGAGATGAAAAACATTAAACGTCCAAGAGGAAGTGTTTGCCACGAGTTAACAGAAGGAAAGACAGTCCTCTGTTCCCTGTAGCTGAGCAGTCACAGAGGGCAACAAGTTAGTTACGTGGAGAGCTCCATTGATACTCTCATTCATGCTGTTTGAACTCTTAAGAATGGCAGTGGCTTACCTGCTCTCTCGCTCGCCTGCCAGTCGAACCTCTGCTGGCTCCAAGCTGCTTCTACCTGTAAATAGTTCTGCAGTAGATGTGTGCATGCACTGTACGTGTGTCTCACAAACACACACACACACACACACACACACAGTTATACTGTTTTACTTCCTGATCTGCCCCTGCTTCTGCGGTTGAGGAAAAGGAGGGAGCAAAGAAAAAACACGTGGAGGAGACCTGCAGTCAGGAAAGGAGGCAGTCAGAGGGAACGGACTGAGCTGTTAGTGGTTAAAATTCTCTGGTCAACGTTTGCTCATTATACTTGGAAGAAGACATTAGCTATAGAGCTTTGGAGAAATTGCTCTGATCAGATAAATGATTATTTCTTTAGCTCGGCTGTTCCTCACATATAAATGCACACATTTAGAGGAATAAGTAAAATATTTCCTGCTTCAATTCCCAGTGGGAACTCTGTGCTGTTTACATGTCACATACTGCAAGAAACTGAGTGACAGAAACTGAAACCAAACAATATAAATTATTTTAACAAATGATACAAACTCAATGGTTCTCACAATTCTGTAAATGGAATAGGAGAGTCGACTGGGACGCCCCACAGGTACACTCTGCTGGGACACAGCCCCATGTACTTGTTTCTGCTGGGACGCCCCACAGGTACGCTCTGCTGGGACACAGCCCCACCTACTTGTCTCTGCTGGGATGCCCCACAGGTACACTCTGCTGGGACACAGCCCCACGTACTTGTCTCTGCTGGGATGACACACAGGTACGCTCTGCTGGGACACAGCCCCACGTACTTGTCTCTGCTGGGACGACCCACAGGTATGCTCTGCTGGGACACAGCCCCACGTACTTGTCTCTGCTGGGATGTCCCACAGGTATGCTCTGCTGGGACACAGCCCCACGTATTTGTCTCTGCTGGGATGCCCCACAGGTACGCTCTGCTGGGACACAGCCCACCTACTTGTCTCTGCTGGGATGCCCCACAGGTACCCTCTGCTGGGACACACCCCACCTACTTGTCTCTGCTGGGATGATACACAGGTACACTCTGCTGGGACACAGCCCATGTTTTTTGTCTCTGCTGGGACTCCCCATAGGTACACTCTGCTGGGACATAGCCCCACATATGTGTCTCTGATGGAACGCCCCACAGGTACGCTCTGCTGGGATGCCCCACAGGTATGCTCTGCTGGGATGCCCCACAGGTACGCTCTGCTGGGACACAGTCCCACTTACTTGTCTCTGCTGGGACACCCCACAGGTATGCTCTGTTGGGACACAGCCCCATGTATTTGTCTCTGCTGGGATGTCCCACAGGTATGCTCTGCTGGGACACAGCCCCACGTATTTGTCTCTGCTGGGATGCACCACAGGTATGCTCTGCTGGGATACAGCCCCATGTATGTGTCTCTGCTGGAATTCCCCATAGGTACACTCTGCTGGGTCATCCCACAGGTACACTGCTGGTTCACAGCTCCATATAATTGTCTTTGCTGGGATGACACACAGGTACACTCTGCTGGGACACAGCCCCATGTACTTGTCTCTGCTGGGATGACACACAGGTACACTCTGCTGGGACACAGCCCATGTTTTTTGTCTCTGCTGGGACTCCCCATAGGTACACTCTGCTGGGACATAGCCCCACATATGTGTCTCTGCTGGGATTCCACACAGGTACACTCTGCTGGGATACAGCCCCACATATGTGTCTCTGATGGAACGCCCCACAGGTACGCTCTGCTGGGATGCCCCACAGGTATGCTCTGCTGGGATGCCACACAGGTACACTCTGCTGGGATACAGCCCCACATATGTGTCTCTGCTGGAACTCCCCATAGGTACACTCTGCTGGGTCACAGCCCTACGTACATGTCTCTGCTGGGACGCCCCATAGGTACACTCTGCGGAGACATGCCCAACAGGTACTTACCTCTGCTGGGACACCTATCAGGTGCGCTCTTGTTCATAATTGTGCGGAATGATGCTGAAGCTACTACAAAGAGCTTTCTGCTCAAGTGGCAGCGTATCAGCTGTGCCTAATGAATCCCAGTGCTTGAGAAACACAAGAAATGCAGATGATGGGATCTTGAGCAAACAAAGACAGGCTAGAGAGACTCAGCGGGTCAGGTGGCATCCATGGCAGAGGAGCAGACCACCAGCATTTCAGGTTGGGGCCCTTTATCAAGAGACACCGTGACCCAAAGCATTGTTTCATCCATTTCTCTCCACGGATGGCCTGCTGTCCAATCTCAGCGATGTTAGAAGTACCAATGATTTTAAAGTCCTCAGGCTCCACAAAGAAGGAAGAGCAAAGGTAGGAATGGTGAATCAGGGATCTTTCCAGGAAGCTGAAGGCTCTGCATTGGTGTCCTAACCCTTCCCTGTGGAATAGCAGGTCAGCCCTTGTTGTTCAGCCTCGCAACTGAGAGGAACATTTTACAAATAGCCCTTTTGCCCCATGAGCCCGTGCCACCCAATTAACCTACAACCTCAAGTATGATTTTTGAACAGTGGGAGGAAATCAGAGCCCCTGAGGAAAAACCCACGCAGATACAGTACAGACCACGCGCGGTTTGAATCCCAGTCGCGATTGCTGGTGCTCTAACACGGTTGTGCTAACCACTACACCATCTATACTACCCAGTGAAGTGTCAGTAAAGGCCTTGGGATCATTAACTGCAGCCTAATATCACAGCAGAGAATCGGAACTGGCAAATAGAAAGTCTGCCTTTCCCATGGCAATTCAAGAGTTAAAATTCTGTCTCTGAGCTTCTGAAAATGCCAAGTCATGCAGGCCCTGAATCGCCTGAACCTCGTGGAAGCACAGTCCAAAATACCTCAACAAACCAACTGCAACCTTCATATGAAACATGCATTTATAATTAGACATTCAGTAAACACTTGTGATTGAATCATTTACATCTCTCCAAGACACTTTCTCTGATATCTGTCATCCTTAAAGCTTCAGGAGCTCCCTCACTCTTTTCATCTTTCACTAAAAACGTGACTTGTGCAATCTCATGCAAGTTACAATAATAATTTTTCCTCTAAAAGGGATTTTTCCCCAGTTCCACTTCAATGCAATAATGCTGATTGAGAGAGCAATATCAACGATCTCAGATCACCCCTGCACATATTTTAATTACAGCAAACCTTGGGTTAACGTTTTGCAGCAGGGACTTGGCCGCCTCAGGGTTAGTTTCACTTCTGAAAGTTTGCCATGAAAACATTTGAGATATGAGAAACACAGCAAGGAGCCCTCACTAACTTTCGGTCAAAAACCATTGTGAGGCCTATCACCTTGTTCCAGACTCGGGTGTGGTGGCGGGTGGATGGGCGGGGGGGAGGGGAATGGTGAACTGCTGTATCCCTGATTACCTGGCTCCGCCCCATCCTGTGACCCCTTCCTCTTTGACGTCTAAAGCCTCTAACACCTCGACCCTTCCCCAGAAAGCCCGAGTCACGGCTCGGGACGAGGTCCCTGTTCAATGTGAATAAAAGCCTGTAGATCAATGACTTAGTCTCTGCCCCTCAAGTTATTTACTGCGCATCAGGGTGTACGAAGTGACGTTTGGATGGCAGTTTCATGTTTGGGTAGAGGGCACAATAACTCATTTGCGGGGATGGGTCCTGGCCCATAAATGCCCTCCACACCAGGGCACCAACCCTGCCTTTTACCTTTCTCAATGATATCCAGTAGGTAAGGGGGTCCATGTTCTTGCTGGCCGTCATTGTTCCCATCTGCAAGCTTGAAGACATGATAATTCTGAAAACAAAAGCAGAAGCCCATGTATGCATGAGGGGCATCCTGCTTCATGTTACGTGGCCAGCCACTTGATAAATAGGATGGGTTCGGAGAAGACGTAGCAGCTATAGATGGTTGTGGTGAAGTCAGCAGCTGGACTGCAATCTGTCATCTCGCTGCCCAGTTTCTACCTCGCTCGACCATGACTATTGAACCAAGGGATCGGCACTGCTTCAAGGTATTGCCTGTTCATGGCTGCAAAGCCACTATCCCACAATGCCAGATTCCCAGCTTCAATCCTGACCTTGGGTTTGAACATTCTCCCTGCCATCATGTGGGTACCCTGGTTTCCTTTTACAAGGGGCATGGGAGGTTCATTGGCTGTAGTGAATTTCTCTTTGTGTATGTGAGCCGTGAGTCACCTACAATCACCACCTACAACTTCCACCAGCATTCTTCCACTCCATCCTCAACATCCACTGGATGTTGATCATCACCAATCAGCTCAGAGCTGTCCTGGTCTGTTATTGGGGGTGGATGTTATGCAAGGAATGGAAGGAGGAAACTTCAAGAACATCCCTACCCTCAGGATACACAGGAGTCTGCAATGCTGGAATCTGAAGCCAGACACACTCTGCCGGGGGAACTGAGTGGGTTGTGCAGCATCAGTGGGGGAAAGAGAACGGTTTCATGTCGGAACCAATGAAGAGTCCTAGTGAAGGTTTCCGCCAGTCACACACCAGCACCTGGCTTCCCCTCTACAATCTCTGCCCTGATGAAGGAACTTGACCCAAAATGTCACTATTCCTTTGTCACCACAAACACTGCTTGACTCATTCAGTTCCTCAAGCAGGCACAAGAGACCGCAGATGCTTAGATCGAGAGTAAAATACAATCTGTGGGAAGAACTCACTAAGCGAAGGAACTAATACGTTGAGTTCCTCCCGCAGATTGTTTCTTCGTTCCACATTCCTTTGTGCCTTTTGTTTATATCCTTCCTTATTGAACCGGAAAATGAAGATTGTGCTTCCTGAACACTTTGGGGTGTACTGTATTTGATTAATTTTACACTGCGAATCACAAAATTAACCTTAACATTTACCTATCGTGCACCGTTTTGTAGATATGACATATTTTTGTGGTTTCCTGTCATATTTCAAGTCCACTCAAGCAAACAAAACCACGAAGTGCAACGTGCCATTGAAAAATCACTTTCTGCCTTCGCACTGGGACGTCCTCCCTGTTGATCCGGGTGCAGTCAGTGACGAACATGGTGAAAGGTTTCACCAGGACATTGCGACCGTGGAAAAGCGATAACAGGGAAACTGTCGATACTGGCCAACTATTGTTGGACACTGACACGAGAGGCATCAGATGCTGAGGACAAACAAAAATTAGCGGCAGAACATTTTTAGGTCAGTTGAACTAACGCAATGTGTCAGCGTCATTATGCGATAAAACAGGCTAAATTCAATAAATGTTGATTTAATGTTTCTCCCACTTCCTACATGATCCAGACAGATATTGTCCATTATAATCCCTAATTCTTTTCAGGAAGCAAACCTTTTGAAAAAAGTGTTGTCCAGTGATATCACAGATTATGTGGTGTGGTGTTGAAATAAATTTAACATGATTACATGGAACAGGAGTAATAATAACTAATATTGGATTACTGCTTGCATTAATTCACCAGTAAATTAACAGTGGTTCATTTGAACAGTGGCCTTTATAATTACAAAGGAAGGCAATTTCTCTGTGCACTTTTTACTAAATGAATGACATTAGTCAGTAGAATTAGCATTTTCAACTTCCAGCAAAATGATGGAAATAGCACTATTCACTTTTCTGAGAAAAATTCAATGATATAGAATCCATCATATCTACAGAACATATCAAAAACATTTGAAACCAATGTTGTAGAGTATTGTGCATCCCATCACCTACCTCGATCTCCCAACCATCCCACCCCCTCTCCCTTCTAACTCCAGCCAGCTATCATCCTCACCCCTCCTTGGTTCACTAATCTCCTCCTAGCCCATGCCTCATCTCTCCCCCCCCTCTTCTCCTCATATTGGCTATCTCATCTTTCCAGTTGAAATTGTTTTAAAAATGCCAATGGTTCCGTCTTGCTGCTTGATCCAGCTATTTTTGTGCACGGTACATTTAATTATTGGTCACGAACAATATTGTTGATTTAATTAAGCATACAAAAGGAAGCATCTCGAATGTTGAAAGGCCTGGACAGAATAGATGTAACAGAGTTGTTTCAGGTGATAGAGCACAGCTTCAGGATTAAAGGGCGCCCACTTAAAATGGAGAGAGGGAGGAATTTCTTCAGCCGGAGAGTGGTGAACCTTTGGAATTTGCTACCACGGTTGGCTGTGGAGGCCAGGTCAGAGGTTGACAGCTTTCTGAATAGTATCAAAGGTTGTGGGCAGATGGTAGGTCAATGGGGCTGAGTGGGAGTGATGGAGCAGAATCGACAGGCTGAATGGCCGACTCGCTCCTATATCTTATAGTGTATGGTTCATTAGATGAGGAATGTGCAAAGAGAAACCATTTCTAAATTAGATCTAGGACAGTATTGTGCAAAGAGAAACCATTTCTAAATTAGATCTAGGACAGTATTGTGCAAAGAGAAACCATTTCTAAATTAGATGATCGGTAAGGATCTTTGAGGAAAAATGTGGTCAAGAATCCATTATTCTGTTTAGTCTAGATTAAACATCTATATATATCTAAACAAAGCAGGTTATGAAGATATGAGGAGTCACTTGTCCATGTAGATTGAGAAACAACCTTAAAATAATCACAGAAAATGAGCAATGGGTGGGATTTCTTTCACACAAAGGTTACACATACAATAAACCCCAAGAGGAAAAATGTTCAATCATGTAACAACTGAAGAGACATCAAGAGAAAAGGCTTTATAACATTGCTTAAAAATACATTCATGAGGTTTGGGAATTGAGGCTCCATAGATTCTACTGCCAACATGAACAGAGGAACGTAGCTGAGAGAAAAGGTTAAGGATGGTTTGGAAAACATACACAAGTATTTTACAGTCATGTCTAGAGAAGGTCTTTGGAACAACATATAAATATACTTATAGACTTGTGAATGGACATAAAAATGCACCAATCGTATTGTGTAGCAATCCAATTGCCAGACTAATCATTTGTAAATCAAAATCTATACATTACGCACTGAAACTCCAGGTGGAAGAAGCAATCAGACCAAAGTGGTGCAGAGAATTGGAGGAAGATCACTGAATCAATAGATATTACCATTGTGATTTTGTATTCTCGCAACAAGCTACTGTTTGATGGGTGAACGTCATTGAAAGGGAGCGGTCGTTTGCGTACACAGGTGAAGTGCATGACAGGAACATCATTACCAGCCTGGCTGAGTCGAGAAAGGACCCCAAATGTTTAAAGCATAGAGAAATGTGTCAATGGAAAGGTACAAATTCAACATGAGGGACCAAAAGCCTGGCGAGTTGATATACTCATACGTCAGCGATTTAAAAATCATGGTAAAAACCTACAATTTCGGCATGCTTTGTGACAAACTAATTAAAGACTGAATGGTCTGTGGCATTCGTGACGATAATATGTGGAAGACAGCGAACAGACACTAGCAAAGGCCATCATAACATGCCTGGTGTATGAAACTACTGAGTAAAACTGTAAAAAGGCTGGCCTCTCCACAACACCAGGCCACAAGCACTGACACGATACAGGCAGGACCAGTGTCTGTTAACTGTCTTCCACATATTATCGTCACGAATGCCACATACCATTCTGTCTTTAATTAGTTTGTCACAAAGCGTGCCGAAATTGCAGGTTTTTGCAATTGCGGAGGAGACCACATGCTGAGAAGTGAGATATGCCAAACATTCGGCCAGCAGTGCAGCAACTGCGGCAAATGGAATCACTTTGGCAGATGATGCAGATCTAGGCAGTAGACCACCACATGGACCAGGCCCAGGAGGACCATCGACCATTTGGAACTGGAGCAGAGAGGAAGTGACCCCGATGATGAGTGCTACATCGATGGGCTCACCACAAGGACAGCAGACCTTAACGTGGCCCTGAAAAGACCACATCACCCCATGCTGCCATATATCTATGGCAGGCCGGTCACCATAGAAACCTCTGGTGTCCATAATAAACAACCAAATTCATGCAGCACCGGCGAGACTGCAGTGTACGATGCCCAGGCTCTAGAAATACCACCTTACACAAATGCGGCAAGGAAATGCATTTAGCCGATGCCTTATCACGGGCTCCCAGAAAATGCACGGCCCAGCAAGTCGAGGAAGAGGACACTTTCAATGTGATGGCGATAACCCATATATCCTCGGCCCAGCTGGATGAACTGAGAAAGCACATGGCAGAAGACACAACCCTAAACATCCTGGGCACCTTCATTAAGGGCGGCTGGCCAGCCAAGCAGCACATCCTGCCACCAGCAGTGCAACCCTTCTTTCCATACCACGACGAACCGCTTACAGATGAAGGGGTAATCGCGAAGGGCCTAAGAACAGTCATCCCCAGCCCACTGCAGAACACATTGATGGGGATCCTGCACCGAGGGCACCCTGGCACAGAAGCGATGAAACACAGAGCGAGGGGCATTGTCTTCTGGCCAGGTACGACACAGAACATAGACGATAAGGTACAGTCCTGATCAGTGTTCAACAGGACCCAGCCACACCAGCAGAAAGAGCCGCCGCAGCTACACCCAGTGCCTGACCTACCCTGGTCGGCCATGGCCACCGACATCTTTGAATGGCAGAACCAGCAGTACCTTGCACTAATAGACTCATACTCAGGCTAGTTTGAGACCTGCTCTGGGATGCAACCTGTGCAGCTGTCATCACCAAACTAAAACAGCACTTTTCGGTACATGGGGAACCTCACACACTTCTCTCAGACAATGGCAGACAGTTCACCACCCAGAGGTTCCACGACTTTGCAACAGCATGGGGCTTCACCCACATTAGCAGCCCAGAATACAATCACAATCAAGTGGCTCGCTGAAGGAGTAGCGAGAAGTGCCAAGCAGCTAATGGAGAGGTTCCACAGAGAGAAGACAGACATCTTCCTCAGCCTACTGAACTTAAGAAACGTCCCTTGTGATACCACCCTGGGCTCGCTGGCGTAACGGTTAATGTCGAGGCAGACTAGGACCACCCTACCAGGGGCAAGGAGATTTCTGAAGCCCCAACCAAAGGGCCGGCAGGATGTAGAGGCCCACCTGCTAAACAGAAGGCTGGCGCAAAAGGAAGTTAACTGATCGTGAGCCCGGGATCGACGTGAGCCCCTGGTAACCACAGGAGAGCCGATGGACAATGCCCATGAGACTGTGGACAGTAGAGACAATCAGGACAAGGTGCCCCAAACCTCCACATCAACAGAGGACCATTACAGAACACACGCTGGCATGTCTATAAGCCCAACCCAAAATGCCGGGACTGAACTGGGTTGAATGTAAATATTGTTACATGAGTGAAAGTTTTATAAATATATATATTCACTGTATCATGCAGGGGGGGTTGCTCAAGAAAGGGGATGTAGGCGTGCACCGCCGCCAGCTCCTCTGCACCTGCTGCAATTGGATCGCAGCCGCCATACTTGCCACAGCGCACCACGCATATGCAAACACACGTTAGTTAAATCAAGAATCTCTCTCTCTCTCTCTCTCCCTCTCCCTACCGTGTTATTCATGTTTGGTTGTGTTCAGTAAAGTCTTTTGCTCATCCGCCAACTCAACTCATTATTTGGCACACAATAACGAACACTCCAAGTGCCCTGGTTTCCTCCCACCCTTCAAAACGTACCTGGTGTTGTAATCGGGCTCGTGGGCCGATTACCGTGCTGTACGTGTAAATTAACATATAAACATCCTAATTGTTTGGAGAGGAAATGCTTTTCTTACTTGAGTACCCATTAGTATCAGATCAGACACTATTTATTGTGATTTAATAGAACCGAAATCTAATATTACATGAAATAGCCTTTAGTCTGCCACAAGGCAGACAAAGATTCACCTTCAGCATTGATTGCTTGGTGCCGCTTACAGACATTGAAAGAGAAGCAAAACAGAGTCCCCCCCAGAGTCACCGAGTGTCCGTGGATTCGCCTCCAGCGATCCTGGAACCTCTACATCCACACAGAGTCCAGTTCAGTTCAAAGCACTGGCAACTCAAGCTCAGACCCAAACCTGCAACATGATCAGGAAGACTTCAGCACCCAAGGCCCTTCGGGGGCCCTCCTTGCCCTCAGCACCCTCTCGAATCCCCATTCCAATACCTGGTGTTCAGATGCTAGACTCCAGCAGCCCGTGTGGGAGTCCTTCGACCTCACGTCTCCAGCAGCCCAGTGGGAGTCCATTCTTGCAAGTCACCAACAATTCGCTGCCTGTGTGTGTCCTTCATTCGTAGAGCCCCTCGCAGTTCCGTCACCATCACAGGGTCGTCTCCTCTGCTTCTCATTCTCCAGGGGAGGAGGGAGTGGAGTTCTCCCATTACTGGTGCCCAGCACTAGTCCGCTGCTCACCCAGAATCTGCAACCCCTTGTAGTAGGAATGGGAGGAGAAAAAAGGTGGGATTAGTGTGAAGTGGTGCTTGATGGTCAGTCTGTCTCTGCTGTATCTCTCTCTGACTAATGTTGTTGCCATGTACTGATAATCAAAGACCAAGGAGAAGGAAGACCAGCAAGGGGCACAGGATCTATGCAAGCGTGTCCTAGTGGGGCATTACAACAACAACTGTGAGCGACTCTCTAGCTACCGGTTAGCGTAACAGTGCAGTTAGCGAAACGCTGCCACAGCAGCAGTAACCTGGGTTCGAAGGAGTTTGAACGTTCTCCCAGTGTCTGTGTGGGTTTCTCCCGGGTTCTCCAGTTTCCTCCCATCCTTCAAAATGATTGTAAGTCATTTGGATGCAAATGGGCAGCATGGGCTCGTGGGGCGGAAGGGCATGTTACCATGCTGTGTGTCTAAATTTAAGGTTCTAAACTTGCACCGTGGCCAGGAGATGACTTTTGGCTGCAAATCAAGCCGACTGACCAAAAGTGGAATAGAAAACCTGCTTGGATAGTGTCTTCCCTCAGAGAAACACGAAGAGGCTGGAATCTTGAGAAAATAAGAAGCCGGAGGAACTCAACAAGTCAGACGCCATCTGTGGAGGAAAATGGCCAGACAGCGTTTCAGGTCAGGATCTGAAAGTAGAAGGGGGAGACATTAAGTATATCAAAGGATAACAAAATAGGGGTGAGCTTGGGCTGGGAAAGGGCTGAGGTTATAGGGCATTGAACAGAAGGAGGGTGATGTGGAGAGGAAGGTAGAGGGAGGGACCACTGGGATGGGGGAAGAGTAGAGAGGAGAGGATAAAAAAAAGAGAGATGGAAACAGTGGAGCTGGACAGGGCAGGGGGTATCTAAAGTTAGAAGGGTCGATGTTCATGCTTTTGGGTCTAATGATCTTTAGCAAGAATATGACGTGTTGCTCCTCAAGTTTACACTTGGCCTCAACATCCTTGACAGCATTTCCAACAGTCCAGTATTCTGAAGGCAAGGCAGACTTGGCCTGAGTTCTTGCTCTCAAGGTCCTAAGGGTGGATTTGAATGTAGGAGATTCTGATTCACAAAGGTGATGCCAACTGAATCAAATAGGAGACCAGCTGTTTCAGTTCTAGACTGGAGTCCAGGACAAATTCCTCTGTGGGGGAAACATAAATTAGTTAGACCTACGTTATAAGTTATATTTCAGTCCAAGCCCCCGCAATTCTGCAGTTCTCAAGTCACGTCAAGCTAAGTTTATTGTCATCTGATTGCACGAGTACATCCCAACAAAACAGCGTTACCCGGTCCTTCATGCAAAACACACATATACGTAGCCAAATATAACACACATACAGACAAACAATATATATGCAGAACAAGTAGTCATTTGTACAAATAATTCCTTGAATCTTGCGTTGTCTGTAAAGAGTTTGTACCTTCTCCTCATGTCCGCATGGGTTTTCCCCGGGGGCTTCGGTTTCTTCCCACTGTTTGAAACTACCGGGGGTATAGGTTAATTGGCGGGGCATGGATCCTTGGGCTAAAATGGCCTGTTACAATGCAGTATGTGTAGATTTTAAAAAATAAATAAATAAATACCTTTTCGTGAACAAGTGTTTCTTGGGTGGTTAGTGTAAGCAGTTCCTTTGATCGTTGAGCATTCTCACTGCCCATGGGAAGAAGCTGTTCCTCAGCCTGGTGGTGCTGGCTCTGATCCTCCTGTTTCTTTTCCCCGATGGGAGCAGCTGAAAGATGCTGTGTGTGGGGTGGAAGGGGGTCCTCCATTATTTTGCACGCCCTCTTCAGACAACGATCCCAGTAGATCACATTGATTTGGGGGGGCGGGTGGGGAAAAGGGAGACTTCAGTAATCCTCTCTACCACTTTTATGGTCCTGTAGATTGACCTCCGATCCATTTCTTAGCAACAACTGTACCACACTGTGATGCAGCCGGCCAGGTTGCTCTCAAGAGCTCCTGTAGAAAGTTGACATGATGGTGGCCGGCATCCTTGCCCGCTTCAGTCTTCTCATGAAATGCAGTCACTGTAATCCCTTCCTGACAAGTGTGTCCATGAAAGGTCCCTCGTTAAGTGAACTGCAAGGAACTTGCTTCTCTCCACAACAGAGGTATTGATGTGTAGTGGAGGGTGGTTGTTCCAGGTCCTCCTGAAGTCCACGACCATCTCATTCATCTTATCCAAGTTGAGACTCGGGTTGCTACTCTCACACCATACCACAAGATTTTCCACCTCTTCCCTGTAGTGCAACTTCTCATGACTTGTCTAATTTTATACAGTCACAGAGAGGTACAGCATAGAATCTGAGCTTTCAAGCCACTGATCCCATATTCATATCATTATTCACCAATCCCATATTCATATTATTATTTATTCACCTGACCACATCAACTCCCCCTAGGTCCTACCACTCATTTACATGTTGGGGCCAATTTACAGTGGCTAATTCGCCCACTGACCCGCGTTCATTTGATATATGGGAGAATCCACGGGGAAAATATGCAAACTCTACGCAGACACATCTGATGTCAGGATTGAACTGTACGATTCTGGTACTGGGAGCCAGTTGCTCTACTTGATGTGCCCTTGTGCTGTAGAGAACAAACCTTGCCTGAGCTTTTAATCATTATAATAGTGGGAAACTGAGCTGTAGTTGGCAGAGATTTCAAATAGCCATTGCCTTAAAGTAATTTATCTTTCTATATATTGATTTCTATCTATCTTTTCTGCTGAAACATTCTGATTCTTGTTCAGTTTTGTTTGCTGATGGGATTACTGATCTATTTTACCAATTAGACGTAAGAGAAGGCCTTAATGAATGATGTCACAACTGAACATTTATGTGCTATCAAAAGTTGGAGTCATTGGTTAGTCATCCAGAGCTGACGTGACTTTACTAGCTCACATGCAGATGCATTAGTAGTTCAGACGCCAGCAGAGATTCATAAGAGAGGTCTGGAACAAAATGCAATTCATGCATTTCCACATTTGCTAATTTTTTCATTAAAAGAAAATCTCCGTGCTTGAATGGGCCATTGCTTCTGGTCTTGACAACGTTAAATAATTTTCCTGGGCATCAGGGCGATTGTCTGCAAGGAAATAACAGAAGGAAGCAATTTCTGCCAGCCTCGCATTATTCAATAGCAGACCAAGAATTGCTAAAGGACACAGCAAGGGGATTGCAATGGGCAATTACTGATGTAACAAGTCAAGGCTGTTGAAGTTTAATTAATATTACATCCCCTTCTGGTTTATGTCGTACTTAGAGAATTTCCATTAAATCTTCGGTAAGAAGCAGTAAATCAATTAAAAGCAATTAACTTGTTGAGGCATTAATGTTTATGATTATGGCTTTTAAATATCCCACAACATTGGGCAGTAATGAAGGACGATGAGTGAATTGTTTTGTCGACAGATTTTGCTTAGACACATTAAAAAACGACTTGATTTTCTCACTTACGTGACCCATCTCTATCCTCAACCCCAATGCCCCAAAACATTGTTTGTTTCCTTTTATTGTCATGTAAAAAATTTAACATGCTTGATATATTTTAACGTTTGCCTGCCGTAATGGTGAATAATGGTACATATGAAAATATTATAAATTGTTATTTGCGGCTCTGCTGAGGCCCTCAATGCAGAGGATGAAGTCTCAACACGTTAACAGATCTGAGGAACTGTTGCACCATTAATAAACCTTTTCTGCTTCCTCAAGTGAACTCAACAGGCACAACACGAGGGAGATTAGCGTCCAATTTTTAATCGGCATTAATAAAACCCAGAATAACCCCCACTGCAATATTCCTTGTGATCTTGCTATGCACAAATCAGCAGGTGGTTTTGCTTTATTCGGGTAGAGTTGACATGTCAACAGTTCTTTATTGACACTAAAGCAATTTGGAATGTCCACAGTGAGAGGTAACTCAGAAATACATACCCTTCTGGGGATTTTTCTTTATAACTACAGCACAGAAAGGTTACAAGGTTAATTCCTAATCTGTTGTTAATCTGCATTTCGTTGATTTCATGAGTGGTATTATAGTGAAGGTTTACGCAAACTCGCACAACTCCTCCCGTAACAATGACCTCTACCTCTAGATAAGTAGGAAAAGGATTTTGCGTAAGATGGCATTTTCATGTTCCTGCAGGACAAAAGACAAAAATACTGTACTTACGCTGGACATACACTTGCATGAATACAGAAACCTAAAGCATTTTACAGTCGCATTCTTTGAAAACATTGAACTTTTGCTGAATCTGCAGGTTCCTCCCCCTCCATGGAACAGCCTGAAGGATGAACAATAACATGAACAATAGATAATTAACCCCCCCCCTCCCCCACCAAGTTTACAGATAAAGCCTCTGACTGGGGCGATTCTTACTAAGCAGGGCTAAGGAGACACTTTAAGAGAGTCACCCCAATGGCGAGCAGCATCAACCAGCTCTTCATCCTGGGCAACGCCATCGCTGTTTCACACAACTTTATTCAAACAACGGCTATGAGCAAAGCTCGACCAATGCCCTCCACTGGCTGAAATATTTGCTCCCATCTTCACCAAAGATTTGTATGTAATTTCACAGAGCATTTACTTTGACAATGTTAAACTTATATATATATTTTTTTAAACCTATTATTTTATTTATTTTATATTTTTAAATTTCATTTCCTTGATTTTTTTTGCCAGTTGCTTGAATTCCGGATACCAGGAGTTTTACTGTACATGGATATTCTTAGAATCTTCTAATTCTTTCTAAATGTTGTCATTATTTAGGATTATATAACCTTTTGTATAATTCTTCTAGTGTTAAGTTTAAATTTATTTGTCACGTTATACCTGGTATAATGATTAGGGTCCTTCCATGAGCAGCCTGACAGATCAACTCTAACATTCATACTGCTGGATAAAGTGGAAGCACAATTACAGAGTATAAAGATGAAGAGAATTTTTTTTAAATTCAATCCTTTCGATTCCGGCCATTTTTAACCTTTCATAATATATTCTCTGGACTGGATCCATGGGTAAACTATAGTACGAACCAGCTAGTGGTTGGGTATAAAACCATAACATGCACTTGTTAGTAGTTCCTGAAAACGGGGACATGGAGTTAAGGGCATGAATTCAATATTGTCAGGGTGCTTAAATTGCACACATGCACCAATATGCGAACTTACTGCGCATTCGCCAACTGAAGCCTCGTGTACGTGCATAGGAATCAAGGTGGCTGCACCCAGCCTATGGACCCTGGGACACCAACTAACAAGGTAAGTGCACACATTTTGGCTCTTGCATGCCCTGTATCTCTGTTATAGTTTGTCAAATACAACATTTGTACTCCATGTGTGCAGGCAAAATTCTGACTTGCGTCCATTTCGAGATACAATCAATCCTCCAGTTCGTAAGTCGTGGAGTACCTGTAAATGCACTTGTTGGTAGTCCCTGAAAACAAGGGCACAGAGGCCAGAGGGTTAAAAATAAACTCAATTGGTACAAAGCAAGGGTCTAACATTCTAAAGGCATCACTAGTAAGTTCAACGTTTAGAGTCTGTCCATAATTGTCTCTGAACAGAATGCCTTCCTGGGCCACTCCAGAGGACATTTAAGAAGGAACCCAGTAGCTGTGGGCCTGGAATCACTTCTTCTGTGCTTCATTTCAGAAGTGGTGGAGCAGGAAGAGCTGCTTCCTCCCACTTCCAGTGACCTGCGTTTGGCCCTGGCCTCTCTTTCTGCTCGGCTGGAGTTCGTGCATTCTCCTGGTGACCATGTGGGTTTCCCCAGGGTTCCTCCCTCCAAGGACCAGTGTGTTGCCAGGGTAACTGGTGACTGTCAATTGCCCCTTATGTACTGGAGGTAGGACCTGGAGGTTGGAGGATTGGGGGGGGGGGGGTTTAGAGTGAAGTTGATGGAAATGTAGGAAGAATGCCCCTATTCAGAAAGGAGGATAAAAATGCTGGAGCCTGCTGCAATGGCAGTGATGCCACTGGTGTGGACCCTTGGCGAACAGGGAGAGGAGACACAGCACTGCTCCACAGGGTACTACCACCCAGTCTCACTGCCGAGAGTTGCGTACATGCTTTAAACGGCCTGTTAAAGGAGCCGACAGTGGTTTTATTTTAAAATCCTGCGACCGCGGGGTCTGGGCCCAAGATGGCGGCACCTGTGTTCAGCAGTGGCCTCATGGAGTTGCAGTCTCTGAGAAAGCAGAAGACTGGCGCAGGGCCGTTTGAACCGCTGAGTTTTCTAAGAAGAGTGTGTATGGCTTGAAACTAAACATAATTGATTGATTCCCATAGGGAGAGAAGAACAATTATTCTCAATATCTATGGTTTAGCACATGTAGGTCAAACCAAGAAGTTCACAGATCAAACCAGAGACACTGACTGCAATAACGTGAGTTGAACTAAGAGACTTCTACAGCAATAACCATGAACGTAAAGCCCTACAAAAGGTCATGGACAGGGTGCTATAGGCAAAACCTTCCCCACGTTGACAACGTCGACAGGAAACGCTGCTGTCGGGAGAGCAGCAGCAATCATCAAGGATCCACACCACCCAGCACACGCTCTGTTCTCGTTGCTGCCATCAGGAAAGAGGCCACAAGCCTCGCGCCACCAGGTTCAGGAACAGCTGCTCCCCCTCCACCATCAGACCCCTAACTCAATCAGGAACTCGTTTAAGGACTCTTATGCATTTTGCTGATTTTTAAAAATCTCTCTTGCATGACACAGTTTGTTTACATTATTTACATTGAGTCGTTTATTTTTTGCACCACCATTAAGTGGAAATTTTGCTGTGCCTGGAGTATGAAACTCTGACAGTAAATCTGAAATCGTTAGAAATTGATGTAAATGCAATCATGGATTATTTACCGGCAGATTTTTCCTTCAAACACAAAATCTCTTGTTTTGTTGCACTATTTTGGTTACTAAATTTTGGATCAAAAATTCATGAAGTTGGCATTAAATTTACACAAGCAGCAGGTACTTTCAATGTGATTCAGCATCTTACACTTTACCAGAACTCAGTTGGGTAAATGTCTACACTCATTGGCTCTGGGCAACCAGATAAATTCATTGACGCAATCATGTCTCAACCCTTCCGGTCTCCTTCTTCCCTCCCCCTTGTTCTTTACACGACTCTAAACCAGCTATCAGGCTGGTAATTACATAGCCGAAGATAGGGGGAGGGAGGGAGAGGAAGGAATCAAAAAGAATGGGAGGAAGGGGGAGAGAGGAGATGAACAAGGGGGGGGGGATGAGAGAGGGGAGGAAAGGAGGGTGGAGGAGAGGGAGGGAGTGGTGAAGGGCGGGGGGGGAGTGGTGAAGGGGGGGGGAAAGGAAATTTGGCATGAATCAAACTAAAAAATCTGGAAATAACTGAGAAAGGAAGGAAAATAAAAGGGCAGAGAGAGAATAAGAGGGGGACAAGCAATGAGAGAGAAAGGAGGATTGCAAAGCACAGCATTTAAAAAGGAGAACAAGGCGAAGGGGTTTGCACTGAGTGAGAGATTGAGATTGTGGCCATGACATAAAAGACTTGCATTTCTACTGTACATTTCACTTCTGGAAAAGTTTCATAGCCAGTGAAATATATCCACAGTGCCATCATCACCAGAGGGAACTGAAAAGAGTTTTATTGTTTATAAACTTGATATTTTTTTGAAAAAGATGACTGAATTTGTTTTGCTGAGTGAGAGAACAGTAATAAAGAGGGATTAAGGCTGTGGAATGGGGTGTGGAACAGGGGCAATTACAGGGAATGAAGAACAAAGCTGGAGAGACAAGACAGTTCACATTTTCGAAATTCTCAACAACTCACCCAGCAGCGTTGCACTGGGAGGGAGCAGCTGACAACCCCTGAGGGAAAACCACCATGAGAAGGAGCTGAGCTGAGGTGGCTGGTAATGCACAACTGCTACTGGCCACATCTTGCTGGAGGTTTCTCTGGAGTTAAAATCTGATTCAAACCACAAGTTAGTTGGTAACTCTTTCAGTGTAACCCATATGTGACTGAATTCCTCTGATCTAATCACCAAACCCTGTTTCCTCCAATCAATCCTGTAACTTCAATAATACAGCTTTTGTCCACCTCATTCATAACCAACATGATGTTAATCCCTGCATGTATCCTTTATCATCTTTGCCAAGTACCGACCCAAATATTTTTTTTTTTTTTTTTTAAACGTCTCTGCCAACTCTACTGACAACTCCTTCAGGTCATCGCTCTCCTCAATGTGGAAAACACACTAAGGGGTGTGGATCGCACTGGATGACACCATCAGAGGGGGTGATACCAAATGACTGTCTCTAAAATTTTTGTTCAGTGTTTCAGCAGAAATTTTTTTTTTTTTTTAAATAAAAATATCCCTGTCGTTAGTTGTCACAACAAAAACATTTTTTATAAGCCCAGCTTTCATGTATTAATAAACCTACAAGGCTAAAATGAGGCTCATTTACTTTTTGAACCTTCTAAAGTGCTCCGGTCAGAGCTGTAGTTATTACCCAATGACAACGACGCTTCGAATCACGTGGCTTCGTCTGCACCCGCCGCCAGCAAGCGCTGTTGTTTTTGTTGCTGCTGGTGTTTGTATACTTGCTGCTTTTGTCAAATGTTCTGGTGTCTTAGCTCCAATATTGTGGTTATTAGTATTCGTGAACTGATATCAATAACTTTTTAAAGAATGAAGTAGTAATTAAAGAAAAGGAAGGAGAAAAATCAAAAAATGGTTTCCGCTCAGTTACTAATAATGCTGTAATTCAATGTAGAAAGATTTTAAAAACAATCTTGTTGTTAGTAATCTCAGAAATTTAAGCAATTTGCAAACTGCTTATCACATCTTATTCTATATTTGTACAACTATATACTTTTCTAATATTGCTAATTTGTATTTTTTTTAATCATGCGGGGATATTCTATCGTGCCACATGGAGAGCATAAATCAATATCAAAGAAACTCTGAAAATGTAAATACATTTAGGCTGCGTCTATGATATTGTAATTTAAAGGTGTAATTTTAATTTTGTTGGTTGTTTATCTCACTACTATTGCCGTTACATTCAGTGATATACAGGAATTCCAATTTCTGAATAACATAAGCACAAAAAAACATTACAAAGGATTCTGTATGGTCTGGTATGGGGCGAGGTCCATCGGGTGGTGGAGGGTGACACCATGAGTTACTGCACCAGGTGACCCCCCCCTCCCCCAACCCTAGTAAAACCACTGGGTAAACTTACTCCATCTTCTCACTTTAAGCCTGTAGTGGGAGGATGCACGTTGGTTGGAAAGGAAGATCTCTGCGGGCGAGGCAGAATGACCATTTACTGGCAGTGCGACAAAAACAGACCCAAAGTATACGTGTCAACAAATGAAGAAATGTAAACAAACTAACTACAATACAGAGAGAAAGAAGAAAAATCGATAAAGTGTAAGAGTGTTTAAATAAGACCCGATTGAGTTTGTTGAGGAGTCTGACGGTGGAGTGTGGGTGGTGATGAGAGAACAGAGAGCTGCATTTACTCAGCATCTTTCAATGGATCTGAACATTCCAAGGCATGGTGCCACTAATCAAGTCTCTTTGAAGAGTAGCTATGAGAAATTGGGCAGAACTTTCCACACCTTGAGATCCAATAGATTCCCTGTTATCTGGAATTCAAGCAACCAGCAATAAAATTGTGGAAAATAAATAGGTAAAAAATAAAAATAAAAAAATCTCGCCATAATCAACGCAAAACACAGTCTGAAGCAACTGGAAAGTTCACTTATCCAGCATTGACCAATCCCCATAGATGCCAGAGGTTTAGATATCAGTTTAATGACTTGCATTGCCAAATCCTAAGGGTAAGCTCGTTTTACCCGAGAGTTCTTCTGTGAAATAGCATTGTGGGATCTTTGCCACAGTTTAATGCCTCCACTGACGGAAGGAACCTCCAGTCGTGTAGTAGTCCTGCAGTATTGCACTGAAGGGTGGCCCGGTTGGTGCAGTGGTTAGCACAACACTGCTAAAGCACCAGCCGCCCGGGTTTGAATCCAGCAGCTGTCTGTCAAGAGTTTGCACGTTCCCCCTGTAATCTGCATGCGTTTCCTCCGGGTGTTCCAGTTTCCTCCCACCCTCCGAACCATAAGGGTTGTAGGTTAACTGGTGCTCTCATTCACAAATGGTTCAAGATGAGCAAAGGTAGCACAGGATGCGATGGGCAAAGCAGAATCCATTCCCCTGGGTGAAGAGTGAACCGTGCATAGGAGGCAAATAGAATGAGTTGGCTTATTTTACAAGAAATGTCTGAAGGAACAAAGGTCATTCTCTGGCACAACATTGCAGCCAAAGCTAGAAAATTGATCGCAGGTGCCTCCTTCGTCGTGGTATGGCTTGGGGAAGGGTTCAGGTCCAAAATGTTCGTTGTATCTTTCCCTCCTACGGACACTTCTGTGTATTTACTACAACCACAGAGTCAGCAAAATTTCTTCTTTCACCAGAGCTATCTGATTCTAAAAATCTATGAAACAAAATACTTTCTTTGGATCAATTTTAAACAACTTTTAACTAAACGTACTGGTTGACCTCCAGCGGGTACAGATACTCCAATGGGACTGGAGTGTGAATCCTTGGCACACAGACTGTATCATTATGTGAAACTCATGCCCTGTCTCTGTTAGGTCATAAAACATAATTGTGATGGAGGGAAGTTTAATTTCAGGCCAATCTATTCCTATTAGGGATGTTCTTGATCAGAGAATCTAATGCCGCCATTGCCTCCTCTGTGTTCGTGCACCGGTGGGCAAAGCTCTCTACATCACTTGCAAAAGTGCGGCTCCTTGTATTCCTGCAGGAGGGAGGAGGAGAGGGAAGAAGGGCAGTGAGAGAGGAAAGAAGAAGTAGAGCTGGGAGAGCAAAAAACGAGAAAAGCAACGATCACCGCTATGCTGAATTTCATCAGCCTTCCTGCATTGCAAAACTTGTCTCTTGACAACACAGTTTTCCAGCTCACCAGCAGGAATTTCTTTTAAAACTGCAGCCGCTAGAAACCGGAAATAAAAACTGCTGGAAACAGGTCATGCGTTTTTAATGAAGGCTCGTAAACCCTAAATGTCTCAGATTTATTTATTTTTATTCAGATTAAAGTAACAGATGATTTGGAAATTCATACAGCTCCTTTCAGTCCTCCTCACGTTATCTAAAACCAACAACTCATCACCTTCCAGCTTACTTAGAGCTTTACGCTCTGAAAGTTCAGAAATAATTTCACACTTACACTGTTAGAATGGAAGAGGACATCAATATCAGGCATCTATGTCTTAAAAAAAAAGCAGCCTCTATCCTCAAAGACCCCCACCACCCAGGCCACGCCCTCTTCAATCTGCTACCATCGGAGCCTAAAGACGAGCACTCAGCGGCACAAGGGCAGCTTCTTCCCCACTGCCATCAGATTCCTGTATAATCAACAATCAATGAACTACTTTACTTTTCGTGCACTGGGGGCGGACCACGCACAGAGACGCGAACCGGCCCGCAGAATGGCCAATGAACGCGATGACCTGGGGGGGGTTACACCGGCCGTTGTCCCAGGTGGCCTCTGCACGGCGGGAAGATGAGGAACTCTGGCAGGAATGCCAGCCACCCAGAGGCCAGCGCTCCGATGACACGGGCAATAAAGCAGTCTTTGATTTCGACTCGTGTCTTCCTTCCGCTCTCACCATGGCGCGTACACTACACACTATTATTTTTTTTTAAAAATACTTATTGTTGTAAGATGGTTTATAATATGAATTTTTTCCCTACGACACTGCTGCAAACACCAAATTTTGTGACTTCTGCATGATGATAAATTCTGATTCTGATTGGCCAATCGTGAGGCTCAAGTCTTCTCCGTCGCTGAAATGCATCAGCCACATTCTGGACAAAAGTTAAGCAGAATTTTGTTACTCTTTCTGACAGACTGAAGGTGCATTTTCTTGAGTCTCCCTCCACCATCCTTGAGGAGATAATAAATACGTTGTGGCAGAGAAAACTCTGCCAAGTGTCACTGACAAAACCAATACAGATCACGTTGGGGGAAAAGCAACGAAATAAAAACTGCAATAAAACCATCAAAGAAAATAAAAGTCGTCACTGTCTTGAGCACTCAAAAAGTTAATCCATTTATGCATAATTTATGGAAAATAATTACAACATTGACGGTATCTGCCTGGACCTGATTAAATGTCAAGTTTGTAAACTAGGACACTCGATGATTCTGGAAGGTTCCCTGCTGTCACTCCGGTTAATGTAGTCACTTTGCATGTGGCGGTGTTGACAGATTCCCTCCCCGGCGTGACTGAAGTGGAATTAAATCATTTTTTGATACATTCTGTTTCGGGAAGAATAGAACTAGAAGATCGATAATGAAATGAGAGGTCTTCACTACGAAGCATTGCACCAAAGATTAGTTAACGTTCACATTGTGTCACAGAGTTTATATCACTTTGCTCTCCAGTGGATCAGACAGGGAGAAGGTTGACACTGAAGATCTTTGGGAATAGACTCGAGATAAGACAGAGGATTTTTATGAAATGCAACATCATAACAATATAAAATACAGTGGATTTCGATTGGATCAATTCCTTAAAATGTTAGAATGCAGATTTTTTTAGCTGCTTCACCGATAAGAGGGTGGAAGAATGCCATCCACCAACAGTTTGAAATAAAGACATTGAACAATCAATATAATTCCTCCTGCTGTTGGAAAAAGGAAAATGAGTTACAGGACCAATGGGAAATTGTCCAATAAAGTGTGTATCCAGTTGAAATTAATAAAAGCAGGTGAACTGGGGACATAACTAGTGGAACAGCATGGGCTGAGGGAGGGGGGGAGGAGAAGACGGGGGGGGGGGAGAGGAGGAGAGTGGGGGGAGGAGGAGGAGAGTGGGGGGAGGAGGAGGAGAGTGGGGGGAGGAGGAGGAGAGTGGGGGGAGGAGGAGAGTGGGGGGAGGAGGAGAGTGGGGGGAGGAGGAGGAGAGTGGGGGGAGGAGGAGAGTGGGGGGAGGAGGAGGAGAGTGGGGGGAGGAGGAGGAGAGTGGGGGGAGGAGGAGGAGAGTGGGGGGAGGAGGAGAGTGGGGGGAGGAGGAGAGTGGGGGGAGGAGGAGAGTGGGGGGGGAGGAGAGTGGGGGGGGAGGAGAGTGGGGGGGAGGAGAGTGGGGGGGGAGGAGAGTGGGGGGGGAGGAGAGTGGGGGGGGAGGAGAGTGGGGGGGAGGAGAGTGGGGGGGGAGGAGAGTGGGGGGGGGAGGAGAGTGGGGGGGGAGGAGAGTGGGGGGGGAGGAGAGTGGGGGGGGAGGAGAGTGGGGGGGGAGGAGAGTGGGGGGGGGAGGAGAGTGGGGGGGGGAGGAGAGTGGGGGTGGGAGGAGAGTGGGGGGAAGAGATGCAAATTCCTTCCTCTGCCTCAGAGTAATTGAATTGGAATAATGAAACCACAGTTCCATGAGAAAGAGAGGAGAGTGTTAGAGGAAGAATCATCCTTTGTCTCGAAGGACTACACGTACTCTGACTTCAGACGGCACATTGCTTTTGAAGTTACAGCATCACCATCTCCACTTAGAGTTGATTGACAGGACTGCTAAGTCGCTGGTTCAGCAGGGAAAGGACAGAGCCAATACCATCCTCCCACATCTCCAGATGGAAGTCCTGGTTCTTGTGGCCTCACCTGCTGCCAGCTCCTTCCCGCCAGCCAGCAGCAGACTGCTGACGGACAGCATCTGCAGAAACCAGTGCTGAAGTTTGCCTGCAGTCTCTAAACAAAAATAACATGCCCGCAAGTTCATTTTAATATTTTGGTGAGGTTACGCAACTGTAGTTTGGCAATGACCATTTCCAGGATATTACCATGGTCTTGGAAAATTTGGCTTTGGCTTTTCCACCAGGTGCTGACCTTTAGTTTGGCAGACTCCTATCCTCCGACCAGGCCTGCGGACCACGTCCCAATCCTGATTGCTTGATCGGTCTCAACTGAACAAGGGTGTGGCATCCACCCACATTGGAGAGACTGGGTGCAGACTGGGAGATCACTTTGTTGAGCACCTTGGGTCTGTCTGCCGCAATAGTGTAGACCTCCCAGTGGCCACCCATTTCAATTCGCTGCCCCATTCTCTTGCTCTCATGTCTGTCGATGGTCTCATGCACTGGCAGACTGAGACCACCCACAAATTGGAGGAACAACACCTCATCTTCTCTCTGGGTACCCCTCCAACCTGATGGCATTAACATCAACATCTCCAGTTTCCATTAAACACCATCCCCCGTTATTCCCGTCACCTTTTCCCCCAGCTCTCTCTCTCTTTCTCTTCCCTTTCCCTCTGTCTCCTTTCACAGAATCAAAATCAATTCTCACCTTTCCTCTTATCATATCCAATTAAAACTTTTTGTTGATCTGGACTCCCTCCCCCTCCCATTCTTCAGTCTTTATTCTGATGACTTCCTATTCTTTGTTTATACGCTATAGAAGGGCTCAGGCCTAAAACGTTGGTGATAAATCTTCACCTCCTGTGGATGCTGTGAGACCAGCTGAGTTCCTCCAGCATTTCTGTGTGTTTTTACTAGTCACATCGTCTGCATTTACTCCCCCTCTAACAACAGAAGCCTTAGCACCAGAACATCAAGGCAAAGCTGGTGAACAGACAGGAAGATGGAACACCAGAAGCAGGGGTGCAGTGCAAATTTTTTTTTTTAAGTTGCCAGAGCTCACCTAAAACGGCGACAAGGAGATCTCGCACCATGTTGTATAATTGAGAGCGAACAGTAGGACGAAGAACAAGGTCAACTGTACTGGTCATGGAAGAAACCGGTTCCTTGTATGTCCAGAATAGCACTCAGCAGGGGTGGGGGGTGGGGTTGTGGAGCAGAGTCCGACTGCACCCCTAACAAATGTAATTTGTTCGTCCAATTGATGAAGCGCATCAAAAAAAAATCCTCTCTTTTGGAGAGGATTTTATAAAGCAAATCCTTCTATAAAGCAAATATCTTGAACTCAATGCAGCACCAATTCCATGAGTCTGCCAACCAGAATTACATTGCAAACCATCACACTTAAAAAAAAAATCACAGCAAATTAAAGACAACGTTGTTCAGATGGAACCCTGGAGGAGACATGCGTAATATTTTTAGAGTGCTGCATGAAGTAATCCTAAACAAGATGGCAACAAAGTAGATTTTATCTTGACTGGTGCAGAGGATTCTTACAAGGAGGCAGCGGGCAGGGAGGCATGCTAATCTTGGATGCCAATCACATCCGCTTGGTTCCTTCACACAGATGTTGGTTGGAACTGTGGAATTGGAATGTTGCTCTGCCACAAAGGAAAGAACTTTCTTTTAAAAACAAATATTTTTATTGATGTTTTACAATTGAACAATTTTACAATGTGCAACAAGATTCGGAAAAAAAGAAAAAAAATAAAACATGATACAACATTCTCATATTAAGGAAATCCAGAGCAGAATCATAAAGTATGAATTGACAACAAATAAAAACGGAAAAAAAGAAAAATTTCAAACCCCTTCTTCTAAACAAGGTTGAACATTAACGTTTATGAATCAAGTGACAACAACTTGGAGAGAGGCAGCACGGCGCCAAAATTCCAAAACAACACAATCTTCAGATTATGGTACTAGTCCATAAATGGGCCCTAAATCTTTTGGAACTTGACTTTTGAACCCTTGATAGCATTTTTTTTTTAAACTCAGTTATATTTGGAGGCAACTTTCATGGCAAAGACAGCTGCAGAGTCCCCGATGGCCTTCAAAAACAGTTAATTTTGACACTATGTTGGAGATGAAACTGTCTGTGATGTCTGAGACAGATTTTTTTTTAATTTAAAAAAACATGGTAGCGATATTATGGTCTTTCACGGTCTTTATTTATTTAAATTCATTTACCACTCCACCACGCCCCATTTTGTGTGATTTTGAAACATTGCATTTTAAAATGATTCCGAAATCAGGAAGATTCCGAACAATGGAAGGTGCCTGGTCCCCACAATCCCGTAAAAAAAACTGTAGGCACCTGTACATCAACATCTTGAGGTAATCCAAAAAGAGAAATGAAAAGGCAAGGTTCCAATTTTAACTTAAGAATTACTGACAGTGTTTGAAAAACAAATTCTTCTAAGCCAGAACAGATCCAGAACATATGAACAAAAAAAGCATCACCTATTTTACATATGTCACATGGACGATTTATGCCTGAATAGAAACAAGACAATTTAACTTTAGACGTATGTGCTCTGTGGACCACTTTAAATTGCATCAAACAATGATGTGCATAAAAAGAAGTCGTGTTAATCAAATTAAAAATGGAGCCCCCAACCTCATCAGATGAAAGATTCAAATCCTGCTCCCAGGTGTTCTTGATTTTTAACTAGTTCGGCTAGTCTCAGATCAGTCAAATTATCATAAGAGATATTAAGCCTTTATGAGAAGAGTGTAGATCAAAAAAAGGTGTTGAACAGTCACTTCAGGGATTTATAGGACAATCAGGGATCTGAGCTTGAACTGTGTAAGTATCTAAAAAAAACGAGTTTGCTTGAATTCCAGATAATGGGGTGACCACTCTACTTGGCTTCTAGCCAAAATGTTCCAGTACACTTACTTCATAGCGGTATGGAAGTTACAATAGAGTCTGCTGTTCAGAAAATGCAGGACAAGTCCAATCCCTCCAATTCCTGCCCAAGTCAAAGCGTGCAAGGTGGACATCCACAATACAATCAAGCGGCCTTACTCTCCAAGGACCTACTTGCTGTTCGCCAGTTAGGGTTTTGCCAGACCACTTGTCCCAGACGTCATTGGTCAGTCTAGGACCAATGGGCTGCAGTGCAGTTTTAGGCCGAAACTGATGGAACGTGACAGGAAGACAGTACTTAACTGAATGTATTCTCAAGAAACTCACATAATACTAAAATCAACAGGCTTCACATGGACCACAATCCAATGGGGGAGAAGGGGTGGAGTCATACTGGCCTGTGTGTGTTGAAGGTTAATCACCCACCCCAAAACATCAGAGCAAGAGATACTCAGAGCGGCGTCCTTGGCCCCAGCCACCTTCAGCCGTACATTCGATGACCTTGAACAAATGGAGCAGTTCACGTCTGCATTCAGCAAAACCCAGACAACATTCAGTCATGGGCCAATGAGTAGTAGGCAAGGACCATTTCTAGCCTTCTGCCCTTGAAACAGCCATCATCATATCCCTTATCATCAACTTCCTGTGGGTCACCACTGACCAGAAATTCAACCAGGCCATCCGCATATAACAGAGCTCAAATCAAAAGTGAAATGTAGTGCTCTCCTCTAGCCCCCATGATGAATGCAGCTCCATGAACACTCAGAACCTCTACCCCACCCAGGGCAAATGCCGACTGCGTCGGCACCTCATAGGTCATCCCCAACGTTGGAAGAAGGCACATGGGAACACCGCCACCTGCAGGCTTCTCTCCACATTGCATGACATCCAGGCCTGGCACATGAGGCAGCAAAAAAATAGGTAGGGAAGCTTCAGATTGTTGAGTAGATTTATACCAGTCAGCACGACATTGTGAGCCAAAGGGCCAGTATTGTGCTGCAATGATCTATATTTACCACAAAGGTTGTGTCCATCATGTGGTGAGATGCAATTACACCACTAGGTCACCAGGGGTCCTCCCGGTGACCTTGTCTATAAAGCAGTCCAGAGCTACTGTCCAGAGAGACAAGACCTCTTAGTGTCCATATTAGTTTATTAAAGCTGTCTTGAACATTAATGTTTACGAATCAACAGCACAGCTGGTGTGGTTATTGTCAGTACACATTCATTAAAAAAATGAGCTAAAATTTCTTCCTAAACAGCCAATTCAATAAGCCACAAGACAGAAGCTCAACTTTGGCCTTAAGTCGTGACATCAATTAATGTTTAAACATCTATCACAATATTAAAGGGAAAAATTATAGTTTCTAATCCATAGAAAGCCAATGGTGCCAGGTGTTGCTGAGGGTGGGCTTTCACTAAGCTCTTTCTTCACAATGAGGGTCTCCAAACATCCGTTCAGCAGGTGGACTGAAATGTACTTCTCCCTCTTCCTGACCACCACCATTGCTCCCACATTGAGACAGACGTGTCCAAGACCAGAAATTAATAAAATGAATCTGTACGAGCAGACAGGCCAAAAAAATAAAGATGGCATTAATTTATATATTAAAGAATATACAGAAATTACAAGGCAAGTGCACCTCAGATCAATCCTGGCCACAATATTTGCTCCAGTGTGAACACAGTCAAGTTACCAAGTTAAAAGTTATTGTACAGAGCTTGATGTTATCTTCTGATCGCTCTTTGTGTCAAATCAAGGATCTTGGCTAAAACTAAAAAGTAATAAGTAAACATGAATTTTTTTCATTAATTAAATATTGAAACACAATAGCTGTTGTTTAACGAATCAAATTGCCATTAAAGTTCCCCCAAATTTTCCCACACTTAAATCTTCTACTTTCAAGAGGTTCAGGTAACAAAGGATGAAGTTAGATATAAATCAAGAAAACATTTAGCCAGTTTAGCAAAGACAGGCACATTTATATTGCAGCACGCAACCCCATTTAGCAAATAGAAATCTGTCAAATTCTCAGCGCTGCTCTATTCATGACAGCGACTGATAAATACTATTTCATGTTTTAGAATTAATAGAGAAATCAGAATTTATTTTATGAAATTTGTTGTTTTACAGCAGAATTCCAGGTGAAAAAATCATTCTAAGTTACATTTTTAAAAATAAGGATCAAAATAAGAGAAAAAGTGAAGTTGTATCTGGGGTTCACTCTCCATTCAGAAATCTGATGGAGGAGAGGAAGGAGGTGCTTTTGTACCGTTGGGTGTTCATCTTCAGGCTCCTGGACCTCCTTCCTGACGGTCGGTAGTAGTGAGAAGAGGGCACGGCCTGGGTGGTGAGGGACCTTGATGATAGAGACTGCTTTTTTGAGACACCCCCTCTTGTTGGTCTTTATTGGAGTGAAGCCTAATGCTTATAATGGGGCTGGCTGGGTTCAAAACTCTCAGTCGCCCCTTTCTGTCCTGTGCATTGGCAACCCCATTGCAGACAGTGATTCAACTGGTCAGAATGCTCTCCGCAGTACACCTGAAGAAATTTGCAAGAGTCTTTGGTGACATTCCAAATGAAGCATAGCCGCTGACGAGCCTTCTTCATGATTGCATCGAAATGATGGCCCCAGGAGACATCTTCAGAGATGTTGAGAATCCAGGAATTTAAAGTTCTTTACCCTCTCCAGTCTGACCCCCTGATGAGGACTGGTTTGCATTCTGATTCTCCCCTCCTGAAATCCACAATCAGTTCCTTAGCCTTGCTAATGTTGGGTGCAAGGTAACACTCAAAGAGCTGATCTATCAAAGTTATGGTAATGAAAATTTAAAAGTTTACACACATACATGAATCTAAGTTGACAGAAATAGATATTTTCCTCATACAAATGGTATATTTAAAAATAAAACTAATCATGCCTTTGCCATGCATCTTGGAAAGTACGCTCATAAATGTCATTTATACTCAGAGTCAGTGAGAGAATGGCTCAAAGAAATCAAATTCATTATACCATGATGCAGTTGTAGACAGTAATAATGGGGAAAAAGTAAAACATTGCTTATTGCTGTATAAATAGAATCTCTATGACATTTTCTCTTTAACAAAATTAAATATTTTATTTAAAGAAATCAGTGTCCTATTTTGCTTCCCAGTAACATCGAGTGGCAAGATTACCGTAGCAGTTAGCGTGTTAGGTTCAAATCTGGCACTGTTTGTAAAGATTTTGTACATTTTCCCATTGTTTACGTGGGGTTTCCTTCCTCCCCTCAAAACGTCTGGGGGTTGTAGGCTAATGTGGGTGTAATTGGGCAGCGCAGGCTTAAGAAGCCAGAATCGGCTTTTTCCGTGCTGTAAATACATTTTTTTTAATGTTTAAATTTTAAACTAACATGTTAGAACATAGAACAGTACAGTCCCATGTTTGTGTCAAACACAATGCCCACTTTAAACTATAACTTTGCTGCTTGCACCATTGCATTGCTCTCCAAAGCACCCTAACTGCAGGACCTATTTCCACCCAACTCTGCCTCAATTGTTCTTATCTGTTTGCAGACTTGATCAATGTGCTTGTAATCTCAGTCATTTCTTTGCTTTATCCACAGATTTCTCATAGAAAAACTGACATTTCTTTCTGACATCACAATTTATTTTCTTTCTATTCCATCTGGAATATACCAAGGGCTGCAGAAATCTTTTAAGTTAAACATTTATACGTTAGGAAGCTTTATTAACAAAAACAGGCATTGTAGTTTCTGGGAAACAAGGGTACAACGATGAACCAAAACAAACTCGGTCATATTGAAGAAAGGATATACTGGCATTATAGAGAGTTCAGAGAAGATTCATAATAATAATTCTTGGAATAAAAGGATTAGCGTATGAAGAACATTTAATGACTCTTGGATTGTACTCATTGGCGTTCAGAAGAACGAAGGGAGAACCTCATAGAAGCAATTCAAATATTGTAAGACCTGGATGGCGACACTGTTTCCTATTGTAGGGGAGTCTAGGACGAGAGGGCACAACTTCAGGATTGAAAGGCATCCATTTAAAACAGAGGGGCTGGGGAATTTCTTCAGCCAGAGAGTGATGAACCTTTGGAATTGGCTACCACAGATGTCTGTGGAGGCCAGGTCATTGAGTATATTTAAAGCAAAGATTGATAGGTATCTGAATAGTCAGGATATCAAAGGTTAAGAAAAGAAGGCAGGGGAGTGGGTCTGAGTGGGAGAATGGATCAGCTCATGCTGGAATGGCTGACTACTTCTCCCATATCTCATGGTCCTGGATTGTATTGAGAACCATGCCGTTTCCCAGAAGATATCAGAAAATGAGGTATGCACAAGAAGAAATTAAACCCTTGATGTTAGAAACATATTCCCTTATTGGTCAGTTGAAGAGGAAGATATGAAAAGTATTAAATGGGCATAATGCAGAGAGAAGCACAAACTTACATTTATAAATAATTTACACCTATTACTTTAACCAAATAAATATTTGCTTTTGATGGAAGCCAAGGCAAGATCCTACAAACAGGAAGAAAAAATAACCACATATTTTTCGTCAGGTTAAAGGGTTAATGTTGGTCAATATTATCATTTTCCACCTACTTCAAATGGTTTAATGGGAACATTAGATTCACTTGTCAAGACCAATGGGACTTTTCTTAGCATCTCATTCAGAAAGATTTGCATTGATTCAACACATCTATCACATCATAGATTACAAACAAACTATGAGGAGTTCATTCAGCCCATGAAACCTGTGCTGGCTCCCAGAGCCACTCCTCCACTCCATAACCTATTACTTCTCATGTCCATCAACATTCTCATGCCACCCAACTACGCTGGGGACAATTTAAGCAGTGGGACGTGGGAGAAAATTCACGCCGTCACAGGGACAATTTGCTGAGTTGCTTCACCCATGACATCTTAAAGCACCTTCCAGCCTATGAAGAACTTGCCATTGGTGAAGGGCTTCAAGGAGTAAACATCACACACAGACTGTCCCAAGTGTAACAACCCAGAAAGCACACCAAAGGCTCTACTTTGTCAGGGCAATCCTATTCCTCTCTATATTTCCCTGTCAACTATTCTCCTGACATTCCCATCAACCACCCCAGGTTCTATCCACTCACCTACATAATGGAGACAACTTACAGCCGCCAATTAACTTGCCAGTACGGTACAGGATGAAACTGGAACACCTCAAGGGAGCCCATGCAGATGCGGGTAAAGATGTTCAAACTCCACACCTATAGCACTGGAATTCAGGATGGAACCTGGATGGCTGGTGTGGTGAGGCAGTTACTCTACCACCCATGTTACCATATCACCTGTTTGTGCTGAAGGAACAAAAACCTGCTTCATCTTATCCTCTTACTTCTATTGTATGATTAACGCTTAAAAGAACAAGTAGCCCTGGTTGAATTGTTGTCATTGTGCAGCTGGCTAGCTCTGAAGAGCCCCGAGACTTTGATTGGATTTCATCTCCAAGACACAAGTGCAGCAGAGAGGTTGGCTAATCGTTGGACAAATGCCAAGCTGTCTGGGAATCGAGAGAGAAGTGTGAAAGGAGAACACATTCATCTGTAATAAATATCTAAGGGAGACAAGTGAAGATTGTTTATATGAAGATTATCAAGAAAGCAATAAACAGGCAGAAACAGTATCCACGGAATGAATGGTCTGAAGATGATTAATGTAGCAATCTTGTGTGCCTGCACAGTAATCCAACTTACAGCAACCTGCTCTTGTCCCATTCGCACATAAATAGCCTCAGATTGGATTGTGCAGTCCTGTCCCTGTCAATGTGCTGCAATCCAAAATTGATTCCATCTCGAGTAAACAGTGTTCAAAATCAGTTACAACGTGAAAACGCAGCAATTGCAAAATGAGCTCGGGCACTTCTGGCCACAAGCATCGCCTGATGTTTGCCCGCCAGCAGATGTGCATGCATTTGCATCAATTATCCTGCAATGCACGTTTCAATCCCTACCGACATCAGCTGAAGCTAAAATCAACCTCTGTGAACGCATGCCACATTTCGTCATTGTGTAAGGGGTCGATGTGCTCACCAATCTCTAGAATTGATTGCACATTGCCAAACAGCAGTGATGATCCTTGCCGAAACTCCGCTTCCAAACGAAGAAAGGAGAACTTTAAATTTTAAAGAGGGGAATGAGCCAGTAGGTCATAGGGGGACCAAGGAGGAATGAGGGTGAGAGGTAGATAGAGCTGGGTGGGGGAGTAGTAAGGGTGATTGTTGGTATATCGACTGTCTCCTCACCTTGAGAATACTACATGACTTCCCTATTCTTTCTCAGTCCTGAAGAAAGGTTGTGACTCAAATAGTCAATGGTCCACCTTCCTCCATGGACACTGCCTGAGCTGCTAAACCCCCCCCCAGCAGTTTGTTCATTGCTCAAGATTTCAGCATCTGCAGTCTCTCGTGCTGGAGGAACTCGACCGGTTTCACAGCGTACATAGGAGGTAAAGATAACTTACTGACGAATCAGGCCTGAGCCCTTCCTCAGGACCAGAATCATTCTGACAGAACAATTCTTTTACCATCGTATTACCAATTAAGACAACTTCAGAATGTAAACGAGATGCAAATCAAGCATTTCTCTTTCCCCCTGCCCTCTGCCCAAGTGGAGTTTAAGTCTGCCTTGAGGCATTTCCCGTTATCAGTACTGCAGCTTTGTAGGCTTCTCCTTGAACCTCAAGAAGCTGGAAAATCAGCCACTGCTCATTAAATATTTTGAATTGTACAGTAAAGATAATAATAAATTTGAAAGAGTGCAGAGAAAATTTACTAGGATGTTTCCAGGACTTGAGGAACTGAGTAACAGAGAAAGGTTAAACAGGTTAGTACTCTACTCCCTGAAGTGAAGAAGAATGAGGGGAGTTTTGATAGAGACATACAAAATTATGAGGGGTATAGACAAGAGTAAATGCAAGTAGGCTTTTACATCTGAGGTTAGGTGAGTTGAAACCAGAGGATGTGGGTTAAAGGGGGAAGGGAAAGGAGAATATTAAGAAAAATGTATTCTCTCAGAGTGGTGGGAGTGTGGAACGAGCTGCCTGCTGAGTGGGTGAATGCGAGCTTTATTTTAACATTTGAGTAAGTTGGATGGCAGGAGTATGAAATGGGCGGGACTAGGCAGAATAATAGTTTGACACAGACTAGAAGGGCCAAAGGGCCTGTTTTCTGTGTTTTAATGTTCCATGGGTCTAGGGAATTGATCTTGGATTTGAGATTTTAAAATTAAAGCACTGGAACTAAAGGATTAGCCTTTCTGAATTTCCATTATGATCTAAAATGATGAGCCTTAAAGACATTAAAATTCAAAAAGATCACCAAAGAAATTCTCTGCTTTAATTTGAACAAAGTAAATAAACACTGCAGTCGATGATGAAAAAGTAAAAAAATAAATCATTTGTTTTTAGTTGCCAAATACATCTGCTACTGTGAATCAAAAGCAAAATTTAATTTTCCAGCTGCCTTCATAATGTTGCCATATTGACTGCTTCATAATAATTCCCTCAGTTCTCACACACATAACACTGAGCAATGACACATCACTTTCCTGAGCTTACAGCAATTATAATTTTATTTCACTTTACAGCCTATTGGTCCTCAGGGTTAATAGCCTTTCCTATCACTTCTTACAGATTCAAAGCCTGCAAGCCTAGTTAATCAATTCCTCTCCAACCACCCTTGCCTAATTTTCATCTTGCAAAATTACTCTTTAGAGTAAGAAGTTTATAACCAGTATTAACTTGGGTTACAACCCAAGGCAGTGAAGGAGGGGTATGTGGCTAAAGAGGCAGTCTTTTCTGCTCAACTATTAAACAGAAAATCTTTGCCTGACTCCTTAGTGGAACAGAAGAAATCCTTCAGTTTCTCTTGCTTCCTCAACCTTTATATATATTTTTTTAATTATCCATTTGCACCATGTAATAATTTGATGTAAAAAATGATTTGCTTTTAATTTGCATGTTAAGCAACATTTGGAAGTCCTATAAATGTTATAGTTAACATGTAAATTCATTTTGTTTCTACAATTACTCGATGTTACAATAAGACATTTCAGAATAAAGATCCTGTAAGCTGAAAATCACCAATTTCACAAATGGGTAAGGAATCCCAATTTAAAAAAAATAAAAACATGATGCTGGAGAAATTCAGCAGGTCAAACAGTGTCCTTTATATAGCAAAGATAAAGATACAGAACTAACGGTTTGGACTTGAGCCATTTAAGGTATGAACAAAATATAAGTAAGTGCCAGGACAAAATTGTTTGGGGCCGGAAGTGAAGGGGGTGGAGCACAATCCCACAGCAGGAGATGATAGGTGGAAAAGGGAGGGAAAGCACACCAGCAAACGGAGGAGGGGGGAATGGCTCTGTGAATGATGAGAGGGGAGGGGGTGGAGAACTGGAGGAAAGAAGGGGATGGGGAAGAGTGGGAGAACGGGAAGTGGTCTAGCAGAAACCAGAGAAGTCCATGTTAATGCCATCAGATTGGAAATTAGGTGTTGCTCCTTCAATTTACGTGTGGTTTGGGTTTGATAGTACAAGGCCATGGACAGACAGGTCAGTGTGGGAGTGGGGTGCAGAGTCTCCACAGCCATGCTAATTTTTTGGCTGCCTTTTACTGGAAGTAGAGATCCTGCTTTGCTGCAACCTGCCATCTCTACCCCATTGACAATCCTCACCCTTAAACCCCTCAAGCTTGGCTCAGCTCAAATGTGATCACCCTGAAAATGTATGTTCCAGCAGGTAATACTGAAGATTAATCATGAACAAGAACAAAGTTTATTCTCAGCCCTGTGGGAATTATTACAATACCATTCTTCAATCTTAATTAGGACCATCTAATTATGCAACTAGAAATTCAATATATTACGCTCCCTACTCGCAATGACGTCACTTCTAAACAGAGGAAAATAATCAGTTTGTGTGATCACTCCTCTATTATCTTTGCAAGGACTAGATGCTCCCTGGCATAAGGGTCCATCCAGATTGTTTGTTAGACCAAGATTCCAGCATGTGTAATTCATGCGTTTCCCTCTATCCTCGAGCTTCAATTGAACAGTGAAGGTATTGAAGAAACACAATCTATTGGAGATGAGCAACTTCAGATCACAACCAATTCCCCTATTTTCTCCCATAGGCCGATTGATTACGATTCCTTGGTTGCTGTTGGCACCTTCTCTAGGCTCACAGTTATTTTCCGTCTTCCACAATTCACCACCAGAAAACCAAAGCACAAGAAAGCAGGAACAGGGGTTGCCATCTGGCTCCTCAATCCTGCACCACCATTCAATAGGCCCTTTCAAACTGTCACGTGAAATGGAGTTAACTGGGCAATTTGCCTGGTTAGCACCCCAGTTACACAGCAGTTGAAAGGGTCTGACCCAGTCAACTGCGTTGGAATCCAACCGGATCCCTGACCTACCTCAGAGGTAGTTAGTGAACCCAGTTAAACTTACCGAGGTCATGTCCACAGGCGATTTGAAAACAAAAATGAGCGACCTACTTATTCCGGTGACATCAGCGGTCGCAAGCAAGTGACACTGGTCAGACAACATCCAAACATCCAGTGGTACTTCCGGTTAGTACGTTACGCATCATTGCGGGGGTGGGATTCCCCCTTAAGTAGCTGGGTTGGCAATGTAATGTGTTGATCCCCTCACAATTTAAAAGGTACTTTCAGCACCTTTGCCCCAGTAATCGCACCTGGGTCCCAGGAGGGCTCTCAACTCACCAATCTTACAAAAAAAAAACTACTTGCCTTTTAATTCTTTTTCCCAAAATGTATTTTTTGACCATCAAAAACTTCGTAGACATTATATAAATATACATTGGGCTCCTGGTTTCATTAAGAACAAAACAGAAAAATCAACACACATATACATGTATTAAATATTTCTAAATGGTGTAGCTTCCACAACTCAAGGGCAGAATTTCAGAAAATCACTATCCCCTTCGAGAAGAAATTTCTATGCATCTCAGTTTTAAATGACTGGTCTCCTTCTCTTGAAACTGTATTCCCTCATTCAACATTTTCCCCACCAGTGGAAACTTCTTGAATCCCTTTCCAACAAGGCAAGTGCCATGTTGGATACAAATACTTGCCATCTCTGCCTGGTCATAATTCATGCACCAGAACACAAAGAACTTCACCCATTTTCAGTCCCTTTCTATTTAGATAGTCTGTCTTTTGATTCCTTTGACCCAAGTGCATTCTCACATCAAACTCCATCTGTAAAATCACTCAACCGATCCATTGTTGAGAGTCACAATATGCTCTCCCATCTATTTTCATGTCATTGGCAAGCTTGGACACCATAGATTCTGCCCCTACACCTTATTTCCTTGACATTTGAGGGGGAAAAATACTGAAAATGTTCCACTCAGATAGATGGGGAAAGTTAATGCTTCAAGTTGAAGAATTGGTGTTAGAACTGGGAAAAGCGAGTGAGCAACAGAGAGGGAAAATAGGATCTCAATCCCAAACATACACCATCCTTCTGTCTGCAATTTGCTCTTTTTTACAAAAACTCAAAGGATAAAGCAATCAAGTGTAAAGTTGCAGAGTGCCAAAAGAATCAAAAAGAAAAACAATGGGAATCCCCAGTATTTGTTGATTTGCATCTTGCTTCATTTTTCAAAACTTGCTTCTAATCATATTTGTTCTTTTTTTCTCCATAGAACTGGTCTATTGAATACTTTCAGCAAACTGGTTCTTTAATTGCAGAAGCTAGCTTGACAGAACATTACTCCAACTTGGTAGTCTCCAGCTCAAACTCTATTCCTCAGTGCAATGTGTTTCGGAAAAAATGCACAGGAAGGCTCGAAGAATTCAGCCGGTCTCGCAGCAGACTCTTCCTGGTGCTGGCACATCAAGGCAACTGTGAAGGTACACCAACACCTCTGCATTCTATGGATTCCAAGATATAGCGTGTGGCTGGAAGCTCCACGATTCATAGACTGGTTTGGCAAATCAAGTACTCAGGAATGCAGAAAGCTGGAGGGAGCAAACATAAGTAAGTCCATCACAGGCTCTGACCTACTACCCATCGCATACATCTATGTGAGCCACTGCCTCAAGAAGGCAGCTAACATTGTGAAGGACACCACCACCACCCCCTCCCCACCTTAGTCACAACCTCTTCTCACTGTTACCATTGGGCTGAAGGTACAGACATCTGAAATTGGTTTCTTTCCAACTCGTACCTGGTACATGGATCATAGGCTGCTCTGACAGCACAAAGGAACTGTCTGCCCTATTGCAAGTCACTTATTTTTTTGCACTAGGATTACTGAGAATATTTACTATCTACCTTATTTGTCTCTTAATTAATTTCAAATAGTTCACTGTTATAGTTGATCTTTACAAGTACCTTTTCAGCTGCAAGTAAAAATTTAATTTCCGTATCTATAACGTAGGCATAAAAGGTCCTTCAGACGGAATTTACTGAAACAGAAAAAAAGGCAAACAAAACAACCAACAGAAGTCTGATAACACTGAACAACAATTTTTGTTTCCAAAGGTTTGCCTCCTTAAAAAAAAAAATGGGGATTCTGAGACAACTTCAAGCTAAACAAAGATTTTTCAGATTTGCTGCATCATGAAGGAAATTAGAGAAACATTATTAACTTTTATTGAATTTTGCATGCTGAATGGCATAATGATGGTGACAGTGTGTTAGTTCAACTGACCTAAAAATGTTTTGTTTCTGATTTTCATTTGTACTCAGCATCTGATGCCTCTCCTGTCAGTGTCCAACAATAGTTGCCCAGTATTGATGGATTCCAGTTGCCCTGATACCGCTTTTCCATGGTCGCAATGTCCTGGTGAAACCTTTCACCATGTTTGTCACTGACTGCACCAAGATCAGCAGGGAAGAGGTCCAAGTGCAAATGCAGAGAATTAATTTTCAATGACATGTCGCAATTCATTGTTATGTGTGCTTGAGGTAGACTTAAAATAGGAGAGGAAATCACAAAAAAAGTTACATCTAAAAACCAGTACGTGATAGGAAAATTTTAAGTTTATTTTTGTGATCTGCAGACCAAAATCCATAAAAATACACCCAAACTGTTCAGGAAACAAAATCATCATGGTCCAGTGTAATCTGGTATCCAATAGTCTGGACATTTCAGCATCTTGCTCACTCATTAGACCAGAGTTTGGTGTCTGGAGTAAGAGCAAGTTATGTAATGGGAGCCAGGGGTCCAGACAGCAGCTAGATTTGCAGCCAGATAAGTGGAAGCCTGAAAGCTGAAACTTCACCAAGTTCTAGTTGACACTTCTATAAATACATTTCTCTGAAACATTAAAAAAAAGAGTGGGTATTTAAATTAAAATGAGACCCTGTGGCGAGGGGCAAAAGTGGAGGGTAGTTCTGAAAGAAAGTTTGGATCAACCTTGAATTCACTGTAAGGTAGAGCACTACCAGGAGGTAATAGGACAGCTCCTTTTTTTAATGGAAATTTTGGATAATCTATTGAAAAGCATTTGACAAGGCTACATTTTGGCAGAAAAGGGCAAATTAAATTTATGTGCCATTTTAATCACAGTGAACTCAAAAACATTCATAATGCTCCACTTGCTTAGAACAAATGAAATGAATGTCAGTTTGAGGTATTTTACATCCTATCCTACTACGCATAGGGAATTACTGAAACATCAAATCAATTGAGATGAAGGAGACAGGCCAAATGGGATTAGTGTCAATGGCATGGACATGTGCCCGCTTCTCTGTATTGTATGAGTCTACGACTCTGTGACGTGGTGGTGACGTGGAAACTGGCTGAGATGTTTAGAAATCAACAGGACTCAACAAAACAGCTCATCTCCAAGTTAACAGCATTATGTAATAGTAAATTAACAAACAGAACTAGGAAGCCCCTTTTTGAGAAAAAGTTTTATTGTACAATTCCAGTAAGCAAAGATACTCAGCACAGCAAAGATTGATTATATCTTTTTTTTATATAAATGTAGCATATAGTCACTTTATTTGAAAAATTATGAATTTTTGCCGTGTACAAAATAGCAATGCTGTACAACCGTGTGCACATTGTGCTTAACAAATGCAAATTGGTACAGCTCTCCACTGTCCTCACCCTGTCAACAGGCAACAGTGTTTAGTAAACAAGTTATTGCATATCCAACATATGGTTCAAATCCACACGTAAAAATACAAGTCAAAATGATCAAAAATACAGGGTGAATGAATATAGCAGCATCTAAAACCTTGCACATTGTCCAGACAGGGAAACATCAGCACATTTACTACTGCACTCGTACGACATCTATATAACCCACCTGCAACTTGCATTCTAATGCATCCAATGACCAGAAAAATAAGTAAAATCACAAGTTTAAAAACCTGCCCATGTGTAAAGATTTATTTTCATGCTTTGGTATTCACAAGCTCTGAAGAGAAGTGGATTTTGAGCTATAAACAGAATCCCACAATGTGAAGAAATACAGGACAATATTTTTTTTTAAATATAAAAGCATTACCAAATGGCTTGCAAAAGAGAACCAAATTATGACATTCTTAAGGGGGTGAGTAGAAAGAGAGAAAGAAAAAACAAAATTGCCTATAGATTTTTTTAAATTTTTACAAAGAAAAAGGGCTGGATAACAAATAAATGGGAAATATTTCCCATTAATATTTTACCTCCATCTAACTGCCAAAATGGACACCTCATTAGTTTGTCAAATCAAATAAATATCAACTTTTGAGTAAAAATACAAACCATCGGATCATAATCTTCTATGCTTTTATCCTTTTGAATAATTGGAACAAAGCAGTGAATATTGCAGACAGATGCTCTATTTATTTGTTGGCCAGTCCCTAACTTAGACACAAGGTTTAACAAGCAGGAACAGAGAGAAAAAAAAATAACGGGGGGGGGGGGGGGGGGCAGGTGGGAAGGAGAGGAATGGGAAAAGAGTGTTCAATTTTCTCATAACCCCATTGTTAACCAGGCAGAATTTAAAATTGATTCATGAATTTGGATGATCATTTACTTAGTTAATTGCACCGGAATAGTAATATCAGATTTTACAACATCTGCTCCTTTGTAGTTAAAAAAGTAGAATTAACAACATTTGAGGAGAAACTAAAAGATATAAATAATAAAAGACAAAGGAGTCGGAGAAAGTGAGTGTAGCACCAAATGAGTACTTTGCATCTGTATTCACCAAGGACATTGTTGTTCCTTCAGGTGGTCTCAGCCTGGCAGTGCATGGCGGAGCAGGCTCGAAGGGTCGAATGACCTACTCCTGCTCCTATCTTCTATGAAACCATGGACAGACATGTTGGCAAAGGAATGGGGGGAGAGAAAGGTTTCAGAAGCAATTTATCAGGATGCTGCCTGGATGAAAGGAAATGAGCTACAGGGAGTGGTTGGGTAAACTGACATTATTTGTTCTGGAGTGCAACCTGTTAGAAGTTTATTAAAATCATGAAAGATTGATGGGATGAACCGTCAGAATCTTCTCCCCCCCCCCCCCCCCCCCCCCGCCCCAGGGTAAAACTGTCAAAAACTAAACGATAAGTATTTGAAGTGAGAGTGGGGTTGGGATTTAAAGGAGATGTGCAGGGCAAGCTTTTACTTATAGAGTGGTGTCTGGAACATGCTGCCAGGGGCAGTAATGGAAACAGATACAGAAGGAGCATTTCAGAGGCTTCTTGATAGACACACACATCTACAGGGTATAGGGGGGAGAGACTTCGTGTGCAGGGAGCAGAGTTTTGGTTTAATTTGGGCATAGTGTTCAGTACAGACATGATGGGCTGAAGGAATTTGTTCCTGTGCTGTGGTGGTATGTTTTATTGACTCAATCTATACATCAATGCTTCATGTCAAACATTAATTTGGTCCATATATAGAAAACAAATATTTAAAATTAGATTTAAAAAGTCACCAAGCCACATATTTAGAACCAATGTGGTAAATATCTGAGATGCCTCTCATTCCCCAGTAACTGTTTTGGATCAATTTGAGAAAGAAAATAGATGATAAACACCAAAAAAAAATCCAAACTTTTGAACACTCTGGCAACCAAAGTAATTTTGAAAATATCATTCAAATGAGTTCAGCATTCAAATCCATTTCTGGGCTGGTGATTTTATTGTTGAATGCACACTTTAATTCTACAGTAACAGTATAGCTTAAACCGCTCTTTGTCTCAAATTGTTTGATAGTCAATCAATTCAGGATTTGAAACGAAAATCAAAATAGAACAAATATGCAAGTCTGAAGTGCAACCACAGTAAATTAAACATACAAAAAAAGCCAGCCAGCACGTATGAAAATAGACAGTTACCATTTTAGATCCATAGTCATTCACTGAACCAAGTGAAAGGTTGTAATGTTCATACTCCACCTAACTCTGATGGATTTGTTTTTGGCTTTGAACCAAGGGAATAATCACATTACAGCGAGCAAACAAGTTTCTACTCATTAAATCAACACAGCAGTGAGCAAAGATTCCCATAATATTTACAACTATTATCGAAGGGTGGGATGGAAACTCAAATTACAGGAACAAATTGCAATCCAATTTTCTTTTGGGGGGAAAAAAAATCAGACAATAAGCAAAATTAGACAGATATTATGATGAACCCTCATCTTGGGATGCTATGCAGAACTGGCCACAAATTGAAACAGTTTTGTTCATGAACGAAAGGAGTGGGATAAAAATAGCGGCAAGGCAAAAGGGTGAAAATGGCACCATTTGGAACAGAACGATTCCATTGGAAACCAATCCCATCCCTTGCACTGTTATTACAGAATCCACAAATCTTATATATTACTATATTTGTGCAGTTAAATTTTAATCATTTTTCCCCATTGTGCTTTGCCATGTGCATCAAAAGCTAAATGAGCAACAAGCTTCAAATGACTTTTTAAAAACATACAATGAAAAAATATTCTATGCGATATACAGGTGAACCTAATGAATGAATTTTCGTGCTACTTCCTAAATTTTTTTTTAAAGAAGTCTCATCCCAAAACAGAAAATAACAACATGCCCATAAACCACCTTAGGGGTCAATCACAATGTTCAACATTTCTTGACACAGAGAAATCAACAAATTATAGTAAAACCCCTGGTATTTGGCACCTATCCAGGATTGGTAGAAGCCAGATAAGTGAATTTTCTGGTTGCTTGAGATGGCATGCTGCATAGATTGGCGAACACCAATTTTAAACTCTTTTTTTTAACCTTTTTTTCCCCCAGATGCTTGAGGCTGTCAATTGCTTGAATTCCAGATAACAGGAGTTTTACTGTAGTTGGATTCTGGAGACTCAAGGACACAAAGTCCTGAATTCAGAGATCAAGACTGCTGCCATATGAGGAACACCAAATAAATGCTGACATTCTTTTATAAAATAAAAAGTAAACTTGCTCATTTTATTATTGAAAAGGTACATGATCTAAAATGATCAAGAGGTTGCATAAACAAAAAAAAACAAAGAAACAAAAATAATGAAGCAGAATTGAAGGAGAGAGCTTAAAATGAAAATCAGCAAGTGCCATTCACATGATTCTATTATCAGGGAGAAACTTGAAGGTGGTAGTGAGATGAATCACCTCAAGGATTTGAAAATTCAATGAAAGACAGTGTTATACTCCCCCACAACCAGAACAATGCTTAGTCGGAGATATTGCTTTGCAACCATTTGATTTTTTTTTCCTTAAAATAGAGTTCGAGTGCTACACTCTTAAAAGTGTGCCATTAAGAGGGTGGCAGGGATACAAAATGTACTGTTTGTACGCTTAGAAAAATGTTTAAGGAGCTTTCTCGTTTGATTGATTCACAAGATAATAATTGGCTTTCAGCTCTAGTTGTGCTTAGCTCTCCCTCCCTTTAAATAAGACTTCCACCTTTTAACAAATTCCTTGAAGATGGGTGCATCGTCGACTGTGCTGAGCAGCTGTAGCTGGTTGATGTGGGTCGTGTGATAGTCCCAGCGGGCCAAGTTTGGAGCTGTACCTAGCATGAAATGGCGGAGATCATAGATTGTACCTGAGCCAGTGTCAAACAATGGAAGCATGGCTTTTAAAGATTCTATGCCTCGATCATACAGCTTCTTAGCTTCTTGTCCTAGTTTCTCGCCTGCCGTTTCTTTCAGATCATATAGACCTAGTAGAGAGTATATGAAGCCATTCAGAACGAAAGAGCTGGGAATAGTTGGATATTCTTCATACCAATCATATTTATTCATAAACACAGCTTTTACCCCATGTTCCTCCGACTTGAGAGTAAAGGGCACGACTGCTCGTAAAGCTGAATTAAGGTATACCTGTTCCTTTGTAAGCAGATAGGCCCTCACAAGCGTCGACATGGCTTGACCCTGCGCCATGGCTGAATACCAGCCAGGCTCCAAAGATCTAAAACCCTCACCTAGTTTGCGGGTCACCTTAATTGGCCAGCCACCTTTTTCATCCTGATTTCTTACCAACCAGTCACTGGCAGCAAAGAAGGCAGACATGTGTGCAGTGCTTACAATTGTGACACTGCTAATGAAGCCTTTCCCTTTGACAACCAGCTTTATGACCTTCTTGGGCATTATTTTAGTCTGTTTTACAGCCTTGGTGTTGGACAAGCCGACTCCTTTCTTCAAGTCTGTTATCAGATCTCTCGTGAGAGTACTCCAGCTAGTCCGTGGACCTATGCCATAGTAAATGTCTTTGTCTTTGAAGGCTATAAGTTGAGTATTTGTGACATAGTGAATTGTAAACAGCTGGTTTCTTTCAGTTGTCTCCAGTACCACTGAAACACTCCCATTTGTTAAGAACTTAATCTCAAATGAAATAATGAAATCTTTTGTATTTCCAAGCATCAGCGAAACTCCTTCTGAAGATTCTGCAAAGAATAAAGTTTCAGGCTGAAATGTTTGTGTAACACTTCAGTTTTACAAACTGGCAGGTAAAATTAGATTTGTAAACCATGTTAATACCACCGAATCTTCCAATCACCCCCTCCTCCACAAAACAAACTCAGTAGATGCAATTGCTGTTGCAACCTACATTACTTTAAATAGATGAAATATTGCACATCACCAAAGTTGAAACAGGTGGCAGGGAGGCTTAATTTTAATCTCCCAGCTCTGTTTACAAGACTTTCTCTAATTTGCAGCACAATTTTACAAAATCTTCCCCCCACCCTCCATCCTCTCTACATTCTACGGAGGATGCATTGAGAGAATCTTGTGCCAACTGCATAATCACCACCTGATTTGGAAGCTGTGCCTCCTTGGACCACAAGACCCTGCAGAGGGTCTCTCTTCCTACCATGAAGGCCATATACATCACTCGATGCAGGCGAAAGGTAATTAACATTGTGAAGGACTCCACACACCTCTCACGTAAACTGTTCTTCTTTCTGCCATCTGCAGCACTCAGGCCCTTACACCTAGAATGGGCAACAATTTTTCCCTCAAGCTATCAGACTCCCGAATTCCAAGAACATAAGTGGATAGGGTATCGAGAACTGTTCCTGTATACTTCTTAATATTTTACTAATGTCCTCAACTTCTATTCTAACATATTTATGTAAATATACTCTGTGGGCCTGGAGAAATGCTATCTTGCAAGCATGGTACGAACGATAAAGAAAGATGACTTTACTTGACGAGGATTAATTTTTTAATACAAATTTAGACAGAGATTGCTTCAAAAACTGGACCATAAAAATCCAATTTCAAAACAACTCCCTGTGATCAACCTCAATCTATGGTTTTGCACCATGGAAGTAACTTTTGATATGGCCTTTCAATAGATTCTAAAAATCAACCTTTATTGCACAAAGAATAGCAAAATTGTAACACAGAACCAGGATTTATTTTAAAATTGCAAATGTTTTTCAGCTCTGAAAACGGATATTGGTCTTGACCTTTTATTTATTTTTTTAAAAAGTCATGTAGAACATTGAAATGAATGGATTAACAAGTTTAACTATGAGAAGGATTGAGAACACATTACAAACTTTGTAGCAGCAAGTCTTCCATCTCTACAATGTCAAAAATTGGGACCTTTGCAGTATTTGTCAGCAACTTAGCAGAAAATCTGTAACGATTTTCCTTAGTAGAAGACATTCATTTTAACAAATATTGTTCAAGTAAGGCAAAATACCTGGGGTAGAGAATTGGTTTACATTGCTGGACCTTGTTTTGTCAAAGACTGTTGAAATGGTACAATCTTTTGGTACTATCCAGTCATTTTGCTTTGTGCTTTTGTCCCTTTTCTCTGTGACTTCATACACTTCAGCGTGCGGAGGCTTCTCAGTGAGGTTTTTACTGTAGTGACTTAGCCCATATTGTGCTATCTGAATAGGGTAGAAATAGCCCTGTGGTCCCCACTGAGTGGACAAAGGAACACCTAAAGGAAAGGAAAGGATGATTAGGGTTAATATTTAAAATGACCTAAGAATGTTAAACAATTGCTCTCTGAAATAGACGTCAAAAAAAATGCAAATCAATTCTACATAAAGTTTTTAAAGAATGCATTTTATTTACACAAACATTAAAAGCACATCAACATTAAATTAAATCTAATAAAATCCAAATAAATGCAATTTCTCCCCATTATTGGTGCCAATTAGAAGTTGAGCAAGTTAAATATGGTGGTTTTGTGACCCATTTTAGTCTTTTGGTGGAATCAGATGCACAAGGCATATCCTTGCACTGTTCCTATTTCACTTGTAATGAAAAGTTTGATCCATATTTTACTAATATGATCACAAAGAACATTAATACCTCTACTTGTATGAAAAGTATGTCAATGTGTGATTTCCTACAAGAATTCCGATTACAAATGAATCTCAATACAGCTTACTTTATTGTTATATATTACAATATACAGTAAAACCCATTATCTGGGATTCAATCAAATGACAGCTTCAAGCAACTGGCAAAAAAAAGCAAAATAAGTAGCTAAAAAAAGGATGTTTAAATTTGGTATTCCTTGCCGTTGATTCACCAATCATGCAATATACAATCTCAAGCAACCGGATAATTCACTTATCTGGCATCTACCAATCCCCAAATGTCCCGGATACCAGGCGCTCTACTGTTCTTTAAATCACGTTTTCAGATTATACAATGGGTGTCCTGGAGAATTTAGTAAAACACTTTAAATGAAAACTGAATTTCTGTACATAATTTCCTCAACCACAAGATATCCTGAAACATTTCAAAGCTAATGACCTATAAGGTCAATGCAAAATATTCTGACTTTTCAGTATGGGATGGTTTTGGTGTGTGATGGGTGAGGTGGTGGGGGGGGGGGGGTCATGTGCAAGTAATTGTCGCTGTTTTGAGCTGAAACCTAAATCAAAACTGATTTTAGAGAAGGAAAATGGCCAATATAAAAGAGGAGAGGGTGGGACAGGGCCAGTAGAAGATTGGTGAATTAAGGAGAGATGAAAGATGACAGAGGGTTGGAATTGGGAACAGCAGCAAATGTCAGACAGGCAGATGGTGGGTGGGACACAAAATGAGCCAAGGGTGGATAAATGTTTTGACCAGTTCAGGATTAAATGACTGAATGCTATGGTACATGACTGGAAAGGAGGTAGAGATGAAGGAATCCATTTTCGTTATGTTCTACTTCCAGATCAAAGTAGAAATGTGAACAAACCATCCAGATTGCAATCTAAGCAAGGCAATTTTCCAATATAACTAAAATCGGGACATTTTGACGAGGGGAAAAAAGTGCATCTATGTAGATTTTTGATCTACAATCCCAGTTTGTTGCTTTCAATATTAATTATATTATGGACTTTGGTGCTAAAAATGATTTTAAAAATCCTGAGCATTTTGGGGAAAATGATACATAATTCAAAGTTGAAGGCATTAGGAACTCTGATCAATTCCCAAAACACCAATGAGGTATCAACAATTAAAAAGTATTAATTGACAATAAAATCAGTGCCCTTTGGGCATTAAGGAATAAGCTACTCAAATTCATGAAAACCTATGATAAAAGTCTTGTGAATAGTTGCTGTTTTCAAAATGTGGCTGGAATGCAACTAAGCATCGTGCAAACAAACTTTCCTTTTTTAACAATAATTGGAAATTTTCAAAAGAATCAGTGGTCAAGTTTAACTTGATTTCTTTAGAAAATAAAATTAAGAATATTTTGAAAGATTAACTAGAAGAGAGAAGTCTGTTGCATCAATTAACCCAACTGAAGTTCTTTAGCCATTTGCAGAACTTTGCCTTTTAGCACAGAATTGTGCAGTAAAATGTTTCAACTTTAAAGTTACATGATTCCACTGCTATTTATCTGCAAGACATCTCAAGGTAAGTTACTCAGTGCAGTGAAAAGAAGAAATAAAACTCTTTTCATGATCAATGCAGTCATTATCTTCAAATAGGATAGAACTCTGAATGCACAACTGACAAATGAACCTGCACGTCATTCAACTTGGCAGGAAGGAGCACATTCGGAAGCCTCCAGACATCAAGAACTTGCTTGGTTAACTTTGCAATGCAGGAGAAAGAAAATCTCATCTTGCCTTCTCAAGATGATAATGTGCAAATCCTCTTACTGCAGTACATTTTACATAATTATACATTTTCATCTGCTATTTTCAGGAGAACATTGATGTAGATGCAAGTATTTTCCCAGAGCAGCAATTTAACTTTAAGAGAAAAGAAATAATCTGAGGCACAAATCTTAGAGAACACTTGCAAAACAAAAAGTGCAACACCTCCTTAAACATCCGGTGTTATCCTTTAGAGTTCCAATTTAAAATCACAAACATTATAAACATACACATAGTCACAAGGGGAATGGATAAAGCAAATGCTCAGTCTTTTTCCCCCAGGATAAATGATTCTTGACCTAATGGGCATAGGTTTAAGGTGAAGGAGAGAGATTTAAGAGGGTCAAACCCTTTGGATTCTGGCCATTTTTAATCTTTCATAATATATTCTCCGGACTGGGTCCATGGGCAAACTACATTTCAAACACCAGTACGAACCAGCTAGTGGTTGGGTATAAAACCAGTCCCGGAAAACAGGGACCCTGAGTATTTGTGATTTTTTTTGTAGCCCCTGAAAACAGGGATATGGAGTTAAAAGGGTTAAATCTCCCAATGAGAACTTTTTCCATCTGGAAATGAGCTTCCTGAGGGAACTCGAGAAGTGGGTACAATTACAAAATTCAAAAGATATTTGGACAGAGAGATGGAAAGGAAAGATTTGGAAGAATATGGGCTCAATGCAGGCGAATGGGACGAGGTCAGAAAGCCAACATCACTGGCATGTTGAGTTGGGCTGAAGGGCCTGTTCCATGCTGTATGTCTTTATAAATGAATGAATTGTGTCAGTTGATTCAAGCTAATATCTGGTTATATACAGGATGGTTTAAAAACCCACTGCTGGCAAATAACGAGAGGGCAAAAGCAAATTCAAATAAAAATGTAGAAGACGACATTTGGGACAATAAAAATATTAGTGCAGTTGGAAGTTTAACTACATCAGTTGTGTACAACTATTGAGGAAGCATAATCAACATTAAACAGTCTTATTTGAGCTGGTTGAAATTATGAACAAGTGTGAAGGGACACAACTTGCCAGTCTCCAGCTTTGCTTAATATATTATCTACTGGGTTCTTCTCCTTATTTCCCTAAAGATTCTGTTAAAGGGCCAGTTTCTTGATAGAACAAGGATACCCCAAAACTGCCCTTGACGGACCAAAATCCCAAGCATTGAACTCAATTTACAACAGTTTAACTGATGCAAGTAATTACCTGGGTTATAAAGAACTTGTATTTCTGTAGTGACATGTGTACCGTGGAGAGCATTCTGGCTGGTAACATCACTGTCTGGTATGGAGATGCCAACATTCAGGACAAGAAAAAACTCCAGAGTTATTAACTCATCTTCTGATATCACAGGCACCAGTCTTCACTCCATCAAGGCCATCTACGTGAGGCGGTGTCTTAAAAAGCCCCTATCCTTCAGGACTCAGGCCATGCCCTTCACTCTGCTACCATCAGGTAAAAGGTAGAGGAGTCTAAAGGACAGCTTCTTCCTCACTGCCATCAGATTTCTAATGAACCATAGGCACTAGCTTACTTTATCTTTTCCTTGCACTATTTCAATTTATTTATTTTGTAATGTTTTATATAAACGTTTGCACTGTGAAGCTGCCGCAAAACAACGCATTTCGTGATATGTTCACTACAACAAATTCTTCTGAGTTCATGCAAAATGAGGTTGTGCAAAACAAAGAGAAAAGTTCTCTGGAATCATGAATGCAGACCTTTTTTTTTCTTTTACAGCAAATTTCAAAACGCTGCACTCCAAATTGTTCTGCAGGCATTAATACAGAAATCAACAATCATATAGAACAAATTAACTTGGAAAGAAAAGCTGTCATTATTATAGAGCTGAGTTGGTGTTATACAACTCAATCCTGAGAGTGCTTGAACCAACATGACATTGCTGGTTGTAAGCTCTCTCTTGCCAATTAAAGTCCTACTGTAAGAGCAGTGAAAGGCATGCATGACCTTTCTTGCATGACCTTTCTTGCATGACCTTTCTTCTTTGACAAATGCTTTTGGAGTTAAATTTCGAGGTTGCACATGAAAAGTTAAAACAATAATAGAAAAAAATTGCTGATGGAAGGATTAAAAAAGACTTTGAACGAGATAAAACTGATTAGCTCAACCAGTGGTTTTGATGATTACGACTCCTTCCAATGTAATTATTTAACTACATGCAGAGAAGCTGTAACAGAAAAATAAAATAGCTATTTCTTTGAAGCCACATAAAAGTAGGAATTGAAGTTGAACAAAAGACTGTGCCTCACTTTGATGTACACCTTTCTTACAAATGCTGACAGATCTGAAGTGTACGCAAAAATTACAGCTGAGAAGAGGACATTATAATTGCTGCCAGGTCTTTATAGGAATACTGATCCTCAAAATCTGAATTTATTGTCATGAACATGTCACAAAATTTATTGCTTTGTGGCAACATTCAATCCTGTTCACCTGACACTTTTCTAATCTTTATACCCATCTTTCACTCAGTCCTCCCCTGTGCAAGCTATTTTATAACTGTACACCTTGTTCTACTAAACCTTTATCATTTGCTTTCCTGTAACACTAATTGGTCCATGTTATCTAAAAGATTTACCTGATGTTTTTCCAACACCATTGGTGAGAGGCTTCTTTAATTAGACTTGCCAAGATACATTCAGCACAAACGACAATCATACATTTTGCTTATGAAATGGATGCCATTTCAGTAAAATATGCCTCAAAAAGGCTTTTTTTACTTGGCACCAAAGACTATTTCTAAATGAAACAATCATTACTGTGGACCAATGTTACTTTACATGCAATATACTGAGCCAGACCTCACGGAGTTTCATTTCCCCCAAGTTCCTTCATACATGCTTTTTACAGAGCCACTTCTTTCCGGGATATTTGCGGCTTTTTTACACTATTGTCTAAAGAGCATCAGCACAGAATGGTGGAGTCATTCCAGTCCTGGCTTTCTTTCCAGCAGTAGGCGAAGTAACAGCGCTGGAATTCTGACTGTGTAAAAGAGGCGATCTGGCATTCCTGCACCAGGATGGAAATGGAGCCCTTATGAGTTAACTAGAAATTCATCTGGATCTCAGATTAAAGCCCCAATTTTAATCCATGCAAGTGAAGAGGTAAGGTAGAGACTTATCTGTTGCTCCAGTGAAATGGTACACCTGGACCTTTTACATCCCTGGCGATGTACAGATAATAAATGACTCTGGCCAGCTGTTCTAATCAACCACTTCTCACTAAAAGAAGAAATAGATCTTTTTGCCTTCCAATTGAGCAACATAGACAAACATAACCAACCAGCATTTGGGCAAGATTAAACTTAGTCAAGATTTTCAGTAAAGAGCTACTTGGATTCTAATTATTTTTGAAGTATTCAAATGATTTATTAAGGAAGTAGAATTTATGCACAAATGGAAAACTTGAACACAATGACAGATATAATCTCCAACAATAATATTTATTCTGAACCGAACTGTGCGAGGATCCACCTTTGATCAGACCTTTTGATTAATCTCAAATGGGTTGGAAATAACAGCTATTATAGTTAGTCCAGCATTCTAAGTATCTAGAAACTTTCCTGAAAGGACATGCAAGGAGATGACGAGAAGGCGTCAGCAAAGGGTCCTAAAACTTAACCTAAAAGGTTGCAATGCAAATCTCACACAAGAATAAGTGGTTATTTGGGTAGAATGCTGGAGATCACAAACCTAACTAGCACAAACTTAGAATGCAGATACTCTCATAATATTTAAACAGCATCTAAACAAGAACTTAAACCACAAAAGGTACAAAGGCTATGGACCAAATGCAAGTAAATGAGACTAGAGTAGGCAAGTACAATGGTCAGTATGAATGTGGTGTCTCAATAGCTTATTTCTGTATGGCTTTTTGATAACAAGGACTTAAAAAAGAGAAGAAGGGAAGTTAAGATCAGGATTGTTTGAGGCAGCAAGCCAGATAATTTGATTCACCAACAAGCACACAAAAAGGAACTGCCACAAAATTCAGATGGTATGGAAAATTCATTTCCTTCCCGTCAGACAATTTCTTTATAACATTTGAATAGTCCAAGAGTAAATATCTCGTTGGAGAATTTCATGCTTGAAGAACTTTATCCAATCCAACAGGAAAATGAATGTTAGCTTTCAAATCAAGTTCTAAATTTTATCAAAATGTAAAGTGTCAGAATATGCTGCATAGCATTCTTAGAATATACAGGTATCGTTGCAAAGGTTGCAAAAATTAGTTTCTACGATTTGTTTCCTGAAAGTATCTATTGGCACTAAAAATAAGATGCAAAGCATCGTAGGATACCATGAGGTTAGGAAATAAATTTTGGAAACATAAATCCTTTGACATGAACCACGAAATGTTCAAAATATTTCAACCATCCTTAATCAGATAAAATCAATCTCTTAATCTCAAGTGATTCTGTACAGTTAGGAAATAAAACATACACAATTTATTCAAATATAACCTGATTTTATATTCTGGTATCACAATGAATGTATTAAATTGCCAATTAGAATATATTATAATTTTTAAAAGATGCTTAAAAGAACTATAAAAAGCATGCCACATAAAGTTTATGGGGTTCTACACACACACAAAAAGCCCATGCCCATTATTTGTTTAAAATATGCTTCCACATAGAAAATATTTAAATGTAAAAGCTAAGGCACTTTAGAATGCAACATGCAGTCAGAATACAAGGCAGCACGGTTAGCAAAATGCTATTACAGCGCCAATGACCCAGGATCGAATCAGGCACTGTATGTTCTCCTGCGTCTGGATTGATTTTCTCTGGGTGCTCTGGTTTCTTCCCACCCTCCAAAACATATGGGGTTGTAGGTTAATTGGGCAGCACAGATCTCGATGGTTTCTACCACATTGCAAATAAAAACTATAAAAAATTATTCAAAAGATTAGAGTCAATTTCAGATTGCATGCTACAAAAAGTCACATTAAATCTGTTGGACTATCATGTTGGTGATCTGCAGGAAATAGTGAATTTGATGACAGTCTAATTAATATACAAAAATCTCTACATTTGTAAGCACATTGAACATGACCAAAGTTACTGTACTTTAAATTACTATTTGCAGTGGATTGGGGATGAAGAAAAATTAGACCTACCTTCAATACCACTGATGCATTTCACACGGTCTCGGACTTCCACATTGTAGCCTTCAAATGACATGAATACCCCATCTGGCTGGTAAGTGCCCCGTTGAGTGTACACTTTTGAATAACTGTGGGAAAACTCAAATCGATCATAACCGTCATACTGGGCAATCTTTCCATAAACCTCAAAATATTTTTCAATCCAGCTGAAGGGCAGATAAACTTCATTGCCTTCCTGTCTACCTTTTATTGTGTAGTCATCATTTATTAAACAATCCAGCTCTTCATATTTAACACCCATCAGTTTATTGGCATTGTTTAGAATACTGGCAACAGGAGGAGCCCTCTGCTGTTCCTGATGGGATACATCTGCAGATGGCTGCTTTGCTGGAGGCTCCCCCCCCCTTAAAAGGCTAGCCAGATAGTTATCGTCGTCAGAGTCAATTTCTCTCTTTTCCAAAGCTCCTTTTCCAACCAGGTTCTCCAGGTGGCCAAGTGGTCTTGGAAATTGAATTGCTTTATCGCTCAAGCATTTGTTCCACAAAAGTACAGTGACCAGGGTAAACAGAGCGCAGATGATAATCAAGGTCTTGTAGTTAACTCGAGCTGCCAAGCAACGCATATTCACATCATACCTGCATGTTTAAAACAAAGTTTAAAAATAAGTGAAACAAAAAGTCTGCAGATGCTATGATTGTAGTAACTGCACAAAAATGCTAGAGGAGCTCAGCAGGTCCTGCAGCGTCCAGAGAAGGCAAAGACGCATAACCAATGTTTCAAGCCTGAGCCCTTCATCATTCCTTGACAAAAGGCTCAGGCCCAAAATGTTAGTCATTTTATCTTTGCCTCCTAATGGATACTGTGGAACCTGGTGAGCTTCTCTAGCACTTTTGTGCATTTACAGTTTAAAAATAACCATTGAGATTTCAACGCTGTTAAACTTGATTAAACAACAATGTTAGTTTGCAAAAATGTACAGAAAAGGAAATGAGGCCTGGGGCAGACTGGTCATGATTATATTAAATAGTAGGGCAGATGTGAGAGGCGACAGCCTCCTCCTCCTAGAGTAGTTTAGCATGAAGTTTGTGCACCATTGGAATAGAAAATAGTTCCAACGTAGAAAGGAAACACAAGCAAAAGATCCACTGAGCAATCTAAGAATTGTGGAGTACTGTGGAACAAGTCCACATGGAGTAGCTAATGCGGAGATACATTTCACTACGCCAAAAATTAGTAAAAGCTATGATCATCCACTCTGGCTCTGAATTCTAGGCATCTTCAGCTCTGGACATCTGGGATTGATTTGAAACTTTGGTGCCATATGCAGACCCTTTGTCACCACAGAGTTTTTCACCTCAGTGCTGCAGTTCTTATCCCATAGCAATGACCTGCTAATTGGTGGGGCTTGTTGGCAACTGTAAATTGTCATGGTGTAGGTGGATGGCTGGGAAAATCAAAGGCGGAAGAATTGATGGGTATGCAAGAGGGCAAAATGGGATGCATCGATGGTCAGCCTTGACCTGGTGTCTGTGTTCTGCATGACCAACTCAAATTCAAAACTGAACATTCAATGATAAACACCTTGTCCAAATCCTCCCTGATTGAAATTTCAACTACCGTATATATCCATTACTCATGTAATAGTCGAGTTTTTGGGGAACAATTTTTCAGGTCAAATTGGAGGGTTGGGGGGTGGTCAACTTTGACATAGGTACTACTTTTGACTGCAGTAAGTACCTGTGTCATTCAAGGTGTCGGGAGTTTGGATGGGCAGACAGGCAGTTGGGGGTCAGGAGCTTGGATGGGCAGGTGATCAGGGCCAAAAACAGAAGGGTCATTTTTACAATGGAATACAAGGATTTGGGGGTAAAAAAAAAGTTGACTTTTACACTGGATCAACTATTACACATGTATATACGGTAGTAATTTTTTTCATCAAGGCAATTAGAGTGTATCTACATCTGAACATACATCTTTGCCTGGATGCCATCAATACATTTCCAATCATATTTCTTACCAAAAACCCATGAAAATGTTATTTCACACTTGAACACTATGCAGTATTGGTTATCAGTCACCAGTGTCAATCTACCATAACAGAGTTGCAAATTCATGCATTGATAATGTGTCAATATTTGATGTTTAGTCGAATGACACATTGCTATTTTCCAAGAAAAACAGTCAGATTCCCCTCAATATCTCTTCTGTTATTGATGGGCAATGACAGAATGGGACTTGGCCAAGTCATCTAAATTCAATTAGCTGGCCACATTGCCAAGATTCAAACATTTGATAGCCAAGGTTTGTGAAAGAACAGTAAACAATCAATATTCATTAAATAAGGAAAAAATGAATAAACTTAAGATAACTTTCTTTGGACCAAATCTCTTATTATATTAATCAATAATTTAAAAAGATGAATTATCCATTTAGATTGCTTCAAACCTTTTGGAATTTGAATCCAGTCAAGTGTAATCCCTTAACAGCTTGACAAGTCATCACCTTGTATTCTCTCAATGCAATTGGGTTTTTTTTTAATTATTTTGAGAAAATACAGAAAACAGAAAAATGGGGTAACTTTATAGCTGGTGATGCAGCTGTTAAATTCCAACAATGATGCAACATGTTCGAATCCCACACAGCAGCTAAGACATTTAAATTAGGAGATCATCTGGAATATGCTAGAAAAACTGATTCGTTTTCGTGACAGCTATGGAATTGCCATAAAAAACCTAGCTCAATAGGGCATTCACCATGTCTCATGATGTCAGTTTATTGAAATTGCAAATGGGGCTCTCTGAATGTAAAACATCAATAGACAGAACTAATCAATCAATAGATAAGAAAGACTCTCCAGTCTTACCACATCTATTCATGAAGAGGTGGACAAGTAGACAGCCAAGAGGAGGAAGTCATATCTCCATCCTGAACAATGACACGGACTAAGATGAGGAGACTGTAGCACTCAAACCACAGTCAGCCAGAAGTGGTGATGAAATAATCTATGTTCCTAACTTCCCCACCATCCCCGAAGCCCGTCATTAGTCAAATGCATTCTTGATGCTACATGGAGTGAAACAGCTGAGAACATTAGATGCACCAAGAGTAATGAGACAACATCTCAGCTACAGGGCTGAAGACCTGTGCAGTCAGTTATTTCTCTGGCCAAAGTGCTACAGTTCAGTTACAATGGTGCCATCTACTTGACAATGTGGAAAATTGCCCAAGTGGGTTCTCTTCAAAAAAAAGCTAATTATTGTTCTAATCTCTCTACCTGGGCAGATCTGTGAAGGGAAAAAAAAAATCACCAGAAGTACCTAACAAAATAATATTTCCTTACCCGTTTACTTAATGCCCAATGTAGATTTCCACCAGCAGAACATTTCACTGCCTTGGTCTTAATATTTGGCAAAGCTGAATTTCAGAATCTAAGTGAGAATGATTGCCCTTGACATCAAGACAGCATGTGTTTTTCAATGGCATCAAGGAGCACTGATAAAATTAAAGTCAATGGGCATCAAGAGGAAAATACGAAGGGTTGATGCCATACCTCACAAAGACACACAATGGTGATTGTGAGAGTTTAATCATCTGAGTTCCAGGACATCACTACAAGGGGTCAAGAAAATGTCCATGGTCTAACCTCCTTCATCAATACCTTTCTTCCATCAGAAATGTGGATGTTTGCTGAGGATTGCACATCAATCAATTCCATTGGAACTGGCTCAGAATACAAAGCAGTATATTCCTGCATACAGCTCGTCCAAGACCACATTAAGGTATGCGCTGTCAGGTAACAGTGATGCGCAAAAGCCCCCATGACCAACTCCCTCCTGAAGACAGAGTCAATCCACCCATGCGCGACATTCAATGCTTTACTATTAAAGTAGATCTGAAACTCAACTCAACCAGACCAGTCATATAAATAACATAGCCACTGCAGGCTCAAAGCTGGGTATCCCGCTGAGTAACTCACTTGCTGATATCCCAAAGCCTTTCCAGGATATACAATGCAAAAGTAAGAAGTGTGATGGAAATATTTTCCATTTGTCTAGAGGAGTCCAAGTCCAACAATTTTCAACACCATCCAGAATAAAGACTGCTTGATTGGCACACCATCAGCCACTTTAAAATATTGATTCCCTTCACCATGATCTCAGTAGCTGCAGTTATGAACCTAGCCTCCTCCCAAATCAATACCCTAAACCAGCCATTCATAAGAGGAGCCATAGCACAATTAAGGGGTGGGGGGGGGGGGGGGGGCGATGGAAACAGAGAGAAATCATAAAATATTTTTTTGCTTTCTTATGTAGTTGGTAGGAGAGAAGTACAGAAGAAACTAATGAATCATGACTACTTCACAGGGAAGGGGGCTTGTAAACTTTGAGCAGAGTCCAAGGGGGCATAGCCAAATAAAGGTTGAAAATGGCTGACACAAACCACTAGGAAAGACAATGACAAGGTTATGGGAACGTCATTCCTCAGAGGCCTCCAAGAAACACAACATACTAATTTGAATTATATTGCCATTTTTGTCGATCATGGTCATCTGTAAATCCTGGAACTTGCCCCCGAATTCCATCATGAGAATACCTTATCCAGCCACCACCATCTTCTCAAAAGGTATTCAAATGATCAATAACTTCTACTTATACCAATAATGATCAGATCATCAAAAATAAACTTAAAATATCAAGAGCACTCTGCCCACTGCTACCTTGTGCCCGGTCTTAGAGAACTTCAATCCAAACACTCAATTTGAAAACGTGAGTGTTCTAGTTAGATCAGATCACACCAAATACAAACATCAAATAGACAACATGATATTCTATGCCAAGAAACATTCAGCAATAGGGTTTCACAAATGTGCCACTGACCACCCGTGACAGGACATCATAGGATGACACTGTGTTGACTCTGTTGATCCACGACTGTGTAGCTCAAACACATCATCGCTTGTTGATGACACGACTGTGGTGGCCCTGATTAATAAGAATGACAAGTCAGCATACAGAGATGAGGTGCAGTCACTAACAGACTGGTACAGAGCCAACAACCTGTATCTGAATGTTTAAAAAAAAGTGGGCCTCACTCTGTTGACCACTAACACCTCCACCATTGAGGACATCAAGAGTATCAATTCCTTGGAATGCACTTCGCAGAGAATCTCACCTGGTCCCTTAACACTTGCTCCATAGCTAAGAAAGCCCAGCAGCACTTCTACTTCCTGCAAAGGCTGAGGAAAGTTCATTCCCCCTGTAATGGAAGATTTAAACTGTTTTTTGTTACTCTTGCAGCCTTTGCTTCTACAAGGCTGAGAACCTGCTTGTTTTTTTAGAATTGGCAGACATAAGATAAATTCCACCGAGGGGCCAGAGATGCAGTTATCTGAAGAAAGGACATCTGTGTAACAAGAACATTTAATCTTCCTGCTTGCTTTGGTCACAGACTGTCAGAGGCCTAGCTTTGATGCAAAATAAACCATTGTATTCAAAGTGATAAGCTGAAAATTATGTTATTTGATAGAAGCCTAACATGCTAGCTTGTTCGCTCATCTTTCTTGCTGTGCTGGGAATAGGTGCTTGGGTAATACAAGCCACGGTCCCGCTGCTGAAGTTGGAGACTCTCCGAGAGGTGGCAACATCTCTCAGCAAGAAGAACTTTTAGAGTCCAGCCAACGTCCCGGTCGGGGGAGGTGGAGAAGCTGCTACCGGCGCCCTGACAACCTACTACAAGTGTGCAGTCATTGCCTCGCTTCGGCAGTTGGGACCAGTCCAGGTGTTGATAAGTATAGTTGGGAAGGGCTTGCATATTGTAGTTTGAAATCAGCTTTTGAATTCGTAATAAACATTTGTATAACTGAACTGCTCTCAGTGTGTGTCTATTTTCTTTCGGTAGCTCAAACACTGTGACCAATCTAAAACAAACAAAGTGAGAGGTACAAGTTTACCCAAGACAACTGGCGCAGAGAGCAGGGTTGGTCTCGAAATGTTTCGCCGAAAAAAAGAGGTGAGCCCTGAGCAGTTCTTGATTCCGGGATGGACTTCCAAAGACGATGGGTTTGGCATGTTGGCCAATACCCTGTCTTTGTTGGGACCACCCATTAGTTGGGATGAGAAGTTTTCCCAGGACCCCCCCCCCCCCCCCTCATCTTCATTACATTCTGCAGAAGATGCACTGAGATCATCCTGTGCAAATGCATCACCACCTGGTTTGGTAGCTGTACCTCCTCGGACCGCAAGACCTTTAGAGGATAGTGAAGTCAGCAGAAAAGATCATGGGGGGGGGGGGTGCTTTCTTCCTACCATGAGGGTCATCTACACTTGATGCAGACAAAAGGCAAAAAGCATTGTGAAGGATTCCACACACACCTTATGTAAACTGTTCACCTTTCTGCCATCTGGTAGGAGGTACTGCAGCACTAGGGCCCATATGTCCAGATTGGGCATGAGTTTTTTGCCCCCAGGCCATCAGACTCCTGAATTCCCAGAACATATGTGCATAGAGTATCTTGGTACTGGGGACTCTTACAATATACATCTTAATATTTATGTGTTTAATTTCTATCATAACTTATATTTATGTCAATATGCTCTGTGGTCCTGGAGAAACACAATCTTGTCTTTACCATAAGAGCAGGGTGACTTGATACAATGAAGCTCGAGCAATTGGTATTTTGATTGAATTATACCAATGTTGTAGAAACTAATATAAAAATAACACCACTTGGTCAGTTCTATAATATAGTCAAGAACATGAATCTGAAGTTAAAAATTAAATAATGGATTTGACTTAAGACTAAAACATCATACAAAGAGTTAACTTCACTTCCCGTCAGCTCAATCAAGGCGTTGGTCAATCAAACTGCTTCCTTTGTGCATACACGCTGATGCCTTGTGACTTTTCTTCCTATATTGGTTTGTGAACCAGTTCAATTCTATGAATAGTTGCTATGTTTGAGGTTCAAAGGATGCAGAATCAAAATGTAATGGCTTTTTACTAACAAATAAGAACTCCAGCAGCAAATCAATTTCATGGGATTTAGTTTGCTTCCCACAGCAAGTTACTTGGCACATCATTCAAACAACGAATAGCTTCTGAAAATTGCTGTCATAATTACAAGTCCTTTTAAGGTCTGGTCCAATAAATCTAACTAATTACCAGATGGGTATGGTTATTAAAATCTTTGTTAATGGCACAAATAATAACTTCAAACTGCGGCAGCTGCTGACAAGTGGGCAATAACATTTTCTTAAACAGAGTTGAGTGATCATTATTCTGGAAGTTTGCTGGCACATAGCCGACAGAAAATGACACTTTATCAACACAGCTCACTTTTCAATAGCGTTTTTTGAGCTTCATTCCAAATTAATTGACACTACACATCAAATGTAGCTTTTAAGATTACACCCAGTACTCATGCACAGAGCTAAACAATATCCAAACATGTAGCAATGTCAAGATTATAACAAAAAACTCAGAAATTCAAATATTTTTAAAAAAATTTATTTTTCACACTATGAACCATATTGATCAAAATACACAAACATTTAACTCTTGAATATACAGTATCATTTTCTCCCATCCCCCCCCCTCCCCACCCCCCCTCCCCACCCACTCAACGTTCAACATATACGATACATTAAGCCCATTAAACAATGTCATCACACAATGAAAATAAACAAGAAAATGGTACACATCTGTGGTGTGCACCTATTGGCAAAGCAACCAGAAATTAAACAGCTAAGATGGCCTGTATTTTACCTACCCTTTATTTCTAACCATCAACTCACCATAATTTAATTTTGCCTTGATGTCAGATTTCCAAATTGTAATTATGTTAAACTTAAAAATTGTCAAACACGTCCATTGGTTTTGATAGATCAGATCTCATAAAATACACAAATAGTCCATACCAACTAAGAAGTGCATTGCTTATTAGGAATTTTATTTATTGGAAAAAAAGTGTGATTATGAGACTGTAAATACACTGGTGCAAGTGTAATGACACTGTACATTCAATTTTGTTTTTTTTCCTGACTACAGTTATGAAGCAAAGGTCTCAATACTTTATTCTTAAAAGTCTTGTTAGGTGATAGAGAATACATTTGAGCTTTAAGAAACTAATGAAGGAAAATGCAGCCTCGAAATTAAGACCTTGGAGCAACATTTTTTAAAGTGTGAGAAAATTGGATGCAGAAGTATTCTTAGCTAGAAAATGCATTTAAAGATGAAAATTCCAGATGTGTTCTTTAATATTATAAAATATTTAATAGGGAAATGAAAACAAAATGTATAGCACTTGTTGCACAAAATTACTAATAATTATTTGCTACCATGTCAAGATAAGCCATTTTTTTTTCTCTATTATTACAATTAAATTTTCCATTGGGCTAAGTAATTTTTTAATTAAGATGGAGATAAATCAGGAAGATAATTAAATATTTCATACCAAATATAGTTTGTGCAATTCAGTATTGAGTCTCAGATTTTTAAGATCCTAGTCAAATTACATAAGCATAAAACTGGTCCACATATCAGTAGAAATCAAATCCATGCGTATGTGACATGTACAGTTTTAATTTTTATTTCAAAAATAGATTTGCCCAACAATTTGCTGCCTTGTCAATTGTTACAAAGTTTACCTTCCAAGAATCATTCGTATGGGTGCCAATTAAGTCTCAGGGTTATATTCAGCAACATTTTCCCCCACAAAAAAAAACACAACAGGCAGTCGAAATCTGCCATTAAAAAACACAAAAAGCTGGAGATAGAGCAAATAATAATTTGTGAAGAGAAAATAATATGACTGGGCAGAGAAAGTATAGTGTGTCACAATTTTTAAAAAAAGTCTTTCAGGTGGCAGAATAGACAAGGAATTTGAGGATGTTATGTATTTAGACTTGCAGATAGCCCTCATTAAAGGTACATCCAAAATTAAACATCTGAGATTGAAGGAAAATTGAGAATTGCATCACTTTCAAATTGGGAGATTTAACTACGGAAATGCCATAGGGACTGATTGGAGTCATAGCTATTCACAATTCATAGCAATGTTTTTAAGTGAGCAGACCACATGTGATGCATCCCGGTTCACTGATGAAGGGGGAGGATGCAGAGGAGCTCCAAAAGGCAAACAGGGCAAGCAAATGGGAGGGGAAGGTGGGGTGAGGGGTGGGGAAGGAATCTACAAAATGTGTCATCATCTGCTTTGGCATAATATAGAAAGCATAATTTCAATCTTAAAAATAAGATAAAATTGGAAACATGTTGGTGCTCAGACATCCCTGAAAACTAACATGCAGATCTAATGAAACATTAGGAAGCAAGTTATATAATTCTCTTTATTGAAAGGGGATGGAACACAAGATCCAGGGAGATCATACCCATTGAAATGATGGATATAGGGCTGGTTTCCCTAACCAAAGATGGATAATTAAGCTCAAAGACATACCACATTGATGCTTAGGATTGGAGGAGTGGGAGTCACTGTGGAGTGAAAATATTCACCAGGCCCCAAAACAAACTGAGGGTTTAAAAAGAATGACAAATGACCTTATTGAAACATACCAAAACTTCTAAATTGGTCGACACAAGGATGCTCTTTACCCTAGCTAGGTTATCTGCAACAAGAGAGGAGTCCAAAACAAAGTACCAGGGCCAATCAGGAGAAAACCAAGAATATTTTTTTATTAATCATTCAAAAATAAGTGAGGAGAGGACATTTCAGACCTAAGTACATTTTTGGAATTCTCTAGTCAAGAGGAGCAGGGAGGCTCAAGTCACCAAATATAAAACTTCAAGATTGTTAAATTTTAGAATAATTACATTACAAATACTAGGTTATCATGGTAATTAAAACACCAAGGTAAAAGATCAGCCATTTAATGAATGATAGGGTATTCCTATTTTTTCCATTTTAATTTCCTTGAAACATTTCAGACCAATGACTTTGCTTCACACTTGTCCTTGGTTGGAAAGTAAAGTCAAATCCCTTTCAAGAATCTTACGTAATGAAATTGTTGTTGACTGACAATTCAATTGTTGTCTGACTGGGAATTCTTGCATTCTTATCTTGCTCAGATAAGACAAATTCTAGAAACCCAAAATAAGAATTAAAAAAAAACGCTGGGGATATCCAATTGGTCAGGCAGTATAAATAGAGAAAATTAGGTTCACTTGGTGCCTTTTGTTCTCATTTCTACACATTTCCCTTATGGACTGCAATCTGCATTTGCTTAGCAGCGTAACAAAGGAGGAATTCCTGGGTTTAAACATAACATGCCTTTTTTTTAAAATCACGCGGCATCCAAATATCAAGTTGCTGAACATCTGGAGATATGAAATGCCAAAACCTACATTATAAATTCAAAAGCCAGCATTTTTCTGATAGCAACCTCATACAGATTCAGGTAACACAAATACATTTCAAGAGGTTGGTTCGAATTTTATAGAGTTGCCTGAAGAATTTAATCATATTAAATGCTTTACAAGACAAACAATTGTGTGAAGAATTAAAATCTGACTTAAAAATGTTTCACTTGTGGCACAGTTCAACTAACGATAAATGTATAGTTTACTTGTTGGTCGTAAAAACAAGAGAAACTAAAGCAGATTGGGAAGAAATGCATTGGAAGCAGCGCTAGAAATGCACAAATCAAGCAGGAGTCGTTTCTCTTTTTTGCAGCAGTTTAATCAATTATTAACTAGTTTAATAACTAATCTGGAAATCAAGAAATAACATTAATCGTTTCATACAAAGTTTTAAAAAAATGATTTGAAATACAAAAGGAGGAAAGAAGAGAATTAATAAATAGCTACCTGCAACTTGCAACCAAAAAGAGCTAGATTGTTTGAAACAGAGACTTTCCTATTTAGGGAATGAGTTGGGTGGAGCTAACTAAAGACACTGTCAATGAGCAAAAATAAGTTAAGGTAGGTGAGAAAACAAACAGATTGGAGATAACATACCACATTGAAGTAAAGACAAAAAGCTGTTGAAAAGATTTTGCACCTAAAGAAGTACACATTTATATTAACAAAAGGTGAACAAATCTTGATGAGACTTTGAGAAATTTGTTAGCTAATATTTGGTTGAAGGAGGGTAAATTAATAAAGATATTATTTTGAAGATCAAATACAATGGTATTATTTATAGACATAAGGCTCAGAATCAGAATTTATCGTCATGAACAAGTCACAAAATTCTTTTTTTTTGCACCATCACAGGGCAAACATTCATAAACCACCTTACAAAATAAAGAAAAATAGTGCACAAAAAGTCAAAGGAAGGCGGTGTCTTTGGTTCACTGATCATTCGGGAATTTGATGGCAGCTGGGAAGAAGCTGTCCTTGTTCTCCTGAGTGGTCGTCTTTAGACTCCTGTACCTTCACCGCAGAGTGAAGAAGGCATACCCTGGGTGGTGGGGGTCCTTGAGAATAGAGGCTGCTTTCTTAAAACTCTGCATCTTGTAGATGGAGTGAAGTCTGGTGCTTGTGATGTCACAAGCAGAGTTAACCACCCTTTGGTACCAAGCAGTGATGCAACTGGCCAGAATGCTCTCCACAGTACATCTGTAGAAGTTTTCAAGAGTCTTCGGTGAGATACCAAATCTCCTCAAAACACATCACAAAGTATAGCCGCTGGGAACCTCTCCTCATGATTGCGTCTCCAAGACAGATCCTTGGAGATGTTGACACCCAGGAACTTTAAGTTCTTGACCCCCTCCACTACTGATAGCAACTTCATGAAGATTCAGCTGAGATTTATACATTTAAAAAACTTGGTTCGTGTTTTAGAGTTGCCTGAAGAATTTAAGCTTATTAATACTTTACAAGACAACAACTGTGGCAAGATTTGAAAGCAGCCAACCACCTTTTTCACTTCATGAGGAATTGTCAGAGCAAATTAAACTGCAGAAAGCCACAGGAAATAAGCCTGAGGCCGATGATTTTGCCCTCAATGAGGACTGGATCGTGTACTCCTGACTTCTTCCTGAAGCCCACAGTCATCTCCTTGGTTTTCCTTACATTTTTTGAGTGCAAGGTTGTTGACCTGACACTATCTCCCTCCTGTACGCTTCCTCATTGCCGTTTGTGATTCCTGATGACGCCTGTGATGGCATCAGTATATTTGAAGACAACATTGGAATTTTACCTGACCTCTCAGTCATGGGTATATAGTGAGTAGAGCAGTGGGCAAAGCACGCATCTTTGAGGTGCACCTGTGTTGACTGTCAGTAAGGAGACATTGTTTTCAATTCATTCTGATTGTGGTCCACTGATGAGGAAGTCAAGGATCCAGTTGGGAGGGGGGTGGGGGGGTGTGTGTGTGCAGAGGCCTAGGGTTTGGAGCTTCTTGACCAGCACTGAGGGAATAATGCAGTGGAGAAATCAAGTAAATGTGGATCAACATCTACACCAGCCACAGATTCATTCAACAGCTTTTGCCTCACAGCAACTCAAAGCACTTGAAATCCAATGAAGTAAGGTCCAAGAAAGCTAATCAAACTGTCAAGATTCAAGTAGAGAATGAATTAAAGCAGTTGGACCATATGGAAATAAATTAGCAAAAGAAATCAGGTATAAGGTCATGTGAGATGAGATCTCTCAGTTTGTGCATATATTAATATTAATCAAACACATTATTCAGAGATCTTTTCAACCAGTTTAACTTTCAAAAATCCTTTCCTGTATCAGATGTGAAGAAACCCACTACCTCTGCAGCAATTTTCTCCAGAGACCTCAAAAACTTCATTTGATTGTTGGATGCACTTCTAATCTAATACAGATTGACACAACTTTTACTCAAGTGAAAAAACAATTTGCTGAACTCTGGCAGTCTTCATTTTTTAAAGTTAACTGCAACGATTCTGTAAAAATAAAAACATTAAGTGCAGGGCTTGTCACCAATATCTCTACAAGGTTGCTACAAAAAAAATAACTGAGTGTACTTTGAGCTAATGCAACTGGTTTTTTTTAAAAAACCACAATCGCTAGAGATCAACTGTTGACCTTGGCTTACTAGAATTATTTACAAGCATGTGGCCAGCATCCATACAGCCAGATTCACCTGCCTGCCAATATTAATCTTCTTCCCAAATATCAAATTATTAACCTTGATTATAGTGATATATTTGGCCAAATTTAATGAGAGCTCCAACTTGACTCAAGATAAATTTCACTCATGAGATGGCTGAGGCCTGTTGAAAAGGATTTGAAATAGAGCGGTGTGAATGGATGTGGCAAAACAAGGGGATTAAATGAGAAGGAAGGAAAGCCAAGATGGATATAGAAGATGAGGGTGAGGGAGCATTGAGGAAAGCAAGGATAATAGTACAGTCCAATGACAAGAGCAATAATTATTTGTGTACAAGGAGCAGGGTACAAGAATACACTTGCAAACAGAGTCAAAGCAAAGAAAAATTATTAAAATGAAAAGCTCTGTGATGTAGGTCGAATCCATAACAAGATGGAAGTGATACTCCACAAACAGAAGCAAATGGGCATAAATTGAAAGCCATTGCAGGGACGTGATTGTCAGGTGACCAAGGCTTGGAACTGAATATTTATGAATGTTTGGGTTTGGTCACACTTTCATAAGGTGGATCAAGGCATGATATAATAATCCTAAAGTAAAATTAGTAACAAATGTATAACTGTCTGCTCCATTTTAATTGGCGAGATAGACAAGGCTGTCCTTTATCTCTAGTTCTGTTCATTTTAGCTGTGGAGACACTAGTGGAGGAAATTAAAGGGTTCAAGGTCGGTCAGAAAGAGTACAAAATTAGATTATTTGCAGATGACATTTTAATATATCTGACAAAACTGGAGATTTCTTTATGGAAATTCCATTTAAATCTAGAAGAATACAGTACGATTTCAAGTTATAAAATAAATTGGAATAAAAGCAAAATTATGCCCCTTACACAAGAGGACTATAGCCTTTGTCGAAGAAATAGTCAACTTAAATGGCCAAAAGAGGCAATTACTAGTAAATATTTAGAGATCTGGATAGATAATAATTTAAACTGAATTGCTCGATGTTTCTTTAAAAAGTTGAAGATTTTTTTTAATGGATGAACCTGCCAATAATGTTAATAGGAAGGGTTAATTGTATTAAGATGAATATTTTTCCACAAATACAATCTTTTTCAAACCTTACCAATACTTTTACCACAAAATATTTTTCAAGAATTAAATAAACATACAAGGAAATTTCTTTGGAAAGGTAAACTGTCAAGAGTTTCTATAGAAAGATTAATGTGGAAATATGAATCGGGAGGTTTAAAGCTTCCTAATTTAAATTCCTAACAAGTGAAGTTTGTTACATTTATTGCAGTGACTTGGAAACAAGATGCATATTTAAGAATGGAGAGGTAGAAGCAGAAATTCAAAGTTGTATTTCTTTGGAGAAAATTACATTCAATTTAAGAAATAAATATGCTGTCTTTTTATAAATTTGGAGCCGTATATGCAAAGTTTAGGGGTAAATATATAAAATTTATTTCTGGCCTCCTAAGACCTCCTAAGAATCTTCTATTCTAAAATGGTTGTACAGATAGTGTGCGATCCCAGTGTGCAAGCCGACCCTTTGTGCAATCCAGGAAACTATTTTTCTTTCTTTCCTGTATTTTACATGACTAAATATCATATTTATATTTTTTTCTTTTTGTACAATTTGTGAGTGGGAGGGGGGTATAAGGAAGGAGGGTATAAGGAAGGAGGGAAGGGAGGGGAGGGTGAGGTAAAACCAGCATGTAATAATTCTAATTTTAAATTTAATCATTATTTCTCTTTGAAAATTTATTAATCACATGTATGGAAAATTTTAAAAATATTCAAAAAACAATGTCTGATATATTATAGAGATGGGCAGAAATGAAGAGGTAGGATAGGTTTGCTCATAAAAGATGCAATTACTGTAGAAGAGCAGAAATTACAAGAGCTCAGAAGTCACCGGTGTGAGCGGTATATTGGTCCCTTGAGAATAGAGTATGTAAAAAAAAAGTGACTTGCAAGAAAGGTACCTCAATAATCGTCAGCAATTTTAATCATCATATTAAACTGGCAAGGATAAGACTGAAAATAATGACTTTGGAATGATTCCTTAGATAAATACAGGCACTATACACACTGCTTTACAAAACTAGAGCACTCCTTCGGAACCTTTCGTAAGCAAAAATGGCGTAAAGTGAAAAAGGGATTATCATTGATTTCTATGGGAAAATTTTTAGTATTCCCAGACCCCCAAAAAATCTGCCAAATCATAATAAATAACACAAAACCTAAAATAACACTAACATATAGTAAAAACAGGAATGATGTGATAAATACACAGCCTATATAAAGTATAAATGATGTATGTACAATGTAGTTTCACTTACCAGAATCGAGAAAACAGCGAGTTTTGACCGCCCCACCGGCTGCCCAGTGACCGCCCCACCGGCTGCCCAGTGACCGCCCCACCGGCTGCCCAGTGACCGCCCCACCGGCTGCCCAGTGACCGCCCCACCGGCTGCCCAGTGACCGCCCCACCGGCTGCCCAGTGACCGCCCCACCGGCTGCCCAGTGACCGCCCCACCGGCTGCCCAGTGACCGCCCCACCGGCTGCCCAGTGACCGCCCCACCGGCTGCCCAGTGACCGCCCCACCGGCTGCCCAGTGACCGCCCCACCGGCTGCCCAGTGACCGCCCCACCGGCTGCCCAGTGACCGCCCCACCGGCTGCCCAGTGACCGCCCCACCGGCTGCCCAGTGACCGCCCCACTGGCTGCGTGTTGACAGCTCGACTGGAGGTCTTTTTGAAAAAGCAAAAATTCCTTTGTAAAAGTGAACACAGGTTTCTTTGTAAAAGTGAATATTCGTAAAGTAGGGTATACCTATGCATTGAGCAATCAATCAGGAAGTAGTCTACTTTAGACCCTGTACAGTGTAATAGGACAAGAATAATTAAAATCTTGTAATAAAGGATCGTCAGGAAAGAACAATTAAAGCATGGCAGAATTTCAGTTTGAAGATGTGAAACTTGGGTCAGAAATAAGTGCCATAAACTTAAATGAAAGGCAATTATCGTGGTGTGAGGACAGGGCAAGTTAAAAATAGACTGTGAAAATAGATGGCATAATAAGATAGTAGATCAATAGTGACAGACATTTAAGTCTACATTTCATTAATCTCAAAGTAATATATTCTGGTGAGGAAGAAAGTCTGCAAGGATGAACCATCAGTAGCTAACTAGAAGGCAAGAATACTTCTGAACTAAAAGAGCAGATAACATTGCATAGAGTTTTGGGAGGCAAAGATTCATATTTATTACCAGAGTACATACATGACATCACATACAATTCTGCCTGCGTGCTATGCAGAATTACCACCTTAAAAAAACTGTACACAATGTATACATGCAATCAATTAAAGAAATGTAAACAACTGACGGTGCAATACAGAGAGAACAAAAAGAAAAATCAATGAAGTCCACAAGTAAGAGCCCTTCAATGAGTCCCTGATTGAGTTTGTTGTTGAGGAGTCTAATGGTGGAGGGGGAGCAGCTGTTCCTGAACCTGGTGGTGTGAGTCTTGTGGCACCGAGACCTCTTTCCTGATGGCAGCAGCGAGAACAGAGCGGGTGCTGGGTGGTGTGGATCCTTGATGATCGCTGCTGCTCTCTGACAGCAGTTTCGATTGAGAAAGTGAAAGCAGCAAAAAAAAAAAAAATGCACGTATGTAGGCTGACAAAGATGAAAACACCAAGATACAACACACATTCAAAAAGGCAGAACTAGTAGATCAGAAAATGTTGAGCTTTAAATGGATGAGATCAGGGAACTAATAAAACAGGAGTTATAGAATGGAGAGAATTTAAAACACGGAGTCATTTTCATTGAAAACGATGGTCAAAATTTTAAAAACCACATTAATAATATTGTAAATGAAGAGGAGGAAATCCAAAAACAAAGTTGAACAGCACATGTGAAAACAGCAGAAATGAGCTTCTCTAGATTTTAATTTTTTTTTAAAGTGTAACATTAACTACCACATAAACTACTGTATATTTAATGACTTACTTTAATTTCCAGTTTTTGCATTCGTCCTCAGCTTCTCTTCATTTTCCCAATTTTTACAAAATGCTTTCTCATCTTTGACTAACCTTAACTGTCACAGTACATGCTTTGGGATACATCCATCCTTTCAATTCTTCCAGCTCCTAAAGATTTAAAACTTGAAGTCTTCATGTTCACATTCTCATCTTTGCTCCAATGTAAATGAATTGACATAACCACACCTGCAAAGTCTATTGTGTGTTAACTCAATCTTCCACTGTTTGAGATCATTTTTAACCATATCTTTCAATATTTCACCAAAAAGTATTTTCTCCACACATCAAGTTCCTTCCCTTTAGGGATCAATATTGTTTTATGACTACTTAATTTCTGTAGAAATGAGATTTAACTAACAATGTACACCTGTTAACCAAGAATAGAATTGTACTAGTCTATACAATCTAGAAACATCTGTTTCCTTCATATTGCATGGTGTTCCATTTCCACCTGCTCCCAGTGTATTCAAGTCATGAAGGGTATTTACAAATATATTCTTCTTTTTGGATAAACTCTATTTCAGAATCGAAAGAAAATATGAACTCACCTTTTTCACTTTAGCAATTGGAGAACTCCATAAAAAGTTAAGCACTAAAGGGAATTCCTCATGCAAAATGCATCCTCTATTGTAGAAAAAGAATATATGAACCTTGTTTAATATTCTGACCTACAAGAGAACACTGGAATAACAAAAAAAACCCACACAAATTGAGTAACATACTAATTTTGGTGCTAGAATGAGCAAAGTTATTTTTTTTAAACTAAAATTTCCCAACAATAGCATAAAATCCAAATAAAGAATTCTTTTAAATAAATATTTCTTGCATTCAAAATATTTAAGCCTGTGAAGTGTGAAATGAGTTTCCCTTCAAATTCCTTGGGCATTAGTTGTTGCCACATCTTTACAACTTGTGCCCAAGATCATTAATAATTTGAGTTCTGCAAGGCAATATTTATGACCACTTACTGCTATTCTAATTTTGGTTACAGAAAGGTAAAAGACACCATGATGGGGGCATATGAGAGACTAGATTAAGAGTATTGAGGTTACAGGATTAATAAAGTTACAAAAGTAAAACTGAAGCTTTAAACAAATCGGAGCCTAATATAGAGGTAAGTTAGGAAATGTCATGACAATTTAATGATTTGAAAAAATGCAATTATTTCTGCATCTTCTGGTTTCCAGGTCTTGCAATTCAATGAAAAAATAGAAGCAGAAAATATTTCTGATGGAAGCATTCCAATATGATGTGTCCTATAATAACCAGAATTCTTGTTAAATGGCATTAAACATCAATGCATACAGATCAGAGATTGCCACTGCAAAATAAATCATTTTATAAATGCAGTTGCATGACCAACCTGTCAGATTTGCAATCTCTAGCATGTCTGCCGATTTATTTGATTATAGCTAGTAATCCAGAAAACAGACAGATTCCCATGTTCTCTAATACAGCATGCAACCACATAGGCCACTGTATATTGGATACACAAGACTAAATTATAGAGGTGGTTAATGGAATTGACTTTCTAATATCATAGATTTCCATCAAGACTAATGATGGGTGAAAATGAACACTGGCACTACTGCACTCATCCAATTATATCATTTACTATGGTAGCATAATAAATTAAAAATGCTACCAAATAATGTTACAAACCTGCAATGACTGTCATTATTGGAGTTGAGCCAGTAATTTTGTATAAAGTTATCAGGTCAGAAAAAATGAAAAAAGGAACAAATACCATATATGTCAGCATATAAGTCACGAAACCCTAAAAAAAATCACTCAAAAATGGGGGGAGGGGGGGAGATGGGGGTGTCGAATTATACATACGCCAGATATATTTTTAAAACCTAAAATTCAACTCAAAAAAGGCTTGATGTAGACTCGGCATATAAAACGACCCAAAGCACCTGCCCACTGCCGGTGCTGCCACTCCCCAACAACTCCCTACTGCCAGGCATCACTATAACCCACACAGACAGTCTACGATTGTCGAGCCCGAGGTCGCCACTCCAGCCTGGGAGGCCAAGGTCTTAACAAAGGTACAGCAATGGAAGATTCACCAGACAATGGTAAATTCAAAATAATACTTTTTATTAAACTATTAATAACATAACATTTCTTACTTATCTCTAAACTTGTCTAAATTTGAACCCACCATGCACAAATATGTGTGACTGAGTGTGTGTGACTGAAAGTCCAAGACCATTACAATTTAAGCTTGATTCTGAAAAAGTCAATTTTAAAGTCCAGTTTCAAATATCTTGTTGACTTCAGGATCCTTTTAAATTGCAGTTCAGAAGTAATTATGAAGCATTTTTAAACATTATATTTCAGATCTCTTTAAACTCACAAGTCTCTTGATGAGCTGTCTTTCACAAGTTTCCTCCTTTCTTGTTATGGTTGCAGAACTGTGATCTTCACAACGAGTTATTTCTTAAACAAGAGTGACCATCTGGACACATGAGGCTGCCTCTCTTTTCTTAAAATAGTCGTCAGAAGTGGTCTTACATATTTAAAAGCCACTGATGTTGTGTATCTCCTATAATAAAGATAATACAAGTTCTGTCTTTCTAGGAGGTTGTGTTTCTCAGTCTTTTTCAATATTTTTATTAGTTTTATGAAATAAATCTTCCAGAGATACATAACAATAAAATAAAGTATTAACAAATCTTGTACAGCAATACAAATAGTACTGAAACCTATGGTACGTTAAAAAGATAAAAAGAAAAATACTAAATATCTAATTCAACCCCCTCCCTTCAGAGGCTACTGACTAATGCAAACATTCCACTACTAATAAAAAGGGTAAACAGTGGATTCAAAAACCAAAAACTAGTTAATCTTACAAATTTTGAAAGTAATTAAGAGCCTGTCTTCTTCTGCCTTCAGTATATAGTTCTCTAACATCATGTGACATTACATCATTAATGAGATCATTCAAATTCCTGGAAACCTTATGGCCATTTACTGGAATCTTTAACAGTTGCCAACTCCAGTTTCTTGGAAACCATGTGACCTTCATAACTCTGGCTTGCAGACATCATGACTCCAAAAGATTACCTCATTAGTATGGATGCGTGTAACCCTGTTCCAAACCCACTACATTACCCAAGACATATTTATAGGAAATATAGCTTAACATTTACCTAAATATTAACACCACAAAACTCTATTAATTCTTTGGACCTGTTCTTTTCTATAATTCACAACAAACCGCCTTACACAAAATTTTAAAACTGGATACCATTCAAGTGCCTCGTACTAAATGCAACTACCCTGCATAAGGATATTGAAATGGGAAATTCAATTATAAACGTACAACTAAACCTCACATACCTTAACCAGAGAGTCATCACCAATACAAACAAGCAAGAGCTTCTCTTTCAAAACTAATCCAGTTACATCTGGTACGCCTAGAGATGGATTTTAAAGCCTATACAATTTTTACCCTTATACTGTGATTCAGGAACATTATTCAAAAATATAGCATAAATTTTAACATTAAATAACAATTTTAAAATTAGATCCAACTTTATCATGCCAGCTCTTTTGACTCCTCCACCAAATCATTAAAGTGCTACTGTTACGAGCCCAGGAGACCCCCAAAACCCAGCAACAATAAAAATTCACTTCAATAAAAGCTACTTCTTATTTTCTTTAAAAAACAGGATCAAACTTTAACTTATTTCCATTAACTTAACCCCCTTCTAATTCTAAGCTCATGTGTATGTAATGCAAGTTCAGAGAACTTCTGATTCACAGTCCAATCTCACTTCTCACTCCTTCAAGTTCACCGCTATCAGGTAATTTTTACACTGTGCACAGAATTTAACATTAATAAATTTCACCAAACTTTGGTGCTTGAAAGGTAAATGGTTATCGCTCAGGAAGGTTCTTGTAGGTTTTCAGAAAGAGATTTGTTGTTTGTTGGACACAAACTGATTCCTTCTGATCAGCCACTACAGTATCTTGCTGAAGAAACTTACCCCATCAGGGTTTTCCAGATGATAACTTCTTTCTCTCAGGTCACCACAGAGTTCCTTTTCTATATCCCTTATTTCAAGTGAAACATTATACAGCCAGCCATCTCCTCTTGTATGGACCACAAGGGCTTTGAACAGGCTGAACTAAGAACTCACAACCATTCTTCAAAATAGGGTTTTTCCACAAGCTTGCCAGCTTGTCCTGTTCCAGTTCCAGCTGCTGCTGCTGAACTGTAGAAATGAATTCTCTCTCGCTCACTCAGAGAAAAAAACTGTTTTTCTCTTTCTGCTTGCAAAACCATGCAACTTTCTAAAACAGCAAACTGCATTCAGACAGACTGCGGCACGGGGCCTAATCTTCGAGTCCGTTCATCTGTTGCTTCCAAAACAATAATCAATTACTCAACAGCATGTCCAATTAACACCTACTTGTGAAGTCCTTATAGGCATCCTTCAAAGTTTTTGCAAAAGCACTGAGTCTGGCTTGAGCAGAGCTCTGGCATTTTAAATGAGATCTGATTTGAAGTGTTTGTGTGTGTATGACCTAACTAAAAACCCCACAGTCTATCTCTTTTAAAGCCTATCTATATACAATATAAAACATAACATAATTCATCACACTAAACATACTCCAACTTAGAGATTGAAGCCATTATTCTTCATCAGAGCTATCCATTCAATGTTCCCCAACCTCAACCTACTTCCCAGGACAATGTATTGAACCAGTTGTTTCAAGAAATCACCCAAATGTGTTCACAATGAAATTGAGAAGTGAAGGCTACATCATGCAACAAGATGCTAGTCTTTCTTGCCACATGCAAATAGAGAATGGGGTGGAGAATTAAAGTGACAAGCAGCAGGAAGATCAGGGTCATCCCTGCAGACTGAACATCAATGTTCTGTAAAATGGTTTCCCCACCACCATTAAATTCTACAACTTGCAGGATCCACTGCAGATCATTCCTCTGTAATCAAGATCTGTTTTTTTCTCTCTCCTCATTGGTTGTAATCAACTCTTAAACTGCCCTTATTTCATTGTTTTTTATAAACATACAGTGCCCTCTATGTTTGGGACAAAGACACTTTTTTCCTTTATTTGAACCTGTACTCCACAGTTTTAAATTTGTAATGAAACAAATTACATGTGATTAAAGTGCATATTCCAGACTTTATTCAAGGTTATTTATATACATTTTGATTTGACCATGTTGAAATGACAGCACTTTTTATGCATAGTCCCCTCATATCAGGGCACGGTAATGTTTGAACCTTTAGCTTCACCGACGTTTGTGAGCATTTGGTATGTTTAAATGCTACATTAGTGTAGGAAGAAGAGAACAGCGTAGTCTCTGTAGTTTATCCCCCCCCATGAAGTCTTCTGTGGATAGAAGTCAATGACATATCCACATCTGCCTCCTGAAGAGTGTTTCTGATCTGTCATCTGCATTGGAGATCTTCCTTGGAAATCCAGTCCCTTTGTGATTACTGAACTCACCAGTGCACTCTTTCTTATTAATGATGTTCCAAACTGTTGAATTTGTTAATCATAAGGTTTGGGCGATGTCTTTTCACTGTTTTATTCTTGTTTTTCATCCTCCTAATGGCTTCTTTGACTTTCATTGGTACAACTGTGGTCCTCATGTTGAAAAATGGCAACTACAAACTCCAAAGGTGATCAAAAGCTTAGAAGAAAGCCCAGCTCTCTTATACCAACCCCAATACAGCAATTAAACATTCCTGAGTACTCACAAACACCTGTGACACCAAGTGTCCCAAACATTATGGTGCCCTGAAATAGGGGAACTATGTATAAAAAGTGCTGTAATTTCAACATGGTCAAACCAAAATGTATACAAATAACCTTGACTAAAAATGGAATGTGCACTTTCATTACATATGAACTGTTTGATTACAAGTTTAAAACTGTGGAAAACCAAGGCAAATAAAGGAAAATCTGTGCCAAAACATTTTTAGGTCAGTTGAACTAACGCAATGTGGCCAGATCATTATTCGATTAAACATGCCAAACTCAATAAACATTCATTTAATGCATCTCCAACTTCCTACGTGATACAGTGGATCTGAAACTATCTTTGTGTTCAGCTTGAGGTTTTATATCAAAGCCTCCAATTTGTTATCAGGAAGCAAACCTTTTGGAAAAAAAATGTTGTCCAGTGAAATTGGCCACCAATATCAGTATATGCCAAAAGTATTTTTTTTAATTCCCCACCCCCCCCCCCCATCAACTCCCTTCAGATTTTACCACTCAATTGAGCAACAGGGGCAATTTACCATGGCCAATTAACCCAAGAATCTGCAAGTCTACAAAATATGGCAGAAAATTGCAGCAAACAGGAGAAATTGACATGGCCACAAAGAGAACATGGAAATTTCCCAAACAGTGCAAAAGCCAACATTAAACCAGGAACAGTTGGCACTGAGGCATTTATACATAGATTTTTTTTCCTCCCTTATTCTACCCCTACTTTGGGAAGCCACAATTTTGGATGTTCATAATGAAGAAAGCAGGTATTACTGGGAAAATGCACTATGTTTGTTGGAGCTCAGAGTAAAGAATGCAGCTTTGCATGTCTTTAAATGTCCATAAACATTACAATTCAGATTTTGGAACCTCAAAGTGTTTAGATAATTCTCAATTTTCTTAGCCAAATCCATTACTAACCATTGCAATAAAATTAATCTCCCATACTGCCAATATAATTGAAAATAAAATTCACACTAAATAATGAAGTACTCCAATTACACATATTAAAGCTGATTTGAGCTTTTGTCCAATTATCAACAAGTATCCAACCTTTTACCTAATAAAATGCAAGGAATATCACTGATTAAGCAGCTAAATGCATGTTTGGTCCTAGTACCCTGTGCTTGAAATAACAGATCACAAGCAGACTTCCTTGTAGTTTCCCTTTCTGTAACCAAATCTCTGCCTGATGAAACAGTGACGTGATGTTGATGCTGGTGAGACGTCACTTGGAGTATTGGGCTCTTTATTTAAGAAAGGGATCTGCTGACATTGGAGAGGGTTTAAAGGAGGTTTACTAGGATGATTCCAGGAATGAAAGGATCATCATGATCCTGTATTGGCCTGTATTCATTGGAATATAGGAGAATGAAGGAGGGATCTCATTGAAATATTTCAAATGTCGAAAGGCATGGATGTAGAAAGGTGGGAGAACCTAGGACAAGAGGGCACATCTTTAAGATTAAAGAGTGTCCACTTAGAAAAGAGGCAATTTCTTCAGCCAACAGGCAGTTACGGAGACCATGACATTGGGTGTATTTAAGGCAGAGATTAATAGGTTCTTGATTAACCAGGGCATCAAAAAGGTTATATATAGGGAGAAAACCGTGCAGTGGGGTTGAGTGGGAAAATGGATCAGCTCATGATTAAATGGAGCAGACTCGATGGTCTGAATAGCCCATTTCTGCTCCTATGTCAAGTCAAGTCACCTTTATTCATACCATGCTCGCACGGTAAAAACAAGATAACATTTCTCCAGGACCATGGAGCATATTTACATAATACGTTAGAAGTTAAACACATTAAAATATTGAGACATACAGTAACAGCCCACAGTACCCTATCTCCAAATGTTCTGGGAGTTCAGGAGTTTGATGGCTTGATGGGAAAAGCTGTTGTCCAATCTGGAGGCAAGGGCTCGAGTGCTGCCATACCTCCTACCAGATGGCAGAAGATAGAATAGCTTACTTGAGGGGTGTGTGGGGTCCTTCAAAATGTTTATTGCCTTTTGCCTGCATCGAGTGTGGTAAATGTCCTTCATTGTAGGAAGAGAGCCCCCTCAATGATTTTTTCTGTTGATTTTACAATCCTCTGCAGGGCTTGTGGACCGAGGAGGTACATAAAGCTAGCAAGTGTAGAAGGACCATAGGGTCAAATTGCAGTAATGATTTTTTTGTGTCTATTAAAATGCCTATTTAAAATCTTTCCACCCGCAGTGTAGCACAAGTCTGTAAAGTATTAGGAATTAATTCTGGAAAAGTCACAGGACAGGACACAACTCAGTTGACGTCCAGACTAAAAGGGATGGATATTATTGCAGGATTTAAAAATGAAGAATGCAAATTTTTTTAATAAAAACTAATTTTAGTTTTATAGTTTTATTATTTAAAATGCTGCATATTTTTTTTAATCTTCTTAGAGCTTGCAACATGGTAAATATCTTGTGGCCGCTAAATATTCTGTTATTCTTAATTTTTCCATGAGATGGAGCCATTAGCTGTAATCCTAGATTAGTCCATCCCTGCAAAATGTTTGTGGAAAAATCTCTCAACACCAACAGTACCAAACAATGCAACATTTCTGCCACTTACAATATACATATAAGGTTTACACGCCCTCTTGTTTTATGTAACCACCTGACATTGTGAACAATGTGAATAAAAATAAATAAAACACGTATTAAATGGGCAACAGAACATGTAGGAACATACAAAATATATTGAGTTTCCCACTACAGGTCGAGTACCCCTTATCCAAAATGCATGGGACCAGAAGTGATTCAGATTTTGTATTTTTGTGGAATAATGTGTTTAGGGTAACTAAGTAGCATCAGCAGAAAACCTGTATCAGCCGTTAAACAACAACAACAAACAATGGCAGGCTTTCAGTCTCCACCTACGATGCTGTGCTTTGATCAAAAGGTTACAGTATACATTAGTTTTTTTTCCCCCAATGCAATAATTGCTGGTCATGTTACAAGCAAACAGGGCATTTTAGGTGGAGATGAATTTCAGACTTCACATGAAAATAATGTTTTGTACTTACCAAAAAAACACGATCTCTGCTTACAAAAGAAGATAAATCCAACACCAAATACTAGAGGAATTTTTTTTTAAATGTTTCCTCCGGAGTCATCACCATGAACAATGCACATAGATCTGGCGGTGAGGATGGTAACAAACTGGCGCCAACAGAGCATCAGAGCCCCAGATGAGCAAGTGAGGTCAGGTGTGGAATTTTCCACTTGTAGCGTCATGTTGGTGCTCAAAAGATTTTGAATTTTGGAGCATTTCGGATAAGGGGTACTCAACCTGTATTGTTTTTTTTAAATACAGATAGTTCTTGGGATTAATATTATATCGGATCAAACTATAATTATTTCAGATACTATCCAAAATATAGTTAATATGGTCTATACATTTGCAGAGAACATGACTATCGGTGGTGCAGTGGAGAGCGAGGAGGGACATTTAAATTTACAATGGGATTGAGATCATTTGGGAAGGTGGGCTAAAGAATGGCAAAATAGAATTGAACTCGGACAGGGTAAGTGGTGCACTTTGGCAGGACTTGTTTAATAAATACTGAACTGTGAAGGCATTGGTGATTCCACACTTGAACTACTGTGTGCAGCTCTGGTTGCCCAGCTATAGGAAAATATCATTAGGTTCTGGAAAGGGTGCAGAAAGGATACACTAGGTAGTAACTGGGACTTGAGGGCATGGGGTCTTCAATCCCTGGAGTATAGGAGACTGAGGAGTTCTTGTACCTAGCTATACAAAATCAAGATGGGCATAAATAAAAGTGAATGCTAAGCAGTCTTTTTCCCAGGTAAGACAAACCTAGGATTAGAGGGCATAGGTTTATGATGGAAGAGGAACCAAAGGGCAACTTTTCACTCAGAGGGTAATCCATAGCTAGAAGGACCTGTCAGAGGAAGCTATAGAAGCTGTTTCTACATTCAGAAGACTTTTAGGAGGGAATTAGAACAAAGATATGGGCCAAATGTAAGCAAAGACTACTACTCGAGAATGCCAACTTGTCGGCATGAGTGAGCTACATGGCTCTATGATTCCAAATCTAATTTCATTTCATACAAAGGTTTGGTTTTAAAAAATACTAAAAAAAAAACAGGGGAATCAAGTTGGCTTTTATGAAGATAAATGCATGCTACAAGAAATATTCAAAATACACTTATGAAAGCATTTTCAAATATAGCCCTCTAGCATTTTATGGCACTCTCTTTGCTGCAATGCAGAGCCTTAATGCTATTACCATATCCTATAAGAAAGGCCATAAGTATTTTTTTTAAATCAGAAATCTCTTTACATTAGCTCAGTAATATAACAAATCAAGATCACCCCACTTTCATTGCTTCCTATCTGTTACCTATCAAAAATCCAAGACCAAGCTATTCAAAAAATCCAAGACCAAGCTATTCAAAAAATCCAAGACCAAGCTATTCAAATTGCCCTAACTCAACCATTGTGCTTTGATTTGCTCATAATTCTATTCACCTGCATTGTTTCCTGATATAAGCACCAAACTCGATAACACACCAAGAAATATTACTCACCTTCTTGTTTATAGTATTTATCTATCCTTTTATACTACCCTATATGCTAAACTGTTCTCAGATTGTACTGTATACTGGAGCACCACCTGCTCCGCCATCACACCCACACTGCCTCCCTCAGCACCATTTTGGGCCCCAAACAGTCCTTCCAAGTGAAATAATATTTCACTTGTGAATCTGCAGGGTCATCTACTGCATCTGTTCCTCCCGCTGTGGTCTCTGCTGCATTGGAGAGACTGGATGCAGACTGAGATCACTTTGTTGAGCACCTCCGCTGTCCGCCACAATAGCATGGATCTCCTAATGGCCACCCATTTCAAATGCTCCATCCCATTCCCTTTCCAACATGTGCTACCAGTCTGAGACCACCCACATATTGGAGGAACAACTCCTCGTCTTCAAACTGTGCACCCTCCAGCCAGAGAGCATTGCTATCAACTGCTATTGCTTTCAATAACCTCCCCCCCACTCCCTTCTTTCCTGTCATCTCTCCTTTTGCACAGACATGATCAATTCTCACCTAGTCCCTTATCATATCCAATTAACACTTTTTGTTGGTCTGGATTCCTCCCCCATTGTTTGAACTCTGAGACTTTCTGATATCCTACAGATTTTTTTGAAATTTCCTTGAAGGGTTCAGGCCCGAAACATCGCCAATAAATCTTTGTCTCCTATTGATGCTGAAAAGACCAGCTTAGTTCCTCCAGCATTTCGACTTGTTTACTACAATCACACCATCTGCAGCTTTTTGTGTTTCGTTCAGCATCAAAAATGAGCAGCTTAGATTCAGATTTTTTGTTGGAGTACAGACAACCCTGAGATTCTTTTTCCTGCAAAGACTGTACTCAATGCACACATGTAAATAAAGAAAGAAATGTAAACCAACTAAATGTGCACTATGCAGAGAAAAAAACCCAATAAAGTGCAAAAGTAAGAGACCTGAAATGAGTCTCGGATTGAGGAGTCTGATGGTAGAGGGGTATCAGTTGTTCCTGAACCTGGTGATGGAAGTCCTGTGGAACCTAGAGCTCTTTCCTGATGGAGTCAGAGTTATACATCACAGAAACTGACATATTGGCTCACTACGTCCATGCCAACCTTCGTTCTTACCAAAACTAGTCTTATTCACCCATGTTCAGTGTGAAGCCTTCTACATATTGGCAATTTAACTGCTTGTCCAGATGCTTCTTAAATATTGTGAGATTGCTCATCTCCTTAGGCAACATCTTCCAGATTCCAATCACTGCATGAAAAAAATATTCCTCTCATGTTCTCTAAACTGTCTCCCTATCACCTTATTCTTATGCCCTCTTGTTTTAGACAACCCACCAAGGGGAAAGGTTCTTATTACCAATCCTCTTACTGTACATGTCAATTGGGTCACTCCTTGGCCACCTCCATCCCTGGGAAAACAAACCCAGCTCATCTTATCATTTAACTAACTGTTCCAAGCCAGGCAACATCTTGGCCAGTGCAATCACATTTTTTCTATATTGTGGTGAGCAGGACTTACTCCCAGAGTCCCAATACTCCTCTCCTTTCTTCCCTGGACCTCTGCAACTTATTTTCCCATGTGCCCATCAACTCTTCTGATTTTATCAACCATTAATGTCTAAGAGGTAATTTACAGAAGCCAATTAACTTAAATAGCACTTCTGTGGAAGGAAACCAGAGCACATGGAGAAAAACAATGCAGTTTCTTTAAAAATATGCATCTAATGTACATTACAGACAGAATTAAATTGGAAAATGGCAATTATATAATACCATGCAATAGAAATGATTTATCCAAGCTAAATTAAGTAATCAGTACATCTCAGAGTTTGCCATAAACATTCAAGGAATGCATAAAAGCACATTAATAAATCATATGAGAGATACAAAAATAGCAGGCAGTTATCACATTAAAGTAACTTGCTGAAGCAGACAAGAACAAAAAAGGGAGCAGATCACGTAATCTTACAGAAGCAAAGTATTTAGAAATACCAGCAAGGAAGACCACGATAAGAACATTACACCCCCTCCCCAAAAAAAAATCAGACTCGAACCCGCCATCTTCAACTCAATGCATATTCATGGTACAATGTGTATGACAATAAACTCATTATCAATATGTGAGCTATTACCTCAAGAAGACAACATCAAAATACCCCAGTCGTGGATTTCTTCTCAATGCAACCTGAAGTCCAGAACCTCTAGACTCAAAAAAAAACAGCTTCCGACCTTTTGAATCTCCATTAATTACTCCAGCTATTAACTATAGTACTTGAGGTCCACCTAAAGATCTGATTGCACAATTGAAATAATCATTCACCCACCCAGCCCAAAAATAACTGCTACTGTGAATAGATCTATTCTTTAAAATTTATAATTTCTTCTGTCTCAGGGCACATTAGGGTAAATTAATTTATACTATTGATGATTATACCTTGGTGGTTGCATCAAGTTAGAATTTAAGGGCATCTGCTTATTCTACGTGGCAATGATCTTTCATATCATTTTGCTCATGTAAATGCTTCAAGATTATTCAAGAGAGGATGAGAAAAGTCCATTCAATTTATTGTCATGTAATTAAAAAAGTGCAATATTACATTAAATTCACTTTTGTCTACCATAAAGCAGATAGATTTGCCAATGGAACAAATTGCCTGAAGTACCTCTTAGTCATTGAAAAAGAAGCAAAAGAGTGTCCCCTCAGTGTCACCGTGTCCATGGATTCACCTCCAGCACTAGCCAAACAGAGTCCAGTCCAAACCATCAGCAGCTCGAGCTCCAGATCCAAACCTTTGACACAATCAGGACCCTTCAGTGCACTTGGCATCCTCTCACATCCCCGTTCCGATACCTGCTGCCCCTTTAGCCAGTCTCTGCCTGGTGTGAATCCCTTTGCCACAGTCAGCAGAAGCGTGGGTTCCTCGCCTCGAGTCTCCAATAGCCCATTGCTTGTGTGTATCTTCAATCACAGAATCCCTCATTGGTCCACTGCAAATGGTCACCAC